>NC_140589.1:726350805-726950805 GCF_964204655.1 Triturus cristatus
GAACGGTTTGGAAGTGTTTGGGCCTCATCAGTACAGTACAGCTTGCATGTTCCTCCGCATACCTTGATGCCACGGCAAACACGTAGCCATATTACATTTTCTTTTGCATATGTCGCCTAAGTGGGAAGGGTTATGCCTAGATATGGGTTCCGTGCTCACTACACCACTAGATTCCAAGCTAAGCCTGGCTGATTAAGGGGTGATGCCCTGAAACCGGTCCCAGGATGCTTGTTTCCAATCCACGGAGGACCTGGCTTGGCAGTTCGGGCTGGACTGTTCCCACAAGGAACAGGGTCAAGACTTATTTGCATATGGCTGGGTCCAACTGGGGTGGTGTGGTGAGCAAAGGAATGATGGATTTAACCCAGATCCTTGTGACTGGGGGTGAATGTATTGTCCAGCATTCCGTCCGTCAATTGTTTCTTTTGCACATATTACAAGAGAGCCATGTCGCTGGGAAAAATTATAGAAAACATTGGAGTTGTCAAATTTATTACAGCAAATACTCAGTCTATGTGAGATGAATACTTGTATGGGTTATACCATGGGCTCTGTTCTTGTGTGAAGATCGCATAGTGGACTCGGAGATATGATATATATAGCTTAGAGACAAAGTAGACAGGGTACCTCTAGCATCAGTGAATTCTGCCCAAATATTGCTCCATCAACGATAATGGAGTAAACCCTGTGCCCCTCAGAACCTGGGTGTGAGCACTATAATCTACAGTGAGTTCTATTGGGTGAAATAATTGCTAAGTAAACAAAAACTGAATTCAAGAACCTGAAAGCACAGTAGTGTCTTTCCTGAATAGCAATCAATGTCTGGTAAGTACTTTACACATGAATGTAATTCAAAACACACCATAAATTAAAGTTCAATTTCATATGTATATTATTTATAATGGTCAATTTTGTATATAACTGTCACGTACACAGCTAGCAAAACAAACAATATAACAACATGACTTTAGTGAGCCATGTGACATAAAGTGCATGCGTGCTGTAAACAAAGGTCCAAAGAAAACAAATTGCATCAACGTATATACAATATAGATTAGTGTCAGTCAGTCCTTCTTTGAATACATGAAGTTCTGCAAGCACACTTTGGAATTGCTTCTTCTCAGTACAAGGGTGATGAGACTATGGATATGGGGTAATCAAGAATCTCTACTTACCAGACATTGATTGCTATTCAGGAAAGACACTGCTGTGCTTTCTGGTTCTTGAATTAATTTTTTGTTTACTAAGCAAATATTGCTTCAGTACAGTTTTTAAAAAAACTATGACCCTCACCCATGTGGAAGCACATATCCCGAAAATATGTATTAAAGACTTTATTGTGTTATGGACACTGAATGGAACAGACCCTTCTCTTCTCTGTCCAGGGCCACAGTACTAGAATGGTGCATGAGTTCAGAACATGATTGAATGACTGAAGCTAGCGAGGAAGGCGGAGGGAAGCACATCTAAGTGGAAGGGACTATTCTGTTTTGACCTCTTCATAACCTTCACGCTAGATTAGACATTCTTATTACATTATTACATATGACTCACTGCTGACTATTTCTGTAGAACACTGTACGATCAATCCTGTCTATTGTAAATGCTGAATTGGGGCACAACATTGCAGCATATTCCAACATGGGGACTACAACCTTTGGCCTCTTTGTCTGCCCTCCTAGAAGTATGATTAGAGATGGGGTGGTAGGGTGGGGAGGGCAGGGGGGAATGAAAGACAAAAGAAAACACTTACCTGGGTATGGCCGGCCGTCACCTCTCCTCTTCTTCCTGTCTGGAGTCCTGGCAGAAGGAAGCACCTGGGCTCCCAGGCTGCCCTGAGTCAATCTCAATGCGGCAATGCAGAGTTGGGATTGGTCTTAGCGCCATGGTTCTGCGTTCAGACAGGGACTGGGAGCCTGGGCATGTTCTCCACCCAGGCTGTACAATACAGCGGTGGACAACATGCAAAGTGCGCATGACTGTTTGGCCGGCCCTAGACAGCCAGCCAAACCGTCATGTGAACTTGGAGAGTGCCACCACTCCTCCCCCTGCAGTGCTCTGGCGTCACGGACCCCAGCCCTGCCCGCATGAAACAAAATGAGCCACTGCAGTAGGAAAAATAAACTGATAATAAAGTCACATTATTATAATTTTCTTATTTCTTTTTTAACTGCTGTGAGAGCTAGTGGGGCAACGCTCCTCCGCCTTAGTGAAGGAGCTGCTGCTGCAGTTGACTACTTTTCAGCTAATGAAGGAATGGTAGGCAATATTAAAACATTGTGGAAAGCATTTGAAGGTTTTGTGAGGGGACTGTCTACACAGACAGTTGATGTGGCCAGGCTAATGGTGCATAGAGAACTGAGGAATCTAGAGGACATTGTCAAAGAGCATCAAACAAGCTTGCCTCAGGTGTATCACAGAAATATTCAATAATTCCCACCAGAAAAAAGCATTCACAGATGCTAGAAAGGTTAACATGCGTCGACTATTGCAAGTATACGGGAGGGATGCACATTGAGGAGATATAACAGGTATGTTGCTGGTGCATATAATCAGAATTCATATTGATAGGCATCCAATAGCTGCCGAGACAGGGAAGTTAGGTACACCAAAAGTGACATAAATTACATTTTCATGGTCTATAGCAAATTATCTGAAGGAAACGTGCCTGCCTAGACTCTCACCAGAGAAGGAGGAATGGCTTGATGCCTGCATCATGGTGGTGGAAATCAGATCTGCCATACTATCTTTTAATACTGGAAAACACCAGGAGTGGATGGCCTACTGGCAGAATTGCATGCCACATATGAAGGCTTGTTCGCCCCTGCTTGCTGGATTTCTATAATGTTGCAAGAGAAGCAGGGAGCCTGCCTAACTAAACTAAAGAGTCTCTGATCATAATGCTCCCACAGCCAGATTGCGACACACGAATAAGACATGCTGTGCCCACTGCCCATGCTCAATACTGACTCTCATTTGCTAAAGGTCACACTGCCATTAATGCGCCCTGGTCTGTTGGGATTTGTGCCAAAACTTTTATGTCACCTATCAATTAGGATTTTTGAAAATTAATACCTTGTAACTCTTTCCACATCTTTTTTATTTATTATCTATCCCTCTCTCTTTCTAAGTGTTTATTTTGCATTCTTTTTTCTACTTTTACTGCGTTTTTGTACTGTTTTTCTATTGCTTGCTTTTTATTTTTTTTACTTCCCTACTTCTTCTCTTGACTTTATTTTTTTCTTGCGGAAGGCGGCGCCCGGAAATGGTGCAGGTGGCTGCCCTAGTTTCTTTTTTGTGCAGCGCATCCTCCCCTTAAGTTTGGCAGCAGGCGGCAGGCCTGGTTCAGGTCATGGGATCCAGGAGCGTCACCGCCAGTGGACGATGGTGCGCTGGGCAGTGTTTCGCTGCTCTGGGGATCGGCACACCTACAACCAACTGACTCACTGGTGGTCCGACATCCTGGACTTGGAGCTGGACCTACTAGGTGTTGAGGTCGTGGGACTTGGTGAGTAGCTAATTTTTATTACTATTGTGTGTTCTGCTCTGTGTTATTGTGAATATTCTTTCCTAAATAGCAAGAATGCTGCTGCTGTTTACATGCAGGTAAGTTACATTTCAAAATCTTATATTATGTGATTGTTTATTTATTCTTCTAGACAGGCGCTCGGCGTTACTAATCTTACTTGTTTGCAACTTTGCGCTCGCTTGGGCTGATTATGTAAGAGAGGTTAGAGAACTTAAGTTAGGTAATGCAGACTAGAGAGACTCATTTCCTTTGCCCTGCCACTAATATATTGGTAGGTAGGTAGTTATAGTTAGTTACTTAGTATTAGTTGGTCATTTTTTAGCGGTCCACGTGACGCGTCCTCCATCACTTGCTGCTGATTCCTTAGTAGAACCTATCGTAGTTTGTTAGTGACTGAATAATATAGCAACTCAGCATTAGCAACCATACAACAATTTGGTGTATGCAATATGCATGCGTCCATCTATGCATTTTTGAGGACTAAAATAAATGCAGACTTAGTGAATTGGCCCATCAAAGGGGGATGATTCATTGATGATTGCGAATGCGATAGGAACTTAAAAGAAGCAAATATAATTTTTGGCAATTCATTCCAAATTTTTGGGATTAGGCGAGCTTGGTGGTACTTGGGTTTAGGATTACGGAATTGGAATGAAACAGTGGCATAACAAAGAGATAGGATGGTCTGCGATTGCGATACTAGTCTACTACTACTAGTCGATCTGATTAGATTGGTCAATTTTATTGCAATTGCAGTTTCGTGTCAAAAAATATTTTTGGAGCGATTTTAAAATATTTATTATTTGTTTCACACCAATCAATTATGTCTTACATGATCAGCATCCAGGGGCAAAGGACGACGGGGTCTGCTGAGGCGGGAGCTGGAGGTGCCTCCCAGGATGGCTCCTCCACTACAGATGGCTCTGCTGCTGTTGGCCCAGTAAGTTCTCCTATTGTTAATATTAATAATTATATTTCACTGACTTTTACTGCACCTTATTTTTTTCGAACAATTTTTTCCGTTGCCTAATTCTATTTTTTACCAAATCTTCTTCTATCTATCTGTTTCTAAATTCTTGTTATCCCTGCATTGCCTACCAACTTAGTTATTTAGATTTCTAGTGTCTGGTGTTTTTTTTTTTACATCAGTCTAACTGCCTCTGACTCTGCACTACTATTAGTCTGTCTGTAGCTTGCTTTATGATTTATTCTGGTTTTTCAGTCAGATTTCCCTCTCCCCTTATATTTTGTGGACAGGCCTAATGGTGGTACTACTGTAAGACTCAAGGAACACATTGGTCCTACCTTTACTACTATTAGTACTACTATGTTGTGCGGATTCCATGCCCAACTAAGGTATTCTACGCATCACCACCCCCTTTTGTACCGCTTTGTTCGCCATAAGTTGGCAGGGTATGCTCAGACGTGAGTCCCTTGCTCACTTTGCCACTGGATTCAAGCAAGCCTGGCTGAAGACGGCTGAAATGCCAGAAACCGGTCCTAGGAAGCTTGTTTCCGGTCCAGGGAAGGCATGGCTTGGCAGTTCGGGCTGGACTGTTCCCATGAGGCACAGGGTCAGACTGATTTGCATATGGCCATGTCTGAACTGGGGTGGCAGAGTGGGCTAAAGAACGGTGATGGATCAAACCCAGATCTGTTGACTGGGTGTGAGTGTTTGATTGGTTCTGATGCTCCGCCCATCACCACCCCCTTTTGTACCGTGTTGAGATTTGAAGGCTTTCTTTTACTTTCTTCCTCATGCTCAATCAGTAAATAAAATGATGGTCACATTGGACACCCCAAAGTGATGTATTTTTACTTTTTCTCGTCTAGGCCTAGTACTATTATTATTAGCTGCAGTTGATTGTGAACAACTGATTACCGTGCACCATGGCTGGAAGGAAGTATGAGGAGGAAGAGGGCACAATTACATTTTCCAACCAAGAAAGAGGACTCTGGGTTGTCCGCTTCATGATTGAAATATTGGCACCAACAAAATGCCCAACCAGATATTTTATTCTTTTTGATAGGATATACTGTCTACTCTACTCTAGTACCTTATTTGCACTAGTGATGTGTGTGGTCTATGTATTGTATTTTCAATCTTGCTCGTGGAAAAAAAAGAAATAGGGGGAGGCGTATATGGCATCTAAAAAATGTGTAATGTTTTTAGGCAAACCGACCAACAGTGCTGGGGCAATGCCAGCCAGGAGGGACCAGATGTGGCAGCTGCAGGGGGTGAGCCAGCAGCAGTGGCGGGCTGTGGTAAGTTATATTCCTTACTTATTTACAATACACACTCGCTGCAGGTGTGTACACTGTACTGTTTAGAGAGACTAAGTTGGTGTGAACAACGGTTGAAGAAGACACCCTTAATTAGCATTAGCAATAGCATTAACGGCGGGAGTTGAGTAACTAGTGGCCTCTTCTATCTGACTTCAACTCAGCTGGGAAAGTTTTATGAAGAAGACTGAGAGTTAGATGACCTTGATGGATGGGTTGAACGAAAAAGGAAAGAAGGATGGAAGGAGGAAGTACGTGTAACATGTAATATATGCATGGGTGAAGGAAGGGGGCCCGGGATGCATAGGTGGCTGATAGGATGCATGGGTAGTTGAAGGATGGGTGAAAGAAACGATGCCTGCCTGGGAGGGTGAAACTGTATGAGTGATAAGAATCCTCCAGGGGGTTTGATGGGTCAAACTCAAAGTCAAGCAAGGGCGCATAGTTGGTGGTTTAAAAAGATATTTTAAATGTATGTTGTTGGTGAAAGGTGTGTTGAGAGATTAAGAAGAATGATAGCCATGTTTACTTTGAATGGATGGATACCTGGATGGTATTCAATTATAGCATAGGTGAAGACTGTAACTGGATGAAGAGAATGTAAAAAAAAAACATGCCAGAGTAGCAAAGCCAAAGGTTAAGATAAGAATAAGATTTGAATTAAAAAAAATAATGCTAGAAGAGCAATGTAATGATAAATGGAAAAATCGCTGGGAAGAAACAAGGACTGTTTTTTTCCAAGGTTTTTGATTCAAGGTTGTATTTCATAATACTCGACTCAGTAGTTTGCAGGCACAACATATATATTGTGTATGTATGTACCATACCCACCCATTATCAATCGCCTCGCTCCGACTCCGAGGCCCACTCCTTACCTAAGTCATTTCAACTGTGTCAGCCATGGGTGGCCTATTGGTTGCATGGTTACACAAACAATCATAGTACCTCATGTCGTCCCATATACAATCATTCATATCAGATATCATCTGCCTTGTCGTAGTAGTCAGGGTGAAAGTGAAATTGAGCAGTTGCCATTGATGTAACAAGTATGGCCATAATAGAAAAATAAGATAATTGTGTAGTTGTAGACTACAGCTGCCCCACCTGCAAACAGTAGTAAATAACGTTAGTCTGCGACACAAGTATGTCAGTATGTCTGTCTAGGGCGCAAGCTGACTAAGCTGGCATGCCTACAAGGTTAATTTAGCTAAACAAGAGAGAGAAGAAGACGTGTCTACTCCATAGTTTCTAGTAATGCCTGAAACTCCCACAAATGTTGGAGGCCCGGGAAGTGGGAGGATACCACAAATGTTATGTACTGTGCTTGCATTGTGCTACTGTGACACTATAATTTTATGTGTATAATTAATTTTTGTTACTGTTTTGCTAAAAGTATTGGTTACAATTGTCTTTTTTTTTCCTTTCTTAATATAGCTACTCCTTCGCAACAGAAACAATCAAACAGGAAGGAGTTAGCAGCCATGGCTGGCAACAGAAGCTGGAGGCCATCCGTGCGGAATATCAGCAGCTGGTGGTTCTGGCAGAGGAGGAGGAAGTGGCAGCAGCTGCAAACTCCTCCAATGCCCCTGCCCCAGCCAGGCCACCCCAGTGCCTCCAGTGGTACGGCGGGCTGGTCTGGCAGCCGCCTGCCGTACGTCTTTAAACACTGGTGCCCACCCCTGTTCATGCAAGTACAAGACATTTAAGCCCCGCATGCTCCTCTGGATGGCGTGCCTAGAGGAGTGGATAAATACCCTGGAGGGGAAAATCCGGCGAGCCCGCCGCTAAAACTCCGTAGCCTTGTCCCTTTTTTATCTTTTTTTTAGGTGGGTGGGAATTGGGCATTGGAGAAAAGTTGGGTTTTCTTTATGGACATTGGACTCTTATGATGGACATTGGTTGGGGTTAGGTAGAGGGGTGGGTCTTGAGTGGTGGGTTCTAGTTAGTGTATTTGTATGGGGAATAAATTATTTATAGTTAACATATGATGTAAATCTTTTGTGGGGGGGTACTCTTTTACTTCACACTGTTTCCTTTGCTGCAGCAGCGTCACACCCAGTTTTGATCAAAATCTGCTGATAGTGTAACACACCAACAGATAGATGAGGTACCCCCACTTGTGACTTGTCCTACAAGTACTGTCAGTCTCTTCTCCTAATCTATGCAGTCTGCAACTAAAATCCCTATGGACTCTAAGGGTGTGGGTGTGTGAATTAATTAATTAATTTCAATAGTTTTATGCCTCCCCCAAACTTCTTCTCTTACCAGTGATTGATGTTTATTTATGCTTAGGCGAAGCAATGGCTGTATAGTGATGGATTGGTTTCCCAAGGTGCCATGTTGGTGGTTTTTAGTAGTAGACACTAACAGTAGCATTTGCAAAAAAAGAAAATGAGATAGTCAGTTACCGGAGGGAGACTAGGGAATGAGTAGTAGAAGTACAGGACACAAGAAGACTGCCAAACAAGAAACCATGATGATGATAAGCAATGCTAAAGTAGCCTAGTACAAGTTACAAACTGAAGTCGACTCGAGCTATGATGAAGCGGACAAGCGGCTTCGTAACCTTTAGTGCTGGAACTAGGATGATTGATGGCTCGATGCTGGCAACCAATTATATTATTATGATGATTTATGTTCCTCTGGAAAATAAGTTGAATATCGAATACTGTGCATGGGTGGGCAATCTAATATTGCCAGTGTGGCCTAAGTATATATACTTAGAGCAGAACAAGATCCTCGCCCTGAGTTAGTGTTGCTTTCACCACATCTGCCACAGCAAGTGTGTGATCAATAATTGGTGTAAATTTAATTTAATCACACTTCAATATAAATCACACAGCCCGGGGGATGAGGGTTAGGGTTTGATGAATGGTTGGTAAAGGGGAATTTGAGGGAAAGGTTTGACAAAGATGAACACTACACATGGACAACACACAATCTTGGCAGGCGGCCATCATAAATCTTTTAAGGGAGAAAAAGGAAATGCATGCATGATGATGACTTGATGAGTAATACTAGACTAGTAGTACAGGGCAGCAGTATATTATTAATTATTATGCAATTGCCTTGCCTGTCTGCCCCCAGAGAGACCCAAGTTATATACATTTTATGTTCTGTTGTACCGGGCTTCCTATGAAAGATAGCAAAGAAAATTAAAAAATATCTGTAGGAGTCAAATATAAGCAAACATAAACAACAACACACACAGTCGTATTGATTGATGAGAAAAAATAAATCAAATTAAATGATACTATAATTATTGCCAAACTGGGAGTTGCATCTCGGCATTCCTCTTGGTCCTTCCTTGGACTGTCCGTCCGTCAATCTTGGTTGCCTGCCTAGCGGATGCGGTTTGGTAAGGTTAGTGTGAGTTGTTTTTCCCAGTATAGCGCAGGGTAAAGGCCGACCTGTAGATGGAAAAACAAAAAGGATATTGAAAAATCAAAGAGAAAAGTAAAGTTAAACTGCATAAATTAAGGAGGAGTGCAACAAGAAGACTTTAAGAAGCAACATGGCTAAATCATGCCTGTTTCCAGAAGTTACCTCCAACAACAGAAGCAGGCCCCCCTGCCCCACCCAGCCTCCACTTAGCTTAGAATTTGAGCCAGACAGCACTGAGCAAACATACACACACAGTAACATAGCATTTTCCAAATTAAGTTGCTAAATCAATGCACCGCTGTCAGTCACACCACCACACTCGCCTCTACCACTACACAGACATGTAGCAGGTCTGGTGTTGTTTACCTTTTAGGCCACTTCATGAAACGCCCTGAGTTATTCCATCAATCATCTCCGATCCTACTGACTGACTGCGAGTATATGGTCATGGTGTCCAACTCTGTAGTGTCCCAAGTGAGTCCAGACTTAAAAATGCAATGGATCGGCCTGCAGTAGTACAATTTTGTTATTGAACAACAAGAAGGGAAACATTGACTTGAGTCACTTTTTTTTGTGTGTACTAGATTAGAATACTAGAAGACATCATGCACAACAAACACCAATCACTAACAGTCAGTGTGCAGTGCATGCCATCATTTACCTATTCTTCTGGGGCACTCCCTGTAGGCTCGGAAAGGAGGATAGATAGTCAGGGAGGGACCGTCACTCAAGGCGGGCACACATTTCACATTTGTTGTACTAATCTCCATACAATGTCTGGCTTGAGTGAAATGGATTTAGGGCAAGTCAGGGCTTGGAGGAGTGGACTTACTTCTTCACTGACTGCACACAGTTGCAACTCTAATCCGGCAATGAAAGAGTAAGACGGTGGTGATGGATTTGTTGTGATTCGAACCAGAAAGACAGTTACACACACAAATAATAAAGTAAAAATTATTTGTTAGCTATATCTTTTTGGGGGGCGTTTTGTTTGGGCATCAAAGGAAGAAAGAAAGTAACTTGAAAGCCTAGTTGTCAAGGAAGTAGAGCTTGTCCTCAAACTCTGGTGGTTCACCCAGAAGTAGGTCACCTAAAACCCTTTCCTCCATGACCTGAGTCGCCGTCATCATCTTCCTGCTGTGCTACCTGAGGTATGGTGTAATCCGGTGGTATAAAGTGCTGAATCATTTTGATCATGGTTAACCTCTCCACGTTATGGGGTGAGGGACTAGTCCTTCTCACGCTCAGAAAAGCAACAGCAGCACTGAAAAGATGCTCAGAAGAGACACTTGTGACAGGGCAAGCGAGATAGTTTATCGCCAGCCTGCTGAGCACTGGCCATTGGCGCCTTTTCTCATACAAATACAGCAATGGTTTTTGATCATAGTAGACCTCTCATGGGTAATCCAGACAGGCCTGGATCATCCGCTCAACGCTCATGGGTGCTCCGCTTTGCTTGGCCTCTTTTGTCTTTGCCTCAGCACTGGACTTAAGCCCTGTCTGTGGAAACCATTCCGCTGACGGTTTTGAGGTTGCTGCTCCTGTTCTTGTTGTTGTTCTTGGTGTTGTTGGTGGTTTTGGCTGCTGTGAGCAAACCGCACTGCCCTCAGGCTCTGAAGGTGAACTTGAAGGCTGACCTGTAGTACTTGTTGTGCCCCGGAGGAGCCGACCTCCAATTTCCAACTGTTCTTTTTCTAGCTGACTGGCTTGCACAGCTTTCCAAGTTTTGGAGCTGGCGACATCCCCGTCTGAAAAAGGAATGAAAGTATGCAGTAATGGTTTGTACGGTGCATCAAGAATTGTGGCACAAATGTAATGGTTGGATGACACAATGTCTCTTTGCACCCTTCTATTTTCAGATAAGCGAAGGGTATAGCTCTCCACCAACTCATATGCTTCTTTTTTCCCTCCACACCTGCATACAGTGCAGACACCCCCTTCAGCTATTCCTGTAGCATGTGAAACAATGGGATAGCTTGGCCCATAGTACAGTCCTCCTTGCTGACTTGATGTGTGAAGACCTCGAAAGGAAGTAGCATCTCTGTCAGGCATGTAACTAGACCACAGTAGCATCCCCTCTTTGCATTACATATTCATTGGTCTGTACTGCTCAAACAGACGTTCAAGCATGTAATAAGTTGAGTTCCAACGTGTTGGCACCTCCTGGATGAGTGCTATAACTGGCATTCTATTATCACGTTGAATGATCCTCATCTGCATCCGGACTGTGCAGATTCTTCTGCAGGTGGTCAGTAAGTTGCTGACTAGGTCTTCTTTTTGCAATGATGTTAATGCAGTGCGCCAAACATAGGACCCTGAAATAGCCACCATCGGCCATGGCCTTAACTATATTACTGCCATTGTCTGTGGCAACACAACCAATGTTAAGCCCTCTTGGTCGCAGCCATTCAAAGACCTTGATGTCAAAGTCTTCCAAAATGTTTGCACCAGTATGAGATCTGTCCATGGCGAACACGGCTACAGTTACATGTTTCCGAGCGGCATTAAAAATCACAGCATGTAATAAGTGTCTTGACAACTGGTCCACATGTCTGTTGTCAGGTGGATAGTGTGAACAGCACTCTGCTGCAAAGCTTGTCCAGGCAATTCCAGCATGTTGTGATGTAGTACTGAACAGCAACTCTGGCGAAGTAAGACCAGCTGGGAACCTTCCATTTCAGGCAGATGGCTGCCACAATTTTAAGAAAACCCACCCCTTCCATAAAAGAAAAAGGGAGGAGGTCCAGCGCTAACATTTTAGCCAGCTTCGTGTTGTACAAACGTGCCATTGGGTGGTTGCGTTCTTACTGCCCCTCCAACCTAAACATGCTGAGAATGGTAGCCTGGATTTTTTTCTTTTCTGGTGCTACTGATACAGGTGACTTCTTGACGCCAGGTGTTATGCTCAATGCATGTTTTTTTGTTGTGACACTCTCTTGCCTTGGACCCTTTGGTGTCTCAGCCTGATTCTTGTGCCATTGCGATGTTGCTGATGATGATTTGTGCCGTACCACTGCACTGCTGGGGACAGGGCTGCTGTCTGTAACAGAGAAAATGTCTCCCTCTTGTTCACCTTCCACTGTGATCGGTTCTTCTACTTTATCCCCTCCACCAACAACATGTGCAGGTTTTTGCCCGCTAATGTGCATCTCCCACTGTATCAAGTGGTGTTTTCTCAGATGGGTTGTTTGGCCTCCGGTACCATACTTTGTACAAACTTACCCCGACTAACACCTTGTCCACAAATGGAGCATATAGTAATGTTCACCTCCTTCTTGCTAACTGAAAAAAGTCCCAAACTGGATAGGTCAATTTTCTGGCACTGCTGGTGCCACTTGCAATGTCGGATGGACTTGTAGGTGGGCATGACGTTTGACTCCCTGCTGTACCTACTTCTACTGAGGTGGTTGTGGTGGATGTAGCTTGCTGCCGGCGAAATATGGAATCTGGAGGTGGTGTTGGTGGTATCATCTATCTTGGTGATATCCGTGCCACATCCCTTTCTACAATTTGGGACCGGGTAATGTCGATCTCCGCTGCGGCGGGACTAATGTCCATGATGACTGACTTGTTATCATCCTCCTCTTCTACATCCACCTCCATAACTCTAAGATCTTCTGGACCCTTCCTTTTCCCTAGCCTTGTCTCGTTGCGTGTCTCACTCTCAGAATGAGGTGGCTTCCAAGTGGCTTCTAGATCATCAGAAGAGGGGGGGGCTTGCAGAAGAAGTTGATGGATTAACCTTTCTTTTCTTTGCTGGGGATCTGGAAGACAATGGATCTTCTGAAAGAGTGACTTGCTCTTCTTCCTCTGCAGGAAGCTCGATCTCCTGAACTGCCCCTACTTCAGGAGGAACAACTACTATTGGGGGCGGTTGCAGCAGTTGTTGCCCACTTATCTGAATTTCCTGCATTGATTGGGTACTACTTTGCGATAACGATAAATCAATTTCAACATCACTGCTTGTCGGCGTTGGACTTGTGATTAGACTGGCTACTTCTGCGACAGACATGGGCCTGGGCCTAGGTTGGTGGGGTGGGCCCACTGATACGGGGGTGCTGCTCCCAGCTTGCTTCATGGACACCGCTGCTGCAGACGCAATTTTTGATTTCCAAAAAAGGTCTTGGGCGACATACCAGTCTTGGTAAGTGGCAGTGCCTTCTTCTGAACTGGCAACTTTCTTGGTACTGGACCTGGTACCTTTCTTTGGGGCTATATGGAAGATGTCAGCAGCACACAGTGGCACAAGTTGAAGAGATGTCTATGGTCACACGTGACGTGACGTCATGCGCAGCAGGACTTTTGTCTGGCAGTACAACGGGTGATGTTGCCTCCCCCTCTTTGGTGCACCTAAAAGCAAAGAAGCAAGAAAAACAACAGTGAAACGTGGCATTCATTGTTGTCGTGCAATTACTACTAGTACAAACAAACAAATATAATATATAACTTAGTGTGTGGTCACACTTGTTAGTGTTATTAATATTATTAAATGTATTACCTCAGTTATTAAAACAACATAATAATACAATGTAGCCATTAGTGAGACTTTGACAACAACAAGAGCTTTCATGGTTGGTGTACTGTAGTGTACAGTGCACTCAGGAAGGATAGAAAAGAAGAAGAACAACAATTTAACGGACTTGGCATTGTGCATCACATGGGATGCAGCATTCAGGGAGCTGCAGCTACCAATGGATGGAAGTAATAAGCCTAGAGGAACAAAAGAAAGACATGCAGGGCTATGGCAAAAGCAGTAAAGCACACTAACTACCACCACAAAATGGCCAACAGCCACATGGTCACTCACAACAGTCATAACAACAACAAGCAGGAGGTCTGCAAAACAATGAACTCAAGCAGGCCTATATGGACAGACTTTACAAAATGGCCCCTGGCCCCACGGGGGAGGATCAGCCAAGGCAAATGTTGCTAACCCACTACATACACTCCCCAGACAAAGGAGGCATGCTAAACAGCACAGCTTCAATGCAACAATGGCAAAAAGGAAAATCTACAGGGCTAAAAAAGGTTTGCAAGTTGCACAAAAATCACACACATCCAACAAAGGCATTTATTTAATACCGACAAACAATATGTTTTGCCTTTCAATCCAATGCCATCCATGCTCTAAATGATATTTAAATTCAACAGACTCTACAGAAACAGTTGTTTCATGCACCCATGAGTAACTCTGGTACTACTGGTCTGAAAGGCCTATTGGCAGACTACTGGGCTAGTGAATTAAATAAATATTGCAAATTGATTTCAAAAGTTGGAGAAAATGTAGTGAACTGTGCAACATGTTTCCTTTATAAAAGAAGAAAAATTACTTACAAAGACACAACTAGGCCCCTACTGAAACTACATGCCACCCACTACAATACATTTTTAAAAACGATGAAAAGTACAAATAAATGTAGGTGCAATGCCCCAATCAAACAAACAACACCAATTTTCCAACTTACTTGTGAAATTTCAAATTCAAAAGTCCTCAAATCCAATGGTAGATGATGCAGCAGACACAAAGAGTGTTCCTTTTAGCTCCAACTCCAATGAAAAGTGAACAGGAGATGGACAAAGCAGTGGGAGGAGCCTGCTGGATAGAAACAGGAAGTTGGAGACTCTGGGGCACCTCCTTCCTCTTACACAAAAAAAAGTAAAAAAAGAAAAAGGACTCATTTCACAAAAAAGTACAGCCAAATGTCATTCTGAGGAGTTTATTTTATTCCAAATCGTCATTTCGAGAAGTTTTTGATGCTGTTCGGGAGAGAACCTTCCCAGATTGCAGATTCTGCGTGTTCGGGATCACGTTCTTCACAAATTCTGCCAGAAGTCTGATGGCATGCCCGAATGACGTGTTCGCGATCGCACACTCTGGCGGGACCGTGCGGCCGGCTAGCAAATCTCGCGGCGCTCGGGAACGAATGGGAAATCTCGTTGGCAATCGCAGGCACCCGGTAAGTTGCTCCCGCATGTGTGAACACACATTTTGGGCCCACGGACACGAAAATAACTCTGCTCCGTTGCAGAGTGCGGAGTTTTACGGCAACTCCGCGTTCTACGTGGAACGCGGAGTTGCAAAAAACAGCAAACGCTGCGAGCGGAGCGTAGTTTTATGCCCAGGGTTAATCTTCACTGCCACACTTTTTCGTACTGATTAAGAACTTGTTTTAAATATAGTATAACATAACACTATAACATAACAGTATAATATAATATTGTATATTATAATGTATGCTATTTTCATATAACCTATATAATGTTAAAATGTTGCAAAATGACTTCTATATAATACATAAAAAATAAAATAATAGTTACATGAATTAATAAATACATAAATGCAGACATACACTGATTATATAAAAACAAACATAAAAGATAAGTATCAATAACAACTTATAGAAATAAATAGCAGTCGCCTAATTTAAAATTAAGAAAACTAGTTACTCAACTACAATGAAATATTAAATACAATATAAAGAGTATGTTTTAATAAAGCCATTAAAACCACTGATGTAATTTTAATATTGTCAATTAATAATTGGTAAATAGTATTAAATAACATTTGCAACCTAACTAAATCTTCGTTTTTTTAAAGTATTACAAGAAGTTTGAGTTGTTTTGTAAACCAAATACGTTGATCATGTTTTTTTAACAATGTTGTGTTAGGTACTAAAGTCAGTGAACTCCCTCCTCAATTCTGTTTACATTCTTCTTCTATTGGCCAGACTGATATCTGGAAAGAAGAGTATCCTTTGATCGAGATGCATCACATAGCCGTTCTTTAGTTCAAGCCTGGGCAGCGCATGCACTGCTCTGCGAGGCATGCTGTATTCGAGTATGGATTTGAAGCCTCGCCCCCTCTCCTCCCTCATTTGTCATTAGCTTGAGTCATTGTCCTTTGTAAATGCTGGCTTTCTGATTTGTCAATAGGCTTGTTAGTCCCTCCTTAGTACCGCCTTGTCTTCATTTGTAACCTCCCATGAGGACTGGCCTTTTTACTTCTGTTGTTACACAGTATGCCTTATTTAGTCTGTAAGCACTATTTTCTTGAATGAGTTTCTCCTACTGCACACACGACAGGCTTTCCTGCAACATTCAGCGCGCCATGCGCACTTTCACTTTCCAAGCAGCCCGGGACAATGGTGGCTGCTTCTTTTAAAGGAAATAGATCTCGCCTTTACAAAAGTATGAGCTATTGGCATTGTAAATAACAATGTCTTTTATTTATGTGTTAATTATCAAAATAGATCAATAAAAGGCATTGTCATTTATAATGCCAATAGCTTAAACTCACAAGTGCAAGACCTATTGCATTGCAAATGCTTGTTGTAACCCATTGTTGGGATGGAAAAAGTGCCCTACATGCCTTGGTAAAGCTGCATCACTGTCCTCACCTCACTCATAGAAAGACACTGGATATTTTGGGATTTTGTTTAGACCTCAGTGCACATGACTATCACACATGTATGCTGAGGGCCCCCTGTAAACTGGATAGCAACCTTAAGGTGGATTCTGTGGTGGCATACCATGGGACCCCTTCTTTACATGTGTGCCTACTGTTAGCTTATCGGGCTAAGGAGGACTGATGGCGATGGCACCAGACAAATTATAAAGTCAAGATTGGTCTCCACTTTCACTTGAAGTCAATAGTCCTTTGTAATGGCTATTGCCTTTTAATTATTTGCTATGCTCCTATTTTGCATTAAACACAAGTTAGACTTTGGGCTACCCAGGTATTGTGTATTTTTAACAGACTGTCACACTGCATCACTACCCACATTCAATCATTGATTGGTTACTCACTGCATGCATACTATTGTCTATTCAGTCCAAGGTATTTTATCCAGTCTGTCTAATTCAAGCAAACAAAGATTGAATCTCCCAGAGTGCACCGATTCATGAAATGAAAGTCAAGGGCTAAAAATATGGTGCTTGGCATACGTAGAGAAGTAATTTATAGGTATAGTGCAGACTTGCATGTCTTATCATTGCCAGATTTGATTTGTAGCACGCAATAATTGTTTATGATATATGCAACTCACTTCTTTTTCCTGCTTTTAAAGGATGTAAATTGAAAGATACAAAAAATTGGCACAGAAGGATTCGTTTTCTGCTGCTCGGCTTTCATTTACATTGCCCTCTGTTGAGATTTCCGCTCATACACAAAGACTCTTATGCAATATAAATCCTTTTCATGAGACCACGAGGAAGATAAGAACTACTGAGCTTCATTGAAATCAATGATTTAGTTCAGTAATGCGTTGCAGTGACATACACACTTAGTATAGTAAATGCCGAAACGGGGTTGCTGCACTGCTTCTCTTGGACCTCTCAGCTGCCTTTGACACGATTGACCATGACACTAATATGTTATGTTATGTTAATAAAATGTATACAGCGCACTAATATCCTCAGGTGTCTTGGCGCTACCAGTGCTACATACTGTACTCAGTGCTACTGCTACTAAAAGAGCCAGGTCTTCAGTTGTTTTGTGAACTCGAGAAGGGAGGACATTTTTCTAAGATATAGTGGAAGAGAATTACATTCCTTGGTGGTTTTATAGGTGAAACTCCTCCCTTCCCCCCCCCCCCCAGTTCATCTTTTTAATCCTGACCACTGGCATCAGATGGGCATTTGTCGAACGCAGAGGTCTATTTGGAGAATACCATCTGAACAGGTCCTCTAGAAATTTCAGCCCTTCTTTGTGCAAAGCCTTATTTGCCATGCAAAGTGTCTTGAACTTTGTCCGCTGACCGACTGGTAGCCAGTGGAGGTCTCGCAATGCTGATGTGACAGACTGATATCTAGGTATGTCCAGAATCAGTCTTGCGGCAGCATTTTGTACTGCCTGTAACTTTCTGAGGGTGGATTTCATTTCAAATTAATGTACAGTCCATTACAGTAGTCGAGCTTAGACAAGACTAAGGAGGTTACAACCAACTTTCTGCAGGATTTAGGAATAAAAGGCAACATTTTCCTTATGGTCTTAATCGTAAAAAACAAGGAAGACACAACCTTAGAGACTTGAGCTTTAAAACTAAGTTTCTCGTCTATGATAACCCCAAGATTTTTAGCTTTATCCACCGGGGTAGGGGGAGGACTAAGATTATCTGACCACCACGCTGGGGACCAAGGTGGAAAGAGGTTTCCGAACATAATCACCTCCGTTTTGCTCGAGTTTAACCTCAAGCAGTGAGTACTCATCCAATGACTCAAGGAAAGCATACAGTCGTGAAGTTTTGATGAGTAATTGATGTCCTTGTCCGCTGTCGAGATCACCAGCTGGGTGTCGACGGCATAAGAAGTGAGAATCAGATTAAAACTTCTTATCAGTGGTGCTAATTTAGCTACATAAATATTAAAAAGTTTGGGGCTCAACGATGAGCCCTGCGGGACACTGCATGGAAGGGTAAAAGGCGCTGACTTAAATTTGCCCAGATTAACTGATTGGGTCCTCTCTGATAAAAACGATGTTAGCAGGGAAAGGCCTTTACCTTTTATCACAATTGCTTGTAAACGATAGACCAGAAGAGTATGGTCTACCGGATCAAATGCAGCGGATAGGTCAAGCAGCACCAAGGCTGCAGATCCACCGCTGTCTAATGAGGAACGAATTTCTTTTGTAGTCTTAATCAGAGCTGACTCTGTACTATGGTTAGCTCTGAAGCCAAACTGGCTGTGATCTAGAATCTGCTTAGTTACAAAAAAAGTGGAGAGTTCCGCATTCATAGTTTTTCTCAATTATCTTGTCCGGAAGAGGAATTCTCGCAATGGGCCGATAGTTGACTGTATCCGTTGCATCCAAATTGCTTTTTTTTAGTAGGGGCAAGATACAAGCCTGCTTCCACACAGTGGGAAAAGATCCTTGCTCTATCGTTTGGTAAATATCTTAGATAGGTGTGGTCCAATGAAATGGCAGATATTTTGTAAGATATTAAGAGGGCAGGGGTCTTCCAGGGAGCCTGACTTGGCCATGGAGATCAGTTTAGTGATTTGCATGGGAGAAGTCAGTGAGAAATTACAATGAGAGACTTTCTCGGTAATTTCTCGTTCAAGTTTTTTACCCTTTGGTGTAGAATGGGTGAACTGATCATAAATGTGTTCTACCCTTGTTCTAAATGAAAGAGCCAGAGCATCACAGAATTCTTGATTAAAATTAGCAGAATCATCTTTTGTGATTGTGGTCAGATTTTTCACAGTTCGAAATATTTCTTTACTGGAACTACCGGCTTTTTCTATCTGTGCTGTATAATAGAGAGTTTTCTCCCCAATCAGCTTTTTTTTAAACTCAGAGAGCATGGATTTATATCGATTTTTTTCTAAAAGCTCATAATTTTTAAGTCAAATCCTTTCTTGCATTCTGCAAGCCTGTTTGTCTATTCTCAAAGCTTCAGAAAACCACGGGGCAGATGGTGTTCTCCTATGTTTATTAGTCCATGTGCTAGGGACTAGATTAGCAAAATTGGTCTCAAGCCAGGTGGTATATTTTTGGGCTGAGATTTGTGCATCTTTCTCCACCTCTGATTCACTTTTTGCTAGCTCGTTGACCAGAGTTGTAGGGCCAAGTTTATGCCACGCTCGGCCAGTAATCTTTGAATTAACCGTATTAGGACTGTTAGTTCATAAAAACATATATCTAAAAAGAATGGCATGATGGTCATACCAGATTAACGGGAGCGCGGATAACGTGGAGATGGCCGGGTTGTTAGTGAACAGGCCGTCTAGGGTGTGCCCCGTGGTATGCGTGGCACCATAGACCAACTGTCTAATGCCGAACTCTGCAGTCATGTCAAGTAGCTCCTCTGTATCTCTAATATCAGTTGTTTCTAGGTGAAAATTGATATTCCCTACGATTGTAAAAAAGTTAGAGTGGAGACTGAGCTCTAACAAAGAGTGGAGATTAACTAAAAAGTTGGATCTGGGGCCTGGAGGGCGATACATCAGGAGACCTTTAAGAGAGTCTTGACCAGAGAGAGTAATTTTAAAAAGCAGGGCTTCACAGTCCGGTGTGGCTATTATTGAGCAAAAGGAGCTTAATTCAGCCCTATGGATCAATGCCAGTCCGCCGCCTCTTTTAAATTGCCTATCATATCTAAAGATACAGTAGCCCTGTGGATTTGCAATATTAAAATCAGAGTCTGATTAGTCATCACCCCATGTTTCTGTGACAAATAATATATCAAGTTTATAGTCTGTGATAAAATCAGCAATTTCATATTTATGTCTCACCAGGGACCTAGCATTAATAAGTGCTAGCTGTAGGTCAGTATCTGTTAGCTCTCGAGGCATCCCATCTCTCAGTGAATTGATTGGCAAGTCTAAACTTTTTGGAAGTTTAGTATCACAGCCTAAATATTGGTGGTAGTCTGGTTTTATTATATGTTTACACTTGAACTGATAGGATTTCTGACGTATCGGCGGGCGTAGAGACAAAAGGCTCTCACCTGAATAAAATATTGTAGATTTACATGGCGTGTAAGAACCAGGGTCTGTGGCCCCGGGCCCGGTCCAGGTGCGGACGGGTGCAGACGGGCTTGCCTTTGGCGGGTTTTTGGCGCGCCCGCTGCGCGGCCGTTCCAGCGTGGCCCTAAATAGGAGGCACCAGCGTCTAGAGCGCTAACCGCAAAGGAAGTGGATAGGCGGAAGTGAGTGTCTAAATGTAATACCTGGAATGAGGATTCTTCCCTCCACAACAATCAGTACAAACCGTGGCGGACTGGGGAAGCCTCGATAGTCAAGTGACAGTGTAAGCACACATCATAATATAGTACACATACAACATGATCATATAGAAATTAAAATCATTGTCATCGAACACATTAACTAAAATGAGTTTAAAAAACCTTCACAGCAGTGGTAATGTGCAAAAAGCGAAATAGCAGCGTTTTAAACGATACAAGGTCAATGAGAAGCCTGTGCAAGTAGCAGCGAGCGTAGCACTAACAATAGCAGTATGAGACCGCATACAAAGATTGAAGTCAGGGCTGCCAATGAAAGGAGCAAATGCCACTTAGCATGGTGCAACGTAGAACATTCACAGCTCATGCATCCCTCTCTTGGTTCTCCAGTGAAAGTTTCCATATAGCCCACCAAGTGTCATATTATATATCCTAATAATTTCGCATGAGTACAGCTAAAGCAACATCAGTGATCCTGAATTCAATGTTTATCTTTGGGCTCTGTGCATCTATTATCCACAGGAGTGTTTATCTGATCAGTGGAGCTCAGAATATGAGCTGCTTTGAGTGGAATTTTCTTTTGTGTCTGGCAGAGATATATGCATCTTTTTTGTTTGTTTCGGTTATTGTTTTGTAAAAGACTCAACAAATAGCTTGAACACTAAAGTAGGTTAGAGACATTGTTCAGACATTAGAAAACATATATTGTTAAAAGAATGCAAGTACATTTAGTACAATATGCTCAGGTCTATTACATGGGGGGACGGTGCCATACTAATTTTTGAGAACTCCTACTTTGGGTTTGTAGAGTTATTTAGAGGGTTACGTAAATTTCCCAAATCTTTTGGATATACGGTCCTAATCCTCGAGTTTGGGAACTGCAGTGAAATGAAGATCTGGCCCCCTGGGTGTACATTTTAGCATCACTGCTTATGATGCGAGGAGAAACAGTTGGCGGAAGGTAAAGCTGGTTAGTAATGTTAGTTAGGTCTGACAATGCTTAATCCCTGAGTTTTTAATACATGAATGGTTAAGTCTAAAAATTGTTATTTACTTACAACTTCGAGTTTGTAACATTGTGTTTTGTAATTGAATTTTTATTAATATGTATTGTTACTCTTCTCTCGTCATTCATACTGTTTTTACTGTTTTGTACTTTTATGGATACAATACTCATCCGAATAAAGTTTATGAACTGAACTAGTTAGGTCTATCATTACAGCTTAGTAGGGGGTGCAACACTGCAAAAAAGGTTTTTGCAAACGTCCTTTGCGTCTTGGAAAAACAGCAAAAGATACGCAAAGTTAGCAGAGTTTTATACGAGTTGAACTTTCGCATGAAAATCTGCACTTTTGCAAGTGTTTTGTAAACTTGGGTAATTTGCGTAGAGTCACTTGCGTGGAAAATCTGCGCAAGGTATACACCTGTGTGCAAAATCCCTGCAAGTTTCCAGCGCAACACGATTTCAGAGTACTGAAGCTCAAGTTATACACTTGCAGACAAAATGCTCGTTGGTTAATATTAACATTCGACATTCCTGAGAGAAAACTGCACAAGTGCTTACTTGCGAACTTCCTGTATGCCAATAATAAGGCTTTGCACATGCCTGCTCTTTTGTGGCAGACAATTAGTCTAAGGAAGCCGCAAAATTCGCACAACGCCATTACAGGAATAAGGATCTTTTTGCAACTGCTTGCAGTCCACTAAAATGGCACAGTCCGTTTTCCATTTCAGTCAAGCCGGTGGGTGTAGGGGGCACATCAGGTTAGTGCATGAAGAACAACCAACCCCGAATCTAATCTGTAGCTGAACTGTATCCCTTCCACCGTCCCAAGGAGCTGCTCACACTAATCACATACAGAGAAAGGGAAACAAATCAGTAATGGAAAGTACAGGAAATCCCACAAACGGCCCTTGTGAGAACACTAGAGGCTGCAGGGGATAACTGGCAGACACCCTGACTCATCAGCCTCGCGAGACATTTGCCAGTAATGCTTGCTGAATGTATTAACCCATTGTGCCACAGCCAGGCACACAGAGGCCGGCACGTACTGAGCTGGTACAACAAGGGATGACTGAAGGCAACATGAAAGGGGATGTCAATGTGTTTCGTCACTGATTCCCGCTTTGAGGGCCTTCTCAGATTGTGCCCAGAATCCACACACCCCTGGGACTGCTGTTCAGTGAGCACCATAGGACTCAATCTGTGGTCAGTGGATACATGAAAGAGTGTACATCTATTTATTCACCAGACCTTTCTTATACAGTGCTGCACAAGACCCTATACCGACCACGGGTCAGCGTGCCAGCCTAATCTCGGGGCCCAATTCACATGCCGCAACTTTAAAAGTTGTACATCCACTTTATTCAGTTTACTCCTACAAAGGAATTAGATTTCCAATTTTTGTGTATTGTAGTCTTTACATAGCGCTATATAACACAATAGAACACCTGGGTCTATACAGAAGAGAATTGAAAACAAGATAACCCAGCTGAAATGGAGTATTCCTTTTAAAGGACAAATTCCCTCCAGCTGAAAGGGCTGGATTCTTTCCATCCAGAGGATAGAGAGTACACTGAACCCTATACCAGGGCTCAAGTTTTGGCACCACACCCGACGATTGCAGGTGACTGATGGTGAATCCCTTCCTTGGATTCACAAAGGACCACTGGGCGATTTTGTATTAAATCCTTTTTTTTTTTTAGAACAACTTTAAAGCAGAATCACTATTACTAAAGGTCCTGATGAATGCCACAACACCTCATCTGAGGGTTATTGACTAAAACATGTTGACCTACCTTAGTGACAGGGTTGGATTGGGATTAAAAATCGGACCTGGCATGCAAAAAAAAAGGGCCCACATTTGCATTTTGCCTTTCAGCAAAACACTGCTTCGGCGAACTTTTATTAAAAAAAGGGGTGGGTAAAAAAATGCAAGGATTAGATTACACTGGTGAAGCACACCTTAAAACAAGGGAAGCCACTTTTGCTCAGGCCCCCTGCTCAATCTGCATATAATAATGGGCCGGCCCAGCGAGACAACAAGGGAGTGACACCCCTACCTGTTGATAAAAGGAAGGTAATGGATGCCCATCTACCTCCAAAAAGGCCACTAAGGCACCCACTGGGCCGCTGGCGGCATCCGAACAATGCAGACACCGCTCAAATCAGACCCACAGGCTGCTAAGAAAAGCAGCCCACAGCTGGAATTTGTGTGCCGGCCCCTTGGGCATTGCCCGAGTGCTCCCGTTACTAATCCGACCCTGCCTAGTGGCATCCCAGTAAGTTTAATCCTTCCTGCAGTGTCCATCTTTTTAATCCTGACCCAGGGACACACAAATAAAGGTGTTTGTGTACCCTGGAGGCAGTTTTTACCATCACACTCTTTCTTCGTACGCTTTGCTTACCTCACCACTCCTAGTTCCTTAAAGGGTATTTATTATCCATCTGAAAACATCCACTGTGCTCCTCTCTCTCAGTGAGGAGGTTGTAGCCTGCACCGTGACTAGGTATCACGGTGCGAGGAGGTTCCCGATGATGAAGCATGCCAGCTGTGTTGGGTGAGGGAAACCATCCTTTAAAAGGAATACTTCATCTCAGATAGGTTATCTTGTTTTCTATTTTCTTCTGTTTAAACTAAGCCTGGGCGTAGTGGGGCTACGTGAAGCAGCGCGTAGTGTGGCAAAATCTACGCATACTCGCGCGCTCCGCGTAGCCCCACTACGCACCGCCCGCCTCCCACCCGCCCTCATTTTAAAATAATTTAAAGTAGGTTAAAGGTAAATAAACCACCTTCAGTGCGGCGTCCCGGGGCTCCCTCTTCTTGCTGGACGGTAACTTCTTCACGCAAATGCGCATGCGCAGACGTCCGTGCATGCGCATTTCTCGAGAGAAATGCGCATGCGCGGGCGTCCTCGCATGCGCATTTGCGTGAAGAAGTTACCGTCCAGCAAGAAGAGGGAGCCCCGGGACGCCGCACTGAAGGTGGTTTATTTACCATTAACCTTCTTTAAATTATTTTAAAATGAGGGCAGGTGTGAGGCGGGTGGCGGGCAGCGCTGCTTCGCTGCGGCGTGTGCGTAGCGCTGCCTGCTACGCCTACTTCGTAAACGGCGAAGCAGGCAGCGCTACGTGCACTCCGTGGGCGAAGCGGAGCACGACACCCAGGGTTAGTTTAAACCCAGGTGTTCCATTGTATTATATACTGTTAAATTAAGGAGTTAGCTCTTGGTGATCTCTAATTCTCCTCTGCCCCTCCTTATGTGTTTCGAAACTCGTTGCTACACATAAGCACAATATGTTGTGGAAAATTGTAATATGAGATGCAGTCATGCATGTCTGCATGGGAAGAAGTAGGTTTTAGTGCTCTCCGGAATTTGATGTGGGTGTCACTTAATCTTATTCTAGCAGGAGTTCCATATTTTTTGTGTCAGACTGAGGAGATGGTTTTGACAGTGCAAGACTTTTTGAAGGAAGGGGTGGTGAAGAGTGGGACCAGGATAGAAAGAAGTGATTGAGATTGGTGTTCACTGTGAAGATTGTGACTGATAGAGCATGGTGGTGCTTCTTAATTTGTAGGGGGACATTATAATCACAGGTAGGTTGCACCTACATATAATCCTTTGTTGTGTTAAAATTTGGATATTAGAATGTGAAATGTAATAACATGTAAAGTGATGTGTTAGAGATGTTTTCGTATAATGTGAAGTAAATAACATTGTAATCGTGTTTTACATGATGAAGTCTTAAGGTCTTGATTTTATAAATGATTAATGAGAAATGAATTCACTGTTGTGTAACGCACTGAGTTAAACATGCACAATTATAATGCTTATGTTTACGTCTGCTTAATGAATCTTTTTATTGATCATTATGCTAGCTGAATTTGTAGGACTAATGTGTACCTTTTCCATGGCTCTCTAAATTAATTGTTTGTAATATTCATGTGTACGTAGAATCTTTTCTTTGTTACATTTCTGTTGCAGGTGGAGAAATTCATCTTTGTTAGATAGAATAACTCTTTTGTTTTAGGAGTTAGGCTTAGGGGGGTAGAGGATACATTTGAATAAGCAGTGCTAATAATGGGGACTGTGTTCTTTCTCACTGGAGAAGGCCTGGGAATCAGGGTCATCGAGCCAGAGCCTGGGAGCATCACAACCATATGAAGAGTTACCTACGAGAAGGTGTCTAGCTGGATGGGACGATCACGTGATGTGACGAGGGGTGTGTCCTATGATTTTGATTTTGGGGTTAGGGACAGAGTCTAGAGACTTCTGCCGTGCCTTGAGAGGGGATAGCATCTTAGAACGAGCTCCATAGCTTTATGCTATTTGACCTATGCAGCGTGAGTGTACTTCTATGGGAGTCTTCACGTGCTGACAACTTTTCCTGAACTTGCCTGGAGAAATGCTAAACAGGAATGTCACATTAGCGGTAGTGTAGGGACAGACTAATGCTTTTTACTTACTAACCTCCAATGAAAGAGACTCTTGATGTTGGCGCAGTTATATTCTGCGTCCTGAGTCTAAAACTGGTCATTCTTTGCATGTTTCATAGATTCAACCTTCTTCGTAGGTTTGACTTTGTATTAGTTCCATTGTATTTCTATACCCTCATCTTGAGGTGTGTGTATGTCCAGTTGTTCTTGGCTTTGTAATAAACTAACAGTGATTCTTCGGAGTCATGGTTTATTGAAATTGTTATATATGATTGGCCAATAGTTTTTCTCCCCTTTACACTTTTAAGCAGGAAATAAAGAGCCATTGGCCAGGGGTGCAGGGTAAATCTAGAACATGACACCCGGCTCTGTCATGCCAGTGAATCAACAGTCCAGTGCGATGGATGGCTCCATGCAAATTGCACGTAGCTCTAAAGGTAAGATGTCTGGTCACAGGCAGCCAGTTTATTGCCTGGAGGGCAGGTGAAATGCTAGTCTGGATAAGAAGAGTAAGGCGTTGTCTAGCAACAGCATTCTGGGTTGTTGTGGTACTTGCAAGGAACCCAAGAATAATCCTGGTAATCTATAACAGCCATAGCTTTCCAGGACTACTCCAATGCACAAAAGTTCCTTAACTGGACTTTCCACCACATGCACAATTCTTCATGTTTAAACGATAAGGAAATGTGCATTCGCATATGCAAAAATACATTTCTCCGTAGCCCTTGGTACATGTTTGTGGCTGTTCACTGTACTGTGCAAGACCACCACAGCACCCTGAAACGCACATAATTCTGACTCTAACTTTGCAAATGAGAAAATTCAATCATGCTGGTGGATTTTCCATTTTTATAAGTGCAGCTGATGAGAGGAATATTTCACCAGTTCTGTTTCTACAAATCAGGTATGCCATTACTATTGAAAATTGAGGATTTTGCAAGCACAATTTTAATTTGAGCGCACGTAAACTTTTTCGAATTGGGTCCTCCATTAGCACCTACGCCACTGGGTGGGGCGGCAGGGGAGCAGAGGAAGCTGCCCCTAATGAAGTACAAGCATTGGCTTAGCCAATGGGTCTCGCCTTTGGGACCTTTTAAGTGTTTAGCCATGCAACATTTGCATTACTAAATACTTACAACATCCCAAAAGCGAGACCTTTTGGCTATGTAAAGCGGCCGTGAAAGTGATCGCGATCAAACATCAAAGCGGCTTTGCGGCCGCGAAAGTGAATGTAATTGCGGTAAAGCGCGGCGTGCGTGCCCACGCACATGCACTGTATCTCTAGGCTGGCCTGGTAGCACTTTTTGGAGCCCTCTCAATAAGTCTCGCCAGACCAGCGCATGCGCTGGGTCAGGCGAGACCTAAAAAAGGACCCTGATCAGCCCCTGATCTGCACCCCCAGGCCCCTGATCTGCACCCTCAGGCCCCTTCCATCCCCTCACGTGTGAAGGAAAAAGCCCCAGCTACATTTACCACCTGCTCCAAGTAGGGTGAAAATATTTGCAGATTTTGGCCCGGTTTTTTCCGCCTTAATAGGGAAAACATGAAAAATGGGATCTGGTATTACCAGGCCCACATTTAATGCCTCATTGTCGGGGTATTAACTTGTAAGCCCCATTATCTCACAGGAAGCTATTGCCCGGTATTGTTAATTCCAGGCCCGGTAACTTCCTGCGGTAATTTCGATGAGGTTCTAGTGGGACCCTATGTGCTATTTTTAAACTGTTTTCAGGCCCACTTTAAGAGCTGTTCTCAGTCCCATATGATGACGTGTATTCTCATAGCAATCTGAAAAAGTAGATCAGAGGACAGCACAAACTTACATGCAGCCACAATACATAAACTATATATGTTGTGAGGGGCATGGCATGGATTCTGTACAATGAAAGGTCAATTATTCCCCTGTGCGTAGATTTTGCCACACTACGCGCCACTCCACTGTGAGAAATTACCGGCTCCTGCCATGCTGTTTTAATTTGGCAGAGAGTACCTACACAATCATTTCTGAATAGTTTTCATTTTTTACCCTACTTGTCTCACCATCTTTAGATTTCCCGGCAGCGGCTATCACCCTGTCTCATCGCTGTCTCCCGCGCCATGCAGCTGTGGTGGATAATTACACATGCAGCGCGAGCTACATGCCTTTCCTCGCTGGAGAGAGGCTGTGAAGCCAACATGTAAGCAGTTTTCATGAGAGCAGAGGCAGCCCGCCATGTGCCATACGTCAGGGCACCAGGGAAATAAATGCCTGGGGTGGTAACGCTTTAGAAATACCTCAATGGTTAAGCAATGGCAACGCAGTTCTGGATTTTATTTACTAAACCAGCGCGTAATGAATTAATTAACACAAATAGTGCTACAAATCTAACAAAAAAATGTACAAACATATAGAAGCAGTGACTAGTGAGGTGGGAAAACAAAATAATACTATCACTACTACTGATCATAATGAATAATAAGATAAAAAAGACATTAAAAATATTACAAACCCTCGTTATGAAATAAAGGCCACGCAGCAAGATGGACAGGATTTCGGGCTGCTAGGCAGTAATGTGACGAATATAGAGGGGGGTTAGGGGTGAATAAAAGTCCAGCATACACGCCCCAACTCAGGCTATGTACAGTAAATGGTATGCAGTTCCTGACAGATGGAAAGATAAGGTTGCAAGCTACCTGTAGAGACAGATCGGGGCATCTGATTCCCTCAGGAGCAAGGGCCTTCACACACCTGAGGGGTGTCATGCTTCATCATCGAGGAGCTCCACATTGGGCCAGCGCTGCAATGCCTAACGGGCCCCGCAGGGTTTTTTTTTGCTAGAGTTCCTATGTTTTTTTGCCGATGTTTTCTCCATACTTGGTGGCTTTTTATCCTCAAGATATACTATATACTAGTGTGATATTTTGAAGGGTACGGAGTACCTCACAGACACCTGTCACCGACCCTCACACGAGTAGATTAGGACGCCAGTCCTGATGAATTGCTATGATCTTTTCGACCTGTGCTTGATCAGACCATTGTACCCATTATCAGCAAGCCAATGTTTTTAATCATAACAAGGGAACCCAGTTATTAAAATTGCTTTAGGTTGTCTTTAGTTATTGTTACCTCACTTCTACACCACTCTACTCACATCATCACACCCACACTGCACCTCACTCTTCACATCGGCAAAAAACAAAAGAACTCCAGCAACTAGACCCCCTGCGGTCCATGTTGGTCATTGCAGCACTGGTCCAATGTGGAGCTCCTCGATGATGAAGCATGACACCCCTTAGGGTGTGTGAAGACCCTTGCTCCTGAGGGATCAGATCCCCTGATCTGTCTCTACGGGTAGCTTCCGACCATATCTTTCCTCATCTGTCAGGAACTGCATACCATTTACTATACATTGCTAGGCAGTAATACCTGGACAGAAGGGCACTAAAGAATGTCATCCAACTCTGCACTCACCTGTCCAACCATTTTAACATGTACGTCAACTAATCGTTGCATTCACTGAGAGTCAGTGGAGGAGTTTTCATGCTGGTTTTTCATGGTCCCTCTTTTATAGACGAAGGCACTCTTGACAACAGAATTCGTAACCTTGGTATGCTTTTATCGGCTGTCTAGTGTAAAGGATGTTACAATAGACTAAGCTTCACATGGTTGGTTTGTAGAAAAGGGAGGACTCCCCAAAGCAAGCAGTGATGGAGGTTTACTGCTTTGGTCAAAGTGTTGACTTCAAAAGCATAAGAGAGCTTGGTGCCAGCTATTACTCACATTTTTCACTTTTATGGATGGAGGCGAGGGCTCTCCCGGGTTAGGAGATCATTTATATGTTGGTGATTCAGACCCTGCATTTCCCAGAAACAAACTCTCACTCTAGGAGCTGTTGGTATAAAGCAAGAATTCTTTGATCCAGATTAGGTGGTATTAGCTTCCTTGTGTTGCCTTCCAAAAGTGTATTTGGATATTTCCTGCTGTCAGCCTGGGTAGATTAATTGTTCCTTGCCGGCCTGGACGCTAAGAGATGCATGTGTCGGAAATGTTTCGAATTCAGATTTTCATGGGGATTCCTTCTTACCCATATTCCATGATTTTACTGGAGCTATGTAGGTTTGATGGCCACTTGTAGTTACCCATGATCCTTAGGTTTGCTGATGAATTTATTAGGAGGCACTCAATGATGGCATGATTCAATATCTTGGGATCTCTTTTGGAAGGTAATTATGCATCATGGATGTTGCATCTACTTCAAATCAGGGGCAGAGCTATCACATACACAGAGAGGGTCAAGACTCTATAAGCATGTTGGAAGCTTTTATTTTGAGAGCCAATCTTGAAGCTTCCTAAATCTCCAGATCAGTGATCATAGGAGATGTGACATTGTGGCTGAATAAGATGAAGGTTCAGAGTCATTGGAGATGGATTTGGGGATTTTAGAAGTTTAGGACACTAAGAACATCCGAAGGTTCTTGGTCTCGTTGTTGAGTCACATAGGTCGTACTTTTCAGATCATGAAGATTAGATAGCATCTGACTTGTATTAAAATGGATCTTGATTTTTTGAAGCATACTGTTATGCTTGCTGAAATAAGCTTTTTTTTGCTCTCTGATTGACTGCGTTTTAGCTCTTCCTGTGCCTCTTGCAGTGACTATTCAGCCAGAGAATTGTGGCACGTGTATTCTGAATTTCATGTTACCATGTACATAAACTGTTGGCCTTACGTTTAGGTGGAAGGAATCTCCAGCTTTTGTTTTTTTGTTCTGAGTGGTGCCAACTTGTCCAATATATAGGATACACACTGGTCCAGCATCAAGCACGTTGTCCTGACTGCTCTGAAGACTGCATTGGATGAGGACATGGAGTTAGTGTTGTTCATTGGGCTCATATTCACACCTCTTAAGATCTCCTCAAACTCTTGAAAGCTCTTAATTTAGTATTTATTTATTACTTCCCCCATTGTAGTGACAAAGGTGTCATGTGTTCTGATTATCTGATACTTGGCTTTAGGAAAGTTTCTGCTAATTTGTGTAATGCCTTCAAGTGAGTTCTGAAGTAGGGTAAATTTATTGGGAAATAAAAACCAACAATACAAAATAGACTGAAACACATGTTTACAGTAGTATGTCACTATCTTAAGAAGCTTAGTTGTGAGAATAAAACCAGCCTCGTGTCTGTGGATGCAGATACAGGAAATAATCACATATTAGTTAAACTTGCACTCATGCTTTCTGTAATGCATAATTCTGGGACATTTTCTCCAATATTCAAAAGGCATATATTTTCCATGTCCTTCATTTTTTCCACAGACATTTAGAGTGGGGGCAGAGGGGGTTCTTGCATGTGCTCCTGACTAAATGTCATAATGTTTAACACACAATATTTTCCAACGGAGATCATCCTGTTGGAAAGTCCATACTTTGTTTACCACACATTGCTTTGTCAATTAGTCATTTCTCCATAAAATCCCCCCTTGGGTTCACAAGGACAACTTTATACATTAACCGATCAAAAGTCTGGAAAACATAACCTGCCAAGCCTTGATCATGCTGTTGAGTTATCAACCCTCTGTTCCTGTAGAGTGATAGTTGAGCACCGCTTTATACCTAGAAATTACATTGCCAAAGTTGCAAAAACAAGAAAAACCGATAGAGCTGTACTACGAATTAAGAGTTTGCCTTAACTTCTAAAAATAATTTTGTGAAGAAATGGCCTACACCAACCTATAGACAGGAATACTTTAGCATAGGAGCGTGAGCCTGCATTTTCAGAGCTGTAGAAGGAATCTGGTTACCGAGGGCCGAGGAGAACAAGAGAAAGCTGTGTGAAGAGCAGCACCAGTTAATAGAAGAAAGGGGAGTGCTACAGGGCTCTGCACATGCTCATCAACCCCTCCTGCATCTGGCATTGGAACATGGGACTAGAATGAATGAATGAATGAATCAGCATTTCTAGAGCACATGGCTACCCGAGGGCATCCCAGCGCTGAGAGCAGTCCAGTCACGAACTCCGAGCAGTGTTTAGGGGAATAAAAAGGTTTTTATGAGTTTTTGAAAGGTCATATAATTGGTCTCAAGACGAATATGGAGGGGGAGACAGTTCCACAACCTAGCGATGTTATAGGAAAAGAGACGTCTTCCACTTCGTGATCATTTGATTTTAGGGACTGCCGCCAGATGTTTACTATCTGCTTGCAAGGCGCTATTAGGACGGTAGGGCGAGATGATGGTACAAATAATAGGCGGTCCCTTGGCTGACAGTGCCTTGTGTGCAATGCACAAAGCCTTAAACTGGACTGTCTCCTGGATGGGAAGCCAGTGGAGGGTGGCAATGGCGGGCTTTACTGATTGGCGTCTGGGGATGTTCAGGAGCAGGCGTGCTGCGCAGTTTTGCACAGTCTGCAATTTTTTGGTGATGAAGCTTGGGGCTCCCAGATAGAGGGCATTGGCATAGTCAAGCCGGGAGAGAATCAATGCTTGAACCATCAGTCTTCTGGCGGGAAAAAGCAACAGAGGGAGGATTTTCCGTATCATCCTGAGAATCCCAAAGAAGCTAGCTGCAACCTTCCGTGCTTGCTCCCTAAAATCAAGATTACGATCAAGCCAGACGCCCAGGCTCTTAATCTGTGTTTTAAGGGAGGGGATTAGACCAAAACAGCTGGGCCAGGGCAGGCCTACGTTCAGAATGGGCGATTGACCAAGGAGCATCAGCTCTGTCTTGGCCCGTTAAGTTTCAGGTACGAGCCTTCCATCCAGACTGCCACCTTCTCTAGACACAAGGCTAGATCAGGTCCAATTTTGTCAAGCTGATTGAGAGAAACATCCAGCTGAGTGTCATCGGCATAGGTGACAATCTGGATATCGAAAGACTGCACTACCTCTGCCAGCGGGCTCATGTATACATTGAATAGAGTGGGGCTCAAGGACGAACCCTGCGGAACCCCACATCTAAGAGGCATACATTCGAAGGTAATTTCATTGTCAAACACCTGGAACGACCTGTCCTCCAGAAAGGATTGCATCCACTTAAGAGTCGTCCCAACCACTCCTACCTCCCTTAGTCTCTGAATCAGCAGCAAATGGTTGACCGTGTCGAAGGCTGCGCTGAGATCTAACAGGATAATACAGCACAGCCTCCATCATCTAAAATATTTCTGGCTTCTTCTACAACTGCCAGAAGAGCAGTCTCCGTACCTTGTTGATGTCTAAATCCAGTTTGTGAGGGATGGAGACAATTACTACTTTCCAAAAATGAGGAGAGAGTAGAATTAACATGCTTTTCAGCAACTTTGCTCATTCCTGGCAGTAATGATATGGGAGGGTAGTTCCCCAACACCTCTGGGTCCAAATTCGTTTTTTTTAGAAGAGAATTAACCATTGCTCGTTTCCACGAGGGGGGGGGCAAGTCCCGTCAGGAATGAGGCGTTGATCAAATCCAGGATAGCAGGAGACACGGTATCAAAGACTTGGTTTAAAATAATAGGGGATACCAAATCTCTAGGGGAGCCAGATTTCAGTTGGTTAAGAAGCCCTCGCAGAGAGGTCAGGTTCAGACGAGGAATTTCTGCCAAGGAACAGTCTCTACTTTGAGGCCCATTATCCGGAGGTAATGCATTTTGTTGACCAGTGGCCTGGGGAAAAGAAGTGTAAATATCTTGAATCTTATTAAAGAAGAATGTTGCCATTTCGTTGCAGCGGGATAATGTTTCATCCGATACGATGGGTGGAGAGGGGAGTTTAAGGAGAGATTTCGCAATGCGAAATATTTCACGCGGGGAGTTGGAGGCTTATGAAATTCATTCTTCATAGTAAAAAGCCTGAGCAGATCTGATTTCTTCCTTATACACTTTTATAGCCTCCCTATATTTAGCTTTTTTTATTGCAGAGAAGTCTTTCCTCCATCTTTTCTCAAGTTGTTTACAAGATTGCTTGAGCTCACGAAGCTTGGGGGAGTACCAAGCTGTTCGATTAGCTCCTAACTTGTTGTTAGTCCATTTTTTGGGGGGTACAGTGTCCAAGGAAGATTCAAGCCATTTATCAAACTTATTGTTTGCCCTGATGGGATTTGAATCAGGTATAGGTCTGGTGTTGTCAAAAATTGACACTCAAGACTCTGTTGGAAGTTTTGACCACTTACGAACCAGTTTTCTGGTTTTCACAGCCGGCAGGATGGCGGCCTGAGGGGCCCAGGTAAATGGAATCAGGAGGTGGTCTGACCAGGGAACCGGGATAAAATTCGCGACCAGAAGGTTTTCAATATTAAAAAAAATAGGGTCGAGTAAATGGCCTTTAGAGTGAGTGGGACCTCTCACGTTTTGTATGAGTTGAAAGGCCCCTAGTCCATCAATCAGCTCACATGTAGTAGGCAGCAAGACGTCATCAAAATGAATGTTAATATCCCCATATAGGGTAAAGTTGGAAAGAGGACTCGCTTGGTTGGCTGTTATGTCAGGTAGATCATTACAGAATTGGCCAAGGGCCCCTGGGGGACGATATATTAAAATCCCAGAAAATGTACAAACATGGGATAGGCCGATTGTAAAAGAGAGACTCTCACAGTCTGGTAAGGGGTTTGCTGTGATGCGGCAGTTAAGTTCTGTTTTATTAATAAATTCCTATTCCGCCTCCTCTGCTTAGCTCTCGATCAAGCCTCTGAATAGCGTACCCAGTTGGGTCCATTACGTTGTGTAATACATTGGGTACTATGTCATTGCTCCTCTAACTACAGGACTGGTTCACTTCCCCCTTATAGGCTGTTACTTTGATCCTTTTTACACCAGTGAAGGCTGATCCATTAGGGCTTTTGAGGTAGCGCTTCACTAATTTCCAGTGGTCACTAATTCAAGCATTAGTGTTGTAACGTAGGAAGGAGTTCCAGTAGACGTAGTAAGGTTAAAGATGAAGAAGTTTATTGTTCTTAGATGTTAAGTAGGTTTTCCAGTAAAGATGTAAATAAGCCCCACAAGGAGCAGCCTCTCTGCTGCTCAGCCCAGGATCCAACTGACACTCCACCTCGCAGCAATCCACACATTCCAATGACATCACTACCCACACCAACATTCTACCCAACACATTCACACTGGCTGAGCAGCAGAGGCAGAGAAATAGGGAAGATGCATAGTATAAAAACCTTAGACATAACAATTAGTTACCATGAGGACCTACACCAAGCTCATCATCATATCAGCTAAAATCTACCTTTGAGGTGCGTGTTGCATGTAGATAGAGGCTGGCTGTGAACAACCATTTATCCACATGCAGTGTGCATGTTACAAACCAGCCCCCAGCATTAACTGCTTGGAAGTCAGGACCCAGCACTAACCCTCAAAGAGGTAAAGACTTCCTCTGATCTCTTACTGCTCTGCCGATTTTCAGAGACTAGTTGTCAGGGATAGCCAACAACAAACAGAGACCTTAGAAGGAGAAGCAGAACTTCTGCCTGACCTGCTGGGGTCTCCCCCCCTCTTGGCCCGGAATCAAAAGCAGAAGAAGACCACTTCAGTGCTACCGGATGTCGAAGGGTAATTTGTGAGGGTGGCGAAGAGGCTGTGCTAGCTTGTGTACATGGGTTTATACATGTTTATATGTGTGTATGTGTATGTATGCTAATGTCTCGATGAATGAATGGGCAGCGCGTGTCAAAAGGTCTGTGCATATTTGTGGGGGTGGGGCATGGGTAGTGCTGGGTGTCTGCCATTCTTATGATGAGCATCTTTCACATTGTATGGGCATTCGTCATAAGAATCTAGCTATCTCTGGCATAGTGGTGGACCACCATTGATGTATTATGGGCATTAATGACATCTTTCTGCCTATACTTTGCATAATTGTGCCCCATCTAGGAAATAATATGGGCATTCTTGACAACTTTCTGGCTATCCCTCTCATGATAGTGGCAGACCATAAGATACTTTTGGCCTGTTCAGCAGGATTCCGGCTATGCTTTCATAGTCTTGCCCATATGTGATATATGGTCGGCATTCGTTAAATATTTCTGGCTATTCCTGGGAGGATTATGACCCATCTCTGATGTTTTGTGTGCATTCTTTGCATAAAAATGGATATTGACACAGTGGTGGTGGCCATGGTATAATTGTGACCATCTTTGACATACCATTTTTACGTAATTATGGCTATGCCTGGCATAATCGCAGCTCTGAATTAATGATGCTCATCCTTTTCCAAATGTGTAATCCTCGGCATACCAGTGCTCTACCTTGATGCATTGTGGGAAATCTTGACATACTTCAGGCTACTCATGAAATAAAAGTAGTCCTGGCATGAAGGTCATAATAAAATAAGATGTGGCTGTCCATCACAGGATGGTGGTCCTCGCATAGGGGATGCCCATCCATGACCTAGTGAGGCATTATTGACATAATTGTAGCTATTCCTGGCATAATGGTGGTGTAAATCCATGCTGTATGATGGACATCCCTGGATTTGGTGATGATAACTGATCATGAAAAGCAGAGTTTGTCCTTATGTGACAGTAATAAAGTGCATGTGTGTGCTTGGTGAAAAATACACGTTGATGTGGTATTTTTGGGCAAAATGCTTGTTTCAATGAACATTACAATCTTCTTTTTGGCGGTATTGAACTATTCAAATAAGAATGGTTTACCTAATGGTAAAATGGAACCACCCTAATCTTAGCAGAAGATTGGTGGGTTTGGGTAGGCACAGGGCCAGCTTTATGGCAGTGTGACTGGTGCAGTCACACCTGGTGCTAACTTTGGTGGGGGGGGGGGTGCTGTGTTTCAAAATAACTATTGGTTTAAAAGCATGCAAACTTCCTTGTGTCTCCAGCAGTTTTTAGGCAACAGTAAAGATATCAAGATAACACTTTTATTAATTTTCCTACTAGTGAGAGATTATAATTTTTTCTGGTGGCAGGTTTGGCTCATCATTAAGTAGTGCGAAGGGTTAATGTGCGAGTGAACTATGAGGGGCTATAAAAAAATGAAATATATGTCAGAGAGCGGCTATGGAGAGATGAGGTGCACTGTTGCAGAGTAGCAGTGAGGGAATTAATGGAGAAGGAGGTCATGGGGTGGTGCCAAAAAAGATTGTTGCACCGGGTTCTACCAGCACTAAAGCCGTTGCTGGGTAGGCACTAGCTCAAATCTTTATTTAGCTAAGGCTCCCTCTGCAGGGACGACCCCCTCCCTTTCTGCTAGGTGATGGTCAAGACCTCCTGGTCTGGAGTTAATTAAAATTCCTTTCTGGGGGATAGGACAGGTACCAATAGATTGGTAGACCCTGCACACATGGACTGGTCACGCAGTGGACATGTAAGATATATGCTCTTGGATTGAATGGCCACCCAGGATGCATAAGTAGCAGACTCACTGATTAGGTTAGCCTGTCAGTTAGAGAATGAGAAAAGTCTGGCCTCATCTGCCAGTTGGTTATTGAAGGCTGTTCTCTTTTTCTGACAAGGCACCCACAATGGGTCGTCGAAGAAGCTGAGATGCAAGAGTGGAGTCCAAAGGTTGGATTGCCGTTCTACTTTAAGACTCAGGGACAGGGTATGTACTTGGGAATGTGTCTCTGTGACGGATTATTGGTGATAGAAACTTGCCCATCTGACAGAAAGAGCTGGGCTGCAGCTTGTCAAGCAACATCGGAACAGAGAACAAGCTGTCTTCGGCTTGTGGAGGCTATTCTGTCCTTCGGAGTACAAGAAGAGTTCAGACAGCTGCTCAAAGTAAGGAAACGCGCTGCGCATCAATATTGAGGGACACGGGGGAAGCCCTATGTTGTCATTAAAGGTGAGACTGCTTCGACCCTGAACCCTCTCGCTGTGCTGTGGGAGACTGTGGGTGCTTATAGTTACTATCTGTAGCCAGGAGAAGAGTGCTCTGTTAAAGATCATACCATTTCAAACATTGGTCACTGCCCTAGGACTTGCATATTCTCCTGCTTCATCTTTCCTTGCCCTGCATTAGTGGCAGGTAGCAGCGGCAACCATCACCGAAAGTGGGTGGTGAGGTGGGGGGGGTGGTGAGATTAAATACAAAATTACATTCAACTTACCTGCTTGCCACATTCTCCTTGCCGCTCCTCCTGGTTACGTCTCTCCTGCAGGAACAGGAAGCAGCCTGGAAGCACCCAGGCACCCCTGAGCCAATTACAATGCTGCAAGGCAGCGAGGCTGTAATGCAGCCTGGGTGGAGAAGAGGGAAAGTGCGCATGACTGTTATGGTCGGCCCTAAAGGGCCGGCCAACCAGTCATGTGCACGTAGGAGTGGGGCAAACCACTCCTTGGCTGCTCTGTCAGCCCCGCCGCCTCTCCTTCCAAAGCTGCTGCGTAAGAAAAAGGTAAAAATAAAATGATAATAACTGAGTTATTATCATTTTATTGATCTTATACTGCTGAAAAAGGCAGTGGGGCGACGCTCCTCTGCCTTAGCGGAGGAGCCGCCACTGGCAGGTAGCACCGTCTCCGTGGGTACCCTGCTATTAGAAAATCTCGACTATGACCAGTGTGCTCTGTGGTACAGGCCCTCACCTCTTTAGTGCCATCTGAGGGTATCAGGGTGACTCGCACCTTGGCCAGCCGCTACCCTCCTACACAGCTGCAGCCAGTGCAGGTAACAGCGGTGGGGCTGGGTAGGGGGAATTACGAGGGACGATGCAAAGGGCAAATTAATTATTTATTTAATTTTCCATCTGCATCGTCCCTCAAAATCCCCCTCCACACGGCCCCACCGCTGTTACGTGCACGGACCGCGGCTGCTCCTATAGTTAACCTACTGTACTAGTGGGCTTCCACTAACTTTCACAAGACTCCAGGTACCCCATCCAGATTTCTGTCACCACCAGAGCGGTGTTCTCGACAAGGAAGGGTGGGCACTTCTGCTGCTTTGGGTGGTGGGACAGTGGATGGAGCAGGAACATTTGACTTTGTATGAACTGCTGAAACCCAATCACTGCAATACAAGTATTGATACCAGTGCATTAGATTTGAAGAATAACCCTATGCAACGTGGTCTGATTAATGCAATGCTAACTGTGTTTTTATAAAGCTAAGCGTCTAGGAACTATAATGCTGTTTGGGGTCAGAAGTCTGGCCCAGAGGGGTGTAAATACTTCTGATTTTAACTGTGTATCTTAGTTTTAATTGTAGTATATTTTTCTTGTGTGTATTAAAGTATTTTTCTTTTATAAAGTAAAACACTAACAGGACATTGATCTTAGTAGCTGGTATAACAGTGTAAACTTTATTCTGAATGTCTAACCCACCTCACCTTGAGTAGGACTTGGACTGCTCTAGCTCACTAACCTGAGAGAGTCAAGTGCTGAGGAGGAGTACTTGGTTATCCAGTTTGGGGTTTAGTAGTACTGTGGCCCCAGGACATTAGGAGTGAACAACTCCTATTGATGCATCAGGAGCCCAGGAAACCCTGACTACCATGGTGCCCCTGGAACCCGGTTGTCACAAGCAGTCACTCATTTCATATGAGGGCTGTGTTGAGCACACCACCCAACCCTGGTTTCATGTAGTAGCCATTCTGAATCATCTACAAGGTAACTATGACTAAAAGACCCACTAGATGCATGGAGAAAGAGCAATCTTTGGAAGAAAGTGCACCACTCAAATTTCAGAAGCAGGCCAAGCTTGTGATGTGGACGTGCAGGAAGGAAAGTACATGAATGAAAGTGGGAGAAATCAGAGAAGAAAACTGACATTCAACTTGCAAACATACTAGTTATTGTGCATTAGAATGCATTTAGAGTTGCTGCAGAAATGTTCTCATTTCAAAATGACACATAGAAAATTGTGACCACACCAAAAGGTGAAAGAAGTACTTCTAATGTACAACTAAAAACACTACAGTTTATCAATTCTTAAATGATGCGGTAAAAATGTATTCAGATGCTTAGAATATAGAGTGAATGTTTAAAGAATGTTTTTTAATATACAAATCTCTTATTGCTAAATGCACTTTTCTGCTTAGGCTTCAAATTGCTTTTCGACTCATGCTCATAGCTTAATAAGCATTCATTTAGAATGTCTGCCTAGCACCAATGACTTGCTTAGGAATTTGCTGGCTTCTATCACTTCTCACTTAGCTTCTTCACACTGTATTAGATCATGTAAATTGACCAATAAGACTTACTGAATATTGTGATATTTTGTGCATGCCACAGGAGAATGTATTATTAGTTAATTCACCTTTCCTAAAACCAGCCTTTGTCTCATTGATAGAGAATACAGAGCATCTGTAGTTTAGGTAAGAAAGTTCTCATGAGAACTTTCCCTCATGTTTCAAATACTGTAACAGTGTTATACTAGTGTAGTAGCATGAATGCTTACAGTGAGAACTGAAGGAAGAAGACATCGGAAGACTGACGACACCATCGGATGAGTGAACAATATTGGTTCAGAGGGATAGCTTCCTAATAATAGTTGTCGCAATTAAAATGTGAGTATTTATTAATGAGTGTTCCTAGCTTGTTTGTCTCCCCAGCTTCTCATTTTAGTATTCCCATCCCTTCATCGCTCTACAAGACAGATTTTTTGGTTGCCGATAGCTATTGCTAAAGGTGACTATTTCTCTAGATGCTTTACAGATTATTGCTACTGCAAAGAACATTATTTTATTGACAGTTGTTACTGCAACTGTGGGAAACTCGGCTGATTTTCCAGAACCACTTTCTATGGGAAGCTTGTTTCAGCTTTTATTTGCTGTTTTCCAAAAGGTACCCTTCAAGGGTTTCTATTCAGAGTAGGTTGGGTCCATTGGCTAGATTAGTGATTATCCTTATGGAACGCTGTGTATTGAATTTTATGCTGTCACTAATCAACTCTTGTTGATTGTGTAAATGACTAATCTGAATATAATACAGATTTCTACTAATGAAATAAGAGAAATAAAGGTGTTGAAACCTTTCAAACTTTCTATTCAATGACTCCATTAAAAAAAATTCAGATTGTTGATGATTCTTGTATGATGTATCTTGTTGTAATCTCTAATTCTAAATATGGTGTACAAGGTTCATCGACCTTGTTAAAAGTCATCAGGATTTACTCGAACGTGATCCCTAAGATGGTTGTAAGTTTTGAGATCAGACCTGGCTAATCCTGAGACTTTCACGCAAAAGCCTTCTTCATCTAGGCTGCAAGTACCTTGAATTACACCTCCGCAATAGGTAAGGCTATTTCAGATTTCACAACCAAAAAATCTTGCAAGCAAAAAACTTCCTGGATCCATCATTGACAGTAGCTTTTCCATCAGAACAAGCATTGAAAATAGCCTCTTATTAGCTATTACTTCTCCACAGAATAAAATCATTTTTTCCTGAATCGACCTTCAGAACAATAGTCCAACTCTGTTTCTAGCTCATCTGGTTGGTGGCGATGTTCTCCTCGCTGTCCTCTCTCACTCTACCGTGTCTTGAGTGAAGATTGCATGCTTTCTACCCTATCATGAAAGGGCTAAAGAAATACAGCTACTTTACTGTCACCCTTATGGACCTGCACCGACTGACCTGTCAGGCCTGCATCATTTTCAAAACCTCCCGAATCACCCCCCACGGCAGTGACAATCCGCACACCATCATATATACAACCACCAGGTGCAGCTCCGCGGTAATGGTGGAGGAGTGTCGTCCCACTGCCCAGAGCCAACAGATGATGAATACAATTATAATAACAACATTTTATTATCATTTTATTTTTCACTGTCTGAGCCATAGAGCGGGGCGGGCCGGGCATGGCAGGGAGGAAGAGTAGTGTGCACTTAAAGTGCAAAGTCAGTTTGGTCAGCTGCCTTAGGCTGGCCTAACAGACATGCACACTTATGTTTCTCCAACCCAGCTATGTTGCACAGCCGGGTTAGTGAAAAGCCACAGGCTAACAGGAGCAGTGTCTGGATTGGGTGGGGAGCCTGTGCTTGAGGCCCATCCACTTCCAAGCTGGACAAGAGGAGCAATGAGGCAGCGGGTGGCTTCAGCAGGAGCGGCAGGTAAGTTTTTTTGTTTTCATTCGCCAACACCCCCCCCCCCTCCCCCCCTTTCGGGTCACCCTACCACTTTAGATAGGCTGCGGCAGCCACTACCAACTACTTATAAAATCAGCTCTCTGACCCCTTTTAACACTGCAAGTCACTCAACATCTCACTGGCTTTCAGCAGACTTGATTACTACATTAGACTATTGGACATTACCCCAAACTACTTCTACACGCCCCTTATACAAGGTTCTGAACTACGGAACGGTTGCAACCTGAAAATTATTCCGTCTCCCCAGGAAAAGGGGTACACTCACCTCCACCTACTGCCACCAATTAGGATAGCTTAAGGCAAAAAATAGAGCAATATATAATCTACTAACACTAGTATACGGTAACCTACCTTCACCACGCATCCGTGACCCCGCATGCTGTCACAACGCAGTCGTAACAACGACCGCATTGTGACAACGCATACCATTACTCCACAAGTCGTTACAACGACTTGCGGAGGGGGGAGAAGGTGTTGGATTTAAAATCCAACACCTTCCCTACAGTCCGCACAGACTGGAGTTAGAATAGTAAATTTTACTATTCCAACATCCAGCGCCCCCACTCCGCAAGTCGTTACAACGACTTGCGGGGTAATGGTATGCGTTGTCATAACACGGTCATTGTTACGACCACGTTGTGACAGTATGCGGGATAATGGTATGCGGAGTGGACAGGCATATTCCTAGGATACAAATCAGTTACCAAGCTGGCCCCAGCTGTCCTGCAGACAGCCTTTCTCACTACTCCCCATCACATAACCCGCAATCTGCTAATCACAACCTCTGACCCAAACCACCACGTGCCTATTCTAATTTCTCTGCCTTTTACCTAGTGGACCCACTTTATCGGAACTCCTTACTTTCTTTAAGTGCATAAACTGCACAAAAGCAATATTAATTCCAACAATAAATACAAACTAAATAACCATCTACTCATCTATACATCTGTATATAGCATACCATATAGAATCCAGATCCGCCCTTAGACATAGCTGCTAAAATCCTTCTACTTGGTGTTCTCCTTGCCAATCACAGTCAAAAAAGGTGTATCTTATTATGACCAAAATGTTAAATTCAATGTGTATGTAAAACCTCAAATTCTTTTGACCTAATTACAGCAGATACTCTAACAAATCGGATTGTTATTGGAACATAAGTCGCATTGGAGACTGCACATATCTGATTTGCAAATGGAATAATACATAAGGCCCAGTGTGAGTTTATCATGCCTTGATACCTGAGCATACTTTTGCTTTAAAACTTCAGCCAGACTCCATAGCGCCTCGCGACAGAGAAGATTAGATCCCAGAACATTAAATGGGGTGAGCACATGGTTTCTGCCATAAATTCACTTACACTCTAATTAAATCACCCACTCCTATTTGTAAATATAAAGGTTTTCATGAGGAAGTAAAAAAAATAGCTCCTAACTATATGCAATGTAGCGCCTGCCTGATGAGAAATGTCTACCAGACAGGAGCACAGTATGCAAACTTGCAATCACTTTCATTAAACTTAGCAATGGGGACTGGCAACGAAAGGGTTATTCTCTGAGGAAAACACTCCACGTATCTTTGATGAACTGTGACTCTGTGAACTGATTAAAATAACACATCAGCGACAAGTGTCACAGATCTGTCCCTGCTAAGTAAATATTTGCTGATAGAATTTTAGGCCCTTCAAAATGTTGTAATTGCTAACTACAGACGATCAGGAGCTTGTCCAAACATGTGAACTGAAGATGAAGCGATAGAAAAATAAGTACCACGAGTCCATTTTTAAAAACTCTTTTCTGAAAAGAAAAAAAATCTTTTTTTCAGTCAGAATAATCCCTAGATTTATCTGTGAAACAATAGACAGCCACGCAAGCCTGTCATTGAATACCTGGCAGAAGTGAATTTGTTTGACACTTTAGACACTCACGAGCAACATTAACATGAAAGACATTTTGAAGCCATTGGCATGGAATTATGTGTAAATCAAGTCTCAGTTGTATTTAGAGGTTGACATGCTGTACATTAGGCAGAGGGAATAGTGGATGGCTGGTTTTGCTGTAAACCTGGGTGCTAGGCCCATATTCCACAATGCAACCACAGCGGTTTCTACCACTTGTGAAACTTCCACACCCCGACAGGGCACCTCACGCATAAGATACAAATCACTTAGCGCAGTGAAAAATGAGTGGGGGCAGGGAGGGGGTGCTCTTAAAGGGGGTGTGCCTCAAAAAGCTTATCAAAGAAATCTCCACACTGGTCTTGGCCTATGTAACTAGTGGTGTGGCCTAATACAGGTGACATTTATATTTATTTTATTTTATACAGTCCTGAGAGTGACAAATTCTAGCTGAATTTAGAACAACCAAAATCAGTAATAAGAGAGCTATTTAATAGTTTACATAGCACCCCTTATCCTGGGCCATAAGTAATAAAATACATGACAGGGTAAATATAAATGCAGATGCCACCTTGACCGCTTGCTCTCATTATCTTGGTAGGTCAAGTGTATAGAGAGGCTAACTCATTACATGAAAATGAATTGTATCTTAGGCACTGAGACACCAATGATAAACAACAGTATTCACTGCGTGGCTATGTCCTCTTGCCACAAAGGGAACATCCAGTGACTAAAAAAAAAAAAATACTTAAGAAGCATGTTCAGTTGGGTTTGGGGCGTGGCTTGGGGCATCAAGATTCTAAAAGTGCTCCAGACCTCTCCGTCATCTGTCATCATCCACTTCGGTATCCTGCTTTCTGCGTGCCAGCAAACGCTCTGAGGGACCCCTAAGACCGAATTCCAAACATCCTCTGGGCCCAGCTATTAAGAGGCGAGCTGCTTTGCACCCCATCACCCACACACAGCGCCTGAGGGACCTCAGATCCACGTTGGAGATAGCGGTGGGTGGCGGCCACCTGCGGTAAAGGCTCGGACGCACCCACATTGACGAGGACCAGACACAGCTCTGAAAATTGTCGCGGGTGGTGAGAGCTCTCTTTTCCGGTAGGCTCCGGAGATTCCTGGATGGAGACACCCATGCTTGGCATCAGGGCCCCAACCTCTATCTTTCTAACTCCCTGATCACCAGCCCACTGTGGGAGCCCCAGGGACGGTCTTGTTTTTGTGGTCTCTTGCTACCCGGTCCCCACTATGGGTCGCGGGTGCCAGCGCAGCCATTGACTTCTCCCGCTCACAGGGCTTTCGGATCTGTCCTCCACCCTCTGGCCTAGGCAGCTACCTATCGGGATGGTACCTGACCCCTTAGATGCAACTTGGGCCCACCCTGCTATCTTGGGAGTTTCCCCAGATTGAGTGACCTGCTGGTACCCTGTGCTCCCGGAGACCTCGATCCCTGGCCCAGTCCCTACGGCGGGTGTGTCGCCACACAGACGGCGTTTACGAGACATGTTACCAATGCCCAGTGTCTGAAGGAGGGTATTTTCCGGGCCTGAATGTGTGGACCCTCATCCTCCTCCTCTCCTCACGGTGAGTTACTGTCCTGGATGCCTTAAATGTCAGAACTGGGTACCCAGAGGCTAAGTGGGTCCTCCCCTCTTATTCTCTGCCGGTGGTGCCCAGCGACACCGGGTCCTGCTGAGTACAGGCCTGGAAGGGCCCCCCTCCTTTATTCCCCACCCCAGATATAACTCGGCTCCTGCTGCTCGTTTCAGGCACCTGAAAAGGGGTAGTATTTAATCAGGGACCTGCCACTACGGGTACACCACGATTGCCCCTGCACCCATATGTTAATGCTTCTCTGAGCAGAGAGTGACGGTCAACTGACTTACCTGAGATGTCCATTGGGATCACAGGGTGAGATGCCCATGAGTTGAAAAGTTTGGGACCCCGCCTTATCTAACATCACAACTGGGGATCGGCTGACACAGACCCTACACCCTGCAGTGCAGCAACACCAACTTACAGCCAGGCCCTGTGCTCCTTCCCTCGGCCTTCCGGCTCTCTACATAGTCAAGCAGACACCCACCCAGCACTTGGCTGCTTGTGCTGCTACGGACCGTAGCAGGCGGGCTAGGACCTGGTCGCACCTGCCTTATTCTAGCGACATCAAAAATGGGGAAAGTGAAGGCCTCAAAACCTCATCTCTCCCGACCATGTATTGACCAGTTTACCACCCCAGCGACAGGGGGTGATGCCTTGGACAGGAATATCTCCACAGAAGGAGATCTTGATAACATTTTGCAAGCCATCCATGCCTCACAGGCAGCAGTCAAGATGAAAATAGGGAAGGTGCAGGTGAACGTGGCACTCCTCTATAAGGACCTACAGAATGCAACCAGCCACATCACAGAAGCAGAGGGACAATCTCTACGGTTGATGATAAGGTTGCGGGCCTCAAGACCAAGGTTGTTCACCTCCTTACTTGTACGAACGAACCCCACCATTGAGCAGAAGATGCAAGAAACCACTAGAGGTGCAATAATTTGCATTTCATGGGCTTTCCAGAAGAAGTGGAACATACCCGGCCTGCTGAATTCTTGGAGGAATGTCTCAAATCTTGGATGCCAGCCGATAGACTGTCACCCTGGTTTGTGGTGGAACGTGACCACAGAGCACTTACTCTTAAACCTCCTGGCGCTTTATGCTGGCTTATGATAGCGAGGTTCTTCAACTGTAAAGACGTAGACTCTATCCTGCATGTAGCTCGTGCGCACCCAGATCTCCGCTATCAGACCTGAAAAAATCTTAGTTTTTCCCGACTGCACATGAGAGGTCCGTTCCAGCTGCAGGTCCTACAAATTTGTAAAATAAAAACTCTGAGCTCTCCAACTCTCTTATGTGCTCTTGTTCCTGGCGTGCCTCAAGGTGATATATGCGGCCATAGCCCATTTTTCAAAACCCCTGAATCAGCGTGGGAAGGACGAACAGAAGAAAAAACTGTTGCATTGGCCAGCCCACTCCCCCTCCCCACGTGTTGACTTCCCAGATGCATAAGGTCCGCACGGACATAGGTAGAAACCAGAAGCTAGTCCGTACTAGATCTTGCCGTGGGAGGCGCAACATTCGGACCGCTTTGCTCTCACCAAGCTTCAGCTCCTTGGTGCCACCACCACTACTGCGATCAGATCATTCCCCAAAGACTGGAGGAGACCCGCTCGCTTCACCCTGCACTGAGAAACGTTTGAACCGGACACCTTCTCCGATTTAGTGACAATCAGGAAATCACTTTTGAATCCTGGGTCCAGTCTTGTTGCACAAAGGCAGACACTGAACTAGATTGATCCTATGCCACTCCACACCTACCTAAGACAAACTGGTTATAAGTTGGGAAATAAGTTGTAGGGCGACAGATGCTTCTCAGGGGAAACTATTGGATGGGAGAGTTGGGGGGGGGAGGTGGGTTTTTTGTTATATTGTTTTATGGATTTGTTTTGATGCACGTTTCTTGGTTCTTTTTCTTCTCTAGGTTGTCACAGTGTCCCATTACCGCTCAGCAAGTCATGGCTTCAGTATAACCAATGAAATACACATAACGTTCAGCGCCTGGCCCCTCTAAGGTAGCAAGCGTACCCTTAGCTTACATGTACTTCATGTACCCAGCCGTGTTATGGCCCCTTACGGTGTTGTGTCCTGCAGCGTAAATGGTCTTTTAGACCGGATCAAGCGCTCAGTGGTGCTGTGGAATACCCAACACTATCTCCCTTCTATCCTAATGATCCAGGAGACACACCTGATGCACACAAAATGTCCATTTCTGGCACGGCAGGGGTTTGACAGAGTCTATCACACTGGGTACATGCAAGAGTCTTGCGAGGTGGCAATCCTGCTGCGCCGCTACTTCCCCTTGGTGGTTCCCCAGACCTGGACAGATCCACAGAGTTGTTCTCTCGCCCTAGTGGGTATGCCTGAGAGCTGCCCCTTAAGCATTCTCTGTCTGTATGCTCCCTCAACAGCATTAGTCTCCTTCCTAGCCACACTCCTTGGTGTTATACCTCTGGGTCTAGAAATTATAGGGGGTGATTTTAATGCGGTTCTAGACCACCATGGCAGATTGTACGGGTCACGCATCAATTGTTTGGCGCCAGAGAGCTAACTCCCTACACAAGCGGATGACCACTGTAGGTTTATGTGACATGTGGAGAACCTGAAATCATAGGCAGAAGCAATACACACATACATCGGCAGCACATCATATGCATGCATGCATAGATATACTTCTTATGCAGGCTACTGATGTTTTGTCAGTTTCGCAGGTGCAGATCTCTCACACGTCCCTTTGCTTCTACGTATCGGTACACCGGACTCCTCCAGACGTCCTGTATGGCAACTCATTCAACGTCTGGCGTCTTCAAGATGCAACATACACTTAAGTTGTGAGGTGCAAAATCATGGCGTATTTCCACACAAACACGAGGTTGGTCCACTCAATTGGTACTTTCAGGACGGCATGTAGGGCTTCCATTTGAGCACATGCCAAAACCCTCCTCTGACAGAAAAAAAAAGCACAATATGATTGAGTCGCCCAACTTGAAGCTCATGCCCTTCGCCTAGAGACACAGCTCTCCGACATTAGCCACAGCACTATAGCCAGGGAACTGACCCTACTCCGACAGGAGATTAGGGTCCACTTATTAGAAGAAGCAAAACAAATCTGGCGTTCCTCTACTGCATGGGTAGGAGGACAACAACAGAAAATTGTTAAACTGACTGACCTTTCAACCCCTGGCCGGATATATCATACCTGAGATAACGGACAGCCAGGGCTGCAAGCACCGTTCCTCCCTAGCTGTCGCCCAGGTGTTTGCTGACTACTATGCCACCCTATACAGGGCCGTCCCTTGTCCTGGCTCTGAAAGGGCCACCCCTCCTTGACGACCCTGCCCAGCCTTTCTAATGATGAATGGAGAGGGTTGGACCAGCCAATTACCCGTGAATAAATTGGGGACGCAGTTTCAGCGATGGCGTCTGGGAAGACACCTGGCCCAGATGGCTACCTGTTGGAATTTTATACTAAATATAAAGACATCCTTGCGCCTCATCTATTAGCCCTTTATAGGGAGGTGGTACAGATGGGCTCCTTCCCCCTGGAACTTGCTCAAGCCACTATTGTGGTCATACCAAAGACACACCCACCATCCATCTCCTGGTCAGATTGTCAGCTTATCTCTCTTATTAACAGGGAAGTTAAGATGTTGGCATCTGTGCTGGCTCACCGTCTACGACAAGTTTTTAGGTCTTTAATTCATCCGGCCAATGCGGATTTAAGTCAGCTAGAAGCACAAGGCACTGTTTGCGGCGTCTATACTTGGCACTGGCCCACCATGATAAGCTTTCAACCCCACTGGCTTTACTTCTGATAGACTTCGAGAAAGCCTTTTACACTGTGGACTGGAACTATCTGACCCATGTACTAGAGAGGGCGGGATTTGGGCCCCGCTGCTCAAGACCTGTGCGGATCTTATACTGCAACCTAATGGCCCCTGTGCAAACTAACGGGGAGGTTTCTGAAGCATTTCCCATCCGCCGAGGGCCCAGGCAGGGTTGCTCCCTGTTCCCCCTTCTATTTCCTATAAAGCAAGTCATTGGCTCGGCTTATACGGTGCGATGTTTAGATCAGAGGATGGGAATGGGACACAGGACAAGAAGACCGCATTGCACTGTATGCGGATGATGTGCTGCTGTATCTTTTGAACCCACCAGATAGTGGCCCACCCAAAATGTTTCCGAATCTTGCAACTCTTTACAGAGGCCATGAGATTGACAGTCAGCCCGGCCAAATCAATTCTTGTACAACTTACGTCCTCACAAGACTGTGTGGATTGGCAAACAACTATCCCAGTCCATCCTCTAAGTTTCCAAGGTTTGGGCATCCAGGTTGCTCTCGACCCAGCCCTCACCTGGTCTCTTAGCATCACCCCTCTCACTTGCAAGGTCAAAGCGGATCTTAAGAAGTGGCAGACTTTACTATTGAATGTCATGATAACATTAGCCCTTTATACAATGATGGTACTTCCCTAATTCTTGTATCTCTTCCACAATTTCTCCCATAGTATCTCTTGCAACTAGTTTAGAGAGATGGATTAATTGGCTAGCTCCTTTTTGTAGCACAATTCCAGGCCTCGTTTAGCCAATCTCATCTGTCAACACGCTTCTTACGATGGGGGCCTGGGTATGGTTAACTTTTACTATCTGGTGTCCCACCTCTGGATCACTAAAGACTGGCTCAGTGGAGGGTAGTAGGACCCAGTCTATAAGCAGGAACTAGCCACACTGGGATTCCCACTAATTATGGAGCTGCTCTATGGTTGCGCCATACCCAGGATGATGCGGGAAGTGACCCAGCTGGTGTTCTGTGGATGAAGGGCTGCTCTGCGACACACAGCATGGTGGAAGAAGGTCACTCAACACACCCCCTTCTGGAACGGCATGTGGTTGGGGTAGGTGGCAGTGTTGGAAGGATTCGCTCGATGGGACGCCCTCTGTATCACTCTTTTGGGTGACATCTGGGCAGGCTCACACATGGCGTCCTGTACAGAGCTTTAGAAGACATAGATGTTATCCAAAATGCAATTCCACAAATCTCTGCAGTTGCGCCATGCCTTACGAGTGCATATCCCTCCTGAAGCATGTACCCCAGAATTCAGTCCCATCGAGGCCAAATTATTAATGGGGGTTCTGGGTAAGGGAAGTGTTTCCCAGATTTGTCATACCTTGATCCTAAATGCCCCCGCTACTATTCACATCCTTAGAACCCGCTGGGTGATTTGGCTTAGACACTTAGAAGATGAGGATTGGGGGGAGGCTTTAATGGACCCTGAATTCATACTATCTCTTCTAAGCTCTGCCTGGTGCAGACATACTACCTACACTGTGCTTACCTCACACCTGCAAGGCTGTTTCCAGCTGGCCTCAGATCCAGCCCCGGTGTGGCCTCTGTTCTCACACTCCAGCAGATTTCTTTCATTTGGTATGGTCTTGCCCCATAATAGCATGCTACTGGGAGGCGATGCTGGCTGAGCTCTCAAGTGTTTTAGACCTGCCATTGGAACTCTCTCCCCTCTTGATCCTGTTGGGAGTTGATGATGGGGTGGGGTGCTCCAGGTTCAGCAGGGCCACCCTAGGAAACTGATTTATGTATAGAGGCAGCGCATATGTCATTTACTTCAACAAGGAAATTCGCCCTCTGTATTCCTACCCTTGCCCCCGATTGCAGCCATGTGGTAGAAAGATACAACCGAAAGGACAGCCTTTTCATCCTGCCATGAGCTGCCCTTAGTTGAGGTTGTATTTCTTTCACCTGCGTGTTTCAGCCAGTCAGTATTTAAGAAGCATTGAAACACCTGAGTTGGGCTGGCCGAGCTCGCTGTGTTTGCAAGGTTTGTACTAATTCTTGTTTGTTATTCTAGGCAAATCACAGGAATGCTGTCTTGGTTTTTTGAGCTTCCTGTAGGCGCTGGGCATCCAGGTTTGAGTGATGTGCAGACAGTGTTTGAGGCATTGGATATCTGAAGCAGAGCTGACTTTTAAGTAGAGTTGTTTATCAATGGCATATTGTTGAATTTTGATGCTGTTATCTGTGAGTAGAGCAACAAGTGGCTCAATGGGTAGGTTGAACATGGTAGGAGATGATACAGAACCCTAGGGGTCTTGGCAGGTGATTTGGATCTTTTGGGACCTGGAGGGGCCAATCTGAACAAACTAGGTTCAGTCGGAGAGGTAAGAGGAGAACCAGTAAAGGACAATGGCGGTGAATCCCATTCAAGACTCCAGGGTACGTATGACAGTAGGATGGTCAACAGTGGTGATGGATGCTCAGAGGTCCACTAATATCAAGATGTAGGAGGTGTCTTCTTCTGTAGTCAGGAAGGTATCTTGTCGAAGAACTGGCTTTAAATTGGCATCAGCTGTTCTAGAAGAGAATAATGTGTTGGCATCCTGCCTTTCACATCCTGGACTCAAATCCTCACTTGTAGTGTCTCCTAAGCCATGGCAATATTAATTTATTTTGCCATCTGCAAGCATCCTTTGACCCAGATCTGTTTTCCCATATGGTTTAATAATTATTAGCAATGCTAACAGCACTAAGCTATGCTGAAAGCAGTTGGGGGAAGGAAGACCAGTAACACTGGTGGCAACTTTTTTCTGTCTAGCATAGATTGCTGTGCACGTCAAAACCATCTCAAAATGAATGCCAGTAAGCCCAGCAGATTGGAGTACCCACTGAGAGAAATGGCTGTTACCACTCTTCTGTCATTGCGGTGTGATTATGTCAATGTTCTTTACAATCATTTCATTACATCCCTTGAAAACACACCAGTATGTTCAGAATGTAATGAAACCTCATGCCTTTGAGGGAGAGGAACTATGATTGGAATTTAAAAACGTCAGCAGTATCGTCCTTCCTTCTTGTTAAATTACTGTGGGGCACTGGTGTTTGTGTTGCCCAAATTTAGCACATAGGGCAGTGCTATGTTTTTTATGTTTAGCCTGTCTTTTACTAAAACCAATTGTTAAATTTCACTTGAATCATTTCTGACCACATGAACTTTAACAGAACCACCAAGACCTGGGAGTTCCCCCAATAGCCTGTTAGTAGCCTCAACAAAAACACATTAGCATTTTAGTATGCTCTTGTCATTCTAATTGGTTATTGTTCATTGCTACCAAGAGATCAACCCTGGGACAAATGTTACACTCTATAAAGATAATCAGTCATTAATAATAACATTATAATACGTGGGATTCTGATATCCCTGTATTAAAAATTAATGTCTAATTTATTTACAGTCGGCGACTTCTGACACACCAAGTCACCTATTATAAAGAAATGCGTACTCAACTGTAATAACGTATTGCAGTTGATTTCTGATATCACAGTGCCTGTTGCCAGAGTCAGCAGCCAAGGAGAAAGAAAGGTCATGTCTCGAGCATAAGTAAAGCAGTTGTTTCGAGAATGAAATCAAAACGTTGTTTTTGAAGCTGTGCAGTGACAAGCAGAAAGGAGATATTTATGGCAACTTATTTATTTTTGTACTCAGGCAATTATAAATAAACGTTAGAATCTTTTTGCATGTTTCTACACTTTCCGATCTACTGCACTTTAAAAAAAAACTGACACAAATTAAACTGATTGTAATATCTAAATATCTAACAGCTTTTTTGAGATGTTTAATTCTGCACTAGAGAATCTATTTTCATTTTTCATTTTTGCAAACATGCTCTTTTATTCATATGAAAGAGCTAAACACCACATAGTTAAGTGGTTTGTGGGAAATGTGATGGTGATACCATGTATCATAAGGAATAAAGCAGCCCCTGCAGTACATGATAAGGATATTACAAGTCACCTTGGAGCTGCATATCCTTATGAAGGAACTCGGCCTTCGGCCTTGTTCTTCTATATGGTCATGGAACTCCTCAGTAACGTGCAGTGTCCTAAAATGGTACTGCAGGATGGCCAACATCTTCAGTGCCGAAATGTGTGAAGTCAGCGGCTGTCCATTCATCATGCAAGCCACATCTTTTAAACAGTTTAGGTGTAGATAAGAGAGAGTGACTGAATAACTACATTGCAAATTGGAAGTAAAGAACTGCAACACAAACCTGCTCACATTCATCAACTAGATGCAGCACATATCAAAGTCCTTTAACAGGCTGGCAGCAGTCATCCATCTTATTTGATCTGTGCCTAGATCCTCTTGCAAGTATTCTTAGGCAGTTGAAGGTAAGTCGTGGAATGGCAAATGTGGCACATAGTATCTTTATAGACAGATTATCCTATTGTTTAGGTGAGTAAGGTGAGCAACATGAGCGGTGCAGTTTCAGCGATGCTAAAGCAAATAAAGAGATTTTCCATAGAATCTGATCTAAATCAAACATTATCAGAGATAGAATGTGCTTGTTGCTGCTTAGTAATGTCTGAAACAAGGGGAGAACAAGGGATGCAGTGGGCTTGAGGAGTTTAGGTATTTAGACATATATACAATTGTTATTTCAAAAGAATTGTCCATCCAAAACCTCTTCGCTGCTTCCTTGAGTATATCTCTAACTTCCTCAAGTAATTTCAGAGCAAAGCTGTTCTAATGTAAAGGTTTATTAATGAGGCTGTCCCCTGATCCATTAAATATTTCCTTTTCACACTTTTCTATGATTTGAATATTGATATCGAATGTGAGGCAACCATATGGGTGGTGACTCCATTTTGGGCATCTCTTGTTCCTAGTGCAAGCTGTAGTTTTTCTGACTCTGGTTTTTCAGTTCATGCTTTGCATCAGCGTCCTGTTGGGCATCCCTCTAAGGTCTTTCCGTTCGGCCATTTGTGGTCAACGGGGCAAACTTTGGCCTTGAATATATAGCATTTTGTCTCCTTCAGATTTCTGTGCCCAAAGGAATTAATTTAATTGGTCAGCTTCTTGGTCTACAAGGATCATCATTGGGATCTTATACCAGAAGAGCCTTCACCTACAGTAAATTGGTCATACAATTGGCTAAAGTAGACGTTCCCACTTTTTGGGCTAATTTTCTTTAGATAGCTACATCATCTGCAGAATTTCTGGTAAATTGTACGTTGGAGAAAATGTTGCACTCTACTGAGTTATCTTATGTTTCCTCAATAGAGACATTATAGTTTACATCAGTACAACATGCATCTTTCATACTAGTTCAGCCCCTATTAGCCTGCCAAAGATGTGCCTGCAATAAAATGGATGACTTTTCAAAATGCTGCAAGAGTAGTCTTATTTTTTTAAACCAAAGCGGGCCACATTCAGAGTTAGGTGGAATCTGATCTCCGCCATAAATCTGCAAGGCTCTCGCCCTGTCAAACTCATTGGTTTTCCTGCTTCATTTAGAATTGGTGGCGAAGCACCAGATTTCTGTAGGCGGAACCCAAGCAGCTTTTGTTGTCAGAAAGACCAAAAGCCCACCCACCATAGGGCAGTTGATCAATGAACTTTGGAAATACTGCCCCAATTTAGAGAAGCCCTGCCAATGTACACTTTCCCAGCAACACCAGGAAAAACTTCATGGCCCTGAAAAGGATAGATGCAAATGGCTCCCACACAGTAACAGAAATCACCAAGGGATTTCAGGGCCATTGTTTTTTGCCTTTCATAAACAAACCCCTATCTTTGGGGGTTTGTTTCTGAAAAAACACAACAACGTTTTCTGAACGGGGCTAACACAACATACTTGGCTAACATCTCAGCCTTCAGAACAGCCACCTCACCAATAGTTGTGTTAAAGGCAGTGAGATCTCTGCTGGGCAGGTGGGATCTTACAATATGGTGGGTGGTCCTACTCCAGGGGAGCAGAGGCCATAGCCACTACTGACCTGGCAGGATGACCGGACTCCCGTGAACGTCTAAATGACCTCTGCGGTCAATTATCCCCTTTCATATGCTTCGCCAAGCACGTTCCAGAGAAGTATATGTCCCCTTCCTTCATAGACCTCTTATGTCCAGAAGGTGATGCTAAAAGCCCAACAGGCCAACTACAAATTAACAAACACACAGAGTGTCCCTGACTGCAACTGTTCCGCCTCAATGCAATAGTGGAAAAATTGAATTCTAACCAAAATATTATCTTGTACTTCAGATTTATTCTTTTTTCAAAAAAAGACTTTGAAAATATATCATGCGTATTGTAAACAACAGAATTACTCTGATACTTTCTGTCTCCTTTTAGTTCTTTTTTATAAAAGACATTTTGTAAATGGCCTTTTTGCAGGGTTATCTCCAAACCTTTTGCTTCTTCCTCCTATTTTTCCTCACTTGTTTTTGTTGGCTTTAGGACTCTGGGCAATTACCACTGCTAATCAGTGCTAAAGTGCATATGCTCCCTGTGTAAATTTTCATGATTGGTTAACCATGACTGGCATATTTGATTCACTGATAAGTCCCTAGTAAAGTGCACTGAATGTGCCGAGGGCTTGTAAATCAAATGCTACTAGTGGACCTGCAGCACTGATTGTGCCACCCACACAAGTTGTCTTCCAAATGTAACTCAGACCTGCCACTGCATGGTCTGCATGCACAGTTTTCAACTGCCATGTTGACCTGGCAAGTGCACCCACATGCCAGGTCCTAACCTTCCCTTTTCTTCATGTAAGACACCCCTCAGGTAGGCCCAAGGTACCCCCATGGGCAGGGTGCAGTGTGTGTGAAAGGTACGACATGTACTGGTGTGTGTGACACATTCTGATAGTGAAATAATGCGTATTTCGTTTTTCACTAACTTTCCATTGGGACAAGATGGAGAAATTGAGCTTAGGCTCTCTGAACTCAGAATAATAACACCTCTGTTTATGGAGATGGTTTTTAAATTGTATGTTTGAAATGCCACTTTTAGAAAGTAGGCATTAGCTTATTTAACCATTCTGTGCGTCTCTGCTGGTTTGTCTACTGACTATCTGGTTTTGGAGTGACAGGGGCTGGGGATGTACATTCACTGTAGACAGCCGGGAGGAGAGGGGGGAGGTTGAGGTATGTCCTGCCTTCCCTGGGTGATTTAGAGCTGAGCTGAATAGACCTAGGCTACATTTAGAATGGTGGGAGTAGTTTCACTTACACCTGTATAGGAAGTGTCTACTCTGCACAACGCTGTCTCTCTCCACCTCCTGTGGGGATGCTGCACTAGAGAGGACTGGTTTGGACTGGCCTCAGAGACCCTTGCCACAAAGAGAACAAAGACAAAATGGTGTATACGTATTGGACCTTAAACCCCAGAGGATTAGATCACTTCTGGACTCAAGAGGGACCATTTGCCAATGAGAAGAGCTGGAGAGCTGTAAGGAGGAGTACTGCCCCTTTGCTGTGTGCTTTGCTGGGTTGGACTACAGTTGCTGCTTCTGCTAAGGAAGAGGACAAAGACTGGAACTTTGCTTAGAACCTGCTTTAAGAAGAATCTCCAAGGGCTTATGTGTGCTGGCCTCCTGTTCTGAAGTCTCAGGGATACAAAGACTTCACCAGCAGCTCAGCTGAACTCCACTGCTGGGAGTTCTGACTTGCCAGGAGGTGCCTTTTCCAGTTCTGGGCCTCTGGAGGCTGTTCCTGCTGTTTTGATATATGTATGTTAGATTTTTGTCATTTTGGTCTTGTTTGGTTTTGATAAAGATACTTTATTTTCCTAAACTGGTGTAGTGTCCATTCGTGGTGTTTTCACTGTGTTACTGTGTATTTTGAGTACAAATCCTTTACACATTGCCTTTGGGATAAGCCTGTCTGCTTGTGCCAAGCTACCAAGGGGGGGACCAGGGGTTACCTGAAGTGTGTATTCCCCTTACCCTGAATAGAGGCAAGGGTCCCTACTTGGAAAAAGGTGAAAACCTCTGCCAACTAGTGACCCCCATGTCTAACAAGACATAATTGAATTTTTCAAAATAAATATATTTAGTGCGTAACTATGGCGGAAGAGACTTACTAGAAAAGTGTAAGTTATTGCAAAAGTGCAGTTTGTGAATAGGACTTTATAGTAAGTTTATAGTAGTGTTGTAGTTCTACACAAAGTACTACAAAGTGCAGTTTGTGAGTCAGGCCCAGTATTCAGGGAATGGTTTCCAACTATTCAAATCTGTTCCGAATAATCCTGTCAGATGTTATGAAGACATTCTCTGTGAAATATGTTGCAACAAAGCTTTCCGTGACAATGATCTCATGATCGGTAAATAGTGTGTAAACAAAGCAACGAAGGGTTAGTAATAATAACATTCTTGAATATTTTGAAGTTGCTTCTTGAACCTTTTTACACTTATACATATTTTGGATAAAGTACTGATTGGAAGTAGAACAAGGTTAAATAATAGGTAAAATGCCACTGAATGTCCTAAAACATAACTTTAGAAGCACAAAATAGAGTAGGATTTTACTGCGTTTTTCATTGCCTGCTCAGCCTATTAAAATGTCAATAAATATAAAATAAAGTAAAAAATTACACACAGAAAAGGGGCATATGAAAACAAGTGGACTAATTGTACAGCTGTTTCAAGAACACTGGAATGATTGGCCCTCCATTGAAGAAAAGAGAGTGGCAGAGCGCCAATGATGGCTAAGTTAAGCCTTCGGCTCCTACTTTCCAGTGTTTGGCTTAATGTTTCTTCCTGTTTAATTTTGAACATTTTACCCTCGGTTGCTGAACTGGGTTCAATGTGTGTTAACAGATCTTCTCAAGTTCTCTCACCAGACCTATATGAAAGACATAGGTCATCAAGCAGTATATGCAGTAGTTAGTGCAATTTCGACTATATGACACCAGTTCCATTCTTTGTCCTCTTGGCAGGGCTTAATTTGAGCCGGTGGTTTCCGGTGCTCAGCCCTGGTACTTAATCATCAAGACAAGCACTTTTCATAAGTACCAGTTAAGAACACATTCATTTAAGGGGAGATTAAGTGATTTGCCCAGAATCACATGATGTTGAGCCGATGCCGAGACTCGAACCTGGTTCCCCAGTTCTGAAGTTGTCAGCTCTGGCCATTGTGCCACATCCTCTCCCCACTTTCAAGGTCAGTTGTTGGTTCTGTGTTAGGCGGCGCAAACAGGGAAAATGGGCTGGTGCAAACTGCCTCCTGACGAGATACCCGAAACTTATTTATTTTACAAATTAATCACTGCCTTTTGGTGTCTGGTGGCCAGCATCATTCCATGGTTTAGCTGCTTGCCATGTGAAAGCATTCACTCGAACCATCTACAATATTTATGCCACCTGAGCATCATGAAGTCATTTTATTTTGAGATTTGTTTATAAAAGATGACACAGTAATCACCATCTGGGCAGGCTACCACATTTTGTGGCTCCATGCCACTGGTCTTTCCTACATTCTAGGATCACCTTGGCCTAAAACTGTAAAAAGTTAATTGCCTCATGCGATTTCTTCTAATGGCTGCACTTTCCCCTGATTTTCTGTGGTGCCTTTTGTAAAGATCTTTTTATTAACATTTTCAAATGCAGCATACAGTAAACATTAAAAATAATCACATTTCTCAGTGTCCCATTATCACATATATATTTAGACATACATTACATCCTTTCAATTTCACCATATTTACTTCTTTGCAAGACCCTGTACCATGATTCTTTAGTGCATTTTATATTTGTTATGAATAATGTTTACTTTTGTAATTTCTGCATTTTGTCTGTGTTAGTTGTGTAGGGTGTATTTGATGAACAGTATTCGAATTCCTCTGGCCTCGTTTTCTTAAGAAATGTGCTGAGTGCAGTAAAACCTTTGTCAGGGTAGAAGATCCATTGCATATATAGTACCCTCTCTGCCAAACTGAAGTGCCGCCTGCCTCATTTGAGTCGAGTGAAACTCAAAGTGTCAGCGACAGCCACTACTCCATCTCTGCCACTGACATACACCACCGAAGGCAATAAGGAGAAAAGGCTGCCATATGTTTGGTCCTTTGACAGATCGCCTGATATAGAGTGGGCAGTCAAATGGCCAGTTTTCACTGTCTGTCACCATCATGGAAAACCTGAAGGTAAGGGACAGTGAAAACTTGTAAATGGTTCCCATACCATGTCTGCTCCTATTGCGAGGGAGTAATTGATTTTATTATTTTTAAAAAGAAAATCCCACTCTGGGATTTTGTTTTCGAAATTAAAAAAAATATTGAATGCTTGCCAGTACGGCTTCTGACAGAGCTGTTGTTCAGATTTTCAATATATTTACAGGAAGTAATTTGACTGTGGTTTTGCCAATCCAAGAGATGTCTGCTGGGCTGGCAGACTTCTGAAAATTTGGCAGGCAGGTACTTGATCAGAGTGATGAATTATTTTACTCATCCGCTCTAATGGAGTAAAAAATCCTGTCCGCCAAAATCTAGCCTAAAGTCATTGTTATTGGTGACTTTAATGTCTGGCCGATGTTTGAGCTTTTAATACATCATGTGTCCATGTTAAGGCATGCCTTGCCCTGGACCTGGACATTAGTGGTAGAGCCTACTGATGAAGCTGGTCACACACTGAATTCATTCTAGCCACACCTCCTCTAGCTCACTTCGAGATTTCTTTATCTCTTCTTTGTTCTGTTCATAAAGAATTACCCTTTATCCTATTACATACACTCTCCTCAGAACTTCTGCCAGGAACTTCAACTACACAGAAGTTAAGCACCCTTAGTCCAAACTAAATCAGGCCGCCTTATCTTCTCCACTTAGTTCCACCTCCCCCTCCTTCAATTTGGATTCAAATTCTAGCTACAACTCTTTCTACAAATGGATTCCATTGAGTGCTGGATTCCACTATGCCAGTGAAACTTTCTGATTCCTGTCATAGCACCCCTTCTGCTCCCTGACTTACCCCAGACACAGCACCAGCCAAGAGACACTGTAAATTATTTGAACGTGGCTGGTGCTTTACAAACCCAGATGAAGTTAAGTCTCTTTAACAAATGTGAGTGTGTAGTAAGCTGCTCAGACAATACTGTGCCTCACTTTATAGTCACCTTTCTTTCCACCTGTCCGACCGATACCCGTTGGAGTTTTCTCGAGAGCTATAGGGTAGACCGGCCTTGGACTACCTCCTTGGCCGTCACCTACCCATTCGGTATTTGGGCTGACCTTACCTCTATCTCTTATCCCGTCTTTCCCCTTCGTCCTCTCCCTTCTTACTCCCACTCTCCCTCTGCCCTCTCTACTGTCTCTCCTTCTCTCACGTTAATGTGTCTCATTTATTTGATGTAAAGTTTAATTATTATTGTTGTAACTTTGCTGACCTTATGTAAAGCGCTTTGATACCTACGGGTCTAGCCAGTGCTATATAAAACTGTTGAAATAAATAAATAAACACCTGGGGCCGTATTACAGAATATGGCTCGCTCTCTTTGGCCGGGTACTCCTTTTATAAGATGTGCGCTGTGTAAACAAGGAGAGTGCACCATATTCGATTGAATGCACTGCCCCCAGGGCAGCAGCAAAGTCGTGCTGCCGAGGGGGCTGCTCATTCAAGTGAAATACGGAGTGGATTTGAAGCAGCCGCTCCATGTTTCACGGTGCAGGCGGCAACCCACTGCACTTTTAAGGGCGATTAGAGGTCCAGTTGCAGGCGGGTGGAGTGAATGACTGCACCCGCCTGCAAAGGGATTTCTGGGGTGTCCATAGGACCCCTTTCCCCCATCCAGAGAGCTGCCAGCAGGGGGTTCACTGACAGTGCACCATCTTTTAGGTGGGGCACTGTCAGTGCAGCTCCAGACAGCTTCTTTGCCGCTGCGCCTGTGTCTATAATATAGCGTGCATGCAGACGTAAAGGCATTCCCTCATTTGCATGGACCTCTCTCTGGTGATAGCACTGGCGCTAGATGTGCGCCAGCGCAATCTGTAATACAGAAAGGCCTGCACAAGTGCCTGCGGCCCTTTCTGTAATACCAAAGTGCCCCAGGGCATGCAAAGTGGGCACACATGCCTGTTGTGCCCGTGGGATACTTTCCATAATACTGCCCCTAGACGCTACTTCTGATCTTCACTACAGAAGTCTTATCTATAGTTAACAGTCTGATATTGTTAATGCCACCAAATCCACTATACTACATTTGCAGCAAATCTGCGATGACTCATCAAACATTTTGAATCAAAGATCAACACCATTTTTCAATATCTTCCAGGATCAGCTATTTTAAACCATCTTCTCCTAATCCAACCTTACTCTCTCAACACTAGTCATTCCTCTTTTGCCTTCACTCCAGCTACACCGACTCTAATTTCCTTCATCATCAGCACAAGCTCTCCAGTATCACCTATAAACCATATCCATGCCACCTAATTGAATGTACTTATTCTGTGATCGTTCTTGCAGTCACTGCTATTTGAAGAGTGTTAGACCTGGATTTTACAGTGAGTTTATCCCCAGATTTTTTGCCTTGTGGCCTTCTGTGTCTGATCTATTTTTGGTAGTTTTATGACTGGGCACCTTACCACTGCTGATCAGCGCTAAAGTGCATATGCTCTCCCTGTAAATTGTTGTTATAGATTGGTGATTCCATGATTGGCACATTTGATTTACTAGTCAGTCCTTAGTACAGTGCACTATGTGTGCCCAGGGCCTGTAAATCAAATGCTGCTAGTGGGCCTGTAGCACTGATTGCGCCACCCACATAAGCAGCCTGTAAATGTGACTCAGATCTGCCACTGCAGTATCTGTGTGCAAACTAGTACTGACATGTCGACTTGGCAAGTGCACCCACTTGCCGGGCCCTATCCTTCCCTTTTCTTACTTGTTAGTCACCCCTAAGGTAGGACCAAGGTACTCCTGTGGGCAGGGTGCAGTGTATGTGAAAGGTAGGACATGAACTGGTGTGTGTGGCATGTCCTGATAGTGAAATACTGCCAATTTAGTTTTACTCTATTGGAAGGCTATCTGACCCATAGGAAAGCATGGGAGTTCATTTATTACATCTTATAAATATAATTTCCCATTGGAACCAGATAGGAAAATAAAGTTTAGTGTGCCTGAACTGGGAATCTAAAGAGGCCTCTTTTAGTTAAGGTGGTTTTTACATTCTTTGTTTGAAAATTCGACATTTAGAAAGTAGGTATTTTCTTGCTTAGCCATCCTTTGTGCCTCTGCTGGGTTCTGTATTGACTGTCTGGTTTTGGAGTGACATGGGCTGGGGATATGCAGTGGCTCTAGAGAGTCTGGATGAGTCAGGGCTGGGTTGACTAGACCTGGGCTGCATTTAGAGTAGGGGGAGGAGATTTCATTTCACCTGAATGGGCCTGGTCTGCCTTAGAAAATGCTGTCCTCACCCCCTGCCAGGAAGCTGCACCATAGAGGACAGAACTGGTTTTGACTGAGCATAGGGCTTCTCTGCCACCAGAGAACAAAGGAATTTGCTGTATAAAAAGAGGGGGCCATACCCCAGACTTTTAGGTCACTTCTAGGAAATCAAGAGGAACCTTTGCCAAGGAGAAGAGCTGGAGAAACTGAGGAGAAGAACTGCCCCTTTGCTGTATGCTGTCTGGGGTTGGCCTGCAGTGGCTGTTGCTGCCAAGGAGAGGACAAGGACTTTGCTGTGTATTGTGTCACCTGCTTGAGGAAGATCTCCAGGGGCTTAAAGTAGAGATTGCCTCCTGTTCTGCCATCTCAGGGACAAAACAACTTCACCCTCAGCTCCCCTGAGTTTCCTTGCTGGGAGTTCTGACCTGCCAAGAGGCGCCTGTAGCTGTTCTGAGCCTCTGGAGGTTGTTCTGGCTGAAGGGAGCTGGAAAACCAATGGAACAACGAGAAGCGTGATGCCAAGGTACCTGTTTCCGGCGCATCACCGAAGAAACTGACAGAGCGCCTGTCTGCGTCTCGAGAAATCACAGCACGCCGCATCGAGTGCACCGATCTCCGGAGTCCGAGATCACCGCACTGATTCCGATGCAAGTCCTGCTGTGCGGCTGCATGAACCCACGCATCATACCGGATTGTTGCATCGCGGCGCCAAGTCTGGCGCATCGTTGGGGACACAATAAGAAACCAACGCATCACCCCCCAAGCAGTAAGAAAACGACGCATCACCTACCCTCTCTGGTGAGGAACCGACGTATCACCTACCCTGCGCAGCAGTTAGGAACTGATGCATCACCTTCCCTGTGGCCCTTTTTGTTTGTGTGGGCGACGCATTCAAGGTACTTTGTGTTGAAAGTGTTGCATCGACAATTTGCTTTGAACAGAACTATTTCTACCTCTTGAAAGTCATATTTCTATTACTGTACTGTGGATTTTTGTCATTTGGGTCTTGTTTCGTTTAGATAAAGTTGTACTTATTTTTCTAAACTGGTGTGGTGCCCATTTGTAGTGTTTTCACTGTATCACTGTATTACTGTATGTGTTCACAAATGCTTTACACACTGCCTCTGAGATAAGCCTGTCTGCTAGTGCCAAGCTACCAAGCAGGTGAGCAGCGGTTATTTTAGAAGTCTATCCCCCTAAACCTGACTAGAAGCAAGGGTCTCTATTTGGACAAAGGGACCTACCTCTGCCAACTAGAGCCCCCCATTTCTAACACAGAACTTCACTTGATTTTGGGCAGGCTCCCCCTGACTGTAGGAAAACTTTAGGAGTTCCTCTTTTGAAAAAACCCTTTGGTGATCTAGTTATTTTTTACAACATGGGTACCCCCACGTCTCAAAATATCCCTATCACCTGCGGAGTCCCCCAGGGTTCCAAACTGTCTCCTGTCATCTTCAGCCTTTACATGGAGCCACTAGGTGCTCTAGTCACAAATAACACCTTCAGGGTTCACTGATACGCCGATGATATACAACTCTGCTTGAAAGTCTTCTCTGCTTCAGACATCCAATGCATCAAACTCTGCCAACGGAAGCCACATTGCCAAAAAACAAAGATGGCCTGGTACCAGTACTGTCTGCTGTTCAAACCCTCATAAAATTGCATCTAGATGGCGATAATACCCTGCCCTGTGTCCTCCAAGACTCCCCAGAGGCACCCTTTAAGGGCACCCTACATGCCGTATCATGTCTCATCCAAGGTCTTAGCAAATATGATAACCACCCCCATCCTCAAAACAGCTGCATTGTTTCCAACCCATCACAACCTGAACCCCAACTTATCTAGCAGACAAGCTCACCATTTTGGTGACTCAATGTACACCTACAGTCAGGACACCATCAGACCTTGCATGTGTGAAAAAGGAAAAAAGAAGGCAGCAGACCTTTTACTTCTATACACCCAGGACCTGGAACAATATCTTTGTATCCATCAGGATCACCTCAATTTTGCTCCAGTTTAGGAGAAGTTGAGGATTCTCATCTTTAAACTACATTACAATGCATTAATCATCCACAACCCAGCAACATTTCCTATCATTCATTGACTTTATGCTTGTCTTCAATCCTGTACAGCCCTCTGCTGCTTTTTGTCTAGGTTAATTCTATTGAAATTCTTATTTATACATACTATATACATACATGTTTTGCCCTATTTATCTACTTCCATTCATCTCTAAACTGACTGAATGTATTGTCAACTAGCAACTCACGTACTTTGCAGAACATAATGATATTTATTCTCCCCAACAAACAGACCTTCACTCTCACAACCAGAAGCACTTAGACACTGAAAGTGATGCCACACTTATTTTACTCAACCTCTCCATGGCTTTCAGCACAATGTCCCATGCCATTCTTATGGGTCACATACCACACTTACGTCTCAAAAGCTCTGATCTTCAATAAATGGCCTCCTTCCTCTTCAACAGATCTTAGTCAGTGAGACTTCCCCCCTCTTCTATCAGCTCAATGCTCTTCAACATCTATGTTGCTCCCCTAGCAATCTATTCCTTTCAACTGCGTTTCTAAGCATATGCTGGAGATGCAGAGCTCATCCTCCATCTTGATGGCACCCAGAACATCTCTCAATCTCAATTCATAGAATGCTTGAGGGCACTGGCCATCTGGTTGGACCGTAGCATACTACGTCTGAACCCAGGCAAAACCAAAGTCTTAGCCTTCGGAATAAAATCAGCTTGGTCGCACACCTGGTGACCAGATACGCTCAGTCCATCTGTTCCATTGAACTCTGCCCATAATCTTAGGGTCATCTTTGATGCCCAATCATCATTTTCTTTGCAAATCAACAAACTGTCTAACACCTGCTTTTAAGACCATTGCAGAAGCTACTACCTTCTCCTCCTACTCACTACCACAAGACATTAGTCCAGACTCTGCTTCTTTCCTATCTGAATTATTGTACTGCGCTTTTTTTTCTATCAGACTGTTCGTTACCCAATCTTCAATGCATACAGAATGCTTCAGCCCATCTGATCCTCTGCCTTAATTGTTGATCCAGGATGTTTAATTGTCTGAAAATGCTTCACTGGCTATCCATCAATATGAGATACATCTTTCAAGCACTGTGCCACTGCAATACATTCATCGTCACTCTCTTGAAATCCTCTCTTTTTACTAGGTGTTCCCTTCAAATATCACTGTGCACCAGCAATACCAATCTCTTCCTTTTTGCTAGATTCAAGAAATCTCATAATAGAGGCTGGAGATTCCCAATACTTACTACCAACTCTTGCAATAACCTGCCCGCCTCCCTCTGATTTACTCCCTTTATTTCCACCTCCTGTAATCTTCTTAAAACCCATCAGATTACCCTGTTGCACTCTCTCGCTATACCTGGGTAATGGTATGCTTTATAAATTGATATTCAACTAAGCAGTCATGTATGTACTTTCCCTAATTTTGTTGGACTGGAGTAGAATCCTAATTCTGACCATTCCTAATGTATGCACTTACCGAATATTTGATGGGCTAGAATTTGAATTGTAGATCCAACCCCAAACACCCTGAATGTATGCACTTCCTCCAATATTTCTTAGATTGAGTAAGAGTAGTAAACTCCCTACCACCCCCAAATATGCACTTTCATCAGTATTTGTTAGTCTGAAGTTATATTAGTTACATTAGTTAGTAAACTTGACTCTCCCCTCCAGTGTGTACACTTTTGCCAATGTTTGTTAGACTAGAGTTAGTTTAGTAAATCTGCCACACATCCCCAATGTATGCACTTTCCTGAATATATATTGATCTGGAGTTAGAAAATTATCATGCACTTTCACCAGTGCTTGTTACATTGGAGTTTGAATAGAGAATCTGATACCCACCACCAACCAATTTATGCACTTCCTCATTATTTGTTGGACATGAGTTAGAATAGAAAATGTGTGCCCCCACCACTCCCCTTGAATACACTTTCTCCAAATGTTTGTGAAACTGGAGATACAATTTGCAAATCTGCCCCCCACACCCACAATGTGGGGAATTTCCACAGTATTTGCTGGACTGAAGTTAGAAGAAAATCTGACTCTGGCAAATGTATGCATGTTCCCCACTGTTAGTGAGACTGGAGACTGGAATCGTGATAAGTCTGCATCCCCACTATATGAACTTTCCCCAGTGTGATTGTTAGGATGCAGTTAACATAGTAAATGGTGCCCCCAGCACTGTATGTGCTTTCCCTGATGTTTGTAGGACAATATTAGAACAGTGATTCTGAATTATTTTCTAGTTATTGTTAAATAGTTTTGGTTTGGAGTCTGATACACAGCACATTATTTTAAGCTTTTTTAACAATATTTTGAACATACTTAATTTAAAAGTATGTACTTTTTGAATGTTTCGATTTCTTGTAACTATCTTTTTTTGTTTTTTATTATATATTTTTATGTTTGGTAATCAAAAAAAAGAATTATTTTACATATTTTAACATTTTTTTATAGTAGTTTAATGCATTCAAATAATGTTTTTGGGTCATTAATTAAAAATACATCAAAGTTAAATATATATTTTAAACATAATAAAGTCAATAAATGTATGTTAAATCTTATTCAAGTTATATATTTTTAAGTATATTATTTTTGTAAAAAATATTGCAACTTTTATTTTAAATCACAATAATATTAACTAGTTAATAACTATCCCTGTCAGTATAATGCCACATTTTGAAACACAATATTTTGTTTCTGAATATTTTTACAATGATGGTATTGTACCACAATATTTTTGTGGTCAATATAATGCCACAAAACTGGTAAGGACAACACCAGCTGGGGGGACCATGTTGCCTCTATATGCTTCTCTATGCAGCAAAATGTTACTTTCTATAGAATACGAGTCATTGTAATCTGAATTATATTGAAGCTTTAAGGACTGAAGTACTAGCTATAATAAGTGGCCTTCAACTACTTATAGGCACAAAAAATACCAGATACAAATCTATGATAAAACATAGCATCTGGAATCCCATCTGCTGTACCACATGTATTTCCGCAATTTGAAGCATTGTGCAAGGTGTACTACTTTGATCAAATCACGTGTACCGCACTGAGACTCCGGATACCATGTGCAGCTGTAGTGTATTGATATCAGAAGTTGGTTCCATGTGCAGGTGTGAATTTCTCATCCTTTCTGAATGCAATTTAAATGAATGCAGCTGGTCATTATAAGCTTTCTACTGGTGGTACTTTCTAAAGCAGTAAGTCTGATTATCAAGTCCTTTTGAGGACTCCTAACTCAGGTACTTTCCTTTGTTCAGTTCCACATATGGTATTACAGCCTATGTAATTACCATCGGCAGGACCACGGTTGAAGAATTTCCACATTACTTAAAATATGCGGATGTAGTAGCAATGTACAGCATGCAGGCACTCTAAGTGAGGCCTTTAAGACTTCAGTCACACAGCTTTGATCCCTCACCAACGATTCGCCTCTGTTTTAACCTCTTGTAGTTTATTTTTTTTCATCATTATTATCATCTATCCTTCCAAGGTACATTTAAGGTGCATCTGATTTATATGTATACATAAAAAGGAGGGAGTTAGAGGATATAGGCTGGGGCCACCCTCCAAGGCCAGACTTATGTAGAAAAACAAAGGGACCCAATCTTCTGCTGGGAGTTTCTGTTCCTTCATTTGTGGAAAAACATAATGTTTTCCGTAAAACCCTCACCCACCAGGGATACCCCTTGGTGGCATGCTTCATCATAGGGACCTTCCCGTTCCGCTGCGGGGCGTGGCGTGCTGCGACCTGACGAACTACGCTGGAGCACTACGTTTTTTGACAATGAGAAGCTGGTAATTTTGCAAGGGTGGAGTGTGGTAAAGGAAGGTGTTTGTTAAAAATACCTGGCTAATGGGTAATGCTATTTTATTCAGGCCCCTAGTCTTTATGATTAAAAACAGGGGGAAAATTAGGATTCAAGGGATTAATGTTCCCAAAACCTAATGATCGACATGTTTCTAGCCTACACCTCTTGGCTATTCTTCAGGACCTGGTGTATTTATGTGCGAGATACCTAGTTCAACCCCTACAGTTGTTCCACTAATCACAACTTACATAAAGTGCATCACTCGCACGTGCTTATACAGGTGCATAAATTATTAATACCACCTGGTACTTATGTTCAAATTATATTTTAGTACGGAAGCCAACGCTTCATGGTTTGCACCGGCGGGAAGTTCGGCCTTTAGTCACACTCGTCAAAGCCAGAACTTTATTATCATACCTACTATCTTGCTGCTCGGGACCGCATCTTCTCATTTATATGAAATAAGATTTCTAAAGTTTTCACAAGAAAACATTTTGTATGCTAAATAAAAGTAACGCAAATAAACAAACACAGGTCCAGATCTAGAAAGATGTCACGCAACACACCTCGGCACCCAAATTTGTGTGATAGGGAAAGTGCAGGACAGGGCCATGTTTGTGAAGATATTTCTCTCTAGCCCCGCGGGCAAAGGTGTCTGCATCATGTCTAGCATAGATTTTGTATTAGAAGGGTACCCAAGGCCGGACTGGCCGTAGCTGTTACCGGGCATTTCCCCGGTGGGCCGCCAGGCTGGTGGCCAGTTTTGGGCCCCCGAGGGCCATTTTTTGTTACCGGGGCCTGCCATATCGGCTCTCAGTAACAAAATCGTCCGAAACCGGCATCGGATGCCCCTTCCTCTCCCCGGGGCCGGCTGAGCAGTTTGCCAGAGCCGGTTTCGGTTCCCAGTCCGGCCCTGAGGGCACCCTTCTAGTAAAAAAAAATACTATGCCTATACAAACTTTAAAACCTTACCCATTTTGGATGTGTTGTGTACAGTGCAGCACACATGCAAACTGTAAAAAGTTGGGAGAAATAAAACCACTTCTCTTATTTACGCCTACCTCAAGGAGGCATTATGTTTTGGAGTAAAACCCTGTCCACTATTGTTAGCTGATAGGCTTTTCTGCCAAAAGCCGTGGGTGGTTGCATGGGAACCCCCTTTCGACACAAAGTAATGCAAAGAGCACAAAGTTGATGCTTTGCACTACTTTCAGGCAACTTTTCAGTGCAAAACGCGCCTTGCGCTGAAAGTTAATTCAAAATAGAAAGGTTGCACTCGTTTGCATCACCCCTGGCGCAAAATGTTAGTAAATGTGCCCCACGATATCTTAAACAAATAAGATTCTGGAAGATACTTGCGTTAGTGCAGTTCTAAAAAACTTTCTAAAAACAGGAAAAGCATTTAGAAGAGAAGGGAAGAATAATTCGCAAATAGTACAAACGCCCAACCCTCGAACTGCGCCAGCCTTCCTGTAAGGGCCAGCGGTGCGGCTGGGGTGAGACTCAGGTTGTGAAGTTAAATTCATCATTTGAGCTTCTGGCCAAAATCAACTTCTCAGCCCTGTTGCTTTTCCTGTCACTCATGCGGGAGCCGCACCAAAGTTCAAGTGGGCGCGAGGCAGGCAGTACAAACTACGTGTCAGGGTGAGAAAAGGAAAGCTGTCAGAAGCAGAGGAGAGGGGAAAAAAAAGCAAACAGGCAGCGTTCACTTTAGAAAGTCAGCGGGGAGCAACTGAGGACGAGAAACAGACGGGAAGAAATCCGCGCGCGTGGGGAGGCGGGAAGAGGGTGCCTGTGGGTAGAGTGCAAGTAGCGGAATTAGGACATTCTCCAGATGGAGTTAGCCTGGATTAGGCATTAAGGCCCTAGTTAGCTAGACTGGATTTGAAGGTTAAGCCTCCTGAATAAGCTATTACTTGTTTTTTTTGGTCAGAGGCTATCTGGCCATTTCTAGATAACCTGCGATTTTTCATGTCGCTGTTTGCGGTGTTTTGCTTTTCTTTATTGCGGCCCAGTAGATGAAAAAGCCTGCGCGTTGTAGTTGTTCTTTAAAATTCGGCCTGTCTGCGACGGGCGCGTTACAGTTTCTGTGTCTGCGAGCCCCTGTGTGGGAGACTGACCTCGCCGTGCACAAACAGCACAGGATGGCATAAGGGTGACTGTGTAGCCTCGGGTCACGGGGGGACAGGTTTATCTGGCACCAAATTGAAAGCAGCTTTGGCTTACAGCCTTGTTTAAGAAACAGGAAACCACCAACAACACAGAAGGCTTTGCAAATGCACAATGTCTCCCGGTAGTCTGTCTTTAGAGAGACACAGTCTGAATAATTTAAGCCCTACATGCTTTGCATATTTTTCTTTTCTGGGCCTATCAGAGCTCCACTCTGCTTCATGAATTTTAGAACATGCGCGAATAACATCTCTCAACTGAAAATTACAGTTGATGGAGTTTTCCAGATTTTTTTTTCATCTGTGACATTCATAAAGCGCTATGTGAGAGAGAGTGGACTGCAGACTGTTGAGCCCATAGAAAGAGAAGCAAGCCTATTGAGCCTGGAGGGAGGGCCTTCAAGTAGATGAGTCATAGCCACATGGAAGGGAGTTAATAACTTCTTTATTCAGGTTAGTACCTACTTACAGTCATAACTCGGTTAGCTGCCATTAGGCCTTCATCCTCCCTCCAGATGTGACCAGCTCCAGCAAACACACACCAACATTCCCTAACATGATTAAGGGACACATGTACGAAGCTTTTTGCGATCGCAAAATATCTGATTTACAGAGTTGGGCCATATGCTACTGCAAAAAAGCCATTTTGGTATGTAAGAATCCCAAATCAAGATTCAGTAACACATTCCTGAATCACAATTTGGTTTGTGACTACGTACCGAATCGTTATTTGGAAGGGGCGTGTTTCGGATATCTCTTCCAAATACAGATCACAGTGGGATGTATTAATGTTTTGCAACCAAAATCCATTATGGCTTTACAGACTACTGAAAGGTAGTGGTAATCATTCACAAACTGGAAGGAGTCCCTATAATACCCTTTCCCCTTTGTGAATGTTGGAAAAAACGTGTTTAAGAGTAAGCAGTGGTCTGGGCTCCTGCCTACACTTACGGATTTTAAATTGAACTTTTTTTGTTTTTAATGTGTCCCATTTTCTTTTAAGGAAAACAGGCTGCATTAAAAAACTGCTTTAATTAAACTCAATCGCAGACATGGTGGTCTGCTGGCCCCAGCAGGCCACCACCCCCTGTTATGGCAGCGAATCGTAGTGGGTCCCAATTGTACCTACTAATACTAATGAGGTAGGTCGAAAATTGAAACCCAGTGCGATTCTATTTTTTGCGAACCAACCTATTAGTACCTAGGTTGGTCTGTAAAATCAGAATGGATTATGTAAAAGGTGGTGCACAGTTCTAAGTATATCTAGCCATAAATTCTAATAGCCAAGCTCATCCTTTTAAGCACCAACCTACTCACGCAACAAAGGGAACATTCAAGAGATAACACATAAACAAGGACAGCAAACAATGTGCCACTGCAATAAGCAAAGAAACAACACGCCACAACAAATACATAGAGAAGAAGTCATGACACGTCCTTACAGCCTCACACACAATCTCACAGCAAACTTCTATGCCAGTTATACCACAACAATACAACTGAGCACAGTCCACACCAGTGTTCTTTAAAAAACCATGAAGAACCATGACAGACAACAATAGAAACTGCTGTACGTTCCGCTGCAGGGCAAGACATGTTCGCAAACTGCACTATAACAATAATGATGCCTGTAACTTTATGTCAGATCAAAATAAGGAGACAACACCTAAGCTGAGAATTTGCAGACTCTCTCAGAGGCCCAAGAATGACTTGTCTTGACGTCTTGACACCATCTCTGATATGAGCACCAAGTTGCCTCATGTTTGCGCACATACGATGGCACTACAAAGGAATTAACGTGCAACCAGGGTCATGCATACGAAACTGTGACGGCTAGGGCACTGAGCCCTACAGCGTACTTTGGTATGGGGGATCTCTCACTTGCACATACATGCACACAAACAGCACGCTCCCTGATTGCTGAAGACCTCCGCTCACCTCTTCTACGCCGCTGCCCTCTGCATCTTCCTCAGGTTCGCCTTCTGCCCGCAGCCTGCCGCCTCTGCCCCCGCTCCTCACCGGCCCCGCTGCCCCGGTCACCTCCGTGCTTCCCGCCGCTTTCCCGCCGCCGCTGACCCGTAGCTCCGCCTCCCCTCCTCTCCCATTGGTCCTCCCGCCTCCCGGCTGACCCTCCCTCCCGGCTCCTACTTATGACGCCCCCTCAGCAACCGCGCAGCGGACGCGCGCAGCGGGAGCGCCGATTGAGCGCTGAAGGTGCTCCAAAGGTAAGCCCGTCTGCGCCCGTCCGCGCCTGGACCGCGCCCAGCGCCAGACCCCCTGGTCCCCGCGCCCGGCAGCCCCCCCGCAGGACCTACGACTTCGCCACGCTCATCGCACTCACCACCGCCCGAGCACCTGGATGCTACCGAGCGTCCCCGCGACGCACCCATGGACCCTTCCTCTGCCGATCCTGCAACTTCTCCTGCCTCCGAACAGGCACTACGCCCACCAAGACGGACAACAGCAACCACCTCAAGTGCATCCTGGTCAACACCCGCTCCGTCCACAAACACGCCGTGGAACTCTGGAACCTCCTCGACACCGCATCTCCAGACGTCGCCTTCCTCACGGAAACCTGGATGAACGCCTCCTCAGCCCCCGACATCGCCATAGCCATCCCGGACGGCTACAAGATCATCAGGAAGGATCGCATCAACCAGACCGTAGGGGGCATCGCCATCATTCACAAAAGCACCATTCGCACCTCGACTGACTGCATCGACGCATTCAACGCCGCCGAATACCTGCACTTCCAGATCCACACCGACCCCAAGACTACCCTCAGAGGCACCCTCATCTACAGACCCCCGGGACCACGCGCACAGTTCAGCGAAGACATCACAGACTTCATCAGCCCTCACGCCCTCCCCTCCGCCGACTACATCCTCCTCGGGGACCTCAACTTCCACCTGGAGAACAACAATGATCGCAACACCACCGCCCTGCTGGACAACCTCGCCAACCTCGGACTCAAGCAACTGGTCTACTCCCCCACCCACTACGCCAGCCACACGCTCGACCCTCTCTTCTCATCCAGCAAGCACGTCACCTTCAGCCACTGCACCGGACTCCACTGGACTGACCACAGCTGCGTCCACTTCAGCTTCAAAAAGAACACGGTCCACCACCACCCGAAGCAGGTTCCCCACAGAAACTGGAGCAAGATCACCGTCGACCAGCTCACCACCTCCCTCAGCCAGAACCCACCTATCAGGACAACGGACCCTAACACAGCAGCCCTCGACCTCACGCTATGCCTGACCTCCTGTGCCGACGACCTCGCCCCACTGAAGAACCCACTCACCAGGCCCAGAAGCAAGAAGGCCCCCTGGTTCACCAACGAACTCAAGGACTCCAAGAAGGCCTGCCGCACCCTCGAGAAGGCCTGGCTCCTCGACAAGACCACCGACAACATGACCGCCCTCAAACTCGCCACCCGCAGACATCACCAGCTCATCCGCACCACCAAGAAGAAATCTCTGAAGGAACGACTGGACAAGAACGCCCATGACAGCAAGGAGCTCTTCAACATCGTCAAGGAGTTCTCCAACCCCAGCACCAGCAACAACGACATCACTCCCTCGCAGGACCTCTGCGACTCCCTCGCCTCGTACTTCCACCGCTAGATCACTGACATCCACAACAGCTTCGGTGTTCCACCCCCGCACCCATTGACCGAACCTACACACCCCGCCGCCATCCTCCAGACATGGACCGAAGTGACCCCCGAAGACACGACACGCATGATGAACACCATCCACTCCGGATCTCCGACCGACCCATGCCCCCACCATGTCTTCAACAAGGCCGCCTCTACCATCGCCCCCCACCTCCGAGACATCATCAACACCTCCTTCGACACAGCCACCTTCCCAGAGAGCTGGAAGCACGCCGAGCTCAGCGCACTACTGAAGAAACCAACAGCGGACCCGACCGACCTCAAGAACTTACACCCCATCTCGCTCCTTCCCTTCCCTGCCAAAGTCATCAAGAAGATCGTCAACAAGCAACTGGCCGCCTTCCTCGAGACGAACGGATCCCTCGACCCATCGCAGTCCGGATTCAAAGCCAACCACAGCACCGAGACCGCCCTCATCGCAGCCACCGACGACATCCGAGCCCTGCTCGACAACGGTGAAACAGCGGCACTCATCCTCCTTGACCTCTCCGCAGCATTTGACACTGTCTGCCACCGCACCCTAGTCCAACACCTCAAGGACACCGGCATCCAGGGGAAGGCTCTGGAATGGATCATCTCATACCTTTCCGGCAGAACACAGAGAGTACGCCTCCCCCCGTTCCGATCTGAGGCCACCAAAGTCATCTGCGGCGTCCCGCAAGGATCGTCGCTCAGCCCTACTCTCTTCAACATCTACATGAAACCCCTCGCTGCCATCGCACGCCAACACAACCTCAACATCATTTCCTACGCCGATGACACCCAGCTGATTCTCTCCCTCACCAGAGACCCCGACACCGCCAAAGCCAGCCTACACGAAGGGATGAAAGACGTCGCCGAGTGGATGAACATCAGCCGCCTGAAGTTGAACACGGACAAGACAGAAGTCCTCATCCTGGGACCGTCGCCCTCCGCATGGGACAACTCCTGGTGGCCCCCGGCCCTAGGCACCGCACCCAAGCCAACGTACCACGCACGCAACTTGGGCGTCATCCTGGACTCCTCCCTTTCGATGACTAGGCAAGTCAACGCCGTCTCCTCATCCTGCTTCCACAACCTCCGCATGCTCCGCAAGATCTTCCGATGGATCCCGACCGAGACCAGGAAGACTGTCACCCAGGCCTTCGTCACCAGCAGACTAGACTACGGAAACACCCTCTACGCCGGTACAACAGCCAAGCTACAGAAAAGACTTCAGCGTATCCAGAACGCCTCCGCCCGACTCATCCTAGACGTCCCCCGTCGCAGCCACATCTCGAGCCACCTGAGAGACCTGCACTGGCTCCCTGTCAACAAGAGGATCACGTTCAGACTCCTCACCCACGCACACAAATCCCTCCACGACCTAGGCCCAAAGTACCTCAACGACCGCCTGACCTTCTACACGCCCACCCGCCTGCTACGATCCGCGAACCTCGCCCTCGCCGTCGTCCCTCGCATCCAGAGAGCCACCGCCGGAGGAAGATCGTTCTCCTACTTGGCGGCTAAGACATGGAACTCCCTGCCCGTCCGCCTGCGGCTAACCCAGGACCACCTCGCCTTCAGGAAACAGCTCAAGACCTGGCTGTTCGAGCAGTAGCAGACCCCCTCCCCCTAGCGCCTTGAGACCCTTCCGGGTGAGTAGTGCGCGATATAAATTCCATGATTGATTGATTGATTGATAAATGGTTATATTTAAACGTACTTCTCTGCATTGGTTCACACAAACACCTAGATATACTGTATAAAACAGATTCTACTCATACACACACACAACATACAGCCGGGCTGTCTACATCACCTAATACCACACCATACTGGTTGTCCAAACTATTATGGTATAATGTCAGCTGCATGAAAGCCCTAACTTTAACTCCCTATGCCTGTGCCCTTTGAAGCCTGACAGACACTAACGGAACATCTCGCATACACTGTGATGGCAGACTTCGGAACACACATACAGACACCAATACACAAAAACAAATCATCTGTCACAGCATTTGACTAATACAAAAAGGGATACCCTCTCAAAACTCATTTCCAAGATTATGTACATCATCATTCACACACAAGAGCTCAACATAAACACATATATCTTTAGCACCTAGGGCCTTTTTTTAGAGTTTGGTGAATGGGTTACTCCGTCTCAAGCATGTTGGATGTCCCATCCTCCTTATTACAGGTGCATTATATCTAAGGCTCCAGGTTCTCCATTTTTACTGATTTTTACAGATGAATATAGACAAAAAGCAATGTGTTTTCTGTTTGCATGTATTTCTAAAAGCGGATAAATACAGAAAATTGGGCTTATTTTAAGGGACTCTGTGCTGTCTTTCATGATTTGTTGGCCAATAGCTGAGCAGATAGATAGCATGGGAAATAAAAAACAGGATGAAATTTCCTTAAATATTGGCAGATGTCAACATACATTTGTGGTATAATGCTAATATTTACCAGTGGGTGCATTGTTATGTTATATTTGCCAGTTTAAATAGCTAAACCATGACTGACATCAAAGTATTTGCGCGAATATCAGTTAAATAAGTATGTGAAAATATAAATTTTTACAACTTCATTTATCCGCAAAACACGAAATAAATATTGATAAATATAGAGATGATGGCCCAAAATAAAAATAGATAAATACAGACTGAAATGTTTAAAACATAAATACCATAAAACCGGGAGGCCTAATTACCACACTCGGAATTAGGTGGGCAGGATATCCGTTATGTTTGTGACGGAGTATCCATCTGCAAACCTCTAAACCAGGCCCCTAGTCACTTAGCATGTCCAAAACAGTAACACAAAGCCAAAGCTAAAGTTACTTAATCTTCCACACACGCACCACTCACACGGAAAATCATGCAGAAGGTTAGTCATCATTAACGCATTCCCACTGTGTCAACTAATAAGTTGTAAGAAGGAACTGCCTTTCCTCAAAGTACAGCTGACAACAACATTCTCATTCAGCTCCTACTCTACATTATAGGAACTTCACTAACTCTCAAGTCATACTAAATCAGAACATATACACAAGTACCCTTCACCAGCTCCATAGTCTGAGTCAGGCAACATCGCATGCATGAAAGGAACATTTCTCACTCAAACAACAAAAGTAGTTAAGGAAAACGTAACCCTTGAAACAAAGCATAAACATCATGCATTTCTGAACATTGGTTCTAAAACACTCTGCATTTTTTAACAACTTTTTTTGTTTTTTTTATAAATGGCCTTGCTTCAGGACATTTCAGATAGGCCTGGGCAGTAAATTCCGTTCCGCTCGTGGAATTTGGGTAATTTTGCATTCGGCGGAAAACGCGGAATTGCCAAAAATTCCGCGATCCGCGACTTCGCAGAATTTTTTGCTTGTTTGCGCTTTCAAAATGCGTGTCCGCGAGATATTTCCCCCCGAGCAGGCAAAAAGCCTTCGCGAACAGGAAAAAAGCACTGCAAACGGGCGGAACAAGCAATTACGCGTGTTCGCGGAACTTTTGCGTGCTCGCGAGGATTTTTTACCGTTTCGTGGAGCTTTGCGTAGTGCGACTACACAAATTCCGCCCACCTTGCTGTTTCACGATTGTCTTCTCCCTGCCTTGGGAGGCCCAGAGGATTAACACTCTTCCAATATGCAATTTGAATGCCAAATCTACTTTTGCAACTCAAATAACAATCCAAGTTGGATCCCTGAAATGCCCCTCCCCAACCGCTCCCTTCCCCGGAGTGTCCTTAATGTTGTATGTAGAAAATGACCAACTCAGCAGTAGGGGTCCATTATGTTGTAGTGAATAAACCGCTGTAGGTCGCTGTAGCTGACCTAAAGGGCTTAAAAAATGGTGGAGGGTGGTAGGAAGGATGGCGGGTTCCATGGATAACTGTTAAGTGCTCGTCTTCCCCCAAGTGATCACTGGCCGAGTCCAACTTATTGTTGGGGGAGCGGAAGCTTTCCAATGCGTTGTCATGGTCCATTTGGCCAACATCAATGCCAAGTTTTGGAATTTAGTTGAGCCCTTAGCGTTCTTCGGATAAGGATAAATCCCCAATAGCCAGGCCTTCTGTTGGTCGGGCCATAACTTTGTTCAGTGCATCTAGGCCTCTATACCAGGATGGCGCAATAACATATAGGCAGTGCTCAATTTATTTAAAAAATGTGTCAGGGCCCTCGTCAGGAAGCCACTTCAGCTTGCACCCCCAATTGCCCCTCCCAGTGCTGCCAATGGCAGTACCGACACAATTACTAATCATCACACTCCAACAAGTGTGACAATTCATTCTATTCAAGGCCCCCAAAGCTTTAAGAATGCCTTGGACAGCAGTTAATAGTATTTTTTTATGCATATTGAGTTAATAAACAACTGTTATACTCATCTTTAAATTAGACAGACATTGCCACCATGTGGCAGAATGTCACAAGCCCAGGTGTTGACAATTAAGCGCTGGTGCCGAGCACCGGAAACCACCTACTCAAATTAAGCACGGCATATGGGGGAAGTCTGCCGGGGAGTGGTGAGCCCTAGGGCATGTGTCAGGTGTTGTTGCATAGATCCTGTGGAGTTATGCAAAGCGCTCTGCATACTTAGCTACATGACATCACATAAACTATTGCCAATATAGATGCTGTGATCTTAGGTAACATTTTAAACCACCAGAACTAGTGCGCCTTAGACACTGAGCATCCTCAAAGAGCGCATTATCTCCTTTCTATTTGACAGAAATGTACATAGCATCATGCTTCCTCTCATCAGCACCGCGCATGCAGTTCATGTACTGCCCCAATGCACGTTTGTCTCCCGGGAGGCGGTGCTTACGTGTACGTTTCTGCACACTTTCAAAGGGATGGTACACATGATGTACTTACTTGTGCTGTCTGCTTGTCTAGCCACTCCCTTGCAGCTTTGCAGATGCTACTTGTCTCTTAACCTTCAAAAGTTAAAGTGCCACTTCCTGAAAGGAATGTGTGCAGAGAGCCTCCCCAAAGTTAGTGTTTCTTGCTTGTGAACCTGTGCACTCATCAGCAACGCACAGCCCTCCAAACCCTCTCCACATGCCTTTTTGAGTGCATCACTGTTGCTGTGCCACAGCATGGCTTCCCAGGATCACTGGGCACGAAATACCCGGCTGAGTTTTACCAGCTACTAGTGTGCACTTAGTAAAAGCCCCCCTCCAAGGCAGGGACTGGGATGTGGGCATAGAGGCAGCACAGCCCAATGTGAGCTGTTCAAAATCATGGGGGTATGCAGTGCCCTCACACCTGACACACTCCCACGCCCAGACCAGCATTTGCCCCCCTACTGACATATATCACCTACCCCTAATATGTGGTAAAGCTGAGCTTTAAAGCCGCCAGAATTGGCGAAAACGTGCAGATTTGTACCTGGTATTCCTGGGTCTGCCTAGGTATGCCTCATTGTGGAGACTTCCACCCATACTGCCCAGACTGTGGGAGGTGGATAATAGCTGGTAACAGTAATTCAGGCCCCAATATCTTCCCTTCTAAACTCTAGGGATCCATAATTGAGCCTTCTGCATAATTGCCCACCTGGCAGGCCAAGGATGTGTGTGTAGCGTTTCCTCTGCATCACGTGAAACACACAATTCTTTGCTTATGCCTGGTCATGTGTCTGTTTCCTACATGAATGATGCTTCATCTGATCTTTGACAACTTTTCTATGTCTATATATGCATTCTTTTGGTCCTCTGATTGACCAGTGAGAGCAGCACCTTTCAAGGGCAGTCATGCCTCAATGATGTCTTAGTAATAAACCAGGGATATCTTTAATTGCATTATTGCAAGTTATTTAATTGAAGCCATATTTTACGACTGTTTCCCTGAAGAATTCACTCATTCCTTGGTTTGTGCATTGGGTGGACTCACTAGCTCGAATTCTCAACAAATCTCGAACAAGGTTTAATAGTAGGAATTTAATACATAATCCGCAGCACTGGAACACGCAGTCATGCAAAAACTACATAATGCAACAACATCGACTAAATTATGCGGTAAGGAGTGACAAATTATGCAGTGTAATACGACACATTCTGTAGTAGAATTAATTCAATATTTTTCAATTTAACAAACATTAGTACCATCTGGGCAAATGTTTCATCTCATTATTACCAGTTTAAATCCACAATATAATGATCAGCAACTAAAGGCGAGCAGTTAACTTTTGCAAAGGATCGTCACTGTGAAGCACTTGTATTATTTTTAGTAATTTTCATCCGTTTGTGAAAGAGTTTTTTGTTTGAATCTGTACATTTTGAAGCAGTTTGTGGACTAGGTATGATTACGCGTAAGGCATCAACAATCAAGCGGAAAAAGGCGGGTCATAGTAAAACACAAAAGATAATCTAGGCCGAGGCACTCTATTGGTCTGCTGTTGTCTTGCTATCTTTCTTTGTAACCATGGATCAATGATGTAATACTACTGCAGTCTCAGTGTGACACAAGGGTTTAATTAATTAAAACCTATCGTCTCCAGTATTACAATGCTTGCATTTCATATCTCTATGCATTCATGTGAGTCACTTCCATAACCTAAGTGGCATATTTCCTGCAAAAAAAAAAGTAAATGATAAATTCATAAATTAATGTGTTCTCTTTTTGGTCAAAAAATATATCACCTTCACAATGCAGAACATGTGTGCAAGTTCTAAAAAAATCAATCTTAAATTAAAAAAATGAAAGCAAAAAAAGTCTATTCGAGCACGATGCCCACTTGAATTACATTCCGTGGCATCATACCACAGATTTCTCTTCATCACTGCCTGTTCAAGCACCTTCTTTTCTAAGTAAAAGTGACCCTTCCTTGAGCTCTCAGCTGATAACCATGCTGTACCCCACAATCCCATGAGCGCATTGGAAAGCTGGAGCTAAGTTTATTTCCGGGTATGCAAGTTCTGGAGGGTTTCGCACAAAAGGACTTTTGAAATGCTCCCATTTACCTTTTGTGCCAGGTCTTACAGTCTTATAATCTCTAGATAAGCACCATTCAAATACATCTATACAAATGAACCAGCGGTTCATGCTTTTTGAATTTATGTTAACATGGTTCCACCAGTTGTGAAAATGGGCCTCGGTTGTTTTGCCTCGGTTGTTGGGCATTGATTGTGGGGCCTTGGTTGTTGGGCCTCGGTTGTTGGGCCATGGTTGTTGGGCCTCCGTTGTTGGGTCGTGGTTGTTGGGCCTCGGTGGTTGGGCCTCAGTTGTTGGGCAGCGGTTGTTGGGCCTCGGTTGTTGGGCCGCGGTTGTTGGGCCTCGGTTGTTGGGCTGTGGTTGTTGGGCCTCAGTTGTTGGGCCGCGGTTGTTGGGCCTCAGTTGTGATACCAGTTAACTGTAGGTCACCATAAACTGCTCTGAGGCACTCTTTAGAATGAATTTTATAGGCAAAGGCCCCAATTTGACCTGGAGATGCTCAGAAATGTACAAGTTTATCAAGAGGTGGACCAATGGTACAATGGGCCTTAATTTAAGGAAGAGAAACAGCCCCCATCCCTAGATTTGGATGTAAAAGCTATTTTTGGGGTGCAGTGGGACCCTTCTGCCACTTCACCTACTGCACTATTGCTATCTACACTCCCGAGCTTATCACCCATGCAGACCTGGGAAAATATTGTTTTACGCTTCACAAATACCCTCAATATAGTCATTTTCGTATCGGTTTTAAGCATAGGATCCAATAAAGCGTGGTGTTGTACACACATGCACTCCCACTGCCACCACAGGCTGCACTGTTATGTGTCGATTTAGATACCATATATTGGTTTCCCGATTTATGTCCTTATATAGGCACAATTTGCATTGCCCATATTTAGGCATAGAAATCCTACCCTTATTTAGGCATTATCCATGCTAACCAAGTACAGGCATGGCCACCTACATCCGTTCATCTACGTCACAACGAGTTATTGGAAAACCAGACTCTTAAGCCTTTAGGACTTCCCTTTGCTTGGATATTGATTTCTCCAAGAACTCATTTATTATGCATGAACATCTATTCCTTAGGGGTTCATTCATGACGTTCTTCTGCCCGACTTTTACGTCAATACTGGCATTCCTAAACACCTTCAAGGTATAAATATGCTTTCACTTACCATGGCAAACCATGGTTCGGCTGCCTTCTTGCACCACGCGGCTCGCCACAGCAAGTTCGGAAGGAAGTGAAGTCAACGCCTGACGCACTGACCAGACGCTGTCATCCTCCTCGCAGAGAATCCAGCTCCAGTGTTTTGATTTTTTGGCATATTTATATAGCGCAAACTCGACCCGAAGGTATTGGAGCGCTTTACATGAGCACCGTATTTACATTACACATTCAGGCACGGGGTGATTAAGTGATTTGCCCAGAATCACAGGATGTGGATGCAACCTCGAGGCTCGAACTCTGGTTTCCAGCACCAAAGTCGGCAGTTTAGCCGACGGACCACATCCTCTCCATTCTGACTCCCCTTGCGGGGTGTTAGAGATTGAGACTCGGAAAGAGATTCCAACCTCACTCATTCTAAGGTATGGAGCGGACTAGAACCTAGAGGGACTTTTGGCAAATCTTGGCAACTATAGCTAAAACTAGACTATAGACAAACAGCACCTACTTCTTACCTTGTACTACACTTAGGTTAGGTACACTGGGGTAGAACTAGGTAGAAGCATCAGATGAGTATTAATATTTTAGCCTGTGTTATTTATGTATGTATTTTTATGAATATCTGTCATAGCTATAAACTAGGCCTGGACTAAAATTCCGTTCCACTCGCGGAAATTGCGATAATTTGACATTTGCTCGTTCCGCGGAGAGCACGAAAATGTCAAAATTTCCGCAATCCGCATCTTACCGAAAACTTTTTTCTTGCTCGCACTGTAAAAAAATACATGATCGCATCGCGATCGCCTTACCTGAATCCCCGCGTTCGCCGACAAGTTTTCCCGATCCGGTCGCGTCCTCCACGAGATGTTGGATTGTTGGTAACCATTTGCGCTGTCTCGCGACAGTTCGCGCCCGCATTAACGTCATTTGTCACGCGATCACGTCATTCGTCGCGTGATCACGTCTTTCTTCTCGCGATCATACACCGCGAAAGTATGAGATGATTGAGATCTCGCGCCCGTGAGCAACTGCATGGGTAAGTTGGCGAGCCGCGATCACGCAGAAAATACCGCGAACGGGCGGGAAAACAACTTCTGCGTCTTCGCGATATTTCCGCGTGTTTGCGGAGATTTTTAACATTTTCGCGATAGTTTGCGAAAAAGAATTTCGCAAATTCCGCCCACCCCTACTATAAACCATGCTATTGCAGTATTATTTTATCTTACCGCTAACGCTGTACGTATTATACTTCGCATTCTGTCTTACGACTGTAGCAGTTCATATCTCTTGCAAGAGAAATAAGACTGTTAAATGAACCCTTTTTATTGAAACACCCGTCTATCTATTTCTGTGTAACTCTCTAGAAACAAAGCATGCACGATTGATTGAGTGAAACTGTTATCTACTGTTTCCACGATTCTGAGATTGTTCCGATTCTAAGGGAAACAAAGTTGTCATGTTTATGCGGTTGTCAGAAACTAATTCCTTCTTGTTTATTTGAGAATTTTCTAGTGACCTCTGAGTTAGCTGGCACACACATGTAATTAAGTTTAATGTACTCGATAGAGATATACTGACCTCAGTCCTATGTCAAAACTATAGTGTATATTGTTCTAATGCGCAGAGCCTATCAGGGATATAGGAACTACACTACATGGCACCCAACGGTTTGGTAAGGCACTAATTTAATGCTGGATACTGAAGTAACTCATTTATGCTTTTCTCAGAGACCCCTACTCATAAATACTCCGTAAGACGTCTGGTGTGGGTAGGGATAATATCTGAGTAGGACAAAAATCCTATGTATTAGCTGTTTGGTTTGTTCAACGTTGAAGGATACAGTGTTCCAAAATATTGTGCACCTTATCTTTGTTCCCTTGAAATTTGCTCTGCAAGTTTCATTAAACAAATGTCCTGAATAACACCGGAACCGGTGGAGCTGTACCCGACAAAATCGCAGCAACTTTTGATTATACAGGTTTTAATGAAACCGATGAAAATGCGAAAATCATCGCTCCAAATTTAAGGAGAGCCATCACTCTAAAACTTATAAAACATGGCCTAACAACAAGAGGTGGTAGAGCAGTTTTTGTGATAGAGGCACATGAATCTCATCAGACAGAGGTATTGTATTCATGGATAGTATTCCCAGAATCAAATCCAGTAACTAAAACGTTTTACTTCTACAAAGAAGATGAACCACCTGAGGAATATATTCCTTTCGAGGATATTGAAATTCCACTCTCATACCAGGAGCATGATCTCTGGTTTAAAGGCGCCCTAAAATATTACAATCACATTACAAGGCTCGGTCCACTAGGTAGACCAGGAGCAACATGGCTGATTTTAGCCAGCTACACACCTCATCCTGACATTGAAGAAATGTCAAATGAAGAATTACTTGCTCAACTCAAGGAGTTAATCAAAATATATAGACAATTGGTTCAATATGTCATGCAAACTTTCACAGTCCAACCAACAATAGCCATTCCAAGACAGACCTCTCACCAGGGGAATGCACTTAAAATCACACCACAGACTTTATATGCAGTCAGGGGTAAAATGCCCACAAAACGTGAACAAATTCCGTTCTGGATAGCTCAAAAAATTACTCAAATCGAAGCGGTATTTCCTAATACCAGCCCTTATGAGAAACATAGAATTCAAACAATTTGTTTACCAATGGGGATAACACCACATCTGGAAGACTGCACCACTTGGGGCACAGTCTTTGCTGCTATCTACACTAAAACACATGGTGTTCCGTCTACGGCGAATTCGGCCGGGACAGTTTGGGAGGGAAACCAGTTAAACCACAACTGTCTGAAAGTCCTGAAAAGGCCTTTACTAAAAACAATCCTACCTCTTCTAAAAAGAAGTGGGAAAATAACAAACAACATTCAAAAGAGAAAGATTTTCAATCCCGAGGTAGGTCTCCTCAAAAGGAGCCCTCTGAAAGGAGGTATAACCTCAGGAATAGGGATCATTTGAGAAAACCTGACAGGTATCAAGATACTGATACATGTTCCTCTCATACCTTTCAGATATCGTCACAGACATCCGAAAGAAGAGGACGGTCATATCAAAAAGAAGAACGCGTGAAGTCCAAAGACGATCAACATGTTCAGAAAAACAACCCAAAACCTCAATTCTCTAAGAAGAAAGTAGCAGGTCTGAAGATCAGAAATGCTGAGGATTCTGAGAACACAAAAAATCAAGTTTAGGGAGAATGGATCACTTGTCCTGTAGTATCAGGGTCTTCGATGTTGGGAAACTGTATAAGAAAACCCTCACATGAGTACACAGGTCGGGGCAGTGTATCTTGATTCTCCGCCTTCGTGTACTGTCACAGCATCTTCATTGGGTTTCTTTCGTTAGTATGCTGTCCTCCACCTGGAGGTATACCAACTGATTTTACTGTAGCGTCCAGGTATCTCTATTACATCAGTGAATAAGGTCAGTGAATAGGGTCAACATGTTTCAGCCTTCTCGCTCATTCTTAAGGCTTTCGTCAGGACCGAGGTATGAAGGGGGCCCGTTGTGCCGCCTTTTATTGAGTGATCAGGTGATCACATGTATGTTAATTCCTTTGAAGAGTTATTGTCTCTGTAATAAAAGATAAAGATCTGGCACAAACTTTGACCCAAACTAATGAATGGGATGAACTGACTGAAATAAAGAAAGACCAAGTTAGAACTGCTATTCATGGCATTATTATGAAAGAATATTTAAGAGCAAATGCAGCCCCAAAGGACTCTGGGTACAAAATGCCCCTCGCATATTTCTCAAAGACATTGCTTTCCGAAAAGACTGGTCTCTAATCTCCTGGAAATGTACCAGAGACTACCTAGTACTTATCATCAAGACTGCAACAAGACTAGTTGAAGCATTGACAATAAAAATACAAGTAATTGAAGCAAAACTAAAAACAACAGTTCAGATCTCGGTCTACAAGAAAAGACTAGAAGAAATAAATAGAGAAATGAATGAGACAAAAGATTATATAACTCAAAATAAGATCCAGAAATTGAGTAAAGATCTCAAACGTTTCTCAATAGAAAAAATGCACCCCTATACAAAGGAAGCTTATACTGCTCCTGAACAGAGTGAAGAAGACTCTATGGGGGACTCATCAAGCAACAATTCAGATTGGAGTAGCGATGATGGTAACTATCAAAGACGAGGCAGATTCCACTATAAACGCAACCAACGTCAACGTGGGAACAGATGGCAGACCCCCAGATATTATGAACCGCCACAACCTAACTTCCAACCCTACATGTCAAATTTCAATGGTTGGATGAATCCATACTATACAGGTCCCCCAGCAATGGGTCCCATGATGAATATACCAGCTCCCCTTCCTCCTTTTTTAGGGAGGCGCCCAAATCCAAGAAGGGGAAGAAGAAGGGGAGTTACATGGGACGACCAGGAAAGACAGGTGCATACCCGCAGCATGTCGAAGGAACAACCCGGGCCGAGCTCAGCGAGTCACTGGTAATAAATCTTACAGATCTAACGCTGACGACTGAAGAACTAAAAGTTCTAAACAAAGGTTTAGGCTTTGTCCCAACACCACCTCTAGATATCTTCAAGACACGCTGCAAATAGCAGAATTCTGCAGAAAGATCAAATTAAAAGCATTCTTTATGAATAAAGAAGAACAAACCTCTGAGTATGATACCAACTTAAGACCTAAATCCTCATTTTGTCCCCCAGTACATATGGTTCCAGTGGAAATACAAGCATTCGAACAGGCAGTAATGAAGGATGTGGAAAACATCAAAACCAAAGACAAGCAACACTATGTGAACATGACCAAGAAAGAACAGAGAGCCCTCGAAGATCTACGGAAAAATAGTGACTTAGTAATAAAACCAGCAGACAAAGGAGGAGCAATAGTACTACTGAGTAAAGAGGGGTACAACAAACAATGCCTAGAACTACTTGCTGATCAGAGATTCTATAAGAAACTCACTACTGACCCAACTGCAAGATTGAAGAGAACCATAGACCTAATGGTAGAAGAGGCAGAAATGAACAACTGGATTTCTAAAAATGAAGCAGATTTCTTAAGAACTGACAGCCCTATAGTACCCTACTTTTACTCTTTACCAAAAACGCACAAAGATAGAGTACCTCCTCCAGGACGCCCCATCGTCTCAGGAATTGGGTCGGTGCTAGAACCACTGTCGCAATTCGCCGACCATTTCCTCAAACCACTGGTACAAAGCACTGCTACATACCTCAAAGACACACAAGACCTTCTTAACCAACTTGAAGGCCAGGTATATGATGAAACAACTATGTATCTAGTAGGACTCGACGTAGAGAGTCTTTACACCAGTCTACCGCAAAAGAAGACCTTAGACACTCTTGAGAATATCCTGTTCTCTGGAACATGGGACTACCGTACACCTAGACATTTCGTACTGGAATGTTGCCGGATGGCACTCACTGAGAACTATTTTGCTTACGAAGGGATGCTGTTTGGCCAATGCCACGGTACATCTATGGGTAGTACCTTTGCCCCCAGTGTAGCCGGGCTGTACGTAAGCACCTTCGAGCAACAGTTCATACAGAATGAATGTAACCCTTATCAATCACACATACGATTCTGGCGTCGTTACATTGACGACATAATCATGATATGGGAGGACTCACAGGAAACTTTGAATACTTTTCTAGAATGGATGAATAGTAGGGACGAATGCTTGAAGTTCACCTGTACGTCAAACCGGAAAAAACTTGACTTCCTTGACATAACCATCTACACAGAGAACAATACTCTACAGACCAAAACATATTATAAACCTACTGCACGGAACAGCATACTCTCGCACAACAGCTTCCATCCCCGGCCCTTGAGGGAGAACTTACCTTACAGCCAGTTTTTACGCCTGAGACGTAACTGCAGTACTATCGAAAACTATAAAGATCAAGCCAAAAATCATCAAAAAGTGTCAAAAGAGGGCACGTAATCAACCAAGGGAGAGTCTTCTAGAAATAACACCGAAGACACCACCCGCAGACCTTCTAACATGTGTCACAACTTACAATACCTCCACCAACACTGTGAAGAAAATAATAAATCGCAACTGGAGAATTCTGACCTCGAATACCCTGCAATGGCCAAAACCGAGGTTCGCCAATAAAAGGACACGAAATTTGAAGGACCAACTGGTACCCACCAGACCAACCTCGATCAAGAACAAAGAGAGTATAACAGCAATCTGGAACATGAGTCCCATCACGGGCCACTACCCATGTGGGTCATGTGTCACATGCAAACTCACAACAGCCACTAAAAAACTTGAATTGTTACCCAACTTTATATGGACCCTTCGGCATCACACGAACTGTAACACCAGCCACGTGATATACATGATCACCTGTCCATGTAAGAGGAGGTACATAAGCATGACATGCCGCAAAGTCAAACTCCGCATAGGAGAACACAAGAGCAATGTGAACTGTAAAAAAGCAACGACAAAAATGAGCAAGCACTACATAGAGAAAAACCACAGCTCAGAAGATCTTAAGTGGGTAGTTTTGGAAACCTTACACGTGACAACCAATAATGCTGAACGCGTTCTGTTCGAAAAAGAACAACGTTGGATACATCGTCTCAAAACAGACACAGAAGGGTTGAACGATTTTATCCCTTGGCATACACTGGCATGATATCTGGTGAATGACGATTCCAAATAATGCTCCATTCTCAGAGAGGACAACAGAAACCAGTCTTCCCATGATGAACCTATCAATCTAGAGCAAATTGAACACAACATCCCTTCACCACTTGTAAAAGAATAGCTATTGAAAACTAAATATTGGAATATAGCATCCTTTTTCTAAAACAACAGCGATCAAACCGCCATCATAATTCTCTTTGATGCACCGCTAATTTCCAAAACAATTGACATGTTTTCTACAACTAGAAGACTTACTAAAAGAAAATTGTAATCTGTACCATAGTCTTTCCTCTTAACAATGATTATGTTTGCCAACCAATGTGCCAACCATAATGAAGGAATGAGAGTCCTTTCTCAGTGTTTAAGCTTAACAAAAGTATGTAAATACGATCGATACGCGGCCCCGCGTTAACCGGGACACCGCGATCAGAGTCAGCACAAGTTACGTGTAATGAAGAACCGGAACAGGTTCTTTGATCCCTGATGTCCCGAGGAAGCCACGACGAGGCATCTAGAAAGGTAATTAAGACTGCAATATGCTACCCAAATTAAACTTACAGCGATGGCTCTGACGGCATAGCGGGACTTGTGTTTGTTTGTTTGTTTTTGCGTTAAACGCGCACATATTCTCCATCGAGATAAGTATACGCACTTGTACTTACTTAATTGTAGGCTGAATAACACGCACTTGATATCCGCAAGCTTGCCGCATAAATTGAATCAAAGTGAGTTCATGTTTGTCACTTTACTTGCTAGATCAGACATGCCCACACAAGTGCTATCGCAACTGATACTACATGCGATCACAATTAAACTAACAGTAATGGGACGGACGGCACAGCGTACCGACTGTTCTTTTCGTCAAACGCGCACTCATTTGCTTAATTCTAGGCATCATATCACGCATTTGATACCCGCATACTTGCCTTTCACATCAAAACAAAGTGAGTTAATGCTTTACGTGTGTTGCTTGATTCACTAGATTTGACATGCCTACAAAAACGCTACCGAAATCAAGCCTATTGGCTGCACTTAAGACATCCCACCTCCACTGGCCCACATGCAGGCCTCCCAAGACTGCTCATAATGTTTTTAGCGCGCCATTTTCCCTTTCGAATTGCTCAATTGATAGCACGATAAATAACGAACTACGTTATCACTGTCATAGCCTCATTAATCATATAGGACAAATGGTCACTATATTACTAATGCTGAATAGAGGGTAAAACGATTATAACAAATGCAAACAATTCATTTTTTTTTTATTACAGAGACAATAACTCTTCAAAGGAATTAACATACATGTGATCACCTGATCACTCAATAAAAGGCGGCACAACGGGCCGCCTTCATACCTCGGTCCTGACGAAAGCCTTAAGAATGAGCGAGAAGGCTGAAACATGTTGACCCTATTCACTGACCTTATTCACTGATGTAATAGACCAGTAACTTTGTCTATTATAACATCATTTTTGTTTTAATTTCCCACTCCACTCGTATTCTCAATAAAATTTCTGTAGCATTTTGAGTGCAGTAGGGAATTTTAACCTCACCACTTATGAGCACCTTGCACATCCCTCTCTTCTCCTTTTTTGATACCTGGACGCTACTGTAAAATCAGTTGGTCTTGCTCCAGGTGGAGGACAGCATACTAACGAAAGAAACCCAATGAAGATGCTGTGACAGTACACGAAGGCGGAGAATCAAGATACACTGCCCCGACCTGTGTACTCATATGAGGGTTTTCTTATACAGTTTCCCAACATCGAAGACCCTGATACTACAGGACAAGTGATCCATTCTCCCTAAACTTGATTTTTTGTATTACCATTGGAAGCCGGATGGATCACTGCTTCTTATTCCCTCCCTTTGATATTTACGATTCTGAGAACACAACTCAAGAATAGAGAACATGGCGGCCGCAGGCTAGCGCGGTACGCACGTCTCTTCCGGAGTTCCTGCTCCTGCTCACTGTTTTGTTTGTATTTTGCGATTATGGTGAGCCCTGTGTGAGCTATCCACTGGATCGTGTTCTACCCCTCAAATCCTGGATCTTCGGCCCCCCAAATACCACGAAGACTAAAGAAAACTAAACAACGCGTTTTTTGGCTTTTCAGCGGTGACCGCAGCGAAGTCCTTAGCGGCCTTACCTCTCGCGCTTTATTACAAAGTGGGGATGTGGCAAAGAAAAATAAAAAGCTATTTTCTAAGGGGACTTAGCATCCGGTGTTTGGCGGTCTGGTACCGGCACCAGGGCTTGGACTTTGTTTGGTTTTCATCGAGCTTCGTGGAGACTTTTCCCCTGGTGGATTTTGAGGCAGGAGCCGATGTGTTTAGCTCCGTTGGAAAGCCTCCTCCCCCCCGCCTGCCTTCCGAGGAAGAGACAAGCAGCCGTGGAGCTGAGGAGAGGTCATAGGGTGGCAGCTCGTGGGCTCCTGCTGAGAGGTTTGGTGGGGGAAGGGGGGGAGTGATTGCCACGGTGGATGCCCAAGGAAACGTAGGGGGCCCCATAGTCCCTGTTCAAGGGGGGTGTGATTTGGGAAAAGGGGGTGGGTGTGGGGGAGAGGCTGGGGAGGTGGGGGCAGGTATTTGGGATAATAAACTACGGAAAACACTCGGGGACTCTCCTGTAAAAAGTAAGGGGAAAAGACAGGGGAGAGGGAAAAGCGCACAAGGTTTAAAATCTGGCGTCAAAGAAGGCCTGAGAAATTTAGGGGTGGAGAACCCCCCCAGATTATCTGGCTCAGGAAAAGACCAAGCTGAAGGAGTTTGGAGCCCAGTGTGTTCCAGTGAGAAGGACAACAGGGACTATCTGAGTAAGGAGCCTGGGAAAAGAAGAAAGGGCAAGGATAAGAGTAGATTGAGTGGTGTAGTGCGGGTTACCCCCTCCCTTCGCTCATTCTTCAAAGTATTCCCCCAGGTCCTGGCTATCAACCCCGAAGGAACTGGCAACCCAAGAAAAAGGGTAAATATGGCTGAAATTAATCTGCCTGAGCTTTTTAAAAATCTTGCCTTAAAATCAAAGACAATCAAGGGCCCCGACTTTCTGTGTGAAATTAGGTCAGACCTTTCTAAAGCGACATTAGATCGGCAATGGGAACTGGGCCATTGGATGGATAAGCTCAGAGTGGTAGGAATTACAGTCCAGATGCAATTTCCCGCCTTTCTACGGGTTATGTATAATAACAAGATGTACAACTTTCGATCCCCCATCGAAGTAGATGAATTTCTAGGAAAAATGGGAGAGAGCTCAAAAGGGGGGTCTTAAAAAGTCTGGGCCTACTGGGCCTGCTGGATCTTTCTACCTTTTTTTGTTGTTTCTTTTTTCCCTGTTATAGTAAGGGGTAAAGTACCGGGTTGGATATGGGGGTAAGAGATTTAAGCATCACTTTAATTAAAACAAAGAGGGAAAGAAAAAAAATAAAAAAATCTTCTACTTAAGGGAGAAGGGGAAGGGTAAAGGAAAAAAAAAAGGAGAAAAGAGGAAGGGAAAATGGGAAAGGAAAAGAATAAAAAAAAAAAAAAAAAAAAAAAAAACCCAAAATAAATATATAATAATCCGTTCAACTCATGTTTTTTTTTCTTTCAATTCTGAAGTAAGAGGGGGATCCAAGAAAGTAGAATCCGGACTCGAAGAAAACTATTCTTTATAAATCACCAGCACTGTTATAAAAGGAGTAGGAGTAGGACGGGGGGGGGAGACGTAAACCTTGCCATACATCGGGCAAGAGTTAGGAAGGAAGGGTTTTCCAGGGGAGGGGGGAGGGTTGTAGGGGGGGCATAGGGGGAAGGGTGGAAAAGCAATAACATTTCTCAGGAGTCAGACCTCACAAAGGTTAGAAATTTAGTCTGTCTTATAATCTCTCTACTAGCAGAGAATTTGTTTGCCCTAGCTAGTGGTAATACTGCCTTCATGGCAGTGGAAAATAATGTTGGGAGACGGCTTAAAATAAGTGAGGAAGGAGAAAGAGAGGGAGAAAGGAAGAAAAGAAAAAAAATCCTATACAGATGACATCTATTATGTTTTTATCCTGGAATGTCAATGGCCTGCGTGTAAAGAGTCGAAGATATAAAATTCTACAATATTTGAGAGATTCCTCTGCGCAGGCCATCGTCATCCAGGAGACCCATTTACTAAAGGCAGAGGTCTCTGAGATGTTAAGGAAACAAAGTTAGGTAGAGACGTTCCTATGTACGGATCAAGCTGCTAATATAAGAGGGATACTAATAATTTTTAAAAAATCAGTTAAAATTCAAATTTTGGATTGTAAGGAAGACTAGCGGGAGATGGTTAATTTCGAGAATTGTATTGGAGGGTACTCCGTTAATATTGGTAGGATACTATGGGCCGAACCAAGACGACCCTTCCTATTTGAAAGTAATTCAGAACCATCTCATACTTTCACAGGACCCAGTTATCTGGGCCGGTGACTTCAACATTGTGCTTAATCCCCTTTTAGACAAGTCTTCCAAGTCAAGAGCACTCGTCCCATAGCTGATGTATGGAGGGAAAGGTCAGGTAATAAGTTGGGGGTTTCTTTTCAAAACCTCAAATATAAACATAAATCAAGAATTGATTATGCCCTTTTTAGCTATACCCTAAAAGATTCTCTAAAAGGGCTCACTTACCTTCCCTCACACATGTCAGATCACATGGCTATCGTATTTGATCTCCAAGGGGCCACCCATAAGAAAGAATTCTCCTGGTCTTTCGACCGCACGATATTATTAGAAGAGGAGGAGATTAATTTTTTGTCATTAGAGGTAAAGTCTTTTTTAGACATAAATTTGAGTTCGGTAGACATTAATATAGTTTGGGATGCCTTGAAGGCTTACACAAGGGGCTGCATAACCAATAGAGCCACTTATAGAAGGAAAGCTTATCGGGAGAAAATACAAAATATTGAGTTGGAGTTGGCTAAACTAGATCAGCAGCTGGGTTCCAACATGGCATCCTTGGTGGTGGCAGAAAAACAGGCTAACTTGAGACGTCAGCTTGAAATTATATTACAAGAAAGGTTAACTAAAAGATGGGAAGCGAGCAAAACTTCCCATTTTAAACTTGGGGAAGCAGCATGAAAAGTTCTGGCATGGAAAGTTAAAGCAGAACAGGCGAGAAAGTACATTAAAGAGATTAAACGAGAAGGAGAGACTACCATTAGGACTTCGGATCGAGAAATAGGGACTGCTTTTCAATAATTTTTCCAGGAAATCTATAAGGAAGAGGTCAGGGATGACCCGCAAGCAAGGGAGAGGTGGTTAAATAACATTGCCTTGCCATCTCTGCAAATATCACCAAGAGTTTATCTGGAGAGGGAGATTTCAGAGGAGGAGGTGGGAAAAGTGAGAGGTCATCTGAAGAAGGGGAAAGCGGCGGGTCCGGATGGATTACCCGGAGAATTATATTGAGAGATAAGCTCTGTCATTACTCCAACATTGACAAGCCTTTTTAATGGCATTCTTTTGAGAGGGGTGAATCCCCCAGACTCATGGAATGATGCCACTATCGTCCTTATTCCAAAGCCAGGAAAAAATCTTTCGGAGTGTGGGTCTTATAGGCCGATTTCCCTTCTAAACTACGCCTACAACATTTTTACATCTATTTTGGCATTAAGATTAGGGGAGATAATCGGATCGATAATCCACCAAGACCAAAGGGGCTTTATAAGGGGACGTCAGCTGGCCAACCACACTCGAGATCTGGTAGGGGCGATTGATATCGCAACAACATTTTCTCTTCCATTGGCTACCCTGACCTTAGATGCCTCAAAACCCTTCGATAGGGTTAACTGGCCATATTTGGTGGAGGTGATGAGAAGGTTCGGGTTGGGGGAGGTCTTTTGTCGGGTAATTGAGAAACCTTATAGGGCCCCTACAGCCAGATTACTAGTCAATGGCACGTTAACAGACTCGATAAAAATTACCAGAGGTACTAGACAGTGCTGCCCGCTATCCCCACTCTTATTTAACCTTTATATAGAGCTGTTTGCCCAAGTTCTAAGCGAGGAAGTGGATATTCCTCCCTTTGTATTCTGTGAATGGGAGAAGCGGACAGCGCTCTAAGCAGACGATATCCTGGTTTATACGTCAGATCCGCAGAGAGCTTTTCTGATGGTAATTAAAAAGGCAGGAGAATTTGGGCAAGTTTCTGGCTATGATATTAATGCCAGTAAAACAGAGATTATGTGTTGGAATGTCCCAAATGTACAGCTTACAGTCGTAACATCCATGAGATACCTGGGAATACGCATTACTCAAGAAATAGGAAGTATGGTACAGACCAATTTAGACCGTGTTGCCACGGAATGTAGGAAACTTTTGAAATCTTGGTCGTTCCTGCCACTCTCGATTTTTGGGAGAACAAATTTAGTTAAAATGTCCATTCTTCCAAAGTTTACTTTTATTTTTAATTCTATTCCCTTATCTTTTGAACGGAAAAAATTGGAAAAAAGTCAGCGAGAAATAAATTTGTTTATTTGGAATTCTAAAATAGCTAGGCTGACTTGGAAGAAGTTGAGAAGGAGGAGGGAAAAGGGAGGCTGGCTCTCCCAGACCTGTTATATTATGCCTGGGCATTTCAGCTGACCTATTCCAGGATGCTTCTTAAAACTCCCCCAATATCATCTTTGGGGGTTATGTTTAGGGCTATGTTAGGGGGAATAGATATCCCACCGAATGGATTTCTTTTCAAGTTTGGAGACATGAAATACTTCAAAAAAGTCAGATTAAAGACCTTGCAGTCAGCCATATTAAATTGGGTTCAGATCCAAAACAAAGTCAGATTACACTATTACTCCAACTTTGCCCCGGTGTGGGATTCCCCTGGGCTCCCACCTTGTATGCAAGACAGCTTAGCAATCCCGTTAAAAGACGCTGGGATCCTAAGATGGGGAGAGTTATTGGTGGATGGAAGGGTACAAGATTGGGAGGTGCTGAGGGAAAAGGTGGGTAAGGCCTTATCCAGGTTTAAATACATACAGTTGGACAGTTGGGCACAAGTAGTAAACAGGAAAGGACCTCAATCGGGGAAATATAGCCACTTCGAACAACAATTGGTAGAAAAGCAAGATGGGGGTAAAGAAGTGGCAATCTGGTATTGGTGTATGGTGGAGGAGGTGGATGGGGACTTTGCCTTGCCAGACAAGTTATGGGGAAATGAGTTGGGCCTTCAGTGCGAGGACTTATGGATGAGATCCTTTTCTTTTCCTTATAAAATATTTAAACCAGCTTGGTTAAGACGCAACCATTTGTTCACTTTGCATCGGGCCTACCTTTCACCCCTAAGGCTTTCCAAGTTTCTCCCAGGGAAGAAATGTAATAAGTGTAATCTGGTGGCAGCTACGGACACACACATGTTTATGGATTGTCCTGCCATTAGGCTGTTTTGGGAAGAAGTAAAGGTCACCTTGGATTCGATCTTAAATATATCATTGATCATTACTCTTCCGCTAATAATTTTTGGATTGGAGGAAAACGTAAACGGACAGGAAAAGTCCTTTCTTTTTTACTCCATTATTTTGGCAAGACGACAGATATGTAAATTTTGGGTGGAAGCCAAAGCTCCATCACACGCAGCTTGGTTAACATCATTGTATGAAACCTCAAAGACTGACTTGGCCAGATCGTGTTGTAAAAGAAATCTGTCCTTTTGGGATCTGTTAATAAACTGGAGATAGGACGACCAGGGTTTTTTTTTTTTTTTTTTTTTCCCCCGGGTCCTATGATTATGCCAACTAGTCTCCAGAAGACCTTGGGAAGTGGCCTCTCCCGAACGTATTTCCAGGTCTGTCAGGTTGAACACCATTGACTGGAGCTCCTTCGTTTTCTACTTAAGAGGTCAGTCTCCCGCCTATTAAATAAATTCTGCCGGAAAAGGCCATCAAGGAGGACAGATCACTAAAATACTTCAAGGCAGACAGGTTTGGTGGTTGGCGCCTCTTGTGTGGATGGAGGTAATGGCAAATGAGGACAAAAAAAAAAAAAAAAAAGAACGGAGAATGGGCTCAGACAATGTTGGACAGCGCAGCAGAAGTGTCAATAGCTCGCCAGAACCTGAAGGGACTTCTGGAGACAGTGGACCTGATTGAAGACATTCAAGTTGAGACTGAAGACACCAGGGTTTGTTCTCCACAAAGGTTATATGAAATAACACTCCGGATGTGAAGCACTCTTTTGGGAGAAACTTTCAAGGGGTTATGATATACTTTTAACAGAACGGGACTGGCCACCAGAATGTGTCAGAGAGTGCTCACATGGCGAAGACATCATGCTTTGTGCATGAATCATGTTTTGCAGCCTTCAATGTATGTGGGCGAGGACCAGAGAAGAGACACAAAGGCACCACACAAACACAGTCGACAAAGAATTACTACCTCATTCGCACATGTGTACATTTTTACAAACATACATATCAAAACCATTCAGAAAAAAGTTACATCAAACATATCCCACCCTGACATGCATAGCATAGCATGAAAGCGTCCTCCAGCACCTAGACCACGCACTGCGTTTACTAAACTTATGGGTGGTTAAGGCAAGGGTAGTGGAGCTTGCGTAGTCGGAACAGGCGTGGTTCAGACCGCGGTGTTCCCACTGTTTCCCCATGAAAGCTACAAAATCATCTAATAATTTTTCTTAAATCTACCTCAAGCTGTGAAAGGTCCAACTGTGCATACATACATCTACACAAAAAATGCACTACAAAGATTCCTGGCTGAATCCCAGACACACATCCTATTAAGTCAGTTTGCCAGTAAGCATTCACTAAGCAATACATTGTACACACAGCTCATCTGCAAGCACACACAAAGACAGAAAACAACCTTGGCTGAGATCCAAGAGAATTCCAGTACAGCAAGTGGTGCCCAATCTCCAAAAGAAAATGGAGGCAATGCAAGTGTGTTGTTTAGTTTACTACACAAATGTTGGTAATGACAACTTATTTCTGGTTTACTAGCGGGAGAGCTGTGTAGCCACAGGACCTTTGCATCAGATCTTCAATGACCCTCTGCTGGCAGCACATACTTGAAAGAAGGCATTGGGCACTAAACATACATTGTGGATATTACTGGGTCTGAAATATGGCCTGTGGACATGTTTGGGGCTTACAGTTGTATGACACAACATCACTATATTATTCCACAAAGAAGTGTATTTAAACTGTTTATTTAATATTTTTTGAAAATGTATTTCTTGATTCATGATATTAAACATTTTAGCATAGGTAAGTACACAGTTAGCGACACATTGCTATTATACTTAAAGGACAATACGAGCTGATTCAAACTTTACATCTCAACATTAATTTAAAAAAAATTGTTTAACTTTATTTATTATTTTCAGAAAAAACACAAAGAAAAAAAGTAGGCTAGGTGTTACATATGTCTATACATCGGTATTCGAGATTCTATCATGGCTCAGCATTTCACCAATAGCAGTAAGTACCAAGGAAAAACTACATGGTGGATTTCGCATTCAATGCAGTGGGATTACCACGATTGTCCTTGGATATCTCAACATTAATGAAAGTGCTGTTAAGTAATACCCAGGATAAAAACTTACATTAATAGTATTTATGTCAATTCAGGGATATTAGCCATTTTTAGGTCTGTACATGTATTTTTTTGCTATATTAAGAGGCAAATACTGCCCCATGGTATTCGTTTATTTCATCTTAATAAACTTTAACTGTGGGGAAAGTTACATAACGCTAGGCCTTTAAGGCAGCATCTAACTTAGGTTGTAATTGTAACCAATAATCATGCAATTTTCCCTTCTGTGGCCACCTTAATAAACTAAGGCAGCAATCTGCCTAACTAGGATTAGTTTGCCTTGCAGCAGGATCTGTCAAGGAATGGACATGGTGAAGGTCTGCTCAGTTTCCTTCTTGATTGGCTGAGGAGAGGGCAATCCCAGCAGCCATGGTGTCACTGCATAGTATTACACAGGTGAACGGAGTGATATGTCTCCTTGAGAGGGTACGAGGGAAAAATCACCACCCATATAAAATACCTCCTTGGAGGACTAATAAGCCTTAGAGCCCGACATATAGGGCTCTACCGGCCCGCTCCAGCATTAAAGGCCCGAGCCCAAGGGAGCCAGTAGAGCCCGCTACGGAGGGCTCTAAGGCTATACGAACATTCCACCACTAAGGGGCACAATTTTCTAATTTGTAAAAACAAAGGTCTCTTGGAGCCCAAGGGGGTTTAATTACCCTCGAGCTCTGAGAGACCTTTGTTCATAGCAACAGCTGTGAAATGAAAAAACACCTTGGAATGTTGCTCTCTGGGCTTCTACCAGCCAGTAGCAGCCAGGAGCACTCCGTTGTCTACAATGGATCTCCCAACATTCCAATGTTCTAATAGTGCTCGATTGGAGATGAAGATTTGTGTTTCAGTTGAAAAGCCATAGACCAAACTCCCTGATGAGGAGAGACTAGCCAAAGACTCTACAAGATGAAAATAAAAAGAATCAAGTTGCGAGAGGCAAATATAAATGCCAACAAAGAGAATGAGTGGTGAAAAACAGGTAAGTAAATATTTCAAAGGATCTTTCTCTCATGAATGTCTACTTCATATATGATTCAAACTGGAAATGACCTCACATGAAAAAGTCAAACTTCAGTTTGGTTTGGGAACCTTCATCAGAGTTCGTTGGACAAGCCATCATGGAAAGGGTAGTTCATAGGCTTGATCAGGCCTCTTCCTTCAGAATCGTGCTGGGTGGTATATACATGAAGACAACAAAGTTTGACATCTTTTGTCGGCTGGCAGATTCTGCAGCTCCACCATCGCTTCCGGCAATTAATATCTCCAACTGGTTGCAGAACACCTCTGAAGTTTACCACAATCACACATCCATCAGCATAGCCCAGCCCTCAAGGATGTCCGGCAACCCACTGGGCACAGTATCCAGAAACATGACATTTGTGTGTGCAGTGTGCGCGTAGTTGTGCCCTGACAGTAGAAAGCAGATGGTAAGCATCAGCACAGAAGTACAGATACTACTCATAAATCCCTTTGTGAATAGCAACCAATTGTAAACTTACAGAATAGTGTATGTTTACCTTTGGGAATCAGGACCCTTATGCCTAAACATGATGAATACGCTGCCAAGAAAAAAATGAAAAGAAAAAATAAATAACATATAATATTAATTGAAGAGTAAGAGTGCTACCTAGCAGGCAGGTGTAGTTAGAACCGGTATAGAAACCATGTGTAACTTTCATATCCATCACAGGGAAATATAATTCAAGTGCAAACAAGAAGGTAGCATTGGCTTTGAATTACTGTCACATGAAGACATATATTAAACACACAAGGACGACTAAAAACGGCAAAAAACAAGTAATATAAAATAAAGTATGGAAAGACAAAAATAAACATTGGCAAAGTAAAGCACTGACCCACCAGCCATGGCCCTGAATCACGCTTCGTTTAAAGCAGATCTGCACATGTGATAAGCAAAAATTCTGTCTCTCCCAGTGCAAGAGCCAGTGACTGAAGTGAGATGACTCACTGGCACTGCCCCATGACACATGCTACGGTGGCTGGAGGCAAAGTATGAATGACAGTTGAACAGAATGATGAATGAAGAGGAGTGACCCAAAGCCCCTCTATGTATGTATGCATTATATGCTTTATTTTTTTTATCCCATTGCAAGCCTAAAAAACCACTGCACAACCACAGAGTAAGTAATAAGAGAGTGAAAGCAAATGCTGTGCTGGAAAGTAAGGGCCTCGTTAAGAGGGAGTGCCAAAACAATTCAGTAACACTGCGCCCGGAATGACTGAAATTACAAGGTTCGGGTTTTCCCAGTTTCAGTATTTCTGAATTTTTCTGCTCGCAATGAGGCATAACATGCTTAACACACAACATTGAGCCGATTTCCACATGTTTTCTTTCTTTCCGAGAACTCTTGCTCATTTCCATCTCAGCAGGCTTTCAGTGGCAAAAATTGCCTGATCTGCTGATTTTCCCGAATAACAAAAAATCCAGTTTCGGATGGAAATATGAGTTTCACCTCAACTGCGAGTACAATAGGATTTAGAATGAGACTTAACTGAGGTCGGTCTCTCGCCAGAAGATGGGTTCGGTGGGTGTTTTCTCTGCTTATACATTTGGGCATCTAACTAGGAGCACATGTTCTAATGGAGTTTTACACCTGCCTGATGAGCTGTATATAAGTTTTGAGGTGTTTAACAGGTTAATTAAACTGTGTCACATCTGTCAGATCATTGGTTTCATTTTGGCAAAGTGAGTTACTTTTATAGCTGTTAAGGGATCTGTTTCAGCCAGCCTTTCAGTCCTAGGTGTCCCTGCTGGTAGGTGAGCTATTTCCACGGACACTGGAATTAAGCAGTAGAGGAGGACCAAATTATTCAGCAGGTTGAACAAATTATGCGGCAAGAAATGCCAAATTATGTGGCATCATGCGCCATCTTTTGTGATAGTATCAGTTCATTATTTTATCATTTATGTACCTGGAAATAGTGTTTGGGAGTAGAGCTAACCTTATTGGTAACAATCTAACACCAAAATACAGCAATGAGTAATTTAAAGATGACCAGTCAAACTTTGTGAATAGTGCGCAGGAACCCAAGTCGCCATATTTTTTGTAACTTTTGATCCGCCTGAGTTGGAAACAAATTTTATTTTTGTTAAAATTTGAAGATTATGGATTAAGTGGCAAATGTGGCAAATACATAATTATGCGGAAATCGCTGTGGCCGCAGAATCACATAATTCCAGTGGCCCTGGCTATTTCCTACCGGTCAAGCATGATGCATCCCAGCTGGCAAGTGTGCTGTTTCCTAGCTGTCTGGTGACCGGTGATGGGTCAGTTTGTTGTGACTCTTTAGCTGCTGCTCTGTTATATATGCTTCTCTGCTTGGCTGCTTTAATCCACAACATTTAGGAGGTGGTTTCATGAGAGTAAAGGGCTAGGCAGGGTATAGTAAGACATATGTGTTTTCATTTCCAGCTCAGCAACCAAATGGGGTCCTGCCTGTAAAGTGCTTTCTGTCTTTCTGTTGTGTCTCGTGTTCTTAGTCAGCGTTACTGAAAATGGCGGTCGTGTTTAGAAAGGAAACAAAAACTCTCTGTGCTCTTCTGCAATTGTGGACATTTAGAAGGCTCTAACATTTACTTTCTGTTAAGTGTCTCACGGATAAGGCCATGAGAAAGGGTTCACCTGAATAGGTTAAAGAGTAACATTCTTCAGTGTTACTTTTCGAGAAATCCGATTAGTGTCACCTTTGAAGTTCCAAGGCTAGGTTGTCTCTACTGGGAAAAGTGACTCTTTTTCCTTCCCTTTGTGGTTTACATGAGTCATAAGGCTGATGCCTGATGTGCAGCGGAGCCAAGGTTTGGCCCCGGGGAATGGATCTGTGGGCGAAATCTCGAAGCGACTGTAGCAGCGGTGTGAACAAACTCAACAGGATACAGGACCCAAGATCACCTGGGACAGGTTGTGTTCCATTATGGTGGATGGTCTTAGTGGAAGCCACGTAGAGCAGCTTCCAGTCCTGCACTACTCTTGCTGTCCCCTTTCTGAGTATTCATGAAGGCAGCATCATGAAAAGAAAGCAAACAAGGCTCGAAGAGTAGTTCGTTTTTAGGTTTCGCCTGCACAGCGCTTGTGCTGTGCATGTGAAATCTTTTGTATTCAATTTATCTTAAAATGGTCTTACATCTGGCCTTGTCTTATTTGTCCTTGTTATTGTCACTTTCATTTTTCTTCGTTTGTATTGGCTGTAGTATTTTTGGGGTGTGCGTCTGTTATCAGTATCCCAGGGCCCATTTACTTATTTTCATCCACTTTTATCTCCTTTTATGTCTGGGACTACTTTTATCACGTTAAGGCTGGCATCCGACTCCTTTTAGCGTGCATTTTTGAAGAAATCTCCCTGTGGCAGCATGCATGTCTACATTTTTAAGGTGTGGCCCATCAGCGTTCCAGCATTAAAAAGGAGGCAGTTGAGGGACTAAAGGTAGGACAGTGTCAACTATGTGATGTCGCAGGAGGTCAAATGCTGAGTCGTGTCACTTTCACTACCACTGACTGAGAGTACAAGCTTTTGTCCAGTGGCTATACTGCATTGATTTGTATGGAGAGAAATTTGTATATACTAGTTAGATTTTACATGCATTTTAGCTTTTAGCTTCAACTGACCATTTTCTAAAGAATGCAATGGTCAGCTTTAAGCAACCAATGTCTTTGATCTATTGCGTGTGCTACCTGCGATTTTGCATTAAATGCTAGCTGGACTTTAGGCTTTCTGAAGTGTTGTGTTTTATTTTAATAGGGCCCAAGATGGTACTAAGTTGATATAGAAAAACAAAGGGGTTTGCAAAGAGGTGATGTAAACTATTGGAAGAGGAAAGAAAGTAGAGAGCGCAGGAGAGATGGGGAGGAGGGGCAGAATAGAAAGGAGACAGAGATTAAAGTGGACGGGACATTGGAGGAGTTGCAAAAGGGGAGATCCGACCGAAAGAGGAAGAGGGAGACCAAAGGAAGGGGCAATGGCAGAAAAGAGAGGTGTGGAAAGAAGGAAAGATGTGCAGAAAGAGCGGCAGTGGAAAGGACGAGTGGTGAGAAGTGATTTAAAGTAAATTGGAAAAATTGGAAAAAGGAAACAGTGAGCAAAAAGGAGAGTTGAAATGACACAAGAAAAGTGGTAGGAATTGGACATGGTGTGACAGGTTTCAGTGTCATTAATAATGTCTTACTCAGAGCTACTCGTCACGTAACTTTTCACCTCACCTTCAGGACATCAGCAAGACATCTAACCTTGCATAAAACAGACCGCACACCTTAGCTCAAACGTACACAGTGGTGTAACTGGGGCGAGAGTAGGTTGGGGACTGTGCACCAGCTTCAGTTCTTTTGGCTTCCTTTCACCCCAACACCCAGCTTAACTATTAAATACTGCCCACGGGCAGGAGTGGAAACAAACAGGCCCACTATCAGTATATGTTCATTTTATTTTTTAAAGTCAGTGAGTGGATGTCATAATTCTGAATGTTTTCATGGGAGACTGAAGGTGTGGAGAAGCAAGATAAGCCACAAGTGTAACACATACCACAGCGCGTTTACTGACTTTCATTGTGAGAACGGCAGTAGTCCATGCCATGAGCTGAAAACATCGCAAGGGTGCAGCAATGAGCAACTTAAAGATGACTGGGTATGTTGTTGTCATTGGAGACCTTGCACCCATTCACACTCACCACCAAGGATACATTCTCACCCAGTGCTTGAAATGGAAAAATAAAAGTGCAGGTACTCTGTATCAGAGTGCCTGCTTGTTTCTGAGAAGTGCAGATACTCTCCAATTAAAGGTATAGCATTTCTCTTGAGAAGTGCCGGTACTTTTCCTCCTCAAAATAAAAAAGTGACGGTACTCCATTCCAGACAGTACCGGCCCATTTAAAGCACTGTCGGCAGTGCTGGGAAGTGGTTAGAATCTCACCACTTCCCAGCACGGCCGACTCCCTCTGAATGCCTTGTGGCAGTAGGGCTAATAGCAGCAGCGTTCCCAGAATTCTCTGCGGCCATGGAACGCGTTTGAGTGTGTTTCTGTGGTGCAGAACAATAAGAGCAGAGCTACAGAGGCACATTAAGGAGAAGATCCTGTGACTACATTGCTATGGCCCTGTCTGAGGGCGCTACAGCAGGGACAGGGAGCGGTAGGCCAGGGAAGCAGCTAAGGCAGCATGGCGGGGGCGAGACAGTAATGGTGGAACAGCTATTATGAGCACAGCTGGATCTCCTGCTGCGAGTGCGTCTCTTTTTTTCTCTTCAGCTTGGTGACTTAGCTTAGCCAAGTGCAAAGTTAAACTTTGCATTTTTGCAAATTATTAATTAGTGCACAGTACATGCGTACATACATAATGTCCTTGAACATTATGATGCATGTTCTTAGAGTGGCTATGTTGAATTTTGAGCATCCATAATAAATGCATAAAGGTGGGCAAGCCAGCATTGGCATGGAATGAAGGAAGAGCCAAACTAGAGCCATTGCATGGATATGTCTTGTTTCTTAGAGCTACACATGGGCACTGTATTTGGCTTGTAAATTGTGCTACAACTGTCTTGCAAAACACGACGAAGACACTTAAAAATTCAAATGTGTATTTCTTCCATATATTGAATCATTTCACTGTGATACAATTCCACTATATTATATCACTATATTAAGTGCCATTTAATAAAAGTGATAGTATCTACACTTGAATGTAAGCACATTAATAAACCAACCTGACCCCATTCGCATTAGAGACGCAAAATGCTAGTCAGCTATCATGTAGCTACTTATGTAGCACCTAAATTGTTATTAGAGATGAAGCAAGAGGCATGTATTGCTGAACAGCTTGCCTTATGAATTTTATTGGGCATGAAATGTATGTGTCAAACCATCCAGGTGGATAAAATCCTCATGATATGACACCTTGATGTGATGTAGGATTTGCAGTAAAGCCAACAAAGTTTGAGTCAAGCACAATCTACAGATCCCTCTACGTCTGCGGCTTTTGGCTGATTACCAAAGGCTGGCAAGCTTGTGTCTAAAAGAACTGAGACAAAAAGGTGTTTGGAGGACAGCCAGAACAGAGAAAGGAAACAAAATTGTACTATTACTATTCGAAAAACAGAAGGAAAGGATGCAAGTGTTCATTGAAGTTGTGAAGCCCTACCAGGTGGTCCATTCTGTAAAGTTGCACAAAGCTACATACAGAGGTGTTGCTCCAGTTAGAAAACCTGGTCCATTCTGTAAAGTTGCACAAAGCTACATACAGAAGTGTTGCTCCAGTCAGAAAACCTCTGTCACTAAAAGCAAACAGGTTTGAGCACAGATCGACAAGTCGGAAGCACTGCAGTGGCTGCGAAGGATCATGAACAAGATGCAAACTTTACAGTAGTACCTTCAGATACACTTATTTTACAAAGTATTCCAGACATAAACAGCCAGGGTACCATAAACCCATCAGATTCAGAACTGTGAGATTGTGAACTCTCTTTCATCTGAAAGCAGAGTAATGTGACAGCAGAAGAGTTTGAAGCATATGGATGCAAATTGACTTAACTTCTGACCCAAAGTTTAAATCTCAGAATTAAATGGATATTCTTCAGTTATATAATGAGTGTGTATTTAAGATCCCCTTGGATTGATGTTTGAATAGCTTCAGTGATCAATCCTTTAGCAATTTGGATAACAATGGTAGTGCTTCTCATCCAAATAGTGCGTGACGTACACTTCCCAGAATGTAAAGAGCGAAGAACAATCACGGTACAACTTAATAAGGTGAACTAAACAGAGCAACGAGTGCGACATCTGTAAAGCTACTATTCACTCCAGATGGTATATACTGGAAAGGATTGGAGTACCAGATCCTGGGTCCAGCAGACTATTGAAGTGCCTCCCAAATTTAGTTTCAACTTAGAAGACATTGTATCCTCAGGGCGTTTCACCAGGGATTGGAATAAATACTCTGTTAAGAACCTCCTTATAAATATGTATTCATGCGCTCCGCAATATAACGCAGACCTGTACTTGAATGACAACATTTATAAGGAAATGCACTGTTGTGTACAGTCTGTACTAGTGCGAAAACTATTCAGTTTTGATATTGGACGGAACACTTGAATTCACGGCCAAATTTCCCTAATTTATGGACCTTCAAATATTGATTTGATCCAGACTCATATGTCTAAAATCAAAATTAAACAAACTTGACTTGTGTGTTTCTTTCTAGGCATAAAAGGATGTATTCACATCTTTTTCTTGATCAGTGTTCAAAACCTGGGTACCCATGAATGGAAAACATGATTCCTATACCGACAGCATGAAGAAGAAAAGAATGGCAGATTAAGGGAATTTACACGTTATTTCCAGCATGTTATTATTTAAAAGATTTTATATTTCTAAACGATACTATATGATAGTATTCATCAAAAATTTGTTCTGGTTTTGGAAATACCAGAGAATTGATACTTCCTATAGTGCTATGCCAAAATTATTCTCATTTCCAAATTGGAGATTGAGTAGAGTTTTAAGCAGCCAAGAAATGAATGCATTAATTAAGAAGAGTATCTTTTGAATGATACCGTTGGCCATACTCTTAAAAAGAGTGAACCTTGTAATGGCCGTCTTCTGATGGTCCTTACTCTGTTGGGTCATCAAAGAACGTATTCCATAAATGGAGCCAATGGGGACTCCTTCAACTGAATATTGATGGTCTGCCTGTCACTAAATGAGGTGGGACAACCTGTGGTGTGGCAGGCAGGGTACTCTATCCAGCATCTGCTTGGTATCGCGGGCACTCGGGCAATGGCCGAGGGGCCGGTATCCGAATTCCAGCTGTGGGCTGATTATTTTGAGCAGCCTGTGGTGCCGATTTGGGTGGTTTCTGCATTGTTCGATGCTGCCAGCGGCCCAGTGGGTGCTTGAGTGGCCTGCCTGGAGGCAGATGGGCGTCCATTGCCTCCCTTTTACCAGCGGGGCGGAGGTGTCGCTCCCTTTCTCTCGCTGGGCCGGCCCATTAATATGTGCATATTAAGCCGGGGCAAGGGGCCTGAGCAAAAGTGACCTCACTTGTTTTCAGGTGTGTTTCACCAGTGTAAACTAATCCTTGCATTTTTTTTAAACCTCTCCCCCCTTTTTCTAAATAAAATTTCGCCGAAGCAGTGTTTTGCGGAAAGGCAAAATGCAAATGTGGCCACTTTTTTTTTAGCGTGCCCAGGCCGATTTTTAATCCCAATCCAACCCTGACTCCATCCCGCTTGCAATAGAATAGCCTGTTCTTCAAACTCTAAATCAAGACCTTAGTCTTCTTTTCTGGACTAGTTCCAATAACTCTAACAGGGGGAAGAATTCTGGTTGTGATACTGATAGCGAAAATGAAAGAAATATTTTCTTACCCCAGTAGACTGAAGTGGTGTTTAATTGTGAATTAAAAGGAGAATGAGGATGAATAACCGTGAGAGAAGCTGAGTACCAATACTGAAAATAAAAACGGAAAATTGTTAGCACGCACCAGAGCATTGCTTCTGAGTCGTAGTTCCAGACATGAGAAGGTGTGCGCCTGCAGTGGAACACAATTCGTCACTCGGCTGAATAATTCACTGAAGAAGGACACCAAAAGAAACACGTGACATGAAAAACTGTGTGATGTCTCCTTTAAACGGATTGAACCAAGTAGTGGAATATATTTACAATACATAGACAATAGAGTGTTTTCATATATCATGTGAAGGATTAAACTGCATACAGGACAGAGAAGAATTATCAATTGTGACAAGGTATGATGTGCGGCATGCTTTTATATGGTCTAATAATGTTGCGTTCAACACAGCCCTAAGTCAACATAATAGTATAAGAAACACTCTAGGAAACCAAATATTTACTTCAAGATATGTGGTATACATATATAAATATAAAGGCCAAGTAACTTAATAATGTAAAAAAAGAAACATACATTATTTGTAGAAATAGAATCTAAAAACAATCATGTAAACAATTCGATTATTCACAGTGTGTTTCAAAATTACACTTCGTACCTTCCAATCATACAAGCATTGTACCATAGTGTACCTCTCCGTAGAGATACTTATCACAATCATGTGCGGTCTGAGACATTGCACAAATACTTCCTTTCATTATTTACAGATAGTGTTGCATTGAACATGTCCAAGGTCATAACACATATTTGCACAACAATTCACTCGTTTAAATGGAAACCTCAGTGGCTTAGATCGTCACTGATTCTTCATGGGATTGAGGCTACATAATCTGGGGTTTGTAAATCAACATAATCCTGCTTTGTGCATTGAAATGAGTGAGAAGTTCAGTTTTCCAGGTTGTGCTAATGTGAGCTTTTTCAGAAATCCAGGCCGAACTAGCATGAGCTTGATAGCAAAGCAGAATACAGATTTAAATGTGCTCAATTTTCACATACTTTTCTGTTGCTCATAATGATAGGCCGGAGTAGAGAATGTTCCATTCTTCATAGCATTGGGCCTTACACAGGAGCTCAAGTCTCTCTTCGCTAAAATAATCCTGTCTGGTTTCACTGATGTGGAATCAAAGAAAATAAAACAAATAGTAGGGTCCGTGTGCCTGCAGAAACTAAAAACAGAGGTGTTGCCTTAATTATCCAGTGTAACAATCACAAGGCTCCATGGACCATCATACAATCAAAAGGTATGAAAGATACTGGTTTTTGGTGCAGTACAAGGCAGGTAAACTTCTTGTGAGTGGGATGCTGATAGGTGATTTTCTGAATGCAGTCATTTTTTTTACATATGGGTCTTTAATACCATTTATCATTTTACATAGGTACACATTACAAGCAAGATGTACAAAGAGTGCATAGGGTCCGGGGCACCCGGAGGGTGCACCCAGCATACAACCTGCGGGTTACACTAGTGGCTTCAACACCATCCTCTCCTTCCCCTGCACCTTAGAAATGCCGCATCACTCCAGGAGTTCAGAAAAGGACTCAAGACCTGGTTGTTGGAATGAACAAAGTACTGCGAAGCAGCTAGCAACTCCAGCGCCTTAAGACCCTCACTGGTGATTAGCTCCGCTTTATAAATCCTGACTGATTGAGTGATCATAGCACTACTACATGCTTATATTGTTTGTGTTTTGTGTCCCCGTGCAACTCATGCCCTCCCACTGCGAGCCTAGAGTCCACATGGGTCCTTATCCTGAACCCCATGTCATGAGAAGATGTAAAAATGAAAAAAAGAAATGGGAATAAAAGATAAACCTAAAAACGCCCAACAAGAACTTAAACTTCCTGATCATTTCTCCGTGGAGGGCACCTAATATTCTTCTGGAGTGACAGTGACAGGACATAGTTTTACTTTGCAGTTAATTACGGAAGCTGTGGGGTTAGATGTGGTAGCCAGGGTGAGGATGATGACTTCGCGGCCATGGACCTGGAACTTGGGAGTTGAATGGGGTGGGATTCCGGAGACAAAGGACTGCAGGAATCAAAGGACACAACCCATATGCTTTACATGTGTGTGGGGGATGTCCTAGACTAATGCTTATGCACTTTGTGAGATCGGTTGCCTAAGGTGTCTCTCATGGGAGCCTTGAGCCTTGGCTGCCAGCTTTTCTAAGTATGTGTCCTAGGCGCCCCATTGTGGAGGGTCCCCTTGTTGTCTTGGGAACAAGTGTCACGTCGTGCATTTCCAGGCTTGAACAGGCGGGGCTTCCGGAAACCTCCAGGCCATGATGCAACGCAGCACTTCGGCAGCACCTATGCTAGGTCTACAAATCGTGCATGTGTGGAAATCCCCAGTATGCTCTGCAAAGATTCACAGGTAATACCTTTTCCACAATGTCCAACAGGGTCACCACTATCATCCCCCAGAAGTGGCAAATAATGGTGCAGACTCACACAATATGATAGAATTCTTCCTTCAAGGCAGTGCGGGCGAAAACACCCAGGGGCCACTATTGAGAGCATGCGGTGGATGCGCACGGGTGTTAGGTAAGTCTGGTGCTAATAGTTAAATTGAGTGTACTTCAACCTAGGATTTCTAGACACTGTGTACTTGTTCGAGTGCCATGGTTCACTGCCTGTCTGTGAGTTATTGGCCAGTTGCTATCGCCCATTTATTTCTGAGCGTGGGGAAGTCCACTATATGAATGTCTAATGGTGCCCTGTATAGCACCATGATAGCGCGTCCGTAGTTCCTGTGAGTGAGTAAGGCCTGTAGAGGCCTATTAGGGTCTGGATCCAGGCGCTTAGGTCCCCAGAAGCACCCTATAAAAGCACGCCGTAGAACAGGAATTGTTCCCCTGCAAGGCCAAATTGCTCCGGGAGTTCTGGAAAAGTTAGAAGGGTTCTATGGATATAAAGGTCTTCCATCGCTATAAGGCCAGTGTCCCTCCATGGTCCTATGTTATGGTGTATAGCCATTCTGTGGAGCGTCAAGCAGTGCCCATATCGGTAGGTTTGGCGAGTAGGGCAGCCAGCTGTGCTTAAGCTGGACATAACTGTGCCAGCAGTGCTTGGTGATCAAGCAGCAGGGCGCCAGGCAGCCACCCAGGGTTCCATCAACCAGCTTGATATCGTGTGGTCCCCTAGATTCCTCTTCACAACCTCCTGTTCAAGGCCAGGAGTGTCTGTAGATCAGCGCATCAGCCACTGCAACTGAACTGCCACATAGAAAAGCTCATCATTTGGTGCTCCTAGCCCACCATGGTCCAGGGGGCTTATATTTTGTGGAACGCCATCCTCTTGCGGCAAACCAGATCGGAGAGCATGGAGTCCATCTCTTTGAAGAAGCATCGGGTTAGGCTAACTTGGAGAGCTGTGACATAATGCAGTAGTTTAGGCAGTACCAACATCTAAGCTATCGCCAGCTTACCCATTGATGATAGTGACAGGGAGTTCCAGAATGCCAAGGAGCTGCACATACTCACTACAACCAACCCCAGGTTCCCTTGTATGAGATCGCCATCATAGTGGTAGAAGTTCACATCCAAATAGCGGAAGGTTTCTAGGCACCCATCCATTTCCAAGGTGGGCAGGGCTTTCTGCTCTCCCTCTGTGAGGTTGCGCATGGGGAACAGGCCAGATTTCGCCCAGTTCAGCCACATTCCCCAGGCCTTTCCAAAATTGTCTAGCGCCTCCATTACTCACAAGAGGTATCTGCCATTGTCCCTAAGGTACACTAGCGCATCATTCGTGTAAAAAGAAAATATTTCTCAGGAGTCACCACTCGGGATCGCCCACCGCTGACGCCGGAGGTGAAAAAGGCACTTGGATGGCTCCATCTCCAGCGCAAAAATGATCAGCGACAACAGGAATCTCTGCTTTGAACTTCTGTGGATCTCATATGCAGCTGAGAACTCTCTGCCCCCATGCACTTGGGCCACTGGGAGAGTGGAAAGTAACCCTATCCATCGCACTATCTCCGGGCCCAGTCCCATTCTCTTTAGTACTTCCATCAAGTAAAACCACCCAAGGTGCCAAATGCCTTCTTAATGTTGAGTGAGAGAGCCGTACATGGTGGGGTCATCTGCAGGTTTTCTTCCATCAGACGGAACAGGCGTCTTAGATTCAAGAATGTGTTTCTCCCTGGAACTAAACTGTTTTTGTCTTGATGGACCAGTGTGGAAAGAAAGAGTAAATCTATTAGCAATAAGCTTCCCTTGTCCCTTATAGTCTGAATTGAGTAGGGAGTGTGGTCTGTAGGATCGCACCTCCAGTGGTTCTTTGCCTGGCCTGGGTAGAACCATGATCAGTGCTTCTCGTAGGTATGCCTAGATGGCACTTTCATCTCTTGCCCATAGAAACATTTAGTATAGTTTCGGCACTAGGGTCACACTAAATGCGAAAAAGAATTCCATTGGGAATCCATCCAACCCAGGGGTTTGGTAAATCGTGAGACAGATCGCTTCCACAGTCAGAGCTTCAAGTAAAGGGTGGTGCTGTGGGGGGGTCTAGACACGGAACAGGCAGGGCATCCAGGAACTCCTGCGGGGTGGGCTTAACTGATTCCCTCCACACTGTATAATAATCAAAAAAGGCTTGATTAATGTCGGCCTGTGTATTCAGCGCATGTCCCGCTGGGGATCTGATAGTGCTCATGGGAGTCCTAGGTGTCTCCAACCCCAGGAGCCAAGCCAGTACTCGCCCTGCCCTACCTTTCTCTGTGTGCTGCCTTGCCACATATTCGATGTAATCCAGTTTTCCCAGTCTAGCTACCACTTCCCTATGTTCCCTGTGAAGGGGTCCGTGCCCATACCTCTGCCGCCCGTATCTCACTCTAGCACAGCGATTCGAGTCCACAATGTGTGCATTGCCCCATATGAAGTTTTAATGCACAAGCCCTGCGTGACCACCTTAAAGGCAAGCCGTTTGCTTCCCAAGTCGGAGGCAGTTCTCTCATTTACAGTGATGTAGTTAGTGACATGTGTAACAAGGTATCATTAAAACCATGTTCTGCAGTGCCAGAGTATACAGCTTCCACGTGGGCAGTGGGTCAGCTGTCTGTCCCACTGCTGTGTCATTTTGAAGGGACTGTGGTCAGAGAGTGTGCGGCCCAGGTACTCATTGGCCGCAACCTGGGGTGCCATCTGGGAGTTGCAGAGGAAGAGACTTACTCTGGTGTGCAATTGGTGGAATGGGGAGAAAAACGAGTATTTCCTCACATCTAGGCGCATAGAGCGCCAGATGTCCTGCATTTGTCCATGTGTTAGCCAGTCTCTTAGGGTGATCGCTGTTCTAGTTGCTTGCATTCTCTGTAAGGGAGGAAATGACCTGCCCAAAATAATGTCATGCATAGCCTTAAAGTCCCCATCCCAAATACTGGGTGTATCATTGCAGAGGGGAGACTCGTTAGAAACAGTTGCGGATGAGCGTTAGGTGCTTAAATTGCCAGTAGAGTGATCGGGCCCCATCTAGTTTCCCTTTCACCGGCACATATCTGCCCTCAGGTCCACCACCGTGTGGTCTGCCTTTAGCGGTACCCCGGAGCCACCCAAATAAGGACCCGACTAGTGTATCCAGAATAGGTGGTGGCAACTATTTGGCCTCTCCATCTCCTTTGCACTTTACAACGCTCTAAGTTAGTCATGTGTGTTTCCTGTAAGTAAGCAATGTGAGCCTGTCTGCGTTTCAGGTAGCAATATATCAGGTGGCGCCACCTAGGGTTAGCCTTCTCCTGGACATTCCAAGTAATAACATTATAAGTAGGCAAATGTGTGTGCGGGCATGCTGCCATGTTGATGTGTCCCAACTCACACCTTAAAGACTCCATAAGATGACCGTCCCTCGTCCCACCTTCCCCACTTTCCCCATATGAGTTGTGTGATATGATGGAACTTAAACTCAACAGATAGCCCCAACTCCCACTCCCTGGTCAGGGCGACAACAAACGTGCAACCAATTATGAACCATAACTGGACTTCAAATACAATGTTCCTGCTGCATTTGGGGAGGGGGCTCAGCAGTACAAAGGAACAAGATATCAATGCATGGAGTCCAAGCTCATACATGAATACAACATGTGCCATTCCCCAGCAGGGTTAAAGGGCCACAACTGTCTCCCCTGCACACCAGAAGAAACAGGGTGCTGGGAGGTATCATACAGTACCAATGGTTGCATCAATTGCCCTCCTGTCATTGGGGTGGGGTCTGGCCCCGACCGTAGTTAGGCCGGGATGTTTTCTATCTCAAGTGCCAGTTCACTCTCCAGAGAGGTACCCCCCCAATCTAGTAGACGACGGCAACAAGCTGTGCCATGTATCTAGCAGCGCCACTACCTGGGCATGCTTGTGCAGCATCTGCTCATTCTTGGGTTTGCTCCTGCGGTTTCTGTGCTAACATGTACTTGCACACGGACGCCTCTTGTCTCCCTCTGGTTGTGTATTCCGAGCAGTCTGGGACACCTTCTTCATCTCCAACCACTCCCAAGTGTCTGCAGGTAACCTGAAAAATAATGTAGTGGTGTTGTCTACCACCCGCAGCATGGCCAGGAACATTAGAGAATACTTCAGGCCCAAGTGCTGCAACTATTGCGTAACTGGCATGACGAAGCCCCTGTGTCTCTGGACCTCCGCAGTGTAATCCTGGTAGATGTTCATCATTCCACCATCGATCTGCCAAAATCCCTTGGTCCTTGCAACTTGTATAATATTGTTGCAATGCCTGTATTTAAGAGGCGTGCCATCACTGGGCGAGGCGGTGAGCCAGGAGGGGGAGCCCTGCTCAGGATCCTGTAGGCTCTCTCCACAGAAAAGAAGGGGGACCTTTTGCTGTCCAACACCGCCTGCAGAAGCCAGTCCTCTAGAAACAGTTCCAATTGGGCACTTCAGCCCCCTCTGGGAGGCTCACTGATTGAATATTGTTCAAGTGCGACTGGCCCTCCACATCATCAGCCCTGTCATGGATATGTGAAACTTCAGATTAGAGTGCTTTAATATGGGACGGCATCTCTACCTATGAGGGGAGCCTCCCAGCTAATGTCGATTTGTTCACCCCCACCCTGTGTCTGAGCTTAGCTTGATCAGCTCGTAATAGTCGCACATCAACGACCAGCGCATATAGCTTGGGTTCCAGGGTGTTTTTCACATTCTAAATGGCCCTTAGGAGGTCATCAAAGCCTTCCTCCTGTTTCTGTGGACAAGATGTAGCCCAGCTGCGGGGGCCCTATAAAGGTCACTTTAAGCAGTCCCCAGGGTGGGTACCGCAAGGCCAGCTGCCATGGTAAGACCGTTGTTCCCTGCCGGCTGAGCGGCCCTTCCCCAGCTCCCCCGCCTGATTAATTGTCCATGGCGAGGAGAGGTAGGGGTGGTACCAGGCCATCAGTGTACCAGTGCGCGGATTGGAGGTTGCGCTCCTAATGGCCTTCCAGTGTTGGTGGCGCAATCCCTCAAGGGGTAAGGCACCCAGTCAATAAGGGGGGTACTCTGTTGCAGACCATTTTAGAGGCCAATGACAGCTCCAGGATGCAGCTGGCAGTGCACAACGGCTGCGTCGATCCCGCTCTTCATGGACGGCGCTGGCAGGAGTGGCCGCAGCTTCGGGCTTAGTCAGGCTACAGTTCTTGGACAATCTTGATGTGAGTTGGGGCATCCTCGCAGCAAGCCCAGCTGCTTCAGGAGAGACCCAGTCCTTCGCTGATACCCATTGCAGAGGGCAAGAACCATCAGAATGAGGTTGGGCTGGGTCGGGCATGGAGCATCTCTACAGTGTGTCCGCTCCAGTTACCATCCTGGCCACACACCCCCTCTGACTTTAGGCATAATGGCATAAAGAATGTGGGCAAGGGCCTGTTCAAAACTCAGCATATAACTATAGAAATATAATAACTACAGTTATACGTTATAAATTTAGGCAAGGTCTTACATTAATAGTTTAGGTACATGTGACGAAATGTAGTTCTATATCATGTTCAATCAAATAATGATTTTATTGGCTGAATTTTCAATAATTTCTATAGTAATCACTCATTTCATATGTAGAATAACAATTTAAAATAAATAAAATATTTATTGTAGCATTCCAAAGCTTTTGTGTGTGTGTAATCATTTTGAGGTTCAAGTTGGAGCTGCAGACTATCATCTTCAGATGAGAAATATCTCACAGGTCTGCCCAACTTCTAACACTCCTGTCCAAATGAGCACATCTCACGGGGGAAAGGTGAGAGACACTTGACATGTTTTGCTTTCTCCGAAAAGGTAACAGATTCCATTTTGGGGCTTAGGAAATCTACTGTATGTGTCTCCATTAATTTGGATAAAAAATGCCATGATAACAGTGAAAAACGTCCTACCTCAAACTGACTTCATATAAACAGTACAAACCTTGGTCTTATCCCACCTGGATAGAGACAACATCCTTCTCAATTGCCTTCTGACTCCACAATGGAACCCGGAAAGGCATCCTATATGCCGTGACCCTGGAAAGGATTGAAAAAAATAATCATGGAAAATGATGCAATCGTGAACAACTGTCAATCAATTACCATTCAATGATATTAATAGAAAAACTGGAACCAATGATACGTTTTCATAGGTTGTTGTATTTGCAACTTCAAAATAGAGCTCAGTTCTCAGGTGATCACACAGTGAATGGCAAAGAACCAGTGAAAAACTTGTGTTTAAAAAAGGATCCATCCTGATCTATTCAGTTGAATGCAGGACGCCGACTCACATTAATAATTCCTCTATATGCTGAATCTGTGCAACTTCCCAGGTGAATTCTAGAAAACCTGGTTGGTGAAATACAGCTATTTTTTAATGAGACCAGTCACTTTTTTTTTAACTCCTCAAATCGGTTCTCCCTCAGTACTATGATCTTGCTTTGTTTAAAATGCTTAGGTCCTGATGATGACCCACCTAATACTACGGGTCGAAACCCCGTTGAGGATCCCGACAATTGGAACTAAATAGTTTATAATATGGTCTAGGTGCTTGAATTACAGGCATCCAAGCAATTGTACCTTTCACTGAAGTAATTGAATGTTCCCAACTCGTCTCAACTCATATACACACTATTACACTGGTTGTTTGTCACTCACTGTGCGATCACCTTGGCACTAATCCTTTTTTTGAAGTTCCAAATAAAATATGCTATAAAGATGTACCAGTGGGTTCGGTTTTTCTGTTATTACAACTGATTGATACTTCTCTTGATTGTATCTTTTTTTGTGATTGATCTGATTGTAACAGTTCCCCTCTGAACCTTTGTTGTAAATATATATATCTATACACCCATGTTTCTGGGTGGTGTTTGGGCAGCCCAGTTCCATTTCAATTTTGTTTTAAAATTATGGTCATCAACATTGACGATGAAGCCACTTTCCGGAGCAAAGTTTATTACAGCTATCCAACAGTTTTAAAATAAACATGCTCAGTGTCTGAAAAGATTGGACCTGAGTCCCAAATGCAGTTCACAAAGCAGCATCATGCCACCAAAGAACCAGACCATTAGTCCTGTAAGAGAAGTAGGCTGAGTGCAATGCATTTGCTGACTTTTTAGACGTCCTTGGGATTTGTCTAAATCTGATTTCACCTGATTAGTCAGTAAGCCCCATGAACCCTGGACAATTTCCAGAAAATCAAAGAGTGTTGTTTTTATAAGTAAACTTTCCACTTAGCAAGTCTGCAACATTAATACAGATGTCGGTGGAAATTAGCTGAATGGAGATTGTGGTTTGATGAGTAAATTTAGGGTTTGTATATTCATGTGTTTTTTTCCATGGGTCTAATTGAGTCTTTAAAAATAACTCTAAACCTAATTTAATTCTGTTAAGCAATCCATGGTCATAAGGCTCATATGCATAAGTAAGTGGAAACATTGAGGCTAAATTGAAAAGCTGGTTTGACATGGAAATGTTGAGAGTAGGAAAGTGAGTATACAGACTCCAAAGGACCAACAAATAAAAAAGGACAGGGAAAGATAAAGCAATTGTACATGCGTTTGCTAAAAACACAGAAATTAAAGCAAGCCCAGAAAGTTAACTGTGAATTTATGGCTCTGGACGTAGCATCAACGCATGTAAGAACGTGTCGGTGTCTAACAGTGAAGGGTTGCAGACCTTTTTTAGCATTTGTTTTTTTTATATCCAAGCCAGTAGGTGTATGTCCAGTGCAACATTCTGTTGTCTACCACTTGACTTTTGTACTTGGCACTTTGGCATTTCATGCTGCTTCTGTCTACCTCTGTTCCCTTTTACATGAATGAGAAGTATGTAGACTTCCCTATCCTAAAGACATATCACAACCATCTGGAAACCCCTACGGACCACCATATGTGACCCATTTTTCATTAGAGTGCCCTTTTTAAACCCGTCTTCTATCTTCCCATTCACATGCTGGTCTATTAATCTGTGTGACAGCCCATCATGTTTTTTTCTGCACACTCTTAGTGCCAGATTTAAAGTTTGATGTCTGTCTGAGTTGCGGAGCACAATAGGCACACCACCATGATGTTGGACCATCTGACAAAATTAGGAATCATCACTGCCCACCCATTATCCCTGTACCTTGACTGAACTCGCGTGGCTGTTCCAGTCAAGGTACAAGACGTTTGGTGGTTGCCACCATCAGTTTTGATGACCGTCCATCAAACATTTAGCATTTCTTTGTTTTTCAAAAACAAATTCCCAAGAGGGAGAGTTTGTTTTTGAAAACCAAAATAAATTATGAACCTACACCCTAGGACTCTTCTCAGGGTAGGAGGGTCATTCTTTTTTTTTCAGTGTCTCACTGTGAGACTGTCAAAACACACTCTAAATACAGTGGGCAGTGTCATGGCTTTATTCCAACAGCCTCAACTCTATCTGGCTGGGTGTACATGCATACTAAAAATGATTATCGAGGCCAGACGTATCGGCTTTGCCAGTGCTTGTTTTGTCTTGTCGTGGTTTTTGTAAAAAAATATTTATGAGGAGCTGCCAGGCCTTGCCAATAGAAAAAAATAAACATTGACTAAAAGGATTTGACTGGGTATGAGTGTTTGATTGGTTCTGATGCTCCGTCCATCACCACCCCCTTTTGTACCTCTTTGTTCGCCATAAGCTGGCAGGGTATGCTCAGACGTGAGTCCCTTGCTCACTTTGCCACTGGTTTCAAGCAAGCCTGGCTGAAGATGGCTGAAATGCCAGAAACCGGTCCTAGGAAGCTTGTTTCCGGTCCAGGGAAGGCATGGCTTGGCAGTTCGGGCTGGACTGTTCCCATGAGGCACAGGGTCAGACTGATTTGCATGTGGCCATGTCTGAACTGGGGTGGCAGAGTGGGCTAAAGAACGGTGATGGATCAAACCCAGATCTGTTGACTGGGTATGAGTGTTTGATTGGTTCTGATGCTCCGTCCATCACCACCCCCTTTTGTACCATATTGAGTGGTAAGCAGATATTCAGAATTGTGTATGTAAGATGTATGGTGACTATTGGATTTGGTCGTAAAATGATTACCTAGATACATTAAAATACTAGAGAAATTAGTAAAATTAATGAAAATAAACTTATCAACATATTTGCATTATGTAATGCCAGGTAGGAATAAAAGTGTGAGTAAGTGAATTTATATGACCTAGCAATGGCTGCCTTCTAGTTTTAGAAGGTGAGCCTTTAATGTGGGTTGGAAGGTGGTAAGAGAGGGGATGGAGCGTAGTCCGAATTATAAAGAGCAGAATCATGAGGCAGCACAGGGAGGTTTCGGGGGACTAGAGGATTTTAGGTAGCTGACTGAAGGTTGTCAGACTGGGGCATGTCTGGTTACCACTTGAGATTGATATCTGGCCGATAGGTTATTTAGGGGCATATCAGCAACAGACGGCGATAAATATCGCAAAGCGCGCTTAGCGCTTTTATATTTATCGCTGCCTATCGCTGTAATTTATCGCCTGGATAACGCGTTATTAACAACGCGTTACTCCAGGGCGATAAATTTTACATCCAAAGTGGCGTTATGCGGGAATATCGCAGGTAAACCAGCGATATTCCCGCAGCGATAGAAGAAACCTTGATGATAGGGAGATGTGGATTCAGCCACTGAATCCACCTCCCATGTCATAGATAGGGTAGTCATGTAAATTAGCAGATGTAAAATACCGGCGATAACAGTGGTTAACGCTGTATTTTACGTCGCTAAGGGTGTCCTGGGCCGTATTGTAAATACGGAGTAGGGCAGTTAGAGATAATTTTCCCTTAGTTTTTGCAGGGAACGCCTACTTTGCATCTCATTAGAGATGCAAAGTGAGGCGTGAACTAAACAGGAGCTGATTCAAGGAAACACGCGATAGCGTGTCCTTGTAAATAATGCGATAAAATTATCGCCGCTTTTCGGCCGAAAACGGCCGCAAAAGCGGCGATAATTTTTTATCGCCTCGTTGTTAATATGCCCCGTAGTGCTTTGATAAGCCGAATAAATAGTTTGCAAGTAGCTCTGTTTTCAGCTGATAACCAGCCTTTTGGAGATGGCAGGAGGCTGTATGAGTGTCCCTAGGAAGATTGTGTAGGGCTTTGTGGCAACATGTGCAACTTTCTCCAGTGGTAGTAATTCATATTAGGAAAGGCCAACAAGAAGGCTAATGTAGTAATCTTAACTAACTCAGGACGAGTGCAGAGAGTAGTGTTTGAACCATGTGGAAGATTGGACCGATTTTCTGATTTTCTGAATGTTGAGCACTTGTGTCAGAGGATGTGATAAAAGATCTGAAGCACATAGATGGGTAGAATGATACAGTAAAAGTTCTTGCAAAAGTGTGAGGATAAGAGTATCTAGGGGAAAGGATTATGAATAGAGAGAGAGATGCTTAGGTTCAGATTTAGCTGCAGAATTAATGAGTTTGGGTTTTAGAGAAGTTAGGCATAACAAAACGGTATCGATCCAGTGTCGACAAGCTTTGAGACAGGCACAGGCTTTATATTGAACATCAGATGTAAAACTTTGGAAGGGGAAGAATATTTGCATACCACCAAAATAGAGATGATAGAAGTAGTGAGAAAATAAGATGGTGCCTCTGGGGATTGTGATATAGAGAGAAAAGCACACTGCCCAGACCCGAGCCTTGAGGAACACAAACTGCCACAGAAGAAAAGTTGATAGTGAAGGACACCAAGAGACAGAGAAGGATCTACCAGATCAGTTACAAGAATAATCTAGTTGTTCTTGGTGTGTGATGTCTAGCATAGTGAGTGTAGACAAGAGGGTAGATAGTCACCAGCATCAAATTCCAGAAAGAGGTTGAGGGGTATTAGTGTAGAAGATAATTTATTATGTTGAGCAGATGTATTGGCGTTAGAAACATGAAAAAAGGCTGTTTCGGCGGAGCGTAGAGTTTGAAAGTCAGAATAAAAGGCGATTATTGAATTCTCAGTGGTGAGAAAGGAAGCAAATCAAAGGTGTGTTTTGGTACTTTGTTTTGTAATCTGCACACGTTCAAGCTTTAATTGAACACTTTGTGACATCAGCAGGGTTGGATTGGGATTAAAAATCGGCCCGGGCAAGCTAAAAAAGTGGCCCACATTTGCATATTGCCTTTCCGCAAAACACTGCTTTGGCGAAATTTTACAAAAAAGGGGGGGAGTTTAAAAAAAATTCACAGATTAGTTTACACTAGTGAAACACACCTGAAAACAAGTGAGACAATTTTGCTCATACCCCCTGCCCCTGCTCAATATGCATATATTAATAGGCCGGGCCAGCGAGAGAAAGGGAGTGAGACCTCTGCCGTTGATAAAAGGGAGGTAATGGACGATCATCTACCTCCAAAGCCACTCGGGCACCCACTGGGCCGCTGGCGGCATCGAGCAATGCAAAAACCGCCCAAAACAGCCACGAGGCTTCTCAAAAAAGCAGCCCACAGCTGGTATTCGGATACAGGCCCCTCGGGCATTGCCCGAGTGCCCACGTTACCAATCCGGCGCTGAACAGCAGTTACACACATAGCATCAGCTAAAAACAGCTGGGGGACATTTCAATCAAACTAATTAACAACAAGGCGTGAGATGTTTCCAGAAATTCTAGGTAGGTGCAAAGTGGTCAGGGGTAAAGTCAGACCTTACTATAGAAGTTGTTTAATTTTACCTCAGGTGGTCAAGGAGAATGGGGTGACCATTGAACTTTGTAGCTTCATATTTACAGAATTGCCATTTTCATGATCCCACAAAGGGATGGATTGTGAACGGATGGACTGGAAACTTTGATTTGCTATCTTCTAAACTGGTGAAAGGAAGTAAATGTGCAAGGGAGAGACTTTTTGTACAGTTTTAGGCTCCTTTTTAGGTCTCGCTGAGTCAGCGCGCATGCGCTGCTCGGAGAGACTTTAGTAGGTGAGTTTTCAAAGTGCTACCCACATGGTTTTGCTGGCTACAAGCTTTAGTGCACAATGGCGTGCACGTGCACAGCTGCTGCCCGCATTCCCCCCTCCCTTCTCGCCCAGCCCTTTGATGCTCTGCTCGCATCTCCCTCCTCCCTTTTCATCAGTTTCATTGTGGCTCCTCTGCTCCTCGCATTCACCCCTCCCTTTTCACCCAGCCCTTTGATGCTCTGCTCGCATCTCCCTCCTCCCTTTTCATCAGTTTCATTCCGGCTCCTTTTCGTCAGTTTCATTCTGGCTCCTCGCATTCCCCTCTGCTCCTCGCATTCCACCCCTCCCTTGTCGCCCAGCCCTTTGATGCTCTGCTCTCCTCCCTTTTCGCCACGTTCATTCTGGCTCCTTTTCGTCAGTTTCATTCTGGCTCCTCTGCTCCTCGCATTCCCCTCTGCTCCTCGCATTCCCCCCCTCCCTTCTCGGCCAGCCCTTTGATGCTTATAACATTGTGTTTCATTTAGGGCATTAAACATAAAGGAGCACTGGCAACGCTGATAAAAACGGATTTAATTTTGAGTAGTGACTAAAACTTTAACCACACACACACAACCACACGCACACACACACACACACACACAACCACAAGCACACACACACAACCACACACACACAACCATACACACACACAACCACACACAATAACACACACACACACACACACACAACCACACACACACACAACTACATACACAACCACAACTACACACACAACCATAACAACCCACAACCACAAACACACACACAACCACAACCACACACACAACCACAACCACTCAGAACCACACACACACAACCACACACAACCACAACCACACACACACACAACCACACACACACAACCACACACACAACCACACCCACACACAACCACACACACGCACACACACAACCACACACACAACCACAAGCACACACACACAAGCACACACACAAGCACACACACAAGCACACACACAACCATACACACCCACCCACAACCACACACACACCCACAATCACACACACAACCACACCCACACCCACACAACCACACACACAACCACACACACAACTACACACACAACCACATGCACACACACAACCACACACACACAACCACAACCACACCCACACACCCACAACCACCCGCACACACCCACCCACAACCACACACAGAACCACAACCACACACAGAACCACAACCACACACAAGCACACACACACACAAACCACACACACAACCACACACACACACAACCACACACACAATAACACACAACCACACACACAATAACACACAACCACACACACAACCCCAGCTACACACAACCACACAACCACAATCACACACACAACCACCCACACAACCACAACCACACACCCACACCCACACACACACAACCACACACACATCCACAACCACACACATAGAACCACAAGCACACACACCCACACACAATCAAACACACACAACCACACACATAACTACAATCACACACAACCACACACAACCACACACAACCAGAACCACACACACAACCACATCCCAACACAAACAACCACACACAACCACACACACACAACCACACACACACAACCACACACACATCCACAACCACACTCACAACCACACACACACACACACAACTACACACATAGAACCACAAGCACACACACCCACACACAACCACCCACACACACAACCACACATACAACCACACACACACAACCACACACACACCCTCACCTCCCACACACACACACCCACACACACAACCACACACAACCACAACTACACACACAACCACAACTACACACACAACCACAACTACACACAACCACAAACACACACACAACCACACACAACCACAACCACACACAACCACACACACACACACACACACACACAACACACAACCACACCCACACACAACCACAAACACACAACCACACACACACCAACACACACACAACCACATGCACAACCACACACACACAACCACACACAACCACAAACATAACCACACACAGACAACCACAACTACACACACAACCACAACTACACACACAACCACAACACACAACCACACACACAACCACAACCACAACCACACACACACAGAACCACACACACAACCACACACACAACCACAACCACACACAACCACCCCCCCACACACACCCACAACCACACACAACCACACCCACACCCACCCACACACACAACCACAAGCAAACACACAAAACCACCCCCAGAACCACACACACACAACCACACACACACACCCCACACACAACCACACACACACAACCACAATCACACACAATCAAACACAACCACACACAACCACAACTACACACATAACCACAACTATACACAACCACAAACACACACACACAACCACACACACACACAACCACACACACAACCACTAACACACACAGCCACACACAGCCACAGTCACACACACACACAACCACAGCCACACGCACACACAACCACACCCACACAACCACACCCACACACAACCACAAACACACAACCACACACACCAACACACACACACCAACACACACACAACCACACACACACAATAACACACACACAAAACCACAACTACACACATACAACCACAACTGCACACACAACAACACACACAACCACAACAGCACACAACCACAACACACAACCACACAACCACAACCACATACACACAGAACCACACACACACAACAACACACACAACCACAAACACACACAGAACCACGCACACAACCACACACACACAACCACACACACACAACCACACCCACCTCACCCACAACCACACACACAACCACACCCACAACCATACACACACACACGGGGGCGTGGTCTGCAGCCCAAGATGGTGGTCGCTTGAGCGACGAGCTCCGGGCCGGGGCCTTACATCCGTACAAATATCCGACTCATCTCACCTTGGCGGAGAGCAGCCGGCGAGCTCGGTCGGCGGGGCAGCCTTGACAGAGTTTTCCGACCCTCTGGATGCTCCGGGGATGTTCCTGTTGGTGGCAGAGATTTCCGGCCTTCCCCGGGCCTGGTGAATGCTGGAAGCCGCAGATTTCCTGGGGCCTAGCGGGGCTGCGGGGGTGCCTTCTGGTGGCGGCGCTCACGAGAGGTCCCGGCTCTGGGCCGCACGGGAGCATTGATGAGCAGCGAGGTCCCGCTACCGCTGGACGTGCGGGGCGATGAAGGGGCGCACTGATGCAGCTGGGACTGACACGGAGAGGTGATCCCCCGCTGAGGCGCTGAGTGGCCGCGCTGCGCGGCGGGACAGGGGCAGACCCTGGGCAGTTCATACCGGCGCACACCGGACGGTGCAGATCTCCGGACGTGGTGGGGAGGGGTTGTCCAGCGACCCCCTCCCCCCCAGTACGGCTGAGGAGAGCTGGTGAGGAGTGCTACGGATGACGCTGTGGCTGCCATGGTTGATGTCTGGGGTTGCTCCCTCCCCTTCCCGAGCTGCTACGGAGGGCTCCGGAGGAGCGGCCTGTCGCCTCCAGGACTGAAGGTCTGGGCAGGAGGAGCTGATTCTTTTATGAGGGCCCTGCTGGTTGCCACTGCCGTGAAGGGGCCCTGCCTGGACTGGCGATACCTGGTGAGGACAAGTAATTAGGAGTGAGCTGGGCCTGCCATAACGCCAGTGATTGGGGCCTTTCATCACAGGAATCTTGCTGTATCAAGGCCAGCTTAGACTGGATGCCTCGGGAGCGACATACGGCCCTAACTGATGCCCGTAGTTCTGACCCGGGACTGGGGCGCTTGAGGGGGCGCACTGACTTGCGAGGGGACAGCAGCCGTGGCCTGTCGGGCTGCCTGGGTAGCCTCTGTGCGTGAATTGTGTGGCTCCCTTCCTGCTGCCTCGGGCTGTTGCTTGGAGGGCGACGCCAGTTGCCTGTCGCACCACACTGCTGGCTGAGTGGTGACTGCGGATACACAATCGCTGCTGGGTATACCTTCCCGGGCCCTACTACGCCATAGGCTATGGGAAAAGGAAGGCCTAGGGTGCTGCCGCGGTCTGGAGGAGCAGGATCTTTCACACCGACATCAAATAACGCTTCTACCATGTCCCGACAGACAGAGGGAGCTGAGGAGACCATTGTGTCTGGGGACAAGCTGGACATGATTCTGCGGGAGATCCGCGACTCCCGTTCTGTGATGGAAGCGAAATTAGGTATAATTTCGGTGGATCTTAACTTGCTCAAAGATGATAATAAAAAACTGGCAGAGAAGGTCCGAACGACGGAACAGAAGGTAGACACCATGGTGCCCCAGGTGCAGGCCTATGACGAGCAGCTCTGACACATGCGCCAGCAGATTGATTCCCTCCAGGCGCGGGCGGAAGATGCAGAAGGTCGGGCACGTCGGAACAACCTCCGAATCGTTGGTGTGCCGGAAGGGACGGAAGGATCAAGGCCCACGGAATATATCGAGAACTGGTTAAAGACTGCTGTGGCCCCCACCGGACTGTCTGTACATTTCACAGTGGAGAGGGCGCATCGGGTCCCTACACGTCGTCCAATCCCAGGAGCCAACCCACGTCCCATCCTGGCCAGGATTTTAAATTACAGGGATCGGGATCATCTACTGCAGGCGGCAAGGGATAATGGCCCTCTACAGATCGACAATGCTAAAGTTTCGATATTTCCGGATTACACATTGGCCGTTTAACGCAGAAGATTTTCCTTAAAGGAGGTGAAGGCGTGGGCTCGTGCTGCGGGCCTGTCCTTTGCCTTATTGTTCCCTGCAAAGCTGAAAATCCTTTATAAACAACGTTCCCTGTTTTTCGATACCCCTGACACTGCGTGGGAGTGGCTGGACAAGACGTTTCCCGCTGTGCAACCCATGATGCACATGGACTCCTCATTGCCCAAGACACGACGCCCCTTCGGAGGCGTAAGAAGGGTCTTCTCACGCAAAGTTCAATCTCCAACTCCTTGAGTCGTTCGCAGATACTGGAGGGCAGGCAGGGGGCTCTATACGCAGCCTCCACTTGGCGCACCTCTCGCCCTGAGATTAGCTCAAGCCCGTCTGAAGGAGTGAACACGGACAGCGAGTCTGATGGTAGCCTTGCATTGTTCCCTTTGGCTACATCCCGGCTCAGCAGGGATCCGCTGGCCTCGGCAGACTCTTAGATCCACGTTTTTAGGCCTATAGGGATATGCTTAGCTTATGGTTGCTTTCCTGTTTGGCCTAAGAAGGTATAGTTTGTTGAATCCACCTTTGCCTGGTGGGTAACGAAACATAGACCATGGATGCCGTTGTGACAGGTGGGAATAGAAGAGTAGGTCCCTGGCCCGGACCACGTGTTGGGTGCTTTCATGTGTGCCTTAATGCTTTTACGCGACTGTTACTGGTGTTAGCGACCTTCCCCCAACGGCGATAGCACTGGTAGTACGTGAAGTATGCTAATTTTGTTTGCATGGTTTGGTCGAACGATGTTTGGGCGTTGGATTTGGTTGTATCTATGCCGCATGGTCTGAGGTTCCGGGGGGTTTGGGTGGGATTGGGTGGGCTGGGCTGGATCCGGGGGGATGGGGTTTATTCTAACTGATGATGCCTGCAGTCAATTCTTATACCTTGGTGTCGTGAAATGTGAGAGGTATGGGTTCCATAGCTAAATGTCATAGAATAGCAGCGCAATTACATCGTTGTAAAGCCCACATAATTTGTTTTCAAGAAACACATTTAATTCCCACTGAAACTGCGAAGTTGCAACGCAGATGGCGGGGGCAATTCTTTGCGACGGCCTATTCGGCCTTTTCCCGGGGGGCTGCAATTTGGATTAGGGCGGGCATCCCCATCTCCCTTACTGAGTGCAGAGTAGATGATCAGGGCCGGTTCGTTCTTCTATTGGGAGCATTAGATGGTAGACAGGCGGTGCTGGGGTCCCTTTATGCGCCAAATATGGACCAAGAGGCATTCTTCACGCGGGTATCCCGGGCGCTGGCTGACTGGTCACATATCCCGTGGCTACTGGGTGGTGACCTAAATGCAGTATTTGATGTTGGCCTGCACCGTTGCCATCCTCCCTTGCTTAACACAGCAGTGAGGGCGCAGGCGTTAACATTAACTCGCTGGTCACAGGGCTGGGATTTAATCAATCAATCAATCAATCAATCAATCAAAGACATTTATAGAGCGCACTACATACCCGTAGGGTCTCAAGGCGCTGGGGGTGGGGGGGTGCCGCTACTGCTCGAACAGCCAGGTCTTCAGCTTCTTCCTGAAGGAGAGGTGGTCTTGGGTCAGGCGCAGGTCGGTCGGGAGGGAGTTCCAGGTCTTGGCGGCCAGGTAGGAGAAGGACCTTCCTCCTGTAGTCGCTCTTCGGATGCGGGGGACGGCGGCGAGGGCGTGGTTGGCTGATCGGAGGTGGCGTTTGGGAGCGTAGAAGTTGATTCGGCTGTTGAGGTAGCTCGGGCCTTGGTCGTGTAGGGCTTTGTGTGCATGGGTGAGGAGGCGGAAGGTGATTCTTTTGTTGACGGGGAGCCAGTGCAGGTCTCTCAGATGTCCGGAGATGTGGCTGGTTCGTGGGATGTCGAGGATGAGTCTGGCTGAGTTGTTCTGGATCCGCTGGAGTCTCTTCTGGAGCTTGGCGGTGGTACCGGCGTAGAGGGCGTTGCCGTAGTCCAGTCGGCTGGTGACGAGGGCCTGGGTGACGGTCTTCCTGGTCTCGGTGGGGATCCACCAGAAGATCTTCCGTAGCATGCGTAGGATGTTGAAGCACGCCGAGGAGACGTTGTTGACTTGCCTGGTCATGGAGAGGGAGGAGTCCAGGATGAAGCCCAGGTTGCGTGCATGGTCTGTCGGTTTGGGTGCGGTGCCCAGGGCGGGAGGCCACCAGGAGTCGTCCCAGGCGGAGGGTGAGGAGCCCAGGATGAGGACCTCCGTCTTGTCCGAGTTCAGTTTCAGGCGGCTGGTCGTCATCCACTCGGCTACCTCTTTCATCCCTTCGTGCAGGTTGGCTCTGGCGGCGGCGGGGTCGTTGGTCAGGGAGAGGATCAGCTGGGTGTCGTCGGCGTAGGAGATTATGTTGAGGTTGTGTTGGCGTGCGATGGCCGCGAGGGGGCTCATGTAGACGTTGAAGAGGGTGGGGCTCAGTGAGGATCCTTGAGGGACGCCGCAGATGACTTCGGTGGCCTCTGACTTGTACGGTGGTAGACGGACTCTCTGTGTTCTTCCGTCGAGGAAGGAGATGATCCATTCCAGCGCCTTGTCCTGGATTCCGACGTTGCTGAGGCGCTGTACTAGGGTGCGGTGGCAGACAGTGTCGAATGCTGCGGAGAGGTCTAGGAGGATGAGGGCCGCTGTTTCTCCGTTGTCCATCAGGGCTCGAATGTCATCGGTGGCGGCGATGAGGGCGGTCTCGGTGCTGTGATTGGCTCGGAAGCCGGACTGTGAGGGGTCGAGGGATCCATTCGTCTCGAGGAAGGCGGCCATCTGCTTGTTGACGGTCTTCTCGATGACTTTGGCTGGGAACGGGAGGAGCGAGATGGGGCGGTAGTTCTTGAGTTCGGTGGGGTCCGCTGTGGGTTTCTTGAGTAGAGCGCTGAGTTCGGCGTGCTTCCAGCTCTCAGGGAAGGTGGCGGTGTCGAAGGATGTGTTGATGATGTCTCGCAGGTGGGGTGCGATGACAGCGTCAGCCTTGTTGAAGCCGTGGTGAGGGCAGGGGTCGGTCGGTGATCCGGAGTGGATGGAGTTCATCGTGCGGATGGTGTCTTCGGTGCTGATCGGGGTCCAGGCGTGGAGGGTGGTGGTGAGGGGTGGTTGTTCGGGCTTGGTGTGCGTTGGTTGGTTGTTGAAGCTGTTGTGTATGTCAGCGATCTTGTTGTGGAAGTATGAAGCGAGGGAGTTGCAGAGGTCTTGCGATGGGGTGATGTCGTTGTTTCCTGCGCTGGGGTTGGATAGCTCTTTCACGATGTTGAAGAGTTCCTTGTAGTTGTGTGCGTTGTTGTCCAGCCGGTCCTTGAAAGCAGTTTTCTTGGCGGCGCGGATCAGCTGGTGGTGCTTCCGGGTGGCCAGCTTGAAGGTGGTTCTGTTGTCCGGTGTAGGATCCCTTCTCCAGACTTTCTCGAGGGCTCGGCAGTTCTTCTTGGAGCTCTTGAGTTCGTCGGTGAACCACGGGGCTTTCTTGCTGCCGGGTCTGCTGGGCGGGGTCCTCAGCGGGGCGAGTTCGTCCGCGCAGTTGCTGATCCACTTCGTGAGGTTGTCGGCGGCCTGGCTGGGGTTCGCTGAGCTGGCAGGAGGGTGCTGGCTCAGGGAGGTGGCGAGCTGGTCTGCTGTGATCTTGTTCCAGCTTCTGCGGGCGGCCTGTTGCTGGTGGTGGTGGGTCGTCGTTCTCTTGAAGGTGAAGTGGACGCAGCTGTGGTCCGTCCATTGTAGCTCTGTGGCTACATCTGGAGGGCTCTGCACGCGGACATGAGGGAATATTCCTTTTATTCTTACCCCCATAAGTTACAGACACGCCTGGATCATTTTTATGCTCCCCGGTGCTCTCCTCTGCTATTACGTACTGTGAGTTTCTGGGCAAGACAATATCTGATCATAATCCCATTGAAGTGCGCTTGTCTTGGGGCCCTTCCCCAGCCCCAATTCCAACGTGGAGGATGCAACCTTAACAACTAGAAGATCAGGTATTGGGCGGCATTGTCTACAGCTATTGATACCTTTTTTGTGGAGAATGAGGGCTCTGCCTCGTCCAGGGCTATCGCATGGGAGGCCTTCAAAGTGACGGTAGGTGGGGTTGCCATGGGGATACTGGCAGGGTCACGGAGGGAAACGATTAGAGAACTTACAGACCTGGAGGGGGAATTGCATGCACTGGAGGTGGCGGCCCAGGGGAGTGCGGGAGGCACGGAACCGTTACAGTCTGCCAGGATTAAGTATGCAGAGCTGTTGGAGCGCCTACGCCTGTTAGACTTTGATGCTTATACACAGCATACACACTCTGAGGCAGACAGGGCGGGCACACTGTTGGCACGACTGATACAGCCGACGTTGAGCCCTACTCCAATCCTGGCAGTAAATACGGTGGACAATGTATTGGTTTCGTCTCAGGGCGAGATTAATGCCGCGTTTCGGGACTATTATGCTTGTTTATACGCCGCCCCAAGTGTCGATATAATGGCTCCCACGCTTTCCTTCCTGTCAGAGGTTCAGCTCCCTACGGTTTCCGATACGGTGACCGAGGAGATGGCTGCTCCGATTACTGCTGCGGAAATCCGGGTGGCGATAAAGGCACTTGCCCGCAATAAGATGCCAGGCTCCGACGGCCTTCTAGTAGAATTTTACTCCACTTTTGCAGATAAATTGATCCAGAGGTTGTTGCAACTCTATACTGCTTCCTTGGAGGATGGGGTTCTGCCCCCTACTATCAGGGAAGCAATAGTCACGTCCTTATTAAAACCGAACAAGGCACCGACTGATCTTCTGTCTTATAGGCCACTCTCTATTCTAAATACAGAATATAAGATACTCAGTAAGGTCTTGGCGTCGCGACTCCTCCCACTTCTACCCCGCTTGATCCATACGGACAAATGTGGATTTGTGCCCCAACGCAGTACTTCTTTGAATATCCGCCGACTTCATGCCTTGATGCATGCGGTATCCGATTCTTTCCCTCTTGCTGGCTGCTTGTCCTTGGACGTGCGCTAAGCTTTTGATACCCTCAGCTGGCCGTATATGCTAGTGGTGTTAACTAAATTTGGCCTGCCCCCGTCCTATTGTGCATGGATTAAATTGCTGTACACTTGTCCCACGGCACGTGCTAAGACAGGTAGGACCATCTCTTCCGCCTATTTAATATTCCGGGGTACTCGGCAGGGCTGCCCCTTATCCCCCATGCTTTTTGTGTCGGCCCTGGAGCCTCTTGCGCAGTATCTGCGTCAGATAATGGACCCATATGGCATTCTGCTGCGCGGGGAGCTACATTCAGTATCTTTGTACGCGGATGATATGCTGTTATATTTTCGTAACTTGGAGGCTGATAAACATCAAATAGCTGCGGCTTTTTCTATATTTGGGGCTATATCGGGCTTGGATCTTAACACTTCTAAGTCGGTAGCCTTCGCCTTCTACAATGTAGTTACGCCTCCTACATTGCCATTTGGTAAATTGCATTTCCGAGTTGAGCCAATTACTTTTAAATACCTGGGGATTAATATTTACAGATCAAACGCTTACACCATAGACAGTATTGTAGTCCGCGCCATAAACTCGCTGCGCTCCCAGATTGCCTTTTGGACTTCGCTGCCTTTGACGGTGGCGGGCCGCGTGGCGGTGTCGAAAATGGTTATGCTACCCCGCCTCCTTTATTATTTTGTGAACTTACCGGTGGTCCTACCGGCCTGGATTTTTAAACTGCTTGATCAGTTATTAATATCTTTGGTGTGGGGGGTGGGCAGGCGTTGATTGGCGTTAGCAAAGCTACAGCTGCCCAGTGCTGCAGGAGGTATGGGGGGACCCGATTTTAAGTCGTATTGTATAGCGGGACAGTTACAGTGGCTGGCATATTGGCTGGCGGGTAAGAATCTATTTGAAATTGGGTACTCTCCGAACTTGTTGAAGCGAGGGCTTCTTCAGTCGCAGCTATGTCCAGGTTCACAGAGATTGCGGGACCCTCCTTACTTGTTGCAAGTCGCATTGCACTACTGGGCACAGGCGAAAAGGACGGCGAGGGTACCATCTCCGTATGCCCCGAATATCCCTCTATGTGGACTGCCTACTAGCCGAGGGGTACTATCGATGATCCAAATACGAGGGTGGACTCAGGAGGGGGTGGAGACCGTTGGGGACTTCTTTTTCGAGGGTCAACTGATGCAGCATGACGAGTTTGTACGTACCAATTCGGTGCCTGACACTTTATTTCTCACGCATGCTGCTGTAGTGCGTTTCATTCGAACATATTGGTACACAGATCAGGCAGAACCTCCGACTTTCCAATTGCTGAGGTCATTGCACATTATGGGATATGGCCGATACTTGGTGCGCTGGCTTTACCGCGGCTTGAGAGAACATTTGCATATCCCACTGCTACATCTTCGGCAGAAGTGGGACTTGATCTTGGGGCGGGATTTGGAGGATAGGGAATGGGCACAAATATTAGAGCATCCCCGGCGAGTCTCTCGGAATTGCCGCTTAAAAACGATCCAGTTGTTTATCCTGCATAAAGCATACCTTGCCCCAGCAACGATTCAGAAGATGTTCCCCACGGCATCCGCGGCATGTCCGCGCTGAAGGGCACCTGAAGCTGATTTCTTACATATGATATGGTATTGTCAACGGCTGCGGGGGTTTTGGTCAGAGGTTATTCGGGGCCTGGAGGTGTTGACGGAGTGCTCACCATGGGACACCATCGAGGCCTGCCTCTTAGGTTTCTTCCCTCTCCCCAAAAAAGCACAGTTGATGCGCAGATTTGTAGGGTTGGCACTAATATTGGCTAAACGTATGATAACAAAACGCTGGGAGTCAACCTTAGCGCCGCGGGTGGGCGCTTGGCGTGAGGAGGTGGGCAGATGGGCGGTTGCTGAAAAAGAGGCTTTATAAAGGGAGGAGAATAGGGGACGCGTCCGATTGCAATGGACTGGGCATGCCTTGTAGAACAATTTAAGGCGGGGGAGGAAGTCGATCCGGCGGTAACACAAAACATCTTGCAGGGGAGCGGTACGGTGGGGTAGTGGGAGGTGGTCTTGTGACCGTTCATGCTCTATAAGAGTGCTGCCCTTTCACTTTCACCTCCCCCTCCCCCGGATGTGTATCTGGCTCCCCCTCCTTCCCATCCCTCCCTCCTTCCCTTTGCTCCCCTCCTTGCTCCCCTGTCCCCCCCCTCTTCTTCCTCCCCCCCCCCCTCATTGGGGTTCTTAGGCCCAACACACACCGGATGCAGGTACATCAGCGTGGCGGTTAGTCTACAAAGCGGCATTTTGGTTTCTTGTTCTGTTGGGGTGTTGTTTAGGGAGGGTTTTGGGGGGGGAGTGAAATGGGTACTGCACTGGGTAGCATCTAATAGAATCGATACTAGCGGCCTGGGATCGCAATTTGTACACTTCAGCTGTAAGAACTGCTGTACTTCCTGTAAGCTCCTATTGCTTTCAGTATGCAGAGTAATGATGAGTGAACAAGACTTAGGCCAAATTGCGCTATTGTATTATCTTCAAAAAGCATATTACTTGCACTGTACATTTGTGAACTATTTGCAGTGTTCAATAAAGATATTTTTTTAAAAAACATACACACACAACCACAACTACACACACAACCACAACTACACAACCACACACACACACACACCCACACACAACCACAACCACACACACAAGCACACACACAACCACATACACAACCACACACACAACCAAACACACAACCACACACAATAACACACACACACACAACCACAACCCCACACACCCACCCCCACACACCCCTACACACACAACCACACACACACAACCACACACACAACCACAACCACACACAAACAACCACACACACAACCACACACAAACAGCAACACACACAACCACACACACACAACACACACAACCACACATGCACACAATCACACACACATACACACACAATCACATACACACAACCACACACACACAACCACACACACCCACAAGCACACCCACACCCACAACCACACACACACAACCACAAGCACACCCAACCACAAGCACACACAACTACAAGCACACACAACCACACACACACAATAACACACACACAATAACACACACACAACCACACACAACGAAAACCACACACACACAACAGTTGCATAACTAAATACTTATAAGGTTCCAAAAGCGAGACCTATTGGCTATGCCAATGCTTGTTTTCTTTCCTACGTGTTTGCGGCACCAAATAGTGTCAAACAAGCATGGGCGCCATTTTGTCAATCTACAAAAAACAGTAACTGCACCTTTGCAGGTTGCAGTATCTGGCTTGCTTCCCCTCTCTGGCATCCATGATGTGACTGGCTTTTCTTCCCCTTATGGCACCCATGCTGGAAAAATGTTTTTGTTTGTACTCAATTACAGTGTGCAATTTTATGATCAGTCCCACTTGTGGGTGTGAATTCTCTGCAGAATGTTTATGGTAATAGAGTCGAACCCCTTATGGCTTAACTGTCACTTCAAGTTATGCCAATGCTTTATTCCATAAGACTTCTCATGCTTCTTCACTCTTGATTCCATGGTTAGTGATAATACGTTTCCTTTTGACTTTCATTTTATCTGAAATCCCCCTCTCCTACTGCAGGCGTTCCCCCATTTTATCTCACATCTTGCGCGCGCTCAGACTTGCATTGGGGCCACGGTATGGAGTAACCCACTGACTGCTATTGTTTTTTTAATACCATTATTTGGTTCATAACAATCAGTCAACTCAAAGTTGTTTTATAGTACATTGGCTGGTTTGTCTTGGTTTTGCCAGTCTTTGTTGCGTTATACTACAGCCTACCATCGTCCATCTGAATTTCACTGTATATGACCTTGATGATGTATTTTTTTTTAAGATGTCACTCTTATAATTTAGCGTGTTTAAGTTGGTACACCTGATTGTAAAATGTTATTATCTTAAATCAAATTGACAGCCAGTGAAAACCAAAAAACTGCAAGCTTTTAGAGCTCGTGAGCAGGGTGGATAATTTGCAATGAACATGTGAGACTTTGAATCACACACAGGCAGAATTTGACGGTGGAAACTGCTGTCATGTGGAGAGAGAGAAGTTTTTTGGTCAGATTTCTTTCCGTTGTCTAGAAAGGCAGACTTTCCAATCAAATGCGAAGAAAGGAAAGTCATACTCATATTAAAGGCATAGTTACAGATTTCCAGTTATGGACAACTCAGTAGCAGAGCATGTCCCAGAGACAGCTTGAAATTGCATGAAAGTAAATAGCTCATAGTCTCTGGATGTGCCAGATCAGGGGCTCAGTGAGCAAATGCAATCCCAGCAGCCCTTGTTATGATCTCATGGTCATAGTTTCGAATTCCAGTGGGTCACAAGGTCTGTCATCCCTCTAACTATCTGACTAAAGTGAGTGCCATTGAGTTGAATCCCAGTATGTATTGGTTAAAATGCCCCTTGCTGGACATTATAAAATTATTGTAAGTTACCAAGACAACACAGAGGAACAAAGTTGGAGGCAGAGTTTCTTCATAAGGCAATAGAATTTGAAGGTGACTTGCAATATCTTTTTCACGTACAGTGAAGGTCATTTTATTCCTTGTAATATAAGGTCACCCTATTACCTTTAACACAAAAGCTTACATTCTTGGTCTCTTCGCTTTTATGTGAAAAAGCATAGTTGTTGATTTGCAGAGTAGAATAAATGTGTACTCTGTTGTGTGGAATTAAACACACTGTAAGAAACTGGGTTATTATTTGGAGTGGGTGACTACTTACCTCAAGGAATAACCTAAACCCTTGGCAGGTTGCACCCTCAAAGTCACCAAATAAACATGAGCTTAACCTCCTGGTAACTATGGCATAGACAGGCTTAATTTAGAGGAGCAATGTGTAAAGTATTTATGCAGTACCAAAATAGTAATAAAGTAAAAAAGCACAACAATAAAAATTCCAAACTGAATTAGAAAAAAAAGTAAGGCATAATAAACAAAATGACACCCAAAAAGACAAAAATAGCCAATGGGGGGGACCAGAGATATGGATGTTTAAAATTGTAAGTAATAATAGCACCATAAAGAACAAAGCGCCAATAATAGTCAATTGTCTTGGTAAACTGGGACCTAGGTGCAATTTGATAATTTGAGGTAGACAGTGATAGAGCACGAGTTGGATACACCTACTAGGTTGACCTTAGTCAAAGCTTTTACCTCAAAACCTAGTCCTTTTGGTCCCAATCTGCCACAGGAGTTACACTTGTAAAGCCTCCCAGGGCCTCAGGGACCTCAGGGACCCTTTGAGACTCACAGGGTATCAGGCAGAGGCAAACAGCAGGGTCCAGACCAGGATCACTTGCCAGTGGCCAGCAGGGTGCTTCCAGGAAAAGGCCTCTTGTAGCTTGTTGTATCCCTGTAGCTTGAACAGGTTGCTACCTTTGTGGCCCTTGGAGTTCAGTTCTTTGTCGTGGAGACCAGAGTGAGCAGGTTCAATCCTTCAGGGCTCCTCTCAAGTCACAGACAGTGACCAAGACAGGATAATGAAGTGTTCTGAAGTGGGTGCATGGAGGTACCACACATATGCCTGGCAGTATTCGTGGATTGACTCCTGGTAGCACTGTAATCAATGGGTTAAAAGTTCCCAGGGCCAACCCTACTCACTTTGGGAATTTGAAAGATGATGAAAGCCTTCAGACACAGTAAAATGGGGCTCCAAGGACTGGGTGTGTGTGTGTGGCAATTGTACTATGTTAATTTTAGGGTCCTCCCACATCTGAAACTAAAATACAGTTTGGGGCAGTCACATAACCCCAATAAACCTAGAGTCAGACGTCTGGTCGAACAATGCAGGGTTTTCCAGTAACCAAACAGTAGGTAAATAAGAATTGTTTTGAAAACCTATTTTCGCCATTTGAAGTGTGGCCCAAGTGTTATATGTAAAACCCTAGCAGACCTGTCAAGCAGGATTTGACATTCAACTAGGATTTGACACTCTAGTGTGAAACAGCATGCCCACAGTCCCCAACCTGCATATTCTGTGGAGGTGAGATGAGTCATCTCTTCCTATTGAGGTCAACCTTTTTTTTAATTCCCGGTATGCATTTCACACCTATTCGTGCATTTTTAAGGCTAATTACTGACCGGGTGAAGCTGGAGAGCCAATGCAATTTAGCCTCCAGGAACTTCAGGCAGGGAAAAGGTAACTTTATAAAATTACTTTTCTATACTATTTTTTAAAAATCTCACTTCACCATTGAATTTGAATTTTTAATACCTGTTAAAAATCGGCGTTTAATTTTTGCTAGCTGGTCCCCTTCCCAAGACACATTATTAGTATTTTAATCTCTACTCTGGGAAGCTAGGTCTGCCACACTGACATTAGCTTTTCGGTGCTTGTCACTGTAAAGACATGTTAACATTACATTTCTACATATCCTGCTTTTAAATACCAAGCACCAATGCCTACATAGGGGTGATTTAATTTTAATATTTTAAATTATGGTTTTTACTTGTCCAAAGGGTTTATATTGACAGGTTGATTTGCTGTTTTAAACTGCTATAGGCAAACTATAATGGCTGGCCTAAAGCCATGTTTGCACTGCCAATTCACAGAGATTTGCAAGGACACACACACTTCACAAAAGTGCTCACGGCCATGTATAGGGACCAGGAAAAATACAAATCATGTTTTCCAGCACAAATGGTGTTCTTGTGGTGAATAGTTATGAAAGCTGGAATAAAAACCTAACTTATATCTAAATGAAAGGCGAAATTGGATATGAAAAATTTGAGCACATTCTCCAACATCATTGAGCCAGCACTGAAGTCTTCTCACTAATGTTTACAAGTATTCCTTGACTGGTTGACAAGGGGTTCTGCAAGTCAAGTCTGTAAGCAATGAAGGGAAAATAATGCACATAAGACACATTTTAGTCTTTTTCCATGACTCAAACGTTATTCTTAAGGGTACTTATAACCTGGTTTAGCAGTCCTAGCTAAGCAGGCTAATTGAAAAGTAACTGGGCCTGACACAATCCTTGTTGAAATATATTTGGTGTTCAGGGATATTCTTATAGTTGTTGCTTTGAAAATTATATCATATTGTGTTCCAGGAGGGGTGTACAGCAACCTCTTTAAAACAAGCTTTGATAATAAGTGAGGGACGTATCATCAGCATTGCATGTCTGACCCTTCCATCTCATTGTTAATCTCCAGTACGGAATTATACTCTTTAGTATCAGCAAACAGATTTAGCTGTGTGGTGAAGACTTGAATCCATTCAGAACAACAGAGCGAGTGCCCTTCTAAATACATAGGGGCATATTATCAAGCACGGCGTTACAATTATCGCCGCTTTAGCGGTAGAAAACTGCCGCTAAAGCGGCGATAATGGGCTTGATAATATGCCCTTGAGAATTCCAATAGAAGCCCATGTTGACACCAGAACATGGGCTTCTATTGGAATTCACCAGGGCATATTATCAAGCCCATTATCGCCGCTTTAGCAGCAGTTTTCTTCCGCTAAAGCGACGATAATTGTAACGCCGTTTCTTGATAATATGCCCCTTGGCTTCTCTGACTCATGCTATATCTAATGCTATCACTGGAGAACTTCCATTTGAGACATGAACTCTCAACACCAAAAAGACTTTTGACCATGTAAACAGGTCCTTTATAGAGAGGTTATGATTATTTTTGATCTCGCAGAGAAGCTGAGGAGGGCATTTGAAGCTTGACATCACCAAAAGTGGTAGAGCTGTTTTTGCATCTTTTGAAGTATCTTGTGGGACCAAACAGGGATGCTACCTTCTCCATGAATGGTTCAACTTGTATGCAAGCCATTGGCACAGTGATTAGAGCTTGATGAAAATATTCCAAGTATCAAGAGCTATCAACTAATCCACACATATATGGAACACCAAATGTTGTACTCACATAATTCAGAGCATGATCTCCTTTCTAGTTGTCAAATAAACCAGGAGAAATTTGAGGTGATGCAGTGGAAAATGAGTTTTCCCATATTACTAGAGAAAAGTATTGTAATTCTTTGAGTGAGGTTTTTAGAAACAACCTTACAGGCACAGCTAATGTCGGCTTGGAAACTCTCCATTCAGAATTTCAAACTTTGAAAGATGAGGCAGTCTTAAAATAAACTTAATCAGAAGGATCAATGCTATCATGATTTTGATCACAGTTTATTTTCTCAGGCGAGGTGAGTCCTTTTTCTGGCAATACTTATATTTTCAAAAGATTGCAATTTGCCTTAGTTAGATTCATACAGGCTTCTAAATTAACTAAGATGGCCTGGAAGAAGTTTGATGGAACTAGGGTTCAGAGAGAACATGGAATAGCAGTTACAGTTTCACTGCTCCTATGAGAGGAGGCTCTTGGCTGATTTACAAATGGTTGGTCTCTTCCTGTGACAGCATGGTGAGTATGAAATAAACGATGGACCAGACCAATTGTGTTTAAGATAATTCAAGCATTCTGCCCTTCACTTCAATATGGCACTGTTTGTACAGGCATGCTGATTTTTCCTACTGTCCCACCATTTTCCCAGCGCTACCCAGCCACCTCTAAAATTGAGCACAATTACGACTGGCGCAGTTCCACCATTCTGAAACCATGGTTTGAGAATGGTGGAACGAAGCCAGCCATAATTGCGCCCAATTACAGAGGTGGCTAATTCGTTCCTCCAGCATCTGTGTAGAGGCAGTGGGGGACATTAAGCATTGCAGACTGAGGGCCGCCTAGGGCTTACGCTCAATTAATATAATATACCATGGCATACCAGTGCAGGTGTAGAATTGAGAATTATTTACGCAAACTCGGGCTGTTTTCCAGAGCATTTTCATTCTAGAGAACGAAATCATTGTCTGGATTGCCTGTGCTCTCACTGGAACCACTATGCCCCCTTTACAAGGGGTGCATGAATAGCTCATTGATATTCCTCAACCAGAGGTACAATACAGCTGCTATAGATGTTCTGTTACCCTCAAATCAGAAATTATGAGCCTTTCTTAATGAGAGCGAGAGGGACACAGACATCCAGCCGTCTCAATAGTCCCCCATCCACAGTTTTGTATTTTGCATGGCTCTTTGATGTAAGTACTTGGACCCTCTTGATGCTTTGCTTCTTATTGTCACTGCTGCTCAATTTCTCAGCTTTCCTCACTTTACTTTACTTTTTCTATCAGATATGTCAGTTCTTGTCAACTGCTGGGTTCCTTCTTTAAGCCCCACCTCTGCTGATAGTCCCATCCTTGTGTGCTCATGCCCAGATTGCATCCTTAATGACCTCACAACCAGGGCTTTAATTGGGATGAAAAAACTTAGGGGGTCTCTCTAAGGGAAGTGGGCGATGTAATTAAGGGCGTGGCTTAAAAACATGTAAGCTAAAAATCTGTGCACAACATAGTGTGCCGCACGACTCATATTTTGCTGCTTCTGACATTGCATCCTGATATATAGTACAACAAGTAACATTCCATCTACAATAAATCAGGACTGTTGACTTTGTCAATTGTTGTTAGTTGCATATGTTAAATGAGCAACAACTATGGCTTCCTTGTATATAAAATTGAAAATGCTTCATTTGTGAAATTATGAGACAGTGAAAGAACTATAACGAGTCTCTTTGACCTTACATCAAAGGCAGTGAAGGGTGGTATTTATTTATTTATTTAGAAGTTTTATATAGCGCTAGCTATACCCAGGGGTATCAGAGCGCTTTACAGAATCAAGAGCCAGGCCATAATCCAGTCACTTTGTAAATGACGCACAACAAACTAAGGCTCATGTACAAACAAACAGTAAATACACATGGAAATATTTGGCAAAGCGGGTGGAATACAATATGTACATAGACAGCAGCTAGGCCCTGAGGGCGGTTACTGTTAGGTACTGCTGCAGAGTTTAAAAAAACATTCCACCCTGAGGATGAGGGCAAAAATGGAGAGCCTGATAGGGACCCGTCTCGGCACCTGCTTTTTAGAACTGCCGGTGCTGAGCACCAACAGGAACCGGCCCACTTAAAGCCCTGCTCACACCCAAACCTTAAACAGTAACACAGGAGGCACCAACAAGAAGGACAGATAATTGTAAGCTGCTGAAGTAGTGGCTCTGGATTGCCTATCTCACCTGCTTCACACAGTGAAAGTGCATAGTTCACTAACAAGCACTTATAATGTTGGTGCTCTTGAAACAAACAGATGCAAATGTTGGCCTTCCCCACTTTGAAGAAACATAGGGCAAGACTACAGGTGCAAGGATGTGTGTGTGTGCCATACATGCTATATCAACCTGTGGTGTTCATATATGTCCATAGGTTGCCTAAGCACTGTACAAATGTCCAATTATGTGAAATATTGTACTATGGAGTCTTCCACCAGAAATTCTGTAAAAACACGACTTAGCAATGGAGCATCCACAGACCCCGAGAGCTGCAGCTGGGTCTCAGAGACCCAATCTAAAGCCACATCTGTAAGTGTGGTTTGGCTGTCTCTTATAACATGAGGGGGCTGATGCCTATCTCAGGGCGCACAGTAATCTCTCCCACCAGCCCCAGTCATTTCGGAAAGGTTCCTCATCTCTGCCCAGTGTCACAGCTCGGAAACCCTTGTGATTACTGTATCAGGGAAAACCACGTCTTTGGGAAAGGCGGCGACGTGAGGAACCACCAGCTGCTTTTGCTTTCCCACATGTCCGTGATAAAAGGAATGATGTGACACATCAGTCATAGAATCATTTACTGGCACCGGGGACTGATGCACTTTCCTCTAGCGAGAAATAATTAACAGTTGTTAAATCTTGGCTACAGCACGTGGTACCAGGAGCTGGCATTCAAGAAGCTGAGTAAAGGTGGCCCGCTTGACCCGGAAGTAATCGCTCTTTGATTGTGGTGGTGTTGACTTCTGGGCCTCCAGTGCCCGTTGGGAAGACGTTTCAAATCATCAGTCAGTTAAGTCTTTATTGGGCCCAGAAACAACAGGCCATAAAAGTACATACATCTTCGCCAGTGACTCGTAATCTCTTCTGGGTCGGTTTTAGGAAATACCAGACCAATCAGGAATAAGAGCCATGGGACCATGGTGGCTCCCTCTCCTCAAAGAAGCTGAAATCACAAGAGGGAAAGCCGCCCCAAAACAAGAAAAAACCCGAGGAATCGGATGTGTTATATTTACTTCCCCTGATTATTATGCATTCCCAAGTGGACCATCAGTTTCCAACTCAAATGTTTTTTTTTAAATTCTTCGAGATACAAAAGTTGCAGATAACAGTATCTCTGGAGGGCCTGAATTACCAGGCCTATATTAGGCCACATGTAATGAGGGCCGTTGCCTATGAGGGACCATACTCGGGAAATTGTTAGTAAAAGCAGACCAAGCACGATTTTTTTTTTGTATAGGCCAAACTTATGTATTTGGGATTTCTTTGATGGTATTTTCGAGCTCACAATGATCTATGTCTGCATAATATTTCCCCTGCATCTTTTCACTTTGATTTGTTGAAACATATTATGTTTTATAAGGTTATCCCCAACTTCCCATTCTTTAAAAGCTCCCAAACATTAAATTGTGTTTAGCGGAATCATCGCTTGCATAATTTTCATGTGGTTGTTTTTTGCACTGTTCTATATTTAGAAAAGGAGTCTGATCTGTGTAAAATTGTCCACATATTGAGGCATAGGATCAAAGAATCAGCAGCTCTCTTCACGTCTTTGTAGTCATTTTAAACCCACACCTCCTATCTGCATGGGAAGACTACAAGTTAAAGGAGCCAATTCAGAAAGTCATTTATGAGTACTTGAAGTGGTACAACAGGATTCTTTCTTCATGATATCCACCTTTCCCTTTCCCTCAGCTGGAATCTTCTTTACAAGTGTGTTCTATTATTGGTTGACTTGTTTGTTAATAGTATGTCACCTCCTCTCCACTTTTGTTGTTGGCCAACATCACAACCCTATTCTCTGCTAGGAAACCCCGGGCATTCTGAGGAGCTTACCATAAGGATAATTGATTGCATAATGGATGAAAAAGGCAAGATTTGTAAATATTGACCACAAACATACCAACCTACACAAATATCGAGGTCACAACACATCTATGACCAAAATAACAAGTTTCTAGGCATAAAAAGTAAATTACCAAAATGTTGACTACAAAAACGTCTACTGCCCAAATATCTGCTACAAAAAAGTAAGATGTTATATCAAATAATAGAAAAAAAATAACTATTAAAAATACAGTGTTCCAATATTATTATAAAGTAATTTTAAACATATTTCTACAAATTGATAATTGAAGCTAATTATTGAAGTATCATAATAAATATTTATATATACTTTTTGTCGTTTTCTAAACACAAAAATAAACATAATAAAGCTGCTTGTTTCTAATTCTCTCAAAATAAAGTACAAAAATAATTTCTAATAAAGTTACTTACTTTTGCAACAAATTTACGAATGTTTCCAAAATACATAATACATCAAGTACAAATATATATTTCATTTAATTATTTAAAAACACCAACAATATAGAAATATTCAGTTGTTAATAAAGAATAATCTTAAAAAATAAACATCAACCATCCAGAGACAAAAAATCTCCAAGGAGTGCACTCTACTGCCAGCAAATTAATGTATTGTGATACGAAGGGAGCGACAAAAATTAAAATGTTTCAGTTTCCGAATAGAACATGGAACCTTTCTCACAACGTTTTGTTTCCAGTCCTATCTCAAGGTTTCAAGTGTAATGGTGCGTAAGTCCAGCACGACACATGGCCAACCATTGGTACTCCAACACCCTCCCATAGAATATATTGGAGGTAGGGACTTAAACCCCATAGGAAATAATGCTAAGATACATTAAATTATTGAAAAATATTACAAAATGTAAGTAACGTGTTTAAATAATCTAAAAAGAAAACATTTATTGTTTATTTCTGAAATATTTGAATAACCTATTTAACAAAAAAATTCGGGATCACAGACTAACTGGGAGAGGGGACATCGGTAGGTGGGGTGGGTTGAGGGGAACAGACATAGTGCTAGACCAGATATCATGGAGGTCATGAAGCCTGTGCAGAGGGTACAACTAGAGGCCCTGATGGTATAGAGGCCTTTTGAATTAAAGAGGGAATGAGTGCTAGCCTAGATGGCTGTGGGGTCTGCTCTTTGGACTCCATTGGATGGCCTTGTTCAAGGTCAGGAGGCACCCCAATATCTGCTTCCTCCTGGCTGGTGGAGTTCTCATACCCCACCCCCGGTTAGCATTACAGTTTGGTAGTTTTTGATGACAGATCTTGTTTGTCTTAGGGTGGGTGCTGTCTCTCTCTGCTTGTGAGGGCTTTCTCCTCCTGGGTGGTGGTGTCAAGCTGCCATGCTTACTTCGCAGTCGAATATCTTCTTCCTTGCTCGAGAGCCTGCTGTGATAATTGTGGGCCAGCCTGGACCCCTGAAAAGGAATGTGAAAAGAGACAGAAGATTTGAATTCATGTATTCAATATTGCATATCAAATGAACCTTATTTTAAAGGGATATTATACCCCAAAATAAAAGAACTGACCCTGACATTGTACAGTTTTTACTAAATTTGAAACAAGACAATGTTTACATAATTATTTTCGTGAACTTCTTAGTAGTAAGAAATTATATTTTCTCAAAATGTGTGGGAATCAGGCAAGAGATGTTTTAAGGCGTGGACCTAGCGGGCAGTTGCCCAGGGCCTGCACGCTCCAAAAGTCCCTTATGAAAGTGTACTTTCCCTCTATCTCATTTCTTTCTGTTTCACTGTATTCACCTTTAACGTAGAATTCAATATAGTTTGGCAACAGGGGACTTGAATCAGCAGAAAATGAGTAATACGCTTCACGGTTGTTCCAAACAGAGACCCCAAAAATATTGCTTGCCCGGGGCCCCCAAAATCTTTAAGATGACACTTACTTAGGCATTCAGAGGAGCAGAAAGGATTTACGAATAGGGTTTTTATTTGTCTAATCTGGTGCTTAAAATTTAGAAATATTTTTTTCTATATCTTAGAAAAAAACTGCCTATCTTAGATTAGAGTAAATCCACACGAAGCAACAATGCATTCTAAAGGAGTATGTCTTATTGTTGATCTTAGTGTAAAATGTTTGAAAATGTATTTGAAAATTGAGTGTATTTTCATATTTTTTAATGAAACCAAATATGGCGGTTTGAAAGTAAAGTAAAGCTACACAATTTCAGCACCAATTAAGCTAAGTTTGACAAAATGGCAATGTAACATACCTCAAAATGTTGAATGTGAAAAGCTTTTTCATTATGTCCAGATGAGATAAGTAGTAAAGCCAACCTAAACTACAATTTTTTTTGTATGTTAGTATTTTTAAACTTTCATTCATTTCCTAACACCCAAATAACACAGGTTAAGTACAACATGAAATGTTAGAACAAGGTCAGTCTGAACACGACTGGACACCTCTCTCAAAACGCCGGTGCTCTTAAGTGGATATACAAATAATGCACTTACCGCCTGTCTGCCGCTCAAACACTTCCAACTGAGCGTTGAGGGTCAACCAAATTACTCTCAGGGGCCTCTTTTATAGTAGATTCATGCCTGGGGTGACGAGAATGTAGCTGAAAGGACAAGCCCAGAATGCCCTGGGCCTTGATCCGGGCTTAACGACAAAGGTCCTTGTTGTGTAGCTTCTCGTTCTGGGTGTGGACACCCACTGCTTGCAGCACATTGCAGAGTCTCTCTCAGTTTGGGAACCATTCTGCATTGCTCAGCTGGGTCTCCGGGCCCCCATAAAGCTGAGGCTACTTTTGGAGGACCCCCCCTCACAAATAATCTATGACTTTTCAGTGGTGAATGGGGGGGGGGTCGGCTCATGTTGTCCATCAGCTATTTTGGGCATTTTAAAACCTAAAGGAGCAGTAGGATGGCTTTCAGAAGATGACTCAGAAAGACCTCAAAATGGCAGTCTTCCTCTTCCTGTATGTAATTGCCTGTTTGTTGAAGTAGGTAGAGATAGATCTCTGCTCCGCCCCATGTAGGATGGAGTACACTGTATAAAGAGGTGACATCTCCGCATGCAGGAGGGAGGCCCCTGAATATGGAGAAACCCAAAACAAGTTATAGTATCATGAAAATAATAACAGGGATTGTTTGTGTACATAATTTATGTGTTGAAAGTAAGGTTTTTGCTATGTTAGTTCCAAAACTAGAGTAATATGTAAGAATTTGTACTTAAGTGTGGATAATGAAAAGTGTTTGAATGTTATTGCACATAAAGAGGCAAAGTAGAGAAGAGCATGCTTGATGATGGCATTATGAAAATTAAACAGAGTTGTCTCAGAAAGATATATACAGACGGTAGTCCAACACCCATCGACAAGAGACTATCAAACTATATAAATGCAGTAACCAAACTACCTGCTAAAGATAAAACTGAGGTTTTTACTTAATCCTGCACCTGTATACCTTGATCTGAATTTTGTAGCCACTCCGAATACCTAGATGTGGACATAGATGAGGGTCAAGATCTATATGTGAGCCCTGTCACATGTCAATATTTAGCAACATGCAATGGGCTACAACAACCTTGCACACAACGTTTGGGGAATACACCAGTACCCCCACTTAAATGGTTGAAACATCTGAATTGTGAATTAAGGATCCAAAAAGTGCATTCAGTAATGCCCAGGGTACTAAAGCGTGCGCTACTGTACTTCTTTTGAGTTAGTGTGGCAGGATGTCAGTAGGGTGTGACAAGATGGAGAGAGAGAGCATACCAGGCAACACTTGCAACAAAGACACATAATGCTTACATACATGAAGTGGGTGCTAGGGTGTTGGACTTGGCCCTTTTTCCCGAAATTTTTCGCTTTTCGGGGAAACTAAATGATATATGAATGCTGTATGAATGTGTGCAGACTGAGTTTCCCCATTTTAAAAATGTAACTTAAAATGGATGCCAGAGCTGTGTGGTTGCGCCGTTTGACTGAGCTAGGTTGACAGTCTAGGCATTATTTCCCAGCAGCCCCAGCTTTTGGAGGGAAGCCTGGCACCCAGGGTGCTCTACCCCTCCCCCTAGGCCAGTTAGAGCCAGTTTCCCCAGACGCTTCTAGAAGCTTCTGGCACTGTCTGGAAGGTGGGGTGAGGGGCGTCTAAAGGGCGGAGCTGGGTTGCCATGCAGTCAGTCAGAGGGTGGACCTGGGAGAGAGGGGACCTGCTGCCAGGTGTTACCGCCACATGGGCCTGTGTGCTGGGCCCTGAGCCTACCTACCCCCCCCCTACTGTCCACAGGGCGAGGGAAAGATATAGTTGGGGCAACGCAAACCTGGAGAAGCCCTCGCAGGAGTTTTAGGCGGTAGGATCAGTCAGGGACCTATGCCTCTGAAAGTGACAGGGCTTAGGTGCTGCCTTTCAAGTGAGTGAGGGATCCTGAACTACCCACTGATCTGGCCCGGCGAGAGGAGAATCCAGGGACGACAGGCAGAGACTGAGTAGTCCGCCTGCAGCCACCAACGCTACTTCCCCCCCCCCCCGTTCAGTAACCCTCCATCAAGGGGCAGGGACCAGGAAACGCTATCTACAAGCTCCCTGGAAGGAGAGCGCTATTCACAAGCTCCCTGGAAGGAGAGCGCTATTTACAAGATGCCCCTGGAAGGAGAGCGCTAAATCTGGGGAGCGCTACACTGAAACGGATGGTGCTCTGCTGGTGAGTGTGGTAACCCAGCTGCCTGATGCCCCTGGAGCTGAGGAAACTGCCTAGCGCCTGGGAAGCACCCTTGCTACGGCCCCAGTAGCGCTGTTTGGAGGGAAGGACTGGTTCACGTGGAAGCGCCGTGTGGGGGCCACCCCGGAACGCCTACAAAGCCAGCGGGAGGCCACCCCGTGACTCGGGCACATTTGAACGTATGTAAAGCGGAGCGGGAGCCCACCCCGCGTGTGTGCCGCCTGTGAATGTTTAAACTTACAGCGGTTGCCCACCCCGCGTAATGGCGGCGCGCTACATGCTGTGTACAGCGGGTGCCCACCCCACGTAATGGCGGCGCGTTACCTGCTGTGTACCTAAGCGGGTGCCCACCCCGCATTTTGCCGCCGTGGAACGGAGAGAGAATCCCCGCCGTTGGACCCGGAGGTCTGCGCGGGCTCCCCCGTGACGTCAGGGGAGCCTCGCAGCGATTGGTGCTGGCTGACGCGCCCCCGCGATAGCCGCGCACGGATTGGCTGCCGGACGACAGGAAGCAGCCCGGAGGTCGACGGAGACTTCGCTCCGTGGTGGGGGGCCCTCCTGAGCCAGAGGAGAGCCCCGAGTGCGGCGTCGAAGTCCCGGGCCCCAGGAGGGGGCCCAGGGGAAGCCAAGGGAAGCCCCATGTGAAGTCCGACGTCGGGGAGAGCAGAGCGGGAGGACGGGAGCCTACCCCGCCTCCCCCAGCCGAGGACGTCCGCAGCCCTGCTGAGGCTACCTCTAAGCCCCGGGTGAAGTCCGGAGTGGAGGAGAGCCCCGTGTGCGCTTCCTGCCACGAGGGACGCTGAAGAACGCCCGAAGGCCGCCGCGAGGACTGCCGGTGAGTGGGGCTACCTGCGGAGACCGGTGGGGGCCGTTCGAGGTACGGGGTCGGTACCTGAGGCCCCCGGGGACCGAGCGACTGCCTGCAGCCCGAGAGCCCGGTGAGTGGGGCATTGGGGGAACCAGTGGCGTTGAGGGGGCAACGGGGCACGTTATTAGTGCCCGCCCCGGTGATCCTTCACATTTTTGGGACCTTGCGGGGCGCACTTAGAGGGTGTGTCGGGGCACGTTGCCGGTGCTCGCCCCCAGGGCCCGTATTCTTCCGTGGGGCCACATTATTCCCGGTTGGTTTCCAGAGTCCCAGGGAGGGGACTCCAACGTGCCCAGAACTGACAATTTGGCGCCCCGGCCCCGACGGACAGTGGGTAGTGGCGACGTGGGGCCCCTTTGGTTGCCTAGCCAGGAGGGCACTACAAGGGGAGACTTTTGCTGAGGGCCCTCTGGATAATGTCGGTGTGGCCGTAGTGTTGACTAGTGTTTTTCCTCTCAGGGTTGCTATGCTAATGTTCAGGCCTACTATCACACTAGGATGACCTCAGGTAGTTCATGCCTGCCCTAGGGTGTTTAGACCCCATACTATAGTGAACTATGCAGATGCGTTTATACCCAGTGATGATGCCAGAAGGTATACGTAATGTATTGATGCCTGTTTTCACGCGCTATGTTTATTTGCCATGCCCTGCGCGCTAAGGCTTGTTTTAATGCGCTATCACCGTGGAAGGTGCGGCGCTTTATTCAAATGTTATGTTTGCAAGCGCTATGTCAATGGCTAGGTCTAGATGCCAGGTTTTAAGGTAGTGATGCTCTGCCTACCCTAATTTCCTGCCTCAGGGGATGCCCAGGCCGGTCAGGTATATTGTGATGGTGTGAGGTTTCCTTTACAGGTGTGCCGGCCTAATGTTCAACGTAATGCCCTGTTGTATTTTATTGCAGGTTGCAGCTAATGGACTTACGTTTAGTATCTGCTAAATCGCAATGATTCCGGCAGGGGCCCGATTGGCCCTGCCCTGTATATAATTCCCCCCTGTAAATTTGACCCAGCGCCAGTTGGCGCAGTGTAGAGATTACCTGACACCTTGTGGTTTTGGACAATACAATAGTTCTTTTACCTAAACTGGTGTAGTGTCTCTTTTTGTAGTGTGCCTTGTGTGTCGCCTGTGTGTACTGCGTGGATGCTTTGCACATTTCCTCCGGAGTTTGGCCCGCCCGCTCTGCACCACGCTACCCGTTTCCAACATAGGGTAATGTGTGAAATATGTTGTAGTGATTAATGAGTATGTTTGGGGTGACATACCCAGATGCACATGTAGCCCCAGCTACTTACCAATCAGCCACATGTCACCGAAATTCCGAGCAACAATGCAAAGTTCAAGAAGTGACAGGTGCTGGATGTAGCTATTGTGAGTTCTTCCAGGGAATGCAGAGTATACACCAGGGAAGCAGTCCTTTGTATCACAAACAGCTTGAACGGCGATCGAGTGGCAGCAGTGTCTGTTTTGGAAAAGGTGTTTTGTGAGGTGGCTGAATTGCCAGGTGGGTGCAGTCAATAGAGCCTAGAACAAGAGGGAAGTGGGCAAAGGTATAACATTCCTTTGCCACCCTTTGACGTCCCATGGATCACTGTAGAATGGTGCACTCAACTGTTGATGCTTCTTAGTGGATGATGCAAGCATCAAGACTGACTTGCCTGTGAGATGCCTACATTGTCAGAGCTGAACCTCTAAAACGATCCAATAGCCCTGAAATTGAGTGCAGCCCATTGGTTGACATAGGCAGGGATAGCCTGGGAGAGGTCTATAGGTGAATCAAGCACTCCTGCTCCTTGTCTCCAATCACCCTAAGATTAACATCACATAAGAGGTGGTATTTGGCAATAACGCCTTCCCTGGACATCTCAAAGATATTCATACTTTGCTGTAAACCCTCTACCTTTCAAATAATTATTCATAATAATGACGGGTAAAGCAACAAACATGTTCTCTGACATAGTTAAGGCAGAAAAAGTTAGTATGTGTGTAAGTTCATTTCTTATGTGATTACCTGGGATGTGATTGGTTGGTTTTGAAATATTTCAAATGTGAATGAGTGGTAGAGTTCAGATCAATCACACAATCTATCTATCTATCTATCTATCTATCTATCTATCTATCTATCTATCTATCTATCTATCTATCTATCTATCTATCTATCTATCTATCTATCTATCTATCTATCTATCTATCTATCTATCTATCTATCTATCTATCTATCTATCTATCTATCTATCTATCTATCTATCCATCCATCTATCTATGTTTAATTGATGGCTACATTATTTTCTTTGGGAGTTTGTTGCAGTACCAGTGTTTGGACATGTGTGGTACTAGACCTATTCCAAGGCTCAGCTAGAGTACATTTACTACTGTTTTGGGTCTTTTTTGGCTAGAGTGAAGTTAGTGAATGGCGTGGCTTGACACCCAAGGAGCATGGCGTCGCCTGAGTGAGACTCCTCGGAGCGGCGCAGTGGTTTTGCGCTTTCTCGTCACCTAAATGCAGCCAGAAGTATACTGAGCGCGTCGGAAGGTGTCTGCATCATGATGTGATTCTCAGCATCTCTAAATTCAGCTTTTATGACCTGTTCCTGAAAGAAGTTGGTTTCAGTCCAGTGCGGTAATGTTGCGGCCACCATTTTGCGTTCTATTGTTTCCCCATTTTCCTCACAGCGTGAGATTTTATTTTGACACTGCGGCGCTGCGAGTTGCTGCTTTCAATTGTTGGATATGTTCTCATTGGATCAGGATCCTTAGTGATTCTGGACTTTCATTTTGACACTTTGCCTTCTCTTCCTGACGTGGTTGTCGACATTAACAGGACGGTTGGGCGCTGTCTGCCATTTTATGCATGATTGCTAACGCACTGTGTTGTACTTGGGCGCTGTCCGCCATTTTATGCATGAATGCTAACGCACTGTGTTGTACTTTTGCCAGGAAGATATATAATGGCTCGTAATTTTGACATTTAGCGCTTTTGGCTATACTGTTACAATGCGTATTCTCTTCACTATGGGACCGCTTTTGTTTGCCTGCCTTCCTTGCAGCATATGGCACTAGAGACCTGTTCCTGGACGAAATTGTTCTTATCCTCAGTGCAGTAAGGTTATGTCCGTCATTTCATTTCAGCTTATACCTGCTTTTATTTCAAAACGTGAAATGCATTTTTTGCCCCATTGCGCTGTCAACCGTCATCCTCATATGCCTGGAATGAACTCACTGAATGGGGTCCTTCAATGTTTTTTATCCTAAATTCGAACCTTTGCTTTCCTATTTCGACGTGGTTGCCTACACTAGCAAGGTATGCTTCTGGTATTGACGCTACAATGCTTACCTTCTTCAAAATGGTTCTATTTGTACCCGGATGCTCCTGTTTATAGCTCATTTCCTCTCATAAGGTTTATTGGTGGTGAAGGGCAAAGTTGAAGAGGGCCATTTTAGTTCTGTTTTAACCTCCACCAATATCACATGACCTATGTCTGTACCTCTTTTTGGAGCTTCTCTGGTGTATGAACTTTGGTTTCAGCAAGTTATTCTCCTCCTGCAATAACCTATATTTTATCTAAAGCTATTTTATATTTCTTACTTCTCGCTCTTTCATGGGCAGACTTAGGAGATCGAAGCCTCTTTCTTTGCATTCCAAGCAACTCTTCATTAAGAATTCAATGATTTTTACTGTATTCTCCAAGATGGAAGACTCTGCATCATCCCTAGCAAAGAGTCCTAACTCAGCAACTAATGTTTCTACATCGGCAGGAAAGTCCAGTGTATAGCGTGTTAAAAAAGATCCTCAATCTCCACCAAAATCTTCCTCCCCTGTTTCGTTGGAGATATTGCTGGAAGAAATACGAGCCCTTCGACCCTTTGTGGAAGAAACCAACACCAAATTGTAGTTCCTCACTGACACTTGGTCTCAAATGGATTATCGGCAGTTGAGTGTAACATTTCATCTCTCGGGGCCATGGATACTAAAGTCTCGGCACTTCAATCTCAAGTTTCCACGCTTCAAAAACAGGTCGAAGACCTTGAAAATCATTACAGGAGGAATAACCTACATATTTATGGCCTTCCGGAAGGGGTTGAGGGTCAGAACCCCCTCACCTTTTTCAGATCTTTTCTCCCCAAGCTACTTCATATGCCGGAGGAAACTGTCCTAAATATTCAACGTGCTCATAGACTTGGACGCTTGCCGTCCAATGCATCTTCATCGCAGAGACCAAGAGGAGTCATATTGTATTTTCTTGAATATACTGACTTATTAATGACTTTGTCGGTTGTCAAAGCTTCTCAACGCATAACATGGTCTGGATCGACTTTGTTCTTTGCACAAGATTATGCAAAAGCCACAGCAAATAGGCGTAAGGCATTTCTTAACATGAGTCCTGATCTACGTTCTTTGGGAGCTCGCTATGAACTCTTTCATCCCTGTTTATTTAACCCCTTCAGTGCCCGCCCCTTTCCCCGCCCTGTGCCGGCCGTTGCATTAGCGGGCGGGGTCTATGACGAGCTGGACTCGTCATGGGCACAGCGCAACCGCGGCCCATGACGAGTCCAGCTCGTCATGGGCACTGAAGGGGTTAAGGTTACTTACAAAAATAGAACAAATACCTATGAGGATCCAGTGAAACTACAGAGCTTCATCAATTCATGCAAGATGGAGACCATGGAATTTACAGATGCCTCCTCATCACATAATTCTTAATCTTAAGAGTTTTGGGACTTTTTTGGTCCTTGGATGTTTATGTTCGTTCCTTGTTCATTCACTGGTCTTTTGTTCCGTAATATTTTAAGCTCTCTGTTATGATGTGTTGTTGTCTAGTTTAAATTGATTAACTATATATTTCGTTTTGATAATCTTTTTGCTGATTCTGTTTCTCTCCCTGTTCTAGATTTGTTGATGTACGACGTCCGCAGTTGTTTTGTCTTTTATGGCGTGATTCCTTCCCCGCCCTTCGTTTCGTCGACTTTGGTCATGCCATTTGATCCATGTGGTTTCACACCCCCCCTCATCCCTGGTCGATATTTGTAGGTATGTTTTATTCCCGCTTTTCTTCTTTCTGTCTCCTTCTTTTTCTTCTTTTGCCTCTTCTTTTACTTCCTTCTCAGATATCACTTTTGTCTTTTCATCCTTTCCTGCATTTTTTAATCTAATCACCCGCGTTTTTTTTCACCAACGATCCTTTCCTTCTTCTTTTTTCACCTCTTTTTTCGAAGTTTCAAAGTTTATCTATTTCCATCTGTTTCATATTTATTTAATTTTTCTGATGTTTGCTTTATGGTTGGCTCATTTTATTTCTCATTTTGCCTCCCTGATTTATGGCTTTAAAAATAAATACATGGAATGTTAAAGGTCTAAATTCCCCTATTAAGATACAAAGGGTGTTATCTTATTTATCTAAACTGGATGCTAAAAAATTTTTATTACAGGAAACTCAACTCACAGACTCTGAATCCCTAAAGCATAAGAAAAATTGGGTTGGTGAAGTCTTTTACTCACCTGGTGATGGCAAAAGAAATGGTGGGGCGACTTTGGTTCATAAATCTTTGACGACCTCCCTTATCTCCCAAGAGAGAGATAGTGAGGGTAGATGGTTATTCACCAAACTGGAGATTGATGGTATTTTGTTTTCTCTTTTTAATGTCTACGTTCCTACCTCTGGTGATGCCCCTTTTTGGTCCCATATACTTCAATTGATTTCTTATAATAATGCCATAATGTAATTCTCGATGGGGACTGCAACCAGTTATTTGACCCTTTTCTTGATTGAAGATCTAAAGTTTCTTTCATTCCATCAAAAGCACACAAAGCTTTCCCACAAACTATAAAACACATACATCTCACTGACACCTGAAGACTTTGTATTCCATCCCTGCAGGAATTAACTTTTTACTCTTCCCCTCATCAGGCCCAGTCAAGAATTGATTATATTTTTACCTCACATAATGTCTCCCTATCATTATTGTCTGCTGATATAGGCCCCATACTCATCTCTGAGCACGCCCCTGTCTCCATTCAATTGATATCCTGCCTCACTCTGAGCACCCTAGGAGATGGCGCTTCAATAACTCCTTGCTTTTAGATCCCCATTTCAACACCTCTTTTATTTCTTTTTTCAACTAATACTTTCTTTTGAATACTACTGACACATTACCCTTTCATAATATTTGGGATGCTTTTAAGGCCTCTGCACGTCACATCATTATTTGTTATACCTCTAACAAACGGAAAATGGCTCGGGCTTCCAATTCGAAACTCCTCTCTAAGATTAAACAATTAGAGCATACCTATTACACCTCTAAATCAAAAAACTGTCTAACTGAATTGATTAAAGCTAAGCTTCAGTATAACAAGTATACATCTGACAATGCTGCTTTATTTCTTTTAAGGACTAGCGCAACATTTTATGGAGGGCAAAATAAATCCTGTAAATTGTTAGCTAACTACCTTAAAACAAAACAGAATACATTCAACATAGAATCTATTATAACAGACACAAATTCTTCCAAATTTAAAGATTCTGATATCCTACAATAATTTGTTTGTTTTTACGAACAATTATACACTCCAGAGATTACCCCCACTGATTATGATATCTCCCTCTATCTTTCCTCCATTCAAAAATACCCATCTCCATCTTTACATTTGGACCTTCTAAAATCAGATCTGACTCAGTCTGATTTACTCACTGCACTTAAATCCCTTAAAAAAGATAAGGCCCTTGGCCCAGATGGCTTTACTGCTGAATTCATTTTGCATTTTGCCCAAGTACTAATACCTAAATTACATGCTTTAATCGCCTCTTTTCTATCTTCTGGTACTTCCTCAGGCACTTTTCTGGAAGCCCTGATCTGTCTTATCCCTAAGGAAGGTAAGGATTTACAATATTGCAAAAATTACCGACCCATTTCCCTTGTCAACATAGATTACAAAATCTTTTCTAAATTGTTGGCTCTTCGTTTGGAGTCTCATCTCCCTCATCTTTTGGGTAAGGAACAAACAGGCTTCGTTAAAGGACGATCTATTAATGACAACACCCGTTTATATTTTTATATTATTTCCAAGACACAAAATCTTCCAAAATCCCTTGCTGCCATTGCCCTTGATGCTGAAAATGTTTTTGACAGAGTGTACTGGCCTTTCATTTTTCAAACACTAAAATGGTTTGATTTTGGCTCGAAAATCATTTCCTTGCTATCCCTGCTTTATTCGAACCCTAAGGCTGCCATTTTTGCTAACGGTCTCACGTCCCCATACTTTCCTCTCCACACGGGAGTGAGACAAGGATGTCCTCTATTCCCCGTTCTTTTCAACCTAGCACTAGAACCTTTTCTATCCAAAATAAGACAGAATCAGTCTATTACAGGGTATACTTCAAACTAACTAACAGTACAAGTTAAATTAGCTGCTTATGCTGATGATGTTCTTCTATTTCTCTCTCATCCTCAAAATTCCCTCCCGGCCTTTTTAAACAAAGTACAATCGTATTCCTCAGTTTCCGGTTACAGATTAAATAATGATAAGTGTGAAATCCTACCCTTAAATAAATATACTTTTAAATACGACTTTTCTATTTCTAATTTCACTTGGAATCCACTTCACATCAAATATCTTGGTATATGGTTTACTCCCTCCATTAAAACATGAAACCCTCACAATTTTAATAAGTGTATTGAGAAGCTTACTTCTAAATGGCATCCTCTATATCTTTCTTGGTGGGGTCGTCTCAACACTATTAAGATGATGCTAACGCCCATTATCCTCTACCTTATTTCTAATATTCCTATACCCATTCCTAAAAAATGGCTCCAAAAAATTAAGTCCATCCTTACTTCCTTTTTATGGCAGAATAAAAAGAATAGAATGTCCTTATTGAAGCTTTTGTGTCCAAAATCTGAGGGCGGTGTTCGATTCCCTGATTTTCCCAAACATCATAAGGCCTTTTTATTACGACATATCTCTAAATGGTTGCCTGACCCCTCTCCTGATTTGCCTCTTTGGGTAGATCTAGAAAGTTCCTCTCTTTCCCCATTTTCTTTCAAAGAATACTTATCTTTTACACGGAAGCCACAACTCTTATGCACGCCAATTATTAAAGACTCTTGTAAATGTTTGAACAATCTTCTCCATGAGCCTCATGACCTCGACACATTTCTTAATTCCACCATTTGGCATAACAAATTCATCTGCATTAAAAATAAACCTGTCTTTTGGAGAACCTGGAGAGACAAAGGCCTTCTTTGGGTACATCAATTATTTGAGAATGATAATTTCCTTACCTTTTCACAGGCATCCTCTCTTTTTTCCTTGCCTCCCTCATTTTCATATACATTTCCAGCTTTACACTTAGCGATATTAGATTCCGAATCTTATTTTAAATCCTTTCCTTACTCCTCTCCACCACCAGACTATCTTCGGTCCAATATCCTCCATAAGTCAACTAAGGCCTCCACTCTTTATACATGCTTATTAGCCCCTTCCTCGACAAGAATCAAAACAAAAATTGAGCTTTCTTGGGAAACTGACTTGGATACACATTGGCCCATTTCTGTATGGGATACAATTTGGACGAAGATTAGGAAGTCCTCAAGAGCAGCTAGTGCTACTCAAACCCTTTTTTAAATTTATAACAGCCTACTACTTAAACCAGTTTCCGTGCATAGAATACACTCTGAAATTCCTGATATTTGTTGGTCTTGTTCACTTCCACAGGCAGATCTTCCACACTTGCTATTTTCATGCCCATTAGTTATGCAGTTTTGCAAATCAGTATGGACACAAGTTAACACTATGTTTGGTACTAAAATTCCCATTTCATTTGAGAATATTTTTTTAGGTAGCCTCTCAACTAGCTGTACTAAAGTCAAGACACAATCGCAAATCATTGACCTATTATTGGCTGCAGCTTTTCAGCAGATAACTAAAAACTGGAAAGATGCTGCCAAACTATCGTATTTAGCTTGGTGGTATTCTGTATGTTATAACCATAGACTAGATACGACCTTTGTATTTCCCATGTCTCTTAAACAAAAAACATTACGTTTATGGTCTCCTGTCACACCATTTTTGGATAATTGTGCTAAAAGATCTTTTGCTCCAGTACCATGTATTCAAGAAGTTGCCCAACCCCTGTGAATTTCCTGTTTTTGTGACAAGCCTAATAGTTATTTGATTCACTTTAATATGATTATAGTTGTATACTTAATAATTTTAGAATCTGTTTTCACCCTTATACTTCTGCCATAAATATTCTTTTATTGTATCATTGCCTGCCTCTATGCTATTTAATGGTATCTTCTGTAATGCATTTTAATGATCTGATACCCATTACTTCGATGTTCTCTTTTGACATATATTTAATAAACTTATTTTTTTTAAAGTGAGAAGTGCAGTTAGTGAATAGCAGCGGTCCTACTCTTTTGTGGATGGGATTTGACCCCTCCCATAACCCCTCTTTACCCCTCCTTTAACCTCTCCTATTTTGTAGTAAGTATTCCCCATTTTCCAGCCAATCTCATCTGTCCCTCCCACACTTACTGCAAAAACGCATGCACACATGTCAGTAGCTCGCCACATAGAAATAATAGGAGGAATAGACATCCCCATATAGGATTATTATATAGCATTTTGTAGTACGTGAGAAGTACTACTAAATGTACTAAAAAGTGCACATATATATATATATATATATATATATATATATATATATATATATATATATATTATCTACTGGCGGTCGCCAGTAGATAGTTATAGTTAGGATCGTGTTTCCATAGGAAATCTCAAAATTCTATTTTGAATAACTTTGGCGCCGGTTGACGAATCCTCGCGAAATTTTCAAAACTAATGGGGCGCTCCGTTCAGCTCCTACTCTGAAAGTCTCGGGGTGATTTGTCAAGCGGGGGCCGAGAAAAAAGGGGGGTCCCAAAACGCGTTTTCCCCATGCATTTTTCTATAGGACCTTTAGACACAGCTACAGCCCGAACGGCTGAACAGAATTACTTGAAATTTGGCAGAGAGGTAGCCATAAGGTCAAGGAAGTGCCTTTTGCAGGTCTGGTGTAAATCTGTTCAGTATTTCCTGAGAAAATAGCATTTAAAAGCATATCAATATCTATACGCGCGCAGGGTGCGCGCACTGTGTGCGCACCGTGCGAGCACCGTGTGAGCACCCTAACGTGCGCGAGCGTAATTCTGATTGGTGGTTACATGTTAGGCAACGTTCGAATCGGTCGAAATCAGGAAGTGTCGGCCGCCATTTTGTTTGTTTTCAGTGTGAGAGTGAAAAAGGAAGGTGGCGAACGTGAAAAGGGGGCAGGGTAGAGAGTTCCTGACCCCCTAGCCTGGATATTGTCATCAGTGATGTCATCAGTGATGTCATTTGAAATGTCATCAGTAATGTCATCAGTGATGTCACTGACCATGTCATGAGTGATGTAATATGTGACGTCATCAGCAGTGCATTGCGGGGGCGCGAGTTATAGTTAGCTGAACTAACTATAACAGGGGACTTTCTAGGGTTTTGTACGAGGGAAATGTCCAGCTAACTATAATGCCCCTGAAACCTATGGTTTTTTTTGTGTGAATTTCTAAGGTTTTTTAAATGCCAATTCCTAACTGTAACGTGCATGAAATCTATGTTTTTTTAAGTGAATGTATATATATATTCACTGAAAAAAACATAGGTTTCAGGGGCGTTATAGTTAGCTGGACATTTCTCTCATACAAAACCCTAGAAATTCCCCAGTTATAGTTAGTTCAGCTAACTATAACTCGCGCCCCCGCAATGCACTGCTGATGACATCACATATTACATCACTCATGACATGGTCAGTGACATCACTGATTACATCACTGATGACATCTGAAATGACATCACTGATGCCATCACTGATGACGTCATCCAGTGAGTGTGTGTTTCTGTAAATTTTAAATATGTTTAATATATATATAGGGAAAAACCTATGGAAGAATGAGTGGGTGTATAAGTGTGTGAATGGATGATTTAGTAGGTGCGTGACTGACTCTATAAGTGAGTCATTAAATGTATCTTACTGCAGACTAGTGACTAAACTGTGTGAATGTCTGTATCTATCTGTCTGTTGGTGTATAAGCGGCTGCATGGTTTTGTGAATAGCTATATGTGTGTCTCTATGGGTTATTGATTGGTTGTCTGAGTATCTGTATGGGTGCCTGAGTGTTTGTGTGGGTGGGGTGTGTGTGACTCTGTGCATACATGTGTGAGTGGGTGATTTTATGGGTGCATGGTTTTAAGAGTGCATCTGTTATGGACTGTATGGTTGGGTGAGTGTATGTATGGGTGTGTTAGTGATTGAATGTATATCTAGGTGGTACATGTGTGAGTAACTACATATGTGAAAGGCAGTATATATGTGTGTAAGAGTATATAAGTGGGTACATGTGAGAGTGTGTGATTGTGAGAGTGGCTGTATGGATGAGTGTGTGCTTGTATCAGTGATTGTATAAGAACGTAAGAATGTGGTACTATTTTTATGAGTAAGTGAACTTGTGTGTGTATAACTGCATAGGTGAGTAAATGGGAGTGTGATTTATTATTTGCATGACTGACTAGGTGTGAGAGTACCTCTATGGATGATTGGTGGTGTGTGAGTGTCTATAAATGCATATGATAGTCCTGTACTGAGTGACTGTAAGTATGAGTGACTGTACAGTTGAGTGAGTGGATGTGTGTGTAGATCTAAGAGTCAATGAGTGGGTATGTAGTTATTGGTATTGGAGTATCTATGGTTTTGAGAATGGACGTCTGAAACTTTGATTGAGTATATCAAAGGGTGTGAGAAGATGCACTAATTTATCACATGGATGATGTCATCAGTGATGTCATCAGTGATGTCATCAGTGATGTCATTTGAGATGTCATCAGTGATGTCACTGACCATGTCATGAGTGATGTAATATGTGACGTCATCAGCAGTGCATTGCGGGGGCACGAGTTATAGTTAGCTGAACTAACTATAACGGGGGAATTGCTAGCGTTTTGTACGAGGGAAATGTCCAGCTAAATATAATGCCCCTGAAACCTATGTTTTTTTCAGTAAATTTCTAAGGTTTTTTAAATGCCAATTCCTAACTATAACGCCCCTGAAACCTATGTTTTTTTCAGTGAATTTAAAAGGTTTTTTAAATGCTAATTCCTAACTATATCAGGCCTGAAACCTATATTTTTTTCAGTGAATGAGTTTTGTAAATGAAAATTTTGAATGTATTAATTGTTATGCTGATTTTTTTGATACTGATTTACTACATTTTTTAAACTATTTATTTTTAGATATATTTTTTTTAATTACATTATAATTACATTATACATTACAATACAAAATATACTTTCTCAGAATGAATTACTTTAGTTTAAATACTTGGCAAATAGGCAACAGACTTTTAAGTACAGTAGTTACAGTTGTTGCAATGGGCAACACAATTCCAAACACAAAGCAACATTGAGCTCAATGTGAATTTCTAGTTAAATGCAATTAGTTACTTTATGGATTACTTTTCTAACCACAGGACTGGATCCTAGATTCAGTCCTTGGACATCTCCTGTAAACAGTTGAGTAAAAGCGCTTTGGTTACAGTAGTAATTTTTAAGGAATATTATTGTATTTTAAAAGTTGACACTTAGAAACTTTTTCCCATAGAATCACCAATGTTATCCTATGGCAGAAAATTCACTTAGCAGGTAAGTAGTGTTATCGTTACTTTTTCTTACTCAGTGGTGGATCCTGGATCCAGCACTGGCCAACCTCCTGTAAACAGTTGAAAGAATGTGTTTAAGTCATACAGACGATTTTTAGGAATATTTTTAGTTTGTGAAAATAGACACTTAGAAACTTTTCTGGTGAAAACCACACAATGGATTCCTATGGAAGGAAATACTAGTTACTGGTAAGTACGCTTAGAAATACTTTTCAGGGTCAGTGCTGGGCTAAAAGATGCAGCCCTGGGTTCTCTCCTGATAACAGGTGAGTAAATCGGAATTCATAGTTCGGCTGATTTTAGAGGAATATTTGTACGTTTCTAAAATGGACACTTAGAAACATTTCTGCTGAAAACCACACAATGGATTCCTATGGAAGGAAATACAAGTCACTGGTAAGTACGCTTAGAATTACTTTTCAGGGTCAGTGCTGGGTTAAAAGATACAGCCGTGGGTTCTCTCCTGATAACAGGTGAGTAAATCGGAATTCGTAGTTCGGCTGATTTTAGAGGAATATTTGTACGTTTCAAAAATGGACACTTAGAAACATTTCTGCTGAAAACCCCACAATGGATTCCTATGGAAGGAAATACAAGTCACTGGTAAGTACGCTTAGAATTACTTTTTAGGGTCAGTGCTGGGTTAAAAGATACAGCCCTGGGTTCTCTCCTGATAACAGGTGAGTAAATCGGAATTCGTAGTTCGGCTGATTTTAGAGGAATATTTGTACGTTTGAAAAATGGACACAGAAAATGTTCTGGTGAAAACCACACAATGGATTCTGTTGCAGGGATTCTGCTTATGCACAGAACTATGCACAGGAAACCAGGACCTCAGTGAATTGTGGTGTACCAAAAACTCACCTCAGAACCCAGAACCCCTTATCCGACCAGCATCAGTGTCCCATTCGTTATCTGAGTATTATCTCGGCGGTCCCAATGTATAGACAACCCAGAACAAGCGACTTAGGGTATTCTCAGGAATGGTGGGAATCAGAAATACCTGTTCATAATTATTCTCATATCAGTCCACAACAGAATAAACAAAGACACTGTAAAGTTTAAAGAGTTTATTTTATAAACCTCGTGTCCTAAGATGCAGTACTTTGGCTAACATAAGCAGACAAATGATTAATATCAAAACCATCAGCATAGTTACAATACCATAGAAAATGAAAGGAGTAATCATGCTAAAATGACAGTGGATATCAGCCATCTTCCTTTCACTAACAAACTAATATTATTATTATTATTAGACTACTAGAAGGTCTCTAGGCTTGAATGGGGAACCCCATACCGTAAAGATCAGCTCAGTGAGATCACATCACAGGATCAGCTAGGCTCTGCTCCTGGGAAAGCTCTACTTCCGAATGTAATGAAAACATGTAACACTGCAATATTAAAAGCACCCGACTTTCAGGTATTTGCAGCTGCGTGTGTGTTATGGCTAAACCCAACAACATGCACCGTCTAGCGACCCAGACTGTTTCTTTACACGGTGTGCAGACCAAGGTCGCTGCTCACTGTTTGGGATGTGAACAACAGACAGTTCTCATGTGAAGCAAAGTCGAGCAAGCATTTCTCAATTTAATAACATGTGACTACAGTGTCGTGTGCAAAAGCAGCAAAAGCGGCAAGATGGCTTTCTAACATCTAACGCGGTTGTGCTAACTTAGCATTGTACATATATAGATAACGATCTTCACTACACCCCCCCTTGATCGGACCACTAACCAGTAGGGGCGCACTTGCAAGAACGCAGAGTTCAAGTTTGATAGAACGGAACCAAGGGCATGAACTGTAAGTCCATATAAGGTAAGTGAAAATGTTCGAAGGGAAAAAACAAAGAAAAAACAAAAAATAATGGAAAAAAAACATTTAAAGGATAAAAAAAACATCATTGAAGGATGTATGACGAAAAGAAAGTACAAAAAGTCAATCCATCAATGTATAAGCACAATAAGTTGCAACAGTTTCCAGGAGGAAATCATTGGAACGTTCTGCAAAATTATCTGCCATCCAGTTCAGCACGGGGAAGGAACATACATGCTCCTCGACCACCGGAGCCTCCAGCACCATTTGCGGACAACTGGCGTGCTCTTCAAGATAACTTCTCGCTAAGAATTCAGTTGCAGCCGTTCCGATGTCCCAATTCCCAAAAACTCCATGTGCTGCTCCACAGGCCATAATCCCAATGCCAGAACAGTCCAACTCATGAGCCACTAAGGGGCTCATCAGCCGATCATAATCTGGGGCAGGAGACACCAAGTTCGACAGACACAAATCCAGAGTCCATTGGAATGGACAATCTAGGCAATGAAAGACGGGTTGTACACAAGTAAAGTAGGGAAACCGGAAGGACAATCCATAGGCTATGCTTAAGGTCGCCAGTGGTAAAGTACCATAGTATTCAAGCATCCGGTTACGAAGATGTAACAGCCGAGACCTGCTGGCGTGAGACACAATTCGTGCATCCATAGCGTAGTGCGCACATCAACAAAAGTACCCCAGCTGCAGAAGTAAAGGAAGACCTCCGAAGACGCTGGAAAAAATAGAATGAAAAAATGCCGGGATCACACCAAAAATAGTTTGAAAAGAGGTCACGAGGCCGGAGCCCACAATTTAAAAAAAATGAGCCAGGCCACTTGTTGACGAGGCATTAAAGATAGTCTGAATCAGGGTCCCAAAATGAAGTGGGAGATCAGTATTCAAAAGCGCTTGCACATCAGTGCGTGTGTTTGCTACGTGAAGGACAAATGTTTCCCGGGAGGAAGTCAACGCGACTTCTTTTTGAGACAATAAAGCCCTTATTCTGCTCATCTTATTGAACTCTGCTTTCAAGGTCGGAATGGAAGGCCAGATGGATACATCGAGCCGTCCATGCGGGGGTGGGAAAAGGACGTTATTACAGCAAACTACTCTCTGTGATACAGTCACTATGTAGGGAATTCCCACTAACATCCCACAGCAAGCTTCATTATTCAATAGCAAATAACTACCGTTAGCAAGCAGCGTAAAAGACGGTGTTATAACTGGCATAGGGATCCCTTTCAGGACGCAAGCTAAATTAGGGGCGTGCACATTACATGCACCATGCAATTGAATGTGCCTACACACAACAGAGTGATCCGGAGTGGAAGTGCACTCTTCACCTTTCAAGTATACCTCCTTTCCGTCTCTCACACATCTATACGTGAATGGGAGTGACCAAACTTCGCGCAGGAAGGCAGAACCAAGTTTTTCATATCTGCCAAGGGCATAATGTTTCATGCACAAACTGAACTTAAACAGGGGGAACGGTAACGTGATCAACCCATGTATAAGCCATACAGCGGAATTTAATTCAGCAACAGAGAAAGGTAAAGGTTCTTTTCTTTTAAAAAAAAAAAAACATTTTGTGTCCTCATCCCACCATATAGCACCTGCAATAAAGAACAGTAAGCCAGCTATGGTCCTGAGCTCCCCCTGGCATCTGCATTTTGCATTAGCTATAGACCAACCCAGGTCAGCTTCTTTTGAAGCTAGGTGTAATCATAGGACCTGGGGGTACTAAATCAATCTCAAATCTCTACCCCAACTTAAGAGAGGTGACCACGTGCTGATTTCCAGACCATCAAAATGTCCAAGATCTAATCGGGCAGCACTAAAAGAAGCCCACAACCATTTTTCGCACAGTGGGGGTGATGGATCCTTCCACAGCCTGCAAATCTCCCTTCTAGCTATAAAGATTAAATACATAATCAGACCTTTCTGTTTTACGGACATCCAGTTCATCAAGTCCTTATCAGTTCCAAAAATTACTAACGGGAGACTCAAGTTGATCTTAACTTTAAAAATGGCTTGGAGTGCATATTCTACTTGCTGCCAAAAAGGCCTTAATTTCAGACACTCAAAAAAAATATGTAGATCATCAGCCGGGGAAAGTTCACATCTTGGGCATTTTGCAGATGCTAGGGGAGCAAACTTGGCTATTTTCTTGGGGGTGTAATATAACCTGTTTAAAACATAGAAATGGTTCTTTTTTAACGAAGCAGGTTTGATGGATTTATATAATATAGCCAATGAGAGTTCGTATAGTTCTTCTGCGGCATTGTCCAAGACTGACAGGTTCCAAACCATCTGTTGTGGGGGTGACTCAGTTGTAACATTTTCCAAAAGATTTTTGTACCAAAGGCCTGCCTCTTTTTTGATGAGATTTGTATTTTGGAAAAGAAACTCAATTTCCCAATTTCCACCTATATGCTCTCTCTCTGCGGCAAACCAGGAAACCAGTTGGAGATATTTAAACTTTGAGAAAGAGCAACCAATTCGGGATTTTAACACCTCCCATGGATGGACACCTTCTGATGAAATGAGGTCAGCCCAGGTGGTAAGGCCTGCATCTATTATGGGTTTTGCAAGGCTATCTTTCAGGCAAGCGGGGATACCGGGGGAATCCCAGATTGGAGCAAACTCTGAGTAATAAGAGATTCCCCACATTTTCCTGATTTTATACCACCCATTTAGGGCTGTTTTTAATACCTTCAAACATACCTTTTTGAAGAACCTCGGGGCTCCAAATTTGTATAGGAAACCCCTTCCTCCACCTTCGAAGGTAGCCATTTCTTTCAGGATCATCCCCCAGTTTGAGTCCCCCGGGAAGATAAGTAACGCCCGGACATTTTTAAATTGGAATGAATAGGAATACAGAAACAGATCAGGAAGAGCAAGGCCTCCCTTCAGACTGGCCGTATCAGCAAGGAATTTTGATATTTAGGGGTAACTATAGTGAGTAATCTAGATGATATTCCGAGGATTAATCTGAAAAAAGTCTCAAATGAGATCGATCATCTATTCTTAAGGTGGAAGAACTTACCCCTAACCATATATGGAAGGGTTATCTTGGTAAAAACGGTAATCTTGCCAAAATTGACTTATCTATTTAGTACCATCCCTCTCAGTTTCTCTAACAAAGATATTAGTAAATTTCAAGGCAAGATTGGCAGCTTCATTTGGTCCAATAAAACCACGAGGCTCTCCTGGAAGAAGCTAAGGCGAGAAAGGTAAAGGTTCTAACGTCTCAATGTGTAGCAACGAATAAGTCGCATCTTTCATGGACATGAACTGTTGTTTTGCAGTTAAATTAAAAGGAAGGAACAAAGATGAAGTGTTCATGTAATCCCAAGGGACTTTTCCAGCCTTTAACGTTTGCAACATTCAGGCAAACTGCATAATAGAACGCAATTGATTTTGACCATGATACAATAGAGACAAATCATCCTGCACAATGTCTACCACAGATGAAACAATATTATCTAAGGTATAAATTCTGGAAGACAGGGTGTTAATGCTATTATCTATTACAGCCAATACTTTCTCCATATTGGCTTGGTCAATAGCTCGTAATCTGGATGCAGCCTCTATCTGTGAAAGCTTCCAAACCTCGTTGTAAATAGCATACACCCATCTCTTGGACCTGCCAACCGCAGGACCATTAACAAAATCATTCAAATCTATTTTGTCGTTTAATCGTGATAAATGAAGTTTAACAGATGCTAAAGTGGAATGTTGCAGCCAAGATTGGCATAACTTCCCTACTGAGTAGGTAGTTACAGTGTGAGAAGATTCAAAACAGGGGTCTACACGTACTTGCGTATACCCCTGCGCTAAACCAAGAAACCTATGCTGACAGGAATCCGAACTCGTCTGCCACACCAACTACCCTTCTGGGTTCAATTCAGAAATATTGAAGGATGTGTTGGAAACGTATGTCTGCAACGTAGCAAGGGACAGATCCGTATGATTACCCCAATTTGGATAAGCACCCAGACCCGGAATGGAGGGAGAATTACATTTTTTAGAAGTAGCCAATCTAAAACAGGTGGTCTGAAAAATGGACGAATTTAAAAATAACATGTGATTCGGGATAAGACAGGCACGATGCAAAGCTTCTGTTCCCTGTACCTGCCACGGTTTAGAACCCCAAACCGATTTAAGATCGATAGTAGCTTTCCACAGATCATATCCTCCAATTGCCAACTGGTCTATAAAGGACTTGGAATACAACAATTTGGTGTGTGTCAGTCTAACTTTAGAAGCAGACTCAGGCGCAACCTTAAAATAGAAAGAGGCCGGATTTGACACACCGAAATCAGAAAAATAAGTAAATTTGTCCACTAACGTGGCGGAGCTGCCCAGCCTAGGGGTGGGACAGTGTTCCCATTGTGTATAATTTACAAAATTTCTAAACGTATTTGCTTTGTGTAGGAAATGCGTGCCATAATGTAGATAGCAGAATTGCTCATCATAATTAGCAGTGTCTAAATACAAATCTTCAGCATCAAATGCAGCATAATATTTCAAATCAGAAAACAGTGCTTCTATTGCTTGTACATCCCAATCATCTGAGTGTATGTACTGTTTGACTACATCACCCATAGAAACACGAAATACATTTGGCACATTAATTACTTCAGTGGGTCCATGAATTTGAAATTTTACAGCATCCCAAGCGATCCCATCACGTACAGGCCAGGCAGTAATGTTCACAAAAGTCTGGTCCCTTTTCATAATATGTGATGAGGATTGGGGGGGCCAAAGTTCCATCAATTTGTCGAATTGTAGATCTTTCTTTCAGGTAGTGTCCATTGATAAGTCTAAAAAACACCACCACAAAGCCAATGGACATAAACAAAAAAATACATATGAGCACCAGCCAAATGTAAGTCCAGGGGGGAATTAAAAAATGTCTTTTGAACCAGGCCACAAAAATCGAAACTTTGGACGGGGCAATGGAAGTCATTGAGTTAGTGTCAAAGGAGAAGCGTGACTGGGCAACTGCGGTGGATTGTAAAACAGGCAATGGAACATCCGCAAGATAAGCATACTCATTATCTTCAGGTAGACCACCAGCTGTCGGCGGCAACAAAGGACCAGTAACTGTATGCATCTCGACGGCAACATCATTCAAGGTGTTAGAAGCTGGGGCCACAACAGAATTTCTCATCATCGAAGGGCAAGAAACCGCTGGTGTCATACTAAGAAGAATCGGCCACTCGCTGTAGCTTGACATTGTCAATAGAGATGTACCTGTTATCCTTACGACCAGGAAGTGGAGGTAAAATGACTGTACGTGTACCCTGTACTCCAAGCACCGGAACTGGTGCACGATAAGAGGGGCCGAACTCCTTCTTGTTCTCCACCTTCTCACGGACCAGATCACCAACTCGAGGTAGCCAGCCAACTACCGGAATCTGAAGCTCAGCATCAGATGTAGAGGGTACGTGTTACTTCGCTAGACTGTCTCTGGCTTCTTGAAGATTCTGCAATACAGCACAGTGATCATCTACGTCAAAGGGTGCGGCCGACGCCACCATGTCTAGACCATCAAGGTCCGGGACAAACATTCGTATGCCAAAGAGCATCATGTATGGGGTCCGCCCACCCAGAGACCTTCTAGGGAGAATTAAGTGCACGTTGCACGTCATACAAGTGGGCTAGCCAGTTCCGGCCAGTACCTAAAACCCTGGCTGTCAAAGATTGCTTTAAGTCACGGTTCATTCGCTCCACTACACTATTACCCTCAGGTCGGTATGGAGACGAAAATTTGACTTGGACCCCCAAACTTTTCATGGCTTCCTTGTACGCGTTAGAGGCGAACGCAGGGCCCTGATCGGAATGAAAGGTACCACATGCAAAACTTCCAACAAAGACACGCAAATCCTTGATGACAGTACGGGCATCAGCACTCGTTTGTGGCCACACCCACAGAAAACGTGTGCACGAATCCACTGCAACCAAGATGTATTTGTACGCAGTATCAGAGGTAAATGGACCGCAATGATCTAAATAAACACAACCCAGTGGTTTATTAGATATGTACAACTGAGTTTGTGGTGGGCGCGCCGCAGATGAAGGTTTTATCTGCTGGCAAATGTCACAATTAAGAGCATAAGCACGGGCCTGTTTATATAAACCGCACCACCAGTAACGTTGTTGCAACAGAGATACAGTAGCTGCAACGCCGGCATGCGCGGACGCCATGCCCTCATGAGCTGCTAATATCAAAGATGGTCTGCAGTTCGCGTTGGGAATCAATCTGTCACCAACGTCGTTAATCCTCACTAACGGGACGTTATCAGGACTTAAGCGATAATGGTAACGAGAAGGGAAACCTCTCGGATACTTCGTTCCCTTCTCTATAGCAGCAATAGCTGCCAAGATGTCATCATCGATCTTACTTTTGGATCTTGTAACTGCTGCCACTAAATATGTCGCCACTGCTGTTTTAGCTGCCTCGTCAGCCAGGCTGTTGCCGACAGCATGGACACCAACTCGTTGGTGACCAAGAGTGTGAATAACATTCACGAGAGGCAGATGTTCTTTAAGTTCTGCCACTCGAACCCAAAGCGTTTTATGCTTTATCGTGTTACCTTTGGAATCATGGTAGTCATTCTAAGACCAAAAATGTAGATTGTCGTTGTAAGATTGAACACAATAAAAGGAGTCACTCACTATAAGAGTAGTGACCTGTGGATCAGCAAACTCCAGTGCAAGCACCAGAGCACGAAGCTCCGCCAACTGTGCGGTACAATCACCCAATGACTGCGTGTGCACGACATCGGATTGGAAATCACCATTTATGAAAGTACCCATGACAATTGCGCAAGCCGCTGAATAGGTATGCTTCGATCCAATAGCCGGTTGCACAGAACCGTCAGTGTAAATGACATAATGGTAATCCTCGAGCGGGCGCAAAGACAGAGGAGCTGGATGAACAAATTCATACTGTAAAAACTCCTGAGTCTGAAGTGCCACGTCAAAGATATATGTGACGTCAGGCGATGTCAAGGAAGCGGCCCATTGTATCCACCTTGGATGCAAAGCTTTAGAATTTGGTACACTTGCTTTTGTCACCGCCTCAAGGGCAGGATATGGTGTTACCACCAACATGCGTTTACCTTGCGATAGCGCTCGCTCTTTCAGAATCGCCATCTGCACTGCTGTCGGAACTTTCTCGACAGCGGAAAATCGCAGTTCAGCCGAAGTGTACAAGTGTGATTTGTAGGCAATGGGGACGGTGTCGCCCTCATTGAACGTTAAGTATGTGAAACCCACTGCGCCTGGCACAATTCTTATGACCAGGTTAGTGTGGTTATCACGCGTCAGTAAGTATTTTGAAGCAAGAAGATCAGCTTGCAGTGATTGCAATATAGCTGAATGCTCTGGCCGCCAACAAGATTTGGAAAAAGTAGGTTGTATCAAGGCATAAAGCGGCTTGATACGCTGGGCATAATCTGGAATATAAATTCGACCGAAATTCAGAAAACCCAGCAGAGATTGTAATTTCTTCAGTGTCGTGGGAGCACGTAGGCATGCGCATTTCTTCAGGAAGTGCGGAGCCAATCCTCGACCTTCATTGTTGAGTTCGTATCCCAAGAACAACACTGTATATTCCGCAATGTGAGACTTCGCAAAGTTGAATTTGTAACCGAAGTCTGCAAACAAAACAATAATGCGATCAACGCGACTGAGATGCGGTCCCAACTCGTCATCTGTGAGATAAATATCATCCACATACGAGTATGCATCAGGGTCTATGCTTTCTAACAGAGAGACCACGCGAGCTGCGAAGACACCAGGGCTGTTCTTATAGCCCACTGGTAATATTTTGAAATGTTTTTGTTTGCCACCTTAGGTGAATGCTGTCCACTCACTACTAAGAGAGGACAGGTTATGACTGTAAAAGCCATTGGAAATGTCAAGTGTGGTTTTAAACCGTTTTCTCACGAGACTATCGACGAGAGCCGAACTGTGGGTATTCTGTACTGCGCATGTCCGGCAATGAGAGTTTAAATGCCGGTAATCCAAAACCAAGCGGTACGACCCGTCAGGCTTCGTCACAGTGAATAAAGGAGTATTCATTGGTGACACACAAGTTTCAATTACACCTTGATATTCCAATTGTTCAAGGATAGCCGCGACGTGAGGTTTGTCTTCGCGACGCATGGGATATTGGGGTTGTGGCTGGGGTGTGGACCGCAACGGAATTTCATGGCCGGGAGACAATTTATCCCAGCCCACCTGATTACGATACAGCGCCGGTGCTAGCACCAAAGCCCACTCCCCGGCTAACTTTTTAGCTTGGCAGTGCCGAAGGACGGAAGGATCACCTCCTCTCCTCTAGGAGCATCTAAAACGAAAGCCGGGGGCCAATCTGCCTCCGCCAATAGAATATCATAAGAAGTGGTCAGATTATCCCAAAAAATCCCTTTAATCGTACGTTGTATGTCACCTTCAATTAAAAGGACTATATTATATAGTCTGTCAGGGGGAGCCACTCTAGTGTCAGCAGTTTCTACAGTTATGAACGTATCAGTTGCTGTCGCCACCAGATATGGACGCAGTGCTTGTCGCACTACTGTAACTTCCGCCGCGCTGTCGAGCAGTGTTAGTACCCATCTCAGGTTCAGAAGCTGCGTCCCCACCATCTGTGCCATACCTCGCTGTTAGTGCAGTAACTTTCTTCTTCTAAAACGGGGGTCGTTGATGCGCAGACTCGTCCTGCTTACCTTTGCCGTCAGTCTGGCGGGGTTGCTCTCGACCTTGGGCACCCCTTCCTTTCCCACGGTCTCCGCCACCGGATTGTGAAGCTGATGTTTCCTGTGAAGAACGAGGAGAGCATTGTTCAGAAACCTGAAATCTATCAGGTGACTTTATATGAGATCGATCGCGCAGATCATATGTGCGTTCGTTTGACGACTGTACGGGTGAGGCAGGACGAGACCCCTGTTTCTGTTGCTGCTTCCCCTGTTTCTTTGCTCTCCAACTTTGTTTAGGAAAATTGGGGCGTTCGTCTTTAGTAGACGAGCTCACCTTAGTTTGCTGTACTATATCAGGAATGATTACAGTCGATTTTACACCCAAAGCACTACGACCCACGCTCCTGTATGCCTTCGCAATTATTTTAGCGAACTCCTTGGGCTTGTCGGCATCATCCACGCGGTCCATCATATTTGCGACTTGGAACTGCATGGCATCTCCTTTGAGGTTGCCCATTACCATGGAGCATACCACATTGAAGCTGTCGACAAGCCTCATTCCTAATTCAATAGCAGCCTCCGCACCGTGATTCTCTTGAACCTTTTTGATGACGGACGGTAGCACAGACATAGACGGAGTGCCATAGCACTTCGAATAGGTCGCGGCAAAGACCTTACCCCAGTTAGTGCAATCGGCCATAACCGGGACCAGGTCTTTCGGCAAACTAATGGTGAGGATCCTGTGTTTCTCCACAGGAGTGTTGTGCGGAAAAACCGCCTCCAGTTGGTCATATTTCTCAGCAAGTCAATAAGGAAATTCATCCATATTTTGGGGGCGCTTGCCGACTACCGAATTAACCATAACAGGACTAATAACCACAGCGTGGTGGTCCGTTGGTTGTCCCGCAACAGCAGGTGCCCCCACCTGCACGTTGCGTGACACGTACTGCACCAAAGCCCTATGAACGGTAATTAGGGCTGTGTGCAACACCCGCAACTCAGCCACCGCCACCGTTAGGTAACGGGGATGAGGCGTAAAACCGGCCAGCACCGGCCATGTGGCCCCTGCAATAGACAACGGGCCCAGTCTCGCTGGTGCAGCCGCATGGGGAAGGGCGCCATTAAACCAAATTGTATGCTGCCAAGCAGAGATTGGAATTTCTTGTGTCCTATACGGGGTATAGACCGCTGTGTGGCAGTATAGGTGTGAAACGTATCATCGTCATCCACCGCCGGAAAAGTCACCCAAGAGTAAAACAACTCATGCGGGTAAGACGCATCAGCGCTGACCACAAAAATAACAGCCATCCCGTCATCCGGCACCCCATACTGCGTCAAATGACGGCGCAGAGGTGCACGGCTATGCGCGGCTATGTCAACCGCCATTAGGACACACTAAAGAGTATCAACGATATCAACAGTAGCACTGGGGTTCAGTAAAAATAACCTTTATAATGATCAAGCTTGAAGGAACCTATTAGTCGAAACACAGGTAGGTTAAACCGTCACTCCCGTCAACCGGAAACCAGAGTGAGGGCGTTGTGGACTAATATAAGCACTACTAAGGCGTTTCAAATCAATAGACCAAACGTTAGGTGCGCCATGTTGCAGGGATTCTGCTTATGCACAGAACTATGCACAGGAAACCAGGACCTCAGTGAATTGTGGTGTACCAAAAACTCACCTCAGAACCCAGAACCCCTTATCCGACCAGCATCAGTGTCCCATTCGTTATCCGAGTATTATCTCGGCGGTCCCAATGTATAGACAACCCAGAACAAGCGACTTAGGGTATTCTCAGGAATGGTGGGAATCAGAAATACCTGTTCGTAATTATTCTCATATCAGTCCACAACAGAATAAACAAAGACACGGTAAAGTTTAAAGAGTTTATTTTATAAACCTCGTGTCCTAAGATGCAGTACTTTGGCTAACATAAGCAGACAAATGATTAATATCAAAACCATCAGCATAGTTACAATACCATAGAAGATGAAAGGAGTAATCATGCTAAAATGACAGTGGATATCAGCCACCTTCCTTTCACTAACAAACTAATATTATTATTATTAGACTAATAGAAGGTCTCTAGGCCTGAATGGGGAACCCCATACCGTAAAGATCAGCTCAGTGAGATCACATCACAGGATCAGCTAGGCTCTGCTCCTGGGAAAGCTCTTCTTCCGAATGTAATGAAAACATGTAACACTGCAATATTAAAAGCACCCGACTTTCAGGTATTTGCAGCTGCGTGCGTGTTATGGCTAAATAGTGGGCCGATCAACCTGAACCCAACAACATGCACCGTCTAGCGACCCAGACTGTTTCTTTACACGGTGTACAGACCAAGGTCGCTGCTCACTGTTTGGGATGTGAACAACAGACAGTTCTCATGTGAAGCAAAGTCGAGCAAGCATTTCTCAATTTAATAACATGTGACTACAGTGTCGTGTGCAAAAGCAGCAAAAGCGGCAAGATGGCTTTCTAACATCTTATGCGGTTGTGCTAACTTAGCATTGTACATATATAGATAACGATCTTCACTACAATTCCTATGGAAGGAAATACAAGTTACTGGTAAGTACGCTTAGAATTACTTTTCAGGGTCAGTGCTGGGCTAAAAGATGCAGCACTGGGTTCTCTCCTGATTACAGGTGAGTAAATCGGAATTCGTAGTTCGGCTTATTTTAGAGGAATATTTGTACAATGGTGAAGGAAGGGGGAGGGGCCTGAGGTGACGTGTGCAAACACGCCCTGTGGCGCGTTTTAAGTTGGGGAATTAATTCCTCTTCAATCCTGAGGTCCCCTGGGGGCCAACTAGCCCACCAGGTACCTCCAGGGAGCTGCATTGCAGAGAGGTATTCAGAGGCCACGCCCCTTTTTACAACACTCTGCAACACAGCTCCGTGGCGCTTACTGGAGGTACCTGGTGGGCTAGTTGGTCCCCAGGGACCCTCAGGATTGAAGAGGAATGAATTCCCCAACTTACAACGCGCCACAGTGCGTGTTTGCACACGTCACCTCAGGCCCCTCCCCCTTCCTTCACCATTGTACAAATATTCCTCTAAAATCAGCCGAAATACGAATTCCGATTTACTCACCTGAAATCAGGAGAGAACCCAGTGCTGCATCTTTTAGCCCAGCACTGACCCTGAAAAGTAATTCTAAGTGTACTTACCAGTAACTTGTATTTCCTTCCATAGGAATCCATTGTGTGTCACCCTTTCGCTCCGGGGACCCCATCCCCGGGGTCGTTTTTTTATTTATTTATTTTTAGGAGGGGGGCCGCGTGGCCCCCCTCCCGAGCCACTACTGGCCCCGGGGACCCCATCCCCCGGGGCCTGGCCATCTCGTTGGGGACCGTGGGGGGGTCCCAATCCCCCCACGGTTCCAGCCGGCTCCCCGCTTCCTGCGGGAGCCGGCATTGCTTTTCCACATGGGGAGCAGCTAACATGCTGCTCCCCATGTGGAAAAGCAATCGTCTTTGCTTCATTGAAGCGAGAGCAGGTTTCCCTGCTCTCGCTTCAATGAAGCAAAGCAGTTTGCAATGGCAGGGTGGGAGACGCGAGGCTCCCGCCCTGCCATTGCAAACAGCAGTGTCCCGGGGGTGGGCACCCCGGGACACTGCAGGAGCCGGCCCTGGGGGGTGGCGGTTCCCAGGGCCATCTTTGGCTCCAGGAGGGGGGCAGTGCGGCCCCCCTCTCACTTAATTTTAAGCCCCGGGGGGTGGTGGTCCCCGGGGCTTGGGGGTCCGTAACGGACCCCCTATTTTAAATAATTAGTGCCCCGGGGAGGTGGCGATCCCCGGGGCGTGTGGGGGGGGGGCTCGAGCCCCCCGAACACAGGTTTCTTTTTTTTAAACAAACAAGCCCCGGGGGGGGCGGTCCCCAGGGCTGCGGGGGGCCATGAGCCCCCCCCGCATAAATTAAATTAAAGCCCCGGTAGGTGGCAGTCCCCGGGGCTGGGGAGCCCATCTGGGCCCCCATTATGATAAAGATATTTCCCCCGGGACTTGGCCCCCCCGGGGGCTAAATAAAAACGAAGCGCGGGAGTCCGCGCTTCGTTTTTTTTTTGTCAGCGGGATGCGCGCATCCCGCCATTTAAAAACAAAGAAAACATTTTTTTGGGCCTTGGGGGTCCTTGTGGGACCCCCTGAGCAGGCCTAGGGGGTCAGAGTGTTTCTACCCTGCCCCCTTGTCGCGTTTTGCGCCTTTTTTTTCGGTTTTCTTGTGCCTCGGTTCTACCGAGGCACAAGATGGCTGCCAACACTTCCTGATTCAGAGTGTTGGCAGCCAATTAGCATTCAGCTCGTGCTCGGGAGGGTTCGGGGAGGGTGCGGGGAGGGTGCGCGGATCCTCCCCGGCCATAGATATCACAAACAGTTTTACCCTAATTTTCTCAGGAACTACTGAACGGATTTACACCATTTAAGCAAAAGGCACGAGTCTGAACTGAGGACTACCTCTTTGCCAAATTTGGTGTAATTCCGTTCAACAGTTCGGGCTGTAGCTGCGACAACAGATCCTATGGGAAATTGCATGGGGAAAACGTGTTTTGGGACTCCCCTTTTTTCTCGGCCCCCACTTGACGAATCACCACGAAACTTTCAGGGTAGGAGCGGAGCGTAGCTGGCCAAAAGTTTGGAAAACTTCACGAAGATTCATCAATCGCCACCAGACTTCTTGGGAATAGAATGTCGCAGATTTCCTATGCAAAATATGTCCTAACTATAACTATCTACTGGCAAGCGCCAGTAGATAATATATATATGTGTGTGATCAAAGTACAAGGATACCGCTGCACACCAGTTTTTCCAATTTTAAGCACAATTTAATGGCAAATCAGCAAACACTAATGCATTCCAATTCTAACAAGTCTTGTTCACGGTCAGTGAGCCCTTTTTAATTTTCGTGTTTATATAGACACCCGTCCTGCCCCTTAGGAAGCATTCTGGGATTTGTAGTTGATATATTATAATATAAGTGATAATCAAACGAAAAAGCTAAACATAATATACATATGACTTGGCAACATATGTAAGCTTTTTTTACTTTCTTTTCCTTGCTCTTTTTTTTGGGCAACCAAATTATACCATATATATTAATCCCTGGATAAACCATGTCGGAATGTGTCTTATGTATTTGGTGCAGAGTTTGCAAGTACTATGATGGTGTGTTGCAAGACTCTAGATGAATATTGCATCATTTGGCTTTGGCTGATGTCCTCTTCAATTAGTGTATTGGTAGATATCTGTGTTACAGTAGTGGCTGAGTGCCTGGGTGTTACTATATCACCACGTACCACACAACAGATTCTCATAAGTGGTGTATTTGAGGTTTAGATGGTTGTTTGCACAATATCATACATTGACTGAATGACATTAAATTGGATGTTCCACCTTAATATCAGCTGAGTGCCTGAGTCGTAGATTGGATTTAATTGGAAGCCTCAAATTAATATCAGCTGAGTGCCTGAGTCTAGACCATATTTGCAATGGTCGTCTCTTAGATCCAAATAGTGTATGAGAATACTACTATGTGTGTCTCTGTTGTCTAAACCAGAACTAAGTTCAAATACTACTGTAACTAGTGCTCATGCTATATGTCAATAGTTGTATTGTGGTGTACCAATTCTCTATCAAAACTCTCTATGTGTGATGGTTGCCCAGATCCCAACATGTTTATATACATTATATGTATATACATTGTCTGGAATGAGGAAATGGAAATGAAAATGGAAAGACAGAAATCACAAATAGGTAAAATGGAAGTGAGCCATACCTATGGAGATGTAGGCAGGGAGGAGTGAAGAGGTGAGTTAGAGAAAATATATCTCATGATGATCTATGTGTGGTCAGGGTCAGGGAGAGCGAAATAGGGAGAGACAAGTAAAGAGAGAGGGGAGAGAGTTACTGTCCCTGGTTTCATCAGTTATATGTTGTTACATGTAGCTCCTTGTCTGTATTCAGGCCATGTGGTGTTCTCGTTTGTAGTTTTATGATGTATTTGCTTTCCAATCTGCCACACCATAATATCTCATGTGTTCTCCAGTCTTCGTCATGTGATAAGGCATAATGCACGTATGTGTTCCAAAATTCTTTTTTTCAATGGACAGATTGTGCTTCCTATGTATTTCAAGCCGTATATACATTCAATAATCTATACAACATATTTATCTCCCTTTAGAGTCACTGATAATTTGGACATTCTTCCCTATCCTGCATGCTTTGCAGCAGTTACATTTCACAAAGCCTTTTTTTCTGCATGTCCAGCCAGTTGTGCGATCCGTGGGCCACAAAATGACTTTTCACCAGTCTACCCTTGAGGGATTGCCCTTTCCTGTATGTAAACTGCGGTTTTGATCCTACCGCTTTTGCAATATTACTGTTACTGAGTAGAAGTTTCCAGTGTCTTTGGAAGGTTTTACTGATTTCCACACTTTCTTTACTGTATGTTGTAATCATTCTCAGAACGTATTGGGGGTGATCCGTCAAGTGGGGGCCGAGAAAAAATGGAGGGACCATACCCAAATTTCCTCTGGCATTTTCCATAGACTTTTTTAGGCAGTGCTACAGCAAAAACTGCTGAACGGAATTACAACAAATGTAGCAGGAAGCTAGATCTTTGTCCAGAAAGTATGCTTTTTGTGCTTTGGTGTGAATCCAGACTGTTGAGTTTGATGGACTCTCGCAAGAGTCCCTTGTACCCAAGTAAAAAAAAGAAATAGTGCCTTCTGATTTGTCCAGGGGGCTTTTTTTCCTTGTGCCAATTCACTCCCACACTTCCCACATGAAGAAAAATGTTGCAGCCAGCAATTATAGGACTTAGGGACTTAGTCTCCTGCCCTATATTTAATTAAAAAAACAAAATTAAGGTGGCAGGGTAGGGATAACCTTCCCCCTACGCCCCAGTGGAGGACATCCCAGAGGGGCCAAACTATATATATATATATATATATATATATATATATATATATATATATATATATATATATATATATATTCACTGAAAAAACCATAGGTTTCACACATGTTATAGTTAGCGAAAATTTTACTGATAAAAAACCAATGAAATTCCCCCGTTATAGTTAGTGCAGGCAACTATAACTCACGCGACCGCAATCCTCTGCTGATGCTAATACTGTATTTAGACACTTATTTGCCCATGTCTTCTTCCATACATTTTTAGCTATACATATATTACAAATATTTTTTTTTCATAAAGACACATATGTCATCAGCAGAAGATTGCGGTCGCGTGAGTTATAGTTGCCTGCACTAACTATAACGGGGGAATTTCATTGGTTTTTTATCAGTAAAATTTCCGCTAACTATAACATGTGTGAAACCTATGGTTTTTTCAGTGAATTTGCAAGGTTTTTTAAATGCTAATTCCTAACTATAACGTGTGTGAAACCTATGGTTTTTTCAGTGAATTTGTACGGTTTTTTAAATGCTAAGTTACTTTACGCCATTCGTGGCGTGCGCGCCCACTTAACGCAGTTCGTTCCGTGCGCGCACCGTGCGCGCACAGTGAGCACGCGGTGCGCTTCGCGCACCGCACGCCCACTTTACGCAGTTAGTGCCGTGCACGCACGGTGGGCACGCGGTGCGCTATGCGCACCGCGTGCCCACGTTACGCTAGATGGGCCATGTACGCACGATGCGCTTCGCGCACCGTGCGCACATGGAGGACATATGATGCACTTCGTTTTGAAAGGTAATATTTTAATTTTTCGCACCGATTATAAGCCATGCCCAAATGGTGCTCTTCGGGCACCATTTGCACACGGGGTGGGGAGAGTGTGGATAATTTTTTTTTTTAATATTTTTTTTTTAAATATTTTAGTTTTTCGGATGTCTAATATGCCGTGCACAATTGATGCCGTTCTGGCACCATTTGCACACGGGGTGGGGAGAGTGTGGATCATTTTTTTTTTTAATATTTTTTTACCGTACGCGTACGGTAAGCGTAATCGGCGAAATTAGCGAAAAAATAAAAATTCCGTTTTTGGCCTTGGGGGATCTTTGGGGACTCCCTCAACATGGCTATGTGTGTGGGAGCTGTCTAAACAGCCCCTTTACATGTTTTTGTGCTTTGTATTTTAATCATCACTCTCAGTGCGAGAGAGAAAATGGCGGCCGCCGCTTCCTGGTTTCGGCCGATTCGAATGTTTACTAAGATCTAAGAGCCAATCAGAATCGCGCTCGCGCACGCCACCGTACGCGTACGGTAAGCGTACGGTAAGCGCACCGTAAGCTGGCTCAGATATATATATTGATTTAAAGGCTATTTTCTCAGAATCTACTGAACAGATTTACACCAAACCTACAAAAGGCACTTCCTTGACCTGAGGACTACCTCTCTGCCAAATTTCTAGTAATTCTGTTCAGCCGTTCGGGCTGTAGCCCTGTCTAAAGGTCCTATGGAAAAATGCATGGGAAAAACGCGTTTTGGGACCCCCCTTTTATCTCAGCCCCCGCTTGACGAATCCCCCCGAGACTTTCAGGGTAGGAGCGGAGCGTAGCGCCCCACCTATTTTGAAAAATTCACGAGGATTCGTCGACCGGCGCCAAAGTTATTCAAAATAGAATGTTGCGGATTTCCTATGGAAACGTGGTCCTAACTATAACTACCTACTGGCGACCGCCAGTAGGTAATATATATATATATATTATGTAAAGCTGCAATTCTGCGGAATCACATCTTTTACAAAAAAATAAAGCAAACTCATATCAGCATTTTTATGTAAAAAGAAAATAACCCTTGGGTAGACCCTCAGGGGACTTTTGCATTATATATATTGTGGATGGGGGCCTGTGTGGGGGCCCCCTCCCGTGCCACCACCAGGGCCAAATTCAAAGATAAGGGGAGGAGGCATGCAGCCAGTAATGGACCCAGAAGACCCCAAGCCATGGGGTCAAATGTGACAGAAAAAGGGAGGGGGTTCTCAGCCTTCCTCCCCTAGCCAGTAAAGGGCCTCGGGACCCCATCCCTCAGGGCCAAATGTGCCAAAAAAGGGAAGGGGGCATGCGGCCCCCATCACTGAGAATCAGTGAGGTCCCAGAAATCCTATCGCATAGGACCCCACCCGGAATGGGTGCATAAGGGGAGCTGTCTCGGTCAGTGGGCCATGGGGCTCTCCCCCAGCCCCAAGCAGGGGAGATGGATGCCTGAGGTGGGCACCAGGGCCACATCCACAATAACCTGAGTCCTTAAGGAATGGGTCCCCGGTGCCACTATAGGTTTGGACAGGGGTGCTGTGGGACTCCTCCCCTTTATAATATTAGATGCCGTGAATGGGGTCCCCAGGGCCCATAGTGGCTAAGAGAGGGGTCCCATAGTGGCTAAGAGAGGGGGTCTCTCTCACACCCCATTCTGCCTAAAATATATGTTTACACCCTGGGGGATAGGGTCCCTGGGGCCACTATTGGCTCGGGAATGGGGACTGTGCTCCCGCCCTTCGCTTTGAAGGCCCCGTGGATGGTTTCCCAGAGCCCTTGGTGGCTCAGGAAGAGGGGCCATGCCCCCTCCCCGTTAGAAATATCTTTTGGCCACTGTGATGAGGTCCCCAGGGCTACTATTGGTTCAGGGAGGAGTGCTATGTACCCCATACCATTTTAAACAAGCATTTGCAATGCAATAGGTCTCAAATTACTGAAAGTTGTTGCTATTGGCGTTGCATTATTATTTGCAACACCAATCGTATGCGTCAAGAGTTGGGCTTTATGCATGGTAATAAAATATGGCTTTGAGTTTAGGCCTGGGCTAAAATTCCGTTGCGCTCGCGGAAATTGCAATAATTTGACATTTTTGCGTTCCGCGGAGAGCGCGAAAATGTCAAAATTTCCGCAATCCGCATTTTACCGGAAATTTTTTGCTTGCTCGTGCTGTAAAATAGTACATTCTCGCGTGCGCGCGATCGCCTTACCTGAATCCCCGCTTTCGCCGACAAGTTTTTCCGATCCGGTCGCGTTCTCCATGAGATGTTGGATTGTTGGTAGCCATTTGCGCTGTCTCGCGACAGTTCTCGCCCGCAGTAACGTCATTCATTGCGCGATCACGTCTTTCTTCTCGCGATCCTGCACCGCGAGACAAGTGAAAACAAGGTGGCCGCGCCCACGAGCAACCGCATGGGTAAGTTGGCGAGCTGCGACCACGCAGAAAATACCGCGAATGGGCGGGAAAAAAACATCCGCATCCTAGCGATATTTCCGCGTGTTTGCGGAGATTTTTAACATTTTCGCGATAATTTGCGAAAATGAATTTTGCAAATTCCGCCCACCCCTATTTGAGTTTTAAAAAAAACCTAGAAATTCACTGAAAAAGCCAAAGGTTAAAGAGACATTATACTCAGGTGAAATTTTCAGTGATAATGTAATGTTTAAGCTAAAAAAAACACTATAATTCACCACTTATAGTTATCGCTAGTAACTATAACTCATGATCTAAGGTAACTATAACTTGCGTCCTCGCCATGCACATATAACTTCACTCATGACATGTTCTCTATCATCATTGATAACATAATTGCCGCGTTTGAAATTACATCATTGATGAGAAAACTGTGCATGGCAATTAGTGTAAACTTAATTCTATGGTCAGTTCAGTGGGGTGTAGAGGGTCATATTGAGAGGTGAACTGTAAAAGATGAAGTGTGATCCAGTATGGGGCATATACCATTGGTAAAACGTTCAGATAGTTAAATTAGGCCATTAATGCCTTTAATTACTGATTGTTGTCTGTTTCTGCTTGTTGTTTCATTGAAATAACATGACCACACAACTCTTATCGTGTGTGGATGGATGTTTTCCCATCATCCTTCGGCACAGAAAGGGATATCACTAGATTTTCCATCATCCATCTACACAGGAAGTGACATCACTCCACCCCCCTTCAGGACATACTTAATGGCTCCCAGAGCATGGACACGCAGAAAAATGTGCACAGTGAGAGCGCCAAAGGCAAGCCAATCTGGGCCCGTCCGCGCCTGCACCATGTCTGGACCCTGCCAGGGACCAAGAACCCTGGTTCTCCCCCTCCCACCACTACAATGATGTGACCCTCTGCGCCCTTAACCCCAGTGGCCACTCCACATTTTGCTGCCTAGCCGCACCACACAACACTGAGGGAGCATTCGCCTGCTCTCCCTGCAACTTTTCATGTACTCATCACTCCTGCACCGACAGCACCTATTGCCACTCTCTCACACTCACACAGTTCTGCAAACACCCATGCACACAACACTCGACACTCGCATGCATGCAGAGGCGGAATCACCATCATCCGCAAGAACACCATCAGCTGCACCAGATCCACGGACACTTCGCCCTCCAACCTGAAACAACAGTTGTTCAAACTCCACGTCACAGCCAACTTCACCCTAAACAGCACTCTCATTTGCAGACTACCCGGACCACGCACCAACTTCACTGACACCATCACAAACTTTGTCACACCACTGGCCCTTGATGCTAGCAACTACATTGTACATGTGGACCACACCAACCCCAACCCTGAAGCACTCATCAAAGACCATGGAAGCCTGGGCCACACCCAATCAGTAAAGGGACCTGCCCACATCTCCATACACTTCCTGGACCCTATTTGCACCACCTGCGACAACATCCAAGTTGACTCGCCCAAACCAGTTCCATGACATACCACGCCCTCATCAAGTTAAACATCCCAGCCCAAAGCACATACTCACAGACCACTGCTAGACAAGCCCACAAAAACTGGAACCGCATCACTGACAAGGACTGGAATATCACTTTCAACACCCAAAGACCCAAACACAGCCACAGCCTCATCAAAGCCATCAAGAATTTCGACAACTGGATCAACTCCTGCTCCAACTCCCTGGTCACCCTCAAAAACCACAATTCAACAAGTTCCAGACCCCAGGCCATTTGGTACATGGAGGAACTCAGACTGATGATACACCACTGCAAACAACTGGAGCTTAAATGGAGAATGGGTCAGGACAATGCAGACAGGAGCACGTTGTTAGACCTGTGTTCTGCTCGATTTTCCTGGCCTTCTTGTGTTAACAAGTGATTGAATGTGACTTCAGTCTCTTACCATTCAAGCCTAAGGGTTAGAGTAGTGAATGGAGCCTATTTACTAGGCACTTCGACATGATTCTGTGCTCTTTCCCATAGATCAGGGCTTGCACACATAGCCTAGGGATAGATTCGTTAGTATTAGGGATAACCTGTCCTGTAGTGAGGGTATTTCATGGAGCTGTGCTGAATTCAGGCCTGGTAGGCCTCAAACGGGAGAGACTCCATCTTTCTTTCTGCTCCGGCAGCTTGGGATATTTCTAGGTTAAATGTGATGTTTTAGTTATGAGGTGTTATTCGCTTGGAGAGAACCGGTTCAGGCCGGCCCTTATCGAAGGATTGTATTTTTCTTCATGCCGAAGACACTACATCAGGCCGGCCGGCTGGGAACGTGTCCTTGGTACGGGGAGGTACAAGAATTTGGTGGGCGGCAGGTTACGGGCCGGAATTTTCCATGAGGAAATGCACCTCTATATTAGTGAAAGTTTGAGGCAGTTACATGTTCAGTCCGTAGGCGGCATCTAGCCGTTAGCAGTAAAGCTACTACTTATTCCAGGGAAGACAGACGCCATCTTGAAGGCGGAGAAGAACTGAGAGACAGATGCTTTCCTAACAGAATAACCAGAGAGGAGAGAGTAGCCGATAAGGAAGAGGTCCCAGTGACTCGGAGAAGGGTGATTCCAGGCGAGCTGAGGCACAGACGAGAAGGGAGCCTAGATGACCACTGAGTGCAGGCTACATACTACTAAGGTGATGTCGACCCTTTCTTATTAGAATGTACAACTTAATCTTTCACTTTTCTTTGCAGGTTATGTGTCATATTGTAATGTTATGTGATCGTGTATGCAATGAGTAATAAAGTATCCAGTTTGTAGTGAACCAACATGTGCTGCGTGTTCTTGTATAAGAGGGTAGCCTATTCTTCTAGTCAGCTGCGGCTACATGAACAGATGTTAACCCTGATCAGGTAAGTGGTAACTGAATAAGGGAAAGAGGAGCCCCTCAAACCTGAGAACAGGCTATGCCCGAACTGGCAATCCTTGTGTGATCTGATGAATAGTGAGACTGATTCCCTTTTTGTATGTTATGGTGATCATAGGATGAACTGTCGTATAAGACTGCCGTCTAGGTAGAGAGGTCTGGATTCGTAGGGGATCGCGAGGCCGCCGATTGTGCTGATACTGTCGTATGGGCAGAGAGGTCTGGGTTCGTATGGGACCGCGAGGCCGCCACTTCTGATACTGTCGTATGGGCAGAGAGGTCTGGGTTCGTATGGGACCGCGAGGCCGCCACTTGTGATACTGTCGTATGGGCAGAGAGGTCTGGATTCGTAGGGGATCGCGAGGCCGCCGATTGTGCTGATACTGTCGTATGGGCAGAGAGGTCTGGGTTCGTATGGGACCGCGAGGCCGCCACTTTTGATACTGTCGTATGGGCAGAGAGGTCTGGGTTCGTATGGGACCGCGAGGCCGCCACTTGTAATACTGTCGTATGGGCAGAGAGGTCTGGATTCGTAGGGAATCGCGAGGCCGCCGATTGTGCTGATACTGTCGTATGGGCAGAGAGGTCTGGGTTCGTATGGGACCGCGAGGCCGCCACTTGTGATACTGTCGTATGGGCAGAAAGGTCTGGATCCGTATGGGATCGCGAGGCCGCCGATTGTGAGATCTTGGTATGCATAGTAGGAATCCCCTGTTCTTAGATGATAGATATATGTGGTTGTAGGATTGTAAATAGGTTCTAGGGAGGGGGCAACGTTCTGGCTGGGTTAGTGAGGCTCTGATGAGTGAGTTCTATCTGATCCGAAAACCCAAGCAGAACAACCTGGTATCTTTTTGAGTGGTTTCCCCTGTCTTTTTAGTTCTGGCATTCTGTTTTTGATTGTGTGCTGGACTTCGTTTTTGCTAGTGTTTGGACCCTGGGCACTTTACCACTGCTGACCTTTGCTAAAGTGCATGTGATCTGTGTCTGAAATGTAATGGCATTTGATTTCTCCATGACTGGCATATTTGATTTACTAGTAGTCCCTTGTACAATGCTCTACATGTGCCCAGGGCTTGTGAACTAAATGCTGCTAATGCGCCTGCACTGTGCTGATTGTGCCACCCACATGAGTAGCCCTCTAAACGTGTCCCAGGCTTGCCACTGTAGATCCTGTGTGTGCAGTTTTTAATTACCATGTCGACCTGGCAAGTACACCTACTTGCAGGGCCCAAACCTTCCTTTTTAGGTCTCGGCTAGCGAAGGCTGCGCTTGCGCAGTCTCGCTCGCGAGATTTAATGACTTGGAGAAGAGGGGCTTGAACCCTTGAATGCTGGCCAGCCATTGGAGAAGAGGTCCCGTCACTCAGATCAGGCCCCGTCCTTTTCGGATCGGGGGCGTGTTTTTTAAAGAAAGTCTCATTCTCTCCTCCAGCCAATGGCTGGAGGAGAGAAAAGACAAACACGCCCCCGACTCCGAAAATGCCACTGCCTTTCTCCGAGGCATTTCTTCTTGACCTCGGAGAAAGGCAGTGGTGTGCCTTTTGCTCTGCCTTCTTTTACTTTGGAGAATGCTGACAGGCAGCCACTGTTATTGAAACCCTGCATGAACTATGTAATTGCACATTTAACTGTCGGTGAGTGAAATTAGATATACGGAATTGATACGGCACCACGATTAGCGCTGAAAGCACTTTTTTTTTCTTTTACTGCTTTGAGTTACTGCGGGCCTCGGCGTGTGAAACTGGATATGCCTTTATCAGGAGAAGCGCGTTGCTGAGATGCGTGCATGTTTTCATGGGGAGCGCTGAAAGCACTTTTTTTTTCTTTTACTGCTTTGAGTTACTGCGGGCCTCGGCGTGTGAAACTGGATATGCCTTTATCAGGAGAAGCGCGTTGCTGAGATGCGTGCATGTTTTCATGGGGCCCGTTGCCAAGTGAAGCGTGTGAGTGGATGTTTTCCTTGAGCGTATTGCCTAGGGAGAAGAGAACGCGAGCAGCTCATGTCAGCAGACGAGGGAGCGCAGGTCATCGAAAGTGTCAGTTTACAAGGATTGTTCAGTGTCTAGGACTTTTCACAATTTTGCAGATTTTGTAAACAATACAGGGTCCTGCCGCAGCTCTTTGATGTGGCAGCCTGCTCCTTGAGAGCTACCGTTCAAAGTTTACTGACGGATCTAAACTCTAAACATGGCCGCTAACCTTTACACTACATAGCCCAAAAGGCTAAGGTGCTGGAGAGGACATTGCGCGTGCGCCTTCCCCTTGCCCTCACCCCGCCTTCCCCCCCTGCTTCCAAGTTTGGAACGTTGAGCCGACAGCCCCGGCCCATCATGTAGCCACCGCAGCTCTGCAACTCCTCCTCCGCTTTTGGCACCAGGCTCTCCGGGCTGTGCAACGAGCCGTGCATCCGGACGTCACTAGCCCACGCGCCCAGTTCCAGCCGCCGGCCGGAAAAAGTGCAGTTGCAACAAGCCGGGGGCGGCGGCTGCCGCCTGCACCCCTCTCGCTCCCCCACCAGTGGCTCCCGGGGCTTTGTGCGCCCTTCCCCCAGTGCGCGCGGGCCAAGGGAAGATGTCTCAGCAGAGAGGAGCAGGCGGAGGTAAGGTGACTGTAAACGCAAAATATGTGACTGAGCCCATATATGCTTCGGTTTATATCTGGGGTGCAGCTTGCTGTATTTTGGTATTTGGTTGTGCATGAAAACAATCTCCCTTGTCCAAGTCCTTTGTAACTTCTAAGTATTCAGTCGATGTGTGATTTGCTAAATAATTGCAAAGCCGCAGTTTTTAGGGGCTTGCAACAATTGAGATTTAAACCCAGGCCAATAAATGCAAGCTGCGTAATTGTATTAGTTTGCGAGACAAATAACGATATTAGAAAGGTACCTTAAATGCTTTGGGGGCCGAGATACTTCTGGTAAAACAAATAAGCCAACTGCTGAAACGTTTGACGCAGTGCATACATATTTCAGAATGTTTAGAGCTTGTATGGGTTGGATAACATTCTCTGACTTGTGCCATTATACTTTTCTTTAAAATGTAGGCAACCTGCATGTATTTGCATCACTTAAGACAGTGCATGCTTCTTTGAACTTGCATACGTCTGCAATAGCCTACTAGGGAATGGACTTTTTGGACTTGTTGAAATAAATACGTGTGTTTTTGCTCAGCACAAATGTAAACCTTTTTGAAAATCTGACTATGCAAGTCAGTGCGCTCCCGTACATGTATGGTGCAGAACCGTGATGTTTCTCTGCAGGGCTGCACCCAGCGGAAGTAGTGCTGCTTGCTAAAATGAAGGGCTGTATTGTTCTTCACTACTTAATTGTTGTACTTGCACTGCCTGCTGGCGAAATCACTTTATATTGTACAAATAAGTCATCTATAGCTCAAAGACACTCGGTTACTCTCGAGCCAGGTTCTCCCCAAATACCAACTCATGCTTGCATTCAAAGGCATGCTGCTTAGTGACCCGAGCTGAGGGGTGCTACGGGATTTTAATCGCTTGCCAAACATTGTATTCACTGTCCAACATTTATGAAATGCATTTGTTGTGGCCAGCATTTTCCCTCAATTTCTATCGTTTTTGTTGTATCGCACATCTGATGATATAACTGCCCGTTTCATGCGTCTCCCGCCTTATAACCATGCCTCCCTGTCTACGCATTGTGGGGTACATTTGGTTGACACCCCCTTACCTCTCATTGCTCGATCCGAGATTTAACAAGCATTTACAATGCAACGGTCTCGGCATTGTTAAAGTTAGAGCTATTGGCATTGCTCATGACAATGCCGTTTCTTTAAATGTTTTAAAAACAAAAAACATAAGCAAAAAGGATGTCATGAGCAATGCCAATAGCTCTAACTTTACCAATGCCGAGACCATTGCATTGTAAATGCTTGTTACTACATGTAAGGTACCCCTAAGGGAGCCCCAGGCGCCAGATGCTGTGTATTTAAAAGGTGGGACATGTGCTTTTAAGTTTTACATGTGGTAGTGAAAAAACGCCAAATTTGCTTTCACCACAGCAAGGCCTATCACTTCTATAGGACAGCCGTAGAGCTGCTCTGTTGCATTTTACACGGGAATCCTCCAATTGGGAGCTGATAGAAGATGGAGTTTGGTGTCTCTGGACTCACAATTTAAAAACACATCTTTAAGTGAAGTTCGTTTTTAAATTCCATATCTGAAAATACCACTTTTAGAACGTTGGCCTTTTCTTATTTTAACCATTCGGTGCCTCTGCCTGTCCCTAGAATACACATCTGGGTTGGCTGACAGTTGGGCTTGTGAATTCACTCTGGACCAGTGGTCTTCAAACTTTTTAATGCCGCAACCCCCCTCCCCCCCCCACCCAGTAGGAAAAAAATCTTCGGGCCCCCTCAGATTTTTCCACATTTATTCTATTAAATTGTATCTAATAAAAGTATCCACAGTGTATGGCTGGGGGTTTTGAAGAATATTTGGAGTCCCTTTCCTTTTGACACATACCACCTAGGATATAAATGACAAAAGGTGTTAGTGATTGGCCATTACAGAGAGTAATGCTTCTTTTTTGCCAGAGCCTGGGGGCATATTAACAAGGGATTTATCTCCACTTTTTTGGCTTTAAAAGCCAAAAAAGCAGAGATAAAACTATCGCCCTATTTACAAGAGGGTGCTAACAGCCTTGCAAATATCGCTGATGTGCACGTCGCGATATTTACAAGGCTGCCCCAGCATTTTAGCAGACGTTAGTTTTGGGAGAAAACTGCTGTTTTCTCCAAAAACTAACGTCTGCTAAAATCCTGACTTACCCATCCCTAACATAGGGGGTGGATTATGTTGCTACGACCACAGGGTCGTATCAGGAAGGTTATCGCCCTTTTGCAGGGAAGATCGCTGGAAAACCAGCGATCTTCCCTGCAAAACGGCGATTTCCCCCGCTATCTCTGGAATTTTTATCGCCCTGGAGCAACGCGTTGTTGATAACGTGCTACCAGGGCGATAAATTCCAGAGATAGGCGGCGATGAATAACAAAGCGCTAAGTGCGCTTTGGGTTATTCATCGACGTTCCTTGCTGATATGCCCCCTGGAGTCCTCCCTGGGATCACCTGAGGCCCCACTAGGGAGGCCCGCCCCCCCCAGTTTGAAGACCCCTGTCACACACAAAGGGTGCTGAGGTGGGCCTTGCATAACCTGCTGGCCAATTACTATGCTGATGGGTTTTCCTGAGCTAGAGTGGTGGGAGGAGCTGACAAAGAACTGCATACCCCACTATACCGTGTCTGGAGCCAGGACCAGGAAGGGCAGGGTCTTGTGCACCACAAAGACCTTTCTTTGAAGTCTCCTTACTTCAAAGGTCCAAATGGTTATAAATACTAGACCTCTGACACCATAGCAGTGGAAACACTTCTGGACTGAGGACACTCTGTCAGGAAGAAGAGCTGTTGGACTGCCAGGAGGAACTGCCACTTTGCTGCTTGTTTTTCTGTGTTGACCTGCTATCTGCTGCTTTTTGTCTGGGAGTGAGAGGACTGGACTTTGCTTTCTGCATCCTGTTTTCTAAAGTTTCTCCAAGGGCTTGAGTTGAGCTTGCCTACTGCTGGAAGTCTCAGGGCCATGTTAACCCGAAACCGGTCCCATGATGCTTGCTTCCAGTCTCCATCAACTCTAAGCGTCACTTCAGAACAGGTGCATCTCTGCGTTATCGACGAATTGCTGCTAACTGCACTAAAGTCATGGTTCCCACTTGCTGATTGTGCGACGCAACAACCGCAAATAACAACACAATCTCCAACTGTGACTTAGAGCCTCCGAAGTACCACCGCTGCGTGAGTCTCGAGCACCGCTCCACTGAAGTCCATGGTGCACCGCTCCGACGCAGTGTCTGCACCCTGATAGTCCGTCATCGCACCGTGGAATCGACACACCGTGCTAGGACCTCGAATCATCATCGACACCGTGGCGCCTTCAGGAGCCGGAAGTCTCACACCTGCAACCGACGCATCACCCGCCCTGTGCCCCGCATAGTCCACGGGTGTTAGCGGCTCAACAACCCTGCACAGGCTCCAAGAACCAAAGCATCATCCCCAGTTTAGCCTGACTGCTCTGTACCAAGCTACCCGAGGGTGAGCACAGGTAAATTTAGTGTGTACTACACTTACCCTGACTAGAGTGCGGGCCCCTACTTGGACAGGGTGCAAACCACTGCCAACTAGAGGTCCTATTTCTTACAGACGTTCAAATCTGCCCTAAGACACTACCATCAAATTAACTGGATCACCAAATGCACTGCTGTGGTGGACCACATCGATGAAAGCATCAACAGAAGCAAAGAAATCTTCACAGTTGTGAAAGTTTTCACCTTACTTATGGTCGCCTCTAATTCGATCACCTCCTCCCATGACCTCTGTAACAATTTCTCTCAATTCTTCTGCAGAAGAATCACCTCCATTTACACCAACTTCAAGCTGCAACCGGACCTAGTAGACCTTACAAATGACTCCCGATCTTATCCCAAGAACTAATGCTAACCACATAGCCCATCTTCACCACAGAAGAAGCTGCCGCCATCCACTCCGTATCCCCATCGAGTCTTATCCCCACCACCACAACTACTCCAGAGGACTGAAACTCATCAGTCCATGCACACACCAATTCTGAATACCTTCACCTTTTCCCCAACCTTCCCAGACGCTTGGAAACACACAACTGTCCTCGCATTGCTGAATGAACCCCCTCCGAACCCTTCAATGCTCAACAACTACAGACTGATCTCCCTGCTACCATTCCTGGTGAAGATCTTGGAGAAAATCATCAACAGTTACCTCACCTCACCCCAATGACCGCCAACTCCTGGACACCACTCAGTGTAGTATCAGACCCAACCATAGCTCGAAAACTGCCCTCATTGCCACAAAGGAATACATCTGCATTACTCTGATCAAAGGAGACACAGTGGCCCTCAAACTCCTGCACGTCTCTGCATTATTTGACACAGTTTCCCACCCCATCCTCATCCAATACCTACTAGACATTGGAATCCAAGGACACGCACTCCAGTTGATTTGCTCCTTCCTGACTGGAAGGATCAAGCCACTTAGCCTGGCACCCAGGGGAGGCTCCTCTATTAGGGAGGAGGAGTGTTGCTCCACTGCTTTCTCGCATTGCAAGAAAGCAGAAACATAAAATGGTATTTTAAATAAGGTGTAGCAATGAGAGCGTTAAAGAAAACAGGGCTAAACAGCAATCTCACACTATAGGGACCTTGGACAGGGAAAATAAACCAGAACATTAGAAAATTCTTCAAGAATGAATATGCTGACCTCTCTTTCTAGGATGACCTTCTGATAGTGCATACAAGGAACCATGAAAAAGTAGATCACTCTTTTATCTCTTTAATGATCTTGTACACAATGGAAGAAAGTCCAATTGTTTTTTTTTTATTTATTATTTTTTTTTTTTAAAGAAACCTTTATTATACAATAAAATACATATAAGGGCCTACAACCACCAAGGCCGGCCGCTACAGAGCCCGAGGGCCCGCAATGCAACGCCACACAGTCAAATGAACCGGAGGCGAGGCTCCCGGCAGTCCGTAAGTAGATGCAACAGGCCGTGGCCATAGGCCGAGAGCAATCAAAAAAAAAAAACAGTTTCATTTTTAATTAAATACAAAACACACTTAAGGCAATGAGAGTCCGAAATAGCAGCGTGCGCTTCCCAGGACGGGGGACAACGGACAGTATCTAAAGCAGGTCTTGACAGGAAGTGGAAGCGGGGGGCAGCGGGAAGACAAAGCATGGTACACACCTCACACAATCCCGCAGAATGCGTGGCTAGGGGGACAAAGCAATATCAACCTCTAACGGCAGAGGCGGGGTGCAGATATGCCCACGATATGAATTCCATGGACCCCATACCTTAGTCCATTTCCCAGGCTTGCCTCTCGCCACATACACCGTCTTCTCCCTAAACATACACCAGTCCATGTTCTCCTTCCATACCGCGACCGTGGGCGGCCTCGGGGAACCCCACATCTGTGCAATGTTACGCTTAGCCACCATGTACCCCAAGGTCACCCACTGCGTCTGTGCCACATTATAGTCAGTCGGTTCCCAGACATTCAACAGACACCTCCTAGCCTCAGGCAACAGAGCAACGTGCGTGACCTCCTCCATTACAGCGTGGATACCGTTCCAAAATCGCACCGCCTCCAAACATTCCCATAGGATATGAAGAAAGGTACCCGACAGGCCACATCCACGCTTACACATTCCATCCATCGAGTAACCCATACGTAGCAAACCGGGCCCCGTGACATACACTCTGTGGAGGATCTTCAGCTGTACGAACCTCAAGCGGGCCGGGATCGCCACCTCCTTCGGGGAGGCCACCGCTGCTACCCAGTCCTCATCGTCCAGTTCCAAGCCATCGCCCGTCCATGCCTCCCGCAGACGGGTTAGCAAGTCTGCGCGATCATTAATAATTTTTTTGTAGATCAGAGAAATAGTGCTGTCGGGCACATAGCCATCCAACACTCTATCCTCCAGCGGGGAATATTCGGGGATAGCAGCGACGTCCGGAAAGACCGAACACAGCGCATGGTAGACTTGTGCATACCGGAAGTACTCTCTATCATTTAATTTGTATTCAGTTTTAAGCATTTCAAATGTTTTAAAGGACCCCTTCGCCCAAAGGTCACCCACCTTACATATACCAATCATATCCCATTTCTCAAAGCCTTTCGTTTTCCACAAACAACCCAGCCGCTCGGAGGCATACAACGGCGTCGCCCGAGTCAAGTGACCCCTCCACCCCATCGCAGCACTCGCCGCATGCCACACACGTACCGCAACCTGCGTGGGTCCTGTCAACCGTGCATCCGGGGTCACCGAATACAGCGCCCTATTATAATCCCCACCCGGGAGTAGTAATTTATCCATCTCGAAGGCCGGATTCAAGGCGGGGCCGTATATCCCGTGGTTCACCGCCGCCAATTGAGACGCCCAATAATATCTTTTAATATCGGGGAGGGCGACCCCCCCATCATACCAAGGGAGCGTCAACTTGGCGAGAGCGATCAGCGGCCGCCCGTCCCAGAACAGTTGGCGCTGAAGACCCTCCACCTCACGGAAATAACGGGCCGGTACGACATCTAGAGTATTTTGCAAAGCGTACAAGAAGCGAGGTAGCGACATCATTTTAAACAATGCCGCCCATCCGAGCGGCGAGAGCGGAAGTCGTCGCCACCTCGCGACGTCGGCCTTCAATCGCTGGAGGGGAGGGAGAAGGTTCCGCTCGTAGCGGACCGCGGGATCCAGAGAGATAAAGATTCCCAAATATTTGAACCCCGATGTAGCAATCTGGATAGGGCAATCCCGCGGCAGAAGGGGGGCCTCACCCAAGAGGACGTAAACACATGACTTGGCCCAGTTGATGACCAGGCCAGAGTTGCGACCAAAGGAATTCAATACATCCACCAATACAATTAGCGACTGTCGGGGAGAGGTAAGATACAGAAGGATGTCATCCGGTAAAGGGAGACACGGTCCTCAAACTCCGGCATCCATCTAATGCCCCGCAGCGACGGCTCCCAACGCAACCAGGCGGCGAGAGGCTCCAAGGAAAGTGCAAAGAGAAGGGGTGATAACGGACAAGCCTGCCGCGTACCTCTCCCCAGTGCGAGGGGAGCCGACACCCTACCATTCACCACAACCTGAGCCAGTGGGTCAGCATATAGTAATTTTACCCAACCAATAAACTCAGGGCCGAACCCGAATTTCGCCAGCACGGCCCAAATATACGGCCACTCCAGAGTGTCGAACGCCATAGTAGCATCTAAAGATGCCAAGATGGCCGGCTCACGTATGAACTCCGCTCTAGCAAGTACGCCGTGCAACCGCCTCAAATTCAGGGCGGTATTCCGATGGGGTATGAAACCGGACTGATCCTGATGAATCAAGTCGCCCACGACCCGGGCCAGCCGATTAGCCAATACCTTAGCCAGAATTTTGGGTTCTGCATTCAACAGCGAGATGGGCCTATAAGAGGCGCAGCGATCTCGCAGCTTCCCCTCTTTGGGTATCACAACTATGGTGGCGAGACGTTGGTCAGGGGGGAGGAAGCCCGCCGCACGTGCCGCGAAAAACATGTCCCGAAGATACGGCGCTATCTTATCGGGACGCAGCTTATATAGTTCAATGGGAAGACCATTAGGACCCACAGCCTTACCAGACGCGATTGAGCGAGTGGCCAAGGCGATCTCATCGGACGACAACTTCGCCTCCATCAAGATTGCATCAGCCTCCGATAGGGTTGGCAATGCAATGTCTCTAAGCAACAGATGAGAATCCTCCTCCGAACGCACAGAAGCCGGAGAGTATACCCCGCGGAAATAATCCGCGAAGCAGTCAACAATCTCCACAGGGTCAGTCACACGCACTCCATCCATTCTCTCCACAACGGGCACCACCCTGCTCGCTCTCTCCTCCTTATCCAACCAAGCAATCAACTTTCCGGCCTTATCCCCCACATCATACAGTCGTCCTTGCTGCTCTCTACTCATCTCTTTAGCGGCATCCGTGACTAGCGCTCTATAATCTGATTGTTTGAGGCTGAGAACGTGCAGTTTCTCGTCAGTAACACCCCGCTCCAAGTCCTCCTCCAGTTCAGCTATTTCAGTTTCCAGGCAAACCACCTCTGCTCTCCCGCACCTCTTAGCATGGAGATAAGTGACAAGGCCTGCCCCCTGATCACCACTTTGTAACCCTCCCATAGGGAGACAGCCGACGACACCGACCCCACATTCTCATTGAAGTAGTGATCTGTGGACTTGACCAGTTCCGCGCGGATCTTAGGGTTGCGCAAAAACCAGGGGTTAATGGGCGCTACTCTCCCCTCCGCCCCAGGGACAACCTTCAGTTGCAACCATATAGGGAAATGGTCAGAAATACCTCAGGCCAAATGACGCACCTCCCCAATCATCCCAGCTTGGATCGCCGGCATAAGCATGTAATCAAGTCTCGAGAGACTCCCATGGGCACCCGAGTGAAAGGTGTATTGCGCTTGTCCCGGGTGCATCAATCGCCAGCAATCTACCAGTCCCAAAGTGTCCAGAAAGCCACCCAACCAGGCCTGAGCCCTAGGGAGATCCCTGGGGGGGCGACGGTCCTCCAACCCGGATACAACAGCGTTAAAGTCACCCCCCAACACCAGAACCCCCCCCCAGCGAGTCCCAGGACCAGACGCCCCAGATCAGCAAACGTAGCCGTCTGTAACCCCGGAGGCACATAAACAGCGACAAGCGAAACAATCCTACCCTCCCAGCGCCCCACCAGTGCCACATAGCGCCCCCTATCATCGCGAAGCACCTCATCCGCCTCCAATGGGAGAGAGGTACGAACCAAAATACCCACTCCCCTTGAGCCAGAAGTGAAACCAGAGTGAGCGGCAAGGCGATAGCCCCTCCTATTCAGGGCATGGAAGGAGTTCCCAATCAAATGTGTCGGGCGAGATCCGTTTCAGAAACTGCAACACCACCCCGCGCTTGATCCTGTCCCCCAATCCATTCACATTCCACGAAAGGATTCTCAATCCCCTACCCCCCACCCCACTCCCGTGCATGATACCCACATCCCGGAAAGCACAACCCGGACAAGTCAGCAGAGAACTTCACATTGCCTTGCGAAACAAACAAACAGTCCCCAACACCCCCCCTCCCCCACAATCCCCAAACCACAACTCCCCCCTCCCTGCACCCCTGCATGAGCCCAAACAGCCCCCCCAACTCGCAGTGTGCCTGTCGCCCTAACATACACCACAAAAAGAACCCCATAAGGAGGAAAAGGCCCCAATAAGCTCCCCACCACCTCCAAGCATTTGAAGGGCATAGTATCCCAAACTAGAGTCCAGTTGAGCCAAGGTACCAGACGTCACCAGTCCAGTCCATCCCCAGGAACCAAGTTCTAGTCCTGTCGCACCAAACCCTCTCCGCTCTCCGCCATCTGGCCGTCCCGATCCTGTCCCCGAGGCAGGGCATCCAACCAGTCTCCAACCGCCTCCGGCCGGTCGAAGAAGTGTGAGCGACCCCGGAACTCAACCCGCAGCCGGGCCGGGAATAACATCGCATATTTCAGCTCCATGTCCCTCAAGCGCCGTTTGACGCTCAAAATTCCCAGCTGTTGTTTTTGGACCGCTTGCGTGAAGTCCGGGTAGAAACTGATATTAGAGTTCTCAAACTTCAGCGGCCCGGCCACCCTCGACGCCTGAAGGATAGCATCCCTATCCCGAAAGTTAATAAGCCGGGCGATTATAGGCCGCGGGGGAGCACCCACTTTGGGCGCACCACCCGGAATCCTGTGGGCCCGCTCCACCGCGAAGAACTAGCTCAGTCCCTTGGGCGCGAGACGATTGATCACCAGATCCTCCACAAAAAGGTCGGTAGCAGAGTCCTCCGATCTTTCCGGCACTCCGATGATACGAACATTGTTGCGTCTAGCCCTGCCCTCGGAGTCCTCAAGGCGACGGTCCGTCTGGTCACTGGCTAGCCGCAACCTACGGACCTCCGTCTGCAGGGCAGCCACGTCCACAGTTAGGCTTGACGCAGATTGAGCCAAAGAGTCAACCCGCTCGTTGGTTTTGGATAGGTATGCCCTGACCAAATTCACATCGATCAGGACCGCGTCCAATTTATGAGCCAGGGTATCAAACTGCTGACCCACAGCAGCCTTCATCTCCTCAATGGCGCCCATAACGTCCAGCAAGGTCAATTCTGACGAAGGGCCCGAGACCTCTTTGGACCTCTCAGGCGATTTATGCGAGCCACTAGGGGATCCCTTTGTCTGCGCATAACGATCCATGTTATTGACCTGAGAATAGGCTCCCCTGCGAGTTGACTTGGGTTTCGATTTGTCTCCGTCTAGTCTAGCCGCCATCGTCCGGAGGCCACCAAAGTTGGCACCCGCCAGCACCAGGAACAAAAACCAGGTAGCTACTGCAATTGAACACAGCCGTTACAGACAGGAAGCCCAAGTATAGTCCGAGAGTCAGGCCAGGCACTCCGCCATCCGCGCCCCTCTGAAGCACCAAAGTCTCTCAGCCGATATCAGAGCACAGGCTTGAAAACGAAAGTGAAAGTGCGGGGTACGTTGCAGGTCGAGCCCAGCATGCCGCTGTTGTTCACTTCGTACCCGGGCACCTCACCAACTCGAGATCGGGACCAAGGCAAGAGCAGGCCGCAAACTTCGGAGCGCAACCATTCCGGTTCCCGGCGTCTGATCCGAACCCGGAAAACGGGTGGCACCTCAGCGCAAGTTCATCAGCAAAAGCCCGTCAAATAAATCAGGATTAAGTCAGGATAGACGTGAGAGGTTGCGGGGGCCCTCGAGAGCCGTAAGCCTACGTGGCCATCTTGGTTGCGCGCTAGGCTCCTCCCCCGAAAGTCCAATTTTTTAGTGTTTTTTATTACTTTCAAATCCCCCCCAAATGTATAAACATGTCAAATGTATTTGCACATTGGCACGTTAGGCAGTATTAGGTTGAGGACACTGGCTAGTACCAAGGACCTGATAATGGGCCCTAGCCTTGCAGCAGACTGATGTTTTGTTAGTAAAATAGCTTTTATACATTTTAAGTTAAATTGTTTCTAGTTAGGTGTTTTCTGATCTCAGGTTCTCTCTTAGGTAATGCTTTGAGTAGAAGACTAATCAGAGGTATGTTGAGTGGCAAGAAACTACATTGTGGGATGGAAACCTCTAACATGGCCTGATGGAAGCATTCATTGATATTCTATTGTGCCATTTTCAAAGTTCATTTATAAGGATGACATTCATATGTAGAACAGAAATACATCTAAAATGCTCTTTACTCTCTAGCTGAACTCCACAAGAAAAAAGCTGCAAACTCAATTTATATTCTAGGTGTACCAAGTCAACAGATTTAATTTAATTTAATTGTGGGTTTATATAGCGCTAGAATCGACTCCCGGAGGAGTATCTCTGCGCTTCGACCGCTAGGGAACCCGTCCTGGCTCACCCTGAGAGATGGTCCCTAATGGGTATCTCCAAGGTGCGACCAAGCATCCCCGGCAGTCTGGGGGGGCCGTTGTGAAGATGAGGCAAGCTAATGCCCAGAGTTGCCGAGTGTGGTCCCTGACTAGAGTAGGCACCGAAGCGAGAATTATCGAGTCCGCTGACCCTGGTCCACGACCCTGCCGCGTCGGGAATTGAACCCTGGTCCCGGGCCGTCCTCTGCTTACGGGTCTGCCGCCTCTAACCAGTGAGCCACACTTCTCCACAGATGAATGGAGAAAAAACTCACTAGTCTCATTGGGTGCCTTTATATTTTGTAACTGGAGTTACAGATACTTTGTGGATTTGTTAATCCAATGAGGATCCTAAAGGGCCATACCATACAATGCTCCGAGCAGAAGGCCTTTAAAAGTTGCAGAAATGTCAATAATCAACCAACAGACACAATCAAACTGGTTTCATAAAATGGTGGATGAGCAAGAAAAGAAGCACAGAAAAGGGCATGGTGAGTAAAGGCAAATTGACTGCCTATTGCACAAATATTCTTTTCACAAAATGGTGGACATGCACCTGGCTTGGCAAGAAGGAGGGCATGAAGGACAACGAAGAAATGGTTGCATATTAGACACACACCACTTTCTCAAAATGGTGGATGAGCACATGGCACGGAAGGAGGGGAAATGAATGGAGAAAGAGAAAATTGCTACCTACCCTGGAGCTCCTTTCACCCCCACCACCAACAAGAACCACAAGCAGCATTGCAGGGTACGGAGTGCACAAATGTATGCATAAAATATGGCTAAAACCACCCACAGGTCCAAACACCATCGTAAAGCAGCAGCAAGAATGTTAAAGAAAACAATCAAGATAAAAAAATAAGAGCATAGCAATATGGAAACTGACAATCAATAAAACAAAATATAAAAATACCCAAAACACAAACAACTATGCACTCATTTCTCGATATAAAAGACTTTTAAAGTTTGCAAAAAAAATTAATCAACTATCTCACACATGCTCAAACGTGATGGGCAAGCACATGAGGAAAAAGGCAGCTGAGAATAAAGAACAATGGATGGCTACCTGAACCTGGATACCTGGGCCCCTCTTCCACTCCCACTCTGTACACCAACAGGCTTGTGTAGGCACAAAATAACCTAGATGTGGCATGAATTCAATTCTATCCACAGGCCCCTAAAAATCTCTGGCACCGCAGCATGAGAATGTGAAAATTCCATATTATAGCTGAAAGCATCATCAGTTGCCCAGAACTCTTTCACCCCAAAATGCCTGTTGCCCTTATACTCTTCGTTAAGGGATTAGTGGTTCTGCCACAAACATACTACTATAATAAAATCTTTGTCTGTCCCCCCAAAAAGGATGGGATTTTAATAAATGATGAACACAAGGAACTGTCTAAACACTGATTAAAGAAAAAACAAACCAATTGTACTATTTGAAATGTGAATAAAGTTTTGTATCCAAAAACTCCTATCTAAATAGGGAACAGGACATATACACACAAAACTATATGACATACAATTCTACTTCTTGCATGAATAAAGCACAAGTAATGTAAAACAAGAGTGTTTTTACATATACATCACAACATAAATAGAAACCAACATATAGTACATATAACACAATAATACATTTAAGCACAGCGTGAGATTAATAGAAAAAGCGCTTTTAAACAAGACCAAAAATAAATCCTTTTAGCGTGTGATGGCCAAGTTGGGCTGTTACGCTTGTCAATCTACGTAGACATTTCGACCCCTTTCTGATCTAGTGTAAGTAAAACAATCATTGGCATAGCCAATAGGTCTCACTTTTGGGACCTTATAAGTGTTTAGCCATGCAGCACATTATCCCCACTCACATGCTCACATTCTCTAACACATAGCACACTGGGACCAGTAGGGCCAGTCTTATAATAAGAAGAAGAGTGAATAGACCAGGACTACTCTTGTTGGTTACAAATAACAGAACTGGAAGAAGCACATCATCAGGCATGGGCCAACTTAAAATCTAAGCAGTCTTCTAAAACAGTCAACAACCACAGACACTAATTGACTCAAAACACTCTTGTTTTACGTTACTTGTGCTTTATTCATGTAAGAAGTAGAACTGCATGTCTTATAGTTTTGTGTGTATATGTCCAGTTCCCTATGTAGATAGGATTTTTTGGATAAAACTTTATTCACATTTCAAATAGTGTAATTGGTTTGCTTTTTCTTTAATCAGTGTTTAGACAGTTCCTTGTGTTCATCATGTATTGAAATTCCCTCCTTTTTGGGGGAACAGACAAAGATTTTATTATAGTAGTATGTTTGTGGCAGAACCACTACTAGTTTAACTAATTGATCCCCAGGTTCTGCACGTAACTGGGTTACCCCATTGTTATATAATGCCTTATACCTTTGGCCTTTAATCCCCACAAAGGCCACCCTTGATTTCCCTAATGCAGATTCTCAACTCGCCAGGTTAAAAACAAAACCTCCCAAACCAAAGTAAATAAAAAAAGTGAAAACATTGTGGTGACTGCCTTCCCTCAAACATCAAATATTTTGCATAACACTGAACTAAACTTACTTGATTTTCCCCAAAAATACCAAAAAAATCAGAGGGTTACATGAAGCATCAGAAAAGGCAACAGGGAGGAGTCTCCAGGACATGAAGTTGCCACTAAATGTAGAGTAGCATTACTCCCTCTGGTCCTTCCTATGTAAAAAAGGAACTTTGTATTAAAAAAAAGTGTCTGGATTGGTGCTCTTGGTTGATAAATTTCATGCAACAATCGGTGCCTGGTGACCAGCAGCGGCCTGTGCAGGTAAAAGTGTTTGGGGGGTGGATTTCAACAGACGACAAGAAGGGAAAATGTATTATTTATTACATTTTCCCTCGTGGTCGTCTGTTGAATCCCCCACAACCAGGCCCACCGCTCTTACCTGCACGTGCCGCTGCTGCCAGTGACTTACAGGAAGGACTTGTCCTGGCAGTTCGGACTGAACTGTTTCCATGGGGAGCAGGGTTGAGCCTGATTTGCATATGGCTGGATCCAAACTGTGGTGGCATGGTGAGCAAACAAACAATGGATTAAACACAAAGCTGTGACGGGGGTGAATGTTTGATTTGTTGGAATTCCGTCCATCATTTGTTCATTTTGTAAGTGACAAACAACATCACGCACTTCAGCATTCACCTTCAGAATAGCTTTCTAGCGTTGTTTCTATGTTCTCGCAGCAAGAGTTTTAGGTGAACAGATTCTTGTTTATGCGACGAGGCCTAAGGGCAAAACATTAAGCATTACAGGTCACCAACAAAATGCAAAATTCCCAAAATACAAACTTACTCCAGCGTAATAAATAATTTGGCCAGGTCCATCCTTTAGGGTTGTGATTGTACTAGCTTAGATGATCCTATTTGAACAACACCATTTAAGACATAGAGCAAAGTACTCCCTCAGCCTTGGTGGTCCTAATTGGTTTTCATTAACAACAGAATACAGACATTAGAAGGAAGAGGTGTCTGTGGAATAGAATGGAGTATAGGGAAAGTCAAAGGGTGACAGGTGTTATCTGCGCCCAAATCATCCCATTGAACTTGTAGATTACTGTGGGCAGAACAGGAGCCAGTTCAAGCACATCATCATTTGACAAGAATTTGTCCCATCATCAGGGCTGGACTGGGAACCCAAAGCAGCCCTTTTAAGTTTCCCGGGCCAGCCCTGGGGGAAGCACTGCCTGGCACCAGAAGGCTGTAAATGCTAGCTTGCTGCTTTTGTTACTGGGAGCCGATACTGCAGCACCGCTGCAAAACCAGACCCCAGTAACAAAACCGGCCCCCACCCCTGCCAAACCTGCCCCCACCCTTCCAGCCTCACGGGGAAATGCCTGATGCCTGGTACGGCAAGTCCTGCTCTGTCCATCATAAATAAATGATATTTGAAGAAAATCATTGGTTATTTTATTTCTTTTTACTTTTTCACTACTACCTGATTACTTTTAGTTCAGAATAGATTTCCATTCCATGCCATGTACATTCTGAGCTGAAACTAATTGTTGATGCACAACTCTCTAAACCAAAACATATTTGGTATTACAAAAGCTGATGCCTGTAGTTGATTAAATGCCAAAATGTACAAAGCATTTGCTTCTCAACTTCTTTAAGCTTTTTGTAAAACTTTGCAATCTGTGTAAGCTTTGCCCAGACTGTAAAATGTGAAAAAGAAATCCTTAAATCTTGTGGACTGGGTAGGCAAACACTAGTGCAAGAAGACCAATTTTGTGAATATGCTCTTTCACACAACGTGGACAAAGTTATGAACTCAAAGCTTTGCTACCTTCACAAAACTGGTAGATTGCAAACTTAATCCCACTTTGCGGACAAAGACTATATTTTGCGAATTCTTAATGATTTGTGATTGACATTGCTAAATGGCAGCGGGGGATTTTTAAACAAACCAAAAACAACCCCACACAAACCTATTGAAATTCTAGACATATTTTTCTTAATATGTCATTTTACGGAATTTCTGCTGCAGCCATCCATGTCACAAAGCAGCAAACAGTCTAACAGATAGATGTCTGTGTTGGCCCGTTTTTATTAAAACGAGGCAAACTATAATCTCGTAAAGTACAGTTTTGGCAATCCATTAAGTGGTGTTCATGAAAGTTGCAGCCCTGTGCTTTGTACTGTGGTTCTAATGAACAACAAATGTGACTTGAAAGTAGAAGACAACCTTTGCTTGTTTCTGGGAAGTTTCCACTCTCAAAAGCAATCACGTCCCGTCACCAAAAGTGTCTTCTGTTTGAAAATAAGGGGATTTCAGGCAGGCTGCCTTAAGTGCTTGTGATTCCGCTGAAAATACGTAAAGACTTCCAGTAAACTACCCGCCACTCAGTACTATTTCCGAAATCTGAAAATGCTTGAAAGGCCAGTTTCATATCAAAGCATTTCATGATAAAATAATTGTGCAAGAGGTTTTACGTAGATTTCTACTTCTTTGAATGTTTATGTAGTGCCTCCGCAACATAAATTTTCTCTTGGCACTAAAATAACAACTGTGGCCATTGTGAACTCATCAGTACTTATGTTTTGATCTAAACAAGTGAAAGGCTAATTGGGCTGTGCTGGGTGACTGAAGCGGCAGCTCAAATCTCTGTACTGAGACCCAATTCACTGTTGTTTTACCATGCAGATTGTTCATGGACGTCATTTAGGGGTCACCAGGGGTCGCAGCTGTGACCTGGCTTGCCCCATGCGACTCTTGGCACTGTGTTTGCGACCCCTGGCCTCAGTGGTAGCAAAATCAGTGCCAGGAACACAGGGGTAGCTCGTCCTTATGGACATTGGTTGGGGCTGCAAACTCCTTTTTTTGGCAATTTTGTTAATTACACTATAGTGAATAATAATGTATTATTCACTACTAGTCTGATCAAAAATGGAGTACAATTATGATCCTTCCTGGCAGCAAAGGTAAGTAAAAAAATGCTTTTAAATGCAAGTTTTTTTGCATGGGCGCAGGTGAGAATGTATTTATGTAAGAGTATGTGTGAATGTATGTGTATGCATGTGTGTGTGTGAGTGAACGTAAAGGTCAAGTAGCACATGATGTCACTTCCGCTACTTCTGGTCTTTTGCTGATTTGGCGTTCAAAGTATCAATCAATCAATCAATCAGAACATTTGTAAAGTGCACTACTTACCCGTGAGGGTCTCAAGGCGCTGGGGGGATGCTGCTACTGCTCGAATAGCCAGGACTTGAGGAGTCTTCTGAAGGTGAGCAGGTCCTGGGTCTGCTGTAGGGGGATGGGGAGGGTGTTCCAGGTCTTAGCGGCGAGGTGGGAGAACGATCTGCAGCCGGAGGTCGCTCTTCGGATGCGGGGGACTGTGGCGAGGTAGGCGGAACGGAGATGTCGGATGGGGGTGTAGAAGCTGAGTCGCCTGTTGAGGTATGCTGGTCCGGTGTTGTGGAGTGCCTTGTGTGCATGGATAAGGAGCTTGAAGGTGACCCTCTTGTTGACGGGAAGCCAGTGCAGGTCTCTCAGGTGGGGTGTGATGTGGCTGCAGCGAGGGATGTCGAGGATCAGGCGTGCAGAGGCGTTTTGGATGCGTTGAAGTCGTTTCAGGAGTTTGGCCGAGGCTTCTGCATAGAGGGCGTTTCCGTAGTCCAACCTGCTGCTGACGAGGGCCTGGGTGTCCGTTATTCTTGTTTCGGTCTGGATCAAACTGTAAATCTTGCGGAGCATGCGGAGGGTTTTGAAGCTGGAGGACGAGACGGCGTTGACCTGCTTTGTCATGGAGAGAGTAGAGGCGAGGATGCGTTGCGTGCATGGTCGGTGGGTGTTGGAGCTGTTCCCAGTGCGGTCGGCCACCAGGAGTCATCCCAGGCCGAGGGGGTGGAGCCAAGGATGAGGGCTTCCGTCTTGTCCGAGTTTACCTTCAGTCAGCTGTTCTTCATCCACTCGGCGACGGCTTTCATTCCTTCATGGAGGTTGGTTTTGGCAGTGAGGGGGTCCTTGGTGAGGGAGAAGATCAGCTGGGTGTCGTCGGCGTAGGAGATGATGTTGAGATCGTGCAGTCGGGCGACGTGGGCGAGCGGGGCCATGTAGATGTTGAACAATGTCGGGCTGAGGGATGAGCCCTGTGGTACGTCGCAGATGATCTCGGTGGCTTAGGAGCGGAAAGAGGGGAGGCGGACGCTCTGAGTTCTGCCGGAGAGGAAGGAGGTGGTCCAGTCCAGAGCCTTGTTTTGGATCCCAGCGTCGTGGAGGCGTGTGCGTAGGGTGCAGTGGCAGATAGTGTTGATAGGTCCAGGAGGATGCCACCCTCTCCAGCTATATCCACCACCTGTAATGATGGAATGACAGGGCTGTAAGACGGTTAAACTCTTAAATCTGGGATTCACTATTTTTTTTGCGAACGCCTGCAGAAGAAGCCAGGCCGTCAGGTTGTTGTGGGTCATAGGACCCTATGGGATGCAACATCGAAATTGTTTCATGGGAAGAGAAAGAGGACTGATCAGCTCACAAGGTCCAAAGTGAGTTGACACTAGGGTTACCACCTTTGAAGTGAAAAATACCGTCCCTTTGTTGTTTTAAGTGTCCGCAAAGGCCCAGACATGATACTTAATTGGACTGTAAACAAAATCGTATGTATTCATTTGTAACCTAACTTTTCTGTTCTGGTTTAATTTAATTATAATTCATGGATCATTAACACTGCTCTAGAACATATTTAAATGTGTTTTCCATTTGCTATTTGAAATATTTTGAGATAAAGGTAAAAAATGCTGGCTTTTGGTCACTTTGCTTATTTTTGTACAAACCAGACATCAAAATGCTGGTGGTGTGGATAGAAAACCGGCCAGGTGGCAATGATAGAGATCAGGGTGTGTACAATATTCCCACTACCACGAATAGAGTAATCTCACAGTTACACGCACATGCATACATCATACGCTAGGGCCCATTTCACTAACATACGCTCAAATACTCTACCAGCAATAAACCTGTGGAAGGAAAACACTCCTAAACACCCTGCATCTATACCGAGGTCGATAAGACCTGGTTTTTGTGACTGTCCCTAAGCATAACCTATACAATATATACAACAATAATCAATAATGCAAACCCAATAATTGACAAGAAAGAATATCCAACACCATGTTTAAAATTATATTGCTTTATCTAAAATTAGTCAAAGGTAATCAATCAGAGTAAATCATTTCTCATAGTTTCCTATTCTAGCTAAATGTCAGAACGGGTCAGGACAAGTCTCTCGGTAAATGTCTCTCAAGACAAAGTCCCTTCAGCATCAATCCTCAGCAACGCAGATTCGGTACGCGGCAAAGGCAAAATGGCAAGTGGCAAAAAACCCTCTCTAGGCTAACATCTTATAGTTTCTAAACAATAGAAAGATACATTGGGAACATAGAAAAAACCATAATGTCCGCCGGACTTGCTGAGCAGAGCGAGAAGGAAAGGATGTAACATTGCTACATTTGAGAATCTCCGCTCAGGAAAAGTACACATAACGAAAACTACGGAACAGGAACCAAGAAAATAAAACATGTATCACAATAATCCTGCTTCTCCTCGGCCATCGAGCCACAGTTCAGAGCTTCTCTCTAAGGCTCCTTTGTTTCCCAAGGCTGCCAAGGACACTTTCACTTCTCTTGGAGACTTCCCAAAAACTGCTGCTGTCCTCATGGAAAGTTTTCAACAAGGACCATGGTCAGTTAGCTTCAGGACCATTTCCAGCAGGGGTCTCCCTCGTCACAGTTTTCATATTATAAATCACAGCCAGGCTCACTATTCGGCCATCTTTTCTTAGGCCAACATAGGCCTTAATAGACCATCTTAATTAAAAGAGACAAAAACAACATTACTACAGCATAGTGATTAAACAGTGTTAACCCCACTAATACCCTTATGTGTATGCATTTATCTAGCACTTGCAACATGGAAAAGCATTAATTCGGAAAGCGTTTTGTGCTAAAAATAAACAGCACATAGCAACGTTTAAACATGAAAACACGCACGTTATTTTTTAAAAAACAGCACATTTATGCACACCCACGTGTAACTCTCTCTTCTCTTGTTAGGACAAACGGATTGATTAATATAAACGCACTTGCACAAGACAAATAATTAATTATTAATTATTAATAAATTAATACAACAAATAGACATGCCAGAGCTTCAAAAGCCCCAGAATTTTCAAACTGAAAACTCTGCTCCAGCAATCCCCCCTTTGGTGATTTTATCACCAAATAAACCCAAAAAAAAAATTAGTGAAAATTTAGTCCCATTTTAGGAGAAATCGGAAATGTCTTTTCCCCTTTACACAACATTAAACACCAGTCACTCTTTCATCATCCCTTTTTGTCTCTAAGTAAACACTCTCCCTCAATTCTTCTAATTCAATTTCTTGAGGTTCTCTCTTCAACCTCTTATTTTTCTTTTCTTTATTTAATTTCTTCCTCCCTCCCCTGTTTTTACAACACACACACACCAATCTTATTATTAATAAAGCAACAATTATACAAGTTAAGGGAAACAATATTCTACCTATAATAGTACTACCTATTTTTGCAATAAAATCCTTAACAGCTATCATTTTATTAGCTATTTTAGTCCATAAACTCTCAGCTTCAAGTGGTACTAATTCTTCATGCAAATCAGTAATATTTTTGATATAGACCTTTAGGTCTCTACTTTCGTCTGGAATGTAAGTGCAACAATGTTGAACTTTCAGCATTCCACAGACTCCACCCTCCTTGGCCAATAGAATATCAAGGGCAAGTCGATTTTGCATAGACATGGCACGTACGGCACTTAATTCCGTATTCACCAAAAGAAACCCTCCAGCGGTATTTGTCGATAAGCGATCAACCACTGTGGACAGTTTCTGAATTCCATAAGCATTCAAAGAAATTCCCACTGCTGGAATCAAAACCCCAAAAATATCACCCACTATTTCAGACCAAGTTTCTCTCTTAAAACGCATTAGTAAGTTAATATGTTCTACATCTGTTATTTTATCTATATGAAAAATCTTTGGAAAAACTAGGCCCACATAACACGTGCCATACCAATGGTCAGGCAACTTGTAATAAGCCTTATTCCCACAAACATAATATACTCCTGGAAAAATTGTATCTTCTCCACCTCTGAAACCCCAACCTGTTGCAATGAAGTATGTATCATGGCACTCACTAGTCCCGACAAAATATGTATCATATTGGGATTTCCTTCTTGTAATACAAAGTTTACCCTTCTGTGGTGCATCTAGAGCTAAAGTTGGACTAGCCCCATTCTTCAACTCTTTTCCCATCTCAATGTCCCAAATTGTCTCACTCACTTTATATTTTCCTGCTTTCTCATGCATGTTCAATCTCCTTTCTTCTACCATATCCAGGAAAGCTTTCTCCTCTCCTTTCAAACTGCAAGTTAAATTATTCTTAAAAATGTAATCTAATGTTAATCCTTTTTCTTCAATAAAAATCTCACCAAAAGTGTTAGCTTCTTTAGCTGGATTCAGCTCTTTGTTCATTGGCAAGTGCCCAAAAATACTATCTCTGTTAGACATCTTATAATCTACTTTCCCTAACAAATAAAAAACACTACTTAAAATACTACAGGAAATACCATATGTAGCTGGTAAATGATGATAAGTAACACCCTCTGAAACGGATGCAGGTAATTGCATACAGACGTAGCAATCCCTTACTTCCATTGTCTTCACATATTCATATAACAGTTTAGAAAAAACAGTACTAGAAAAGTTATTAATTGACCTATCTTTATGTATGTGAGTATTACTAATTCTAATTGGAACTATTTTTTGTGAATTCTTCTCTATATTTGTCACATTCTCTGTACGCATCTCAAACTCTACTTTAAAAGTCACTAATAAAACTAAAACACCCCATAGAAGCATTAATAATCCAGTACAGCAGCAGCACATCCTACACCACCTTTTAAAGAAGGCACATCTATTTCTATTATCCTTTATGTTAGCCATTTTAGTTTAGCCTCTACTACTCCACTACTGTTTGAACTTTTCAATTTCAATTCTCCAGCAATTCTTCAGCTTTCAGTTTATCCAAATGATCTCTTTGTTCACTTAATCCAAGTGAATCCTTCTTTTACTCAGTTTGGATACTTGTCATTCTTCACTTCAATTTCTTCAACATCAAATTGTATTAGATCTCCAACATCAAAGTCCTCAGTACTCGACTCTTCTCCAATGTCAGTCAAGAGTACTTTCAGAATTTCACCAGTATCTTCCTCAACCACTTCTCTCAAGATCTCTTCCGGATTATCTCGAGTCACTGCTTCTTCTTTTCCTCCTTCAGACAGTGCCACATAAGACCATTCCGGTGATCTGTACTTTTGGTTGGGTTTTCTTACTCTTTTTATTTCTACTGGTTCGTTTGACTCCTTTGATTCTTCTCCTTCAGCTTTTGAACTTTGACTCGAAACTTCATTCACTTGTTCAGCTTTCGATGTATTTGCTCTTATTATTTTGTATCTCAGCCTCTTAACTCTGTTGTTAGGCCAACGGTCTCCTCTTAACACCTTTTTCGGCTTTATTTCTTTATTACTTCTTTCTCCAATCCAAGTTCTCTTTCTCAGAACTCGACCCTCTGTTTGTTCATCCTCATCATCTGTTTCAAGTGCCTCTTGTTTCCGTTTTCCAGCAGCTCTCTTCTTTTCCACAGATTTTTTCACCACTGTTTGAGACTTCCCTACTCCTGTCCCTCCTCGGGTCTCCGACACGCAATCTTCTTGCTGTCTACTTGTCCCTTCACCTGGCTCATCAAGAATGTTCCCTACACCTCCTCGGGGGTCTTCCGCAATCTGTCCCTCTCTATCTTCTTCTGACCCTACTTCTTCAAGTATAATCTCAAGTGGTTCTTCAATCTCCTCCTCTTCTGATTCAGGAGTAGTCTCTGTGTGATTTCTCTTTTCTTTTCTTTTTCCTTCACTGCTGTTTGAAACCTCAGGCTCTTTTACAGAATCTGATCTCTTCTCTGATACTCGCAGTGGTTCATTCGAAGCTCTTCCTACTTCTTTCCCCACTGATTCTGTATCTTCATCATCACTGGAATCTGACTCTTCAAAATACTCTTTACCAGTCCCTTCTTTCGGGTTTGGAACTCTCAGAGTATGACTTGCATGTACCCAGTGCTTCACTCCAGCACACTTTACTGCAGTCGTCGTAGTCAGAATAACTTGTCTTGGCCTTCCCCACCTTGGAATCAAGCAATTTCTTCTCCTGTGAACTTTTATCCTCACCCAGTCTCCTGGACTCAGATCATGGGCTTGCTTCTTCTCAAGTGTGGTAGCTTCTTTTCCAACCTGGTGAAACACAGAATGAACTGCGTCAGCCAGGCCCTTACAGTAATCCAAAATCATGTCATCAGTTATTGTCACCAATTTATTGACAGGCACGAATGCATGGCGCATAGCACGTCCCATGATTATCTCGTGCGGACTCAAACCAGTAGTTCTATCTGGAGTAGATCTCATAGTCATCAGAATTAGAGGTAAAACATCTGGCCATTTCATGCCAGTGGCTAAGCACATTTTTCCAATCCTGTTCTTTATTGTGCCATTAATCTGCTCAACCACACCAGAAGCCTCTGGTCGGTATGCACAATGTAGCTTCTGCTGTATTTTCAATGCTTCACAAATCAAACCCATAAGCTCATTTTGAAAGTGTCCACCTCTATCAGACTCAACTGTTCCTGGAAACCCGTACCTAGGAATCAACTCCCTTAACAGTAACTTTGCCACTGTTAATCCATCATTTCTTCTAGTCGGGTAAGCTTCCACCCACCTTGAAAACAAACAGACTACCACTAGAACATACCTCAGTCTGTTTACTTGGGGCATTTCAATGAAATCAATCTGCATTCTTGTAAAAGGACCTCCTTCTCTGCCTATTGTTCCCAGACTCACCATTGTCTTTTTCCCAGTGTTAAATTGCTGACAAACTAAACACCTTTGACAGATGCTTTCTGCAATTGTCCTGAACTTTGCATTGTACCAGGTCTGCTTGAACGACCTAACCATCGCGTCCCTCCCCAAATGTCCCTGGCCATGATACATCCTTGCCATTGACGACAAGATGGAGTTGGGCATCACTGGTCTGCCATCTCTGTAGACCCAAACATGGTCTGTTTCTCTTGGAGCACATCCTGCCTTAATCCAATCTTTTTTCTCTTCCTCTCCTGTCTCATCTTGCAACTGTTTCACTTCATCCCAGGTCTCTAAGACATTAGTAAACATCACAGAGAGTAAAGACATTTCCCCTTCTCTGTCCCTGTTGATGGACTGATTTGTTTTGGAACAATACTGTGCAACATCGTTAGCATAACGGTTTCCGACCGTTATAAAATCCTCCCCTAGTCCATGGGCAGCACATTTTACAACTGCTAACTCCTTAGGCAGCTGTATCGCCTCAAGCAATTTACCAATCATTTCAGCATTCTTTATTGGAGTTCCACTCGATGTCAAGAAACCTCTTTGTAGCCAAAGTTGGCCAAAATCATGCACCACTCCAAATCCATACTGACTATCAGTCAATACAGTCGTCCTCAAATCTTTCCCAATTTCGCAAGCTTTTGTCAATGCTATCAATTCAGCAACTTGCGCAGATTTCACCCCTTTCAATGGTGATGCTTCCATGACCTCCGAAACTTTGCATACCGCATATGCTGCACATAGCACACCATCATCATTTCTCAGGCATGATCCATCCACAAACAACACATGATCACTCTCATTCAAGGGTAGATCCCTTATGTCTGGTCTTGGTTTTGTACAGTACTCAAGCACATCCAAACAATCATGATCATCTTCCATCTTCACACCCACATTTTCAATATCTGGTAAAAGCGTCGCTGGATTCACATTCACACATCTCTCGAGAGACACATTTGATGCTCCCAGAATCACTTTTTCATATTTAGTCAATCGACTATGTGACATGTACTGAGTTCTGCTTCTTGTCAAAAGAATTGCCACATTGTGAGGTACGAATACCCTTACAGGATATCCCATTATGATTCCCTCACTCTGTTCCAGACTCCTGCATGTTGCAGCCACAGATTTCAGACAACCTGGTAAACCCACAGCTACAGGGTCAAGTGTCGATGAGAAGTACGCAATAGGCCTTCTCAGTAATCCATGTTTCTGAATTAACACTGAAAGTGCACACCCATTTCTTTCACTGCAGTACAGCTCAAATTCTTTTTCATAGTCAGGCATACCCAAAGCTGGAGCCTCACACATTTTATTCTTGAGCTCTTCAAATGCTGCCATTTGTTCTGCATCTAGATCCAATGGATCTGTCATCTCACTTTTTGTCAGTTTAATCAGTGGCTTTGCTATCAAGGGAAAATTAATTATCCACTGACGACAATAACCCACCATACCCAGGAACATTCTCACTTCTCTCTGGGTCTTTGGAGCTTTCATTTCTCTGATTATTCTGATCCTGTCAGTAGTCACTTTTCTCAGACCCTTTTCAATATTGTGTCCAAGATAATGCACCTCTTTCTTGCAAAACTGTAATTTGGCTGGAGATACCTTTAACCCTCCATCTGCCAGATGATTCAGTAAAGCTATGGTATCTACTTCACAAGCTTCACGTGTCTTTGATGCCACCAGTAGGTCATCAATGTACTGCACTAGCACTGAACTCTCAGGCATGATCAAACTTTCCAACGATTTCTTCAATAACTGATTGAATATCGAAGGACTCTCCGTATACCCCTGTGGGATTCGACACCATGCTAAGATACGCTGGCCAAACCTAAATGCAAAAATCGGCTGGCTATCATGATGCAATGGAATTGAAAAGAACGCATGACACAAATCAATCACTGTATACCACTCAGCATCATGTGGAATTTGATACAGGATCACTGATGGATTTGGCACAATAGGACAACATGCCACCACAATTTGATTAACTTTTTTCAAATCCTGTACGATCCTAAATTTCCCATTGGGCTTTTTTAGTCCCATTATCGGTGAATTACACGGACTACTCAGTAGTTCTCTCAGGACTCCTTGCTGAATCATTTTCTCAATTATAGGAGTTATCCCTTCAATTATTTCTGGTGTCATTTTGTATTGAGGAATGTTAGGATATGTGATTCCCTCTTTTACTGCAATTTTCACTGGATCTACATTATTCATCAATCCCACATCCTCTCCAGTAAAATCCCAAACTGTCCTTTTCACTGTGTCTCTCAGCTCTCGAGGCAAATCCTCCGGATTAAACACAGCAAATGCACCAATTAACTCACTTTCTCTATTCTCTAGAGTCACTCGGTACAAAACATCTTCATCTGGTGTCTCAAAGGCTATTCCATCCGGTGTACAAAAAATTGTGCAGTTCATCTTGCACAACAAGTCCCTACCCAATAGGTTCACTGGACTCGTGTCACAGACAATGAATCTATGCATGTCTGAAAATTTCCCTATCTGTACTCTTACAGGTTCAGTAAGACGTGTTTTGATTTGTGTATTGGCTACACCAACTACTTGGATTGCTTCATCCGAGAGAGGAAGATTTCTAACATCTGTTGACCTGACAGTTGATCTTGTCGCACCTGTGTCTACCAAAAAAGTAACACTCTCCTCATTTATTTTCCCATCCACAAATGGTCCTGCCTGGTCTATTTCTAGAGTTGCACCAAGTATGCACTCTTCTTCCTCTCCTCGGCACCGTCAATAATCACCCTCAGACTCACTCCCTTCACTCTTTAACAAGTACTGCTGTACTTTGTTAGAACGTCTTGGTTTGTTTACCTGCTCATCATTGTAGAATCCTGAATCCTGATTATACTTTTGTAACCCTCTATTCTGCGGCAAGGGCGGTTTTGGCTCTTGACTCTGCTGTCTCACAACTTTCTGTTGTTGCTGCTGTTGATTATTTCCTTCGTTCTGCACCTGTTGATTTAAATTTTTATTTTCATTACTCACTAATGGTGGATTAGGACACTCCGATCTCCAATGCCCCAATTGGCCACAGTTGTGACAAGGGAACTTTTTCTTCGCTTCCTCAAGACTTCCTTTTCCTTTTCCTGCATATCTGGGTCTATTTCCTGCATTGTTTCCTGGATTATTTGCTTGTTCCACTAACTGTGCTTCCTGTCTCTCCGCAACTTTCACTTGTGCCCACATTGCTTTCTCTTTCAGCTTTCTTTGTTTTGCTTCAATTTCATCACTGAAGTATTTTGCATGTCTCAGGATCTCATCTACTTTCTTACTCTGCCAATCCACTGTGTGCTCACGAATTCTCTCACCAATTTCAGGTCTAAGGCCATATACAAATCTGTATACAAAGTGACTCAAATCTTTGTCACCCAGGTGTTCATCTCCACTGAATTGTTTAAATGCCAGTATCAGCCTCTCATAAAAAGCATGAACTGATTCTTTCGCTTCCTGTTGTGTTTGATCTATCTTTACCCAGTCTGTCTCTTTTGCAGGTACTTTACTCTTCAGGTATACCATCACCTGATCATACTTCCTCATTACCTCTGGATCTGGTGCCCCTGTTCTTGGGTCTCTTGGATATTCCTCAGTAGGCCAACTCACAACTATTTTACACTCAGTCCACAAGTCTGCTGGAACAATTATATCAAACAGACTATTCAGGTCAACCCACAGCACTTTTGACAATTTCACAAACCTATCTACCTGCCTATACCACTCGACGGGCTTTTCTCTCAATCGAGGAAAATCATTCGTAAATGATAAAATATCCTGTCTAGTCCATGGAACATGTACATATCCTCCTCCAGGTATTTCTCTCATAGGATAATTATCCACTGGTTTCTCCTTTTCTCTCACTGGAAATGCTGAATAAGTTGTTCTATCTTCAGTCTCATCTCTTTTCTTGTACCACCTATCCTTCCACTTTTCAACATCACCCCATCTACGCAATAATGCTACCATTTCCTTAATCTGTCCTGTTCTACCAGTAGCATTCAAATTTTCAATATCCTTCTCTGTAAAATCCATCCTGTAAGTTCTTTGTAAAGCTTTCACTTTATCAATGTCAACTCCCTGCTCATTTGCTATTGCTCTTAGCCTGTCATGTGTATTTCTTGCTCTCCAGGTAACACTTTTACACATAAACATTAGTTCACCATCATGATGACTCTTCAGAATCTCTGTTGGAACTGTTCCTGTGACAAGCTCTTCTAGTTCTACACGTAACTTAGCTACATCAATTACTTGTGAATCTTTATCCTTTTTCTGTAGAACCTTCATCCAATCATTCAAATCATCAACTGTTATTTCAGCAGTTTTTCTCACTGGAACCACTCTCTTTTGCGGTTCTAAAATTGGCATCCCTGAACAACTAGCCTCACTAGCATCCAACATTTCACTACATGTGTCATGTCTTGATTGTCTCAGGTCATTTCTTTCTGCTCTTTTGCCTGAATCTCCTGAAGGACCAACTGAATTTGTCAGATTATTCCCAACATATGGAATCACCAGTCCATTCTCACCTGCTCTCTGTTTGTCAAACACAGGCATAACTGGACCTATTGTTACAGGCACCGTAACAGCTTCTAGATTCTTCGTTAACTCCCTAATTTTCTCTGTCAACTCTGTTGTAGTTCTGGCTAATTGTCTGGCATTCTCATCAAGGTAATGATCACTTCTCACCTCAGGTGTCTCATTTTCCGTCTCACTAACACAAACTGTATCTCTTATCGGAGAAACAACTGGTGTACTTTTATCCGGTTCTGGTCTATATGGAGGTGGTCTCTTGTAAATCATGTCATTCAAGACCTCATCCTCATACTCATTAACTCCATATTTTCTTATTTCTGACTCAGGAACCCTTTCTGCTCCTCCTTCAACTGTTCTCATCGGATATAATCCCTCTGACATACTAACATCTCGCCACCTTTTCATTCGATCATGATGAGTCTCACGATCATGTCTCCTCCCAAACATGTACCTATAGTACCCTCCAGATCTTTGTTTCTCTCTCTCATGTACTTCCTCTTCCCATTCCACTAAAGCCTCGAACTGTGTAGGTCTCGGTTTCGGGTCAAGACATAGCATCTTTTCCCGTAAATTTCTCAACACGGCCAGATTAAATGAACCATGTTCTGGAAATGCTAGAACACCATCTTCTTTAGTATACCTAACCCAATTCTCCAACCATATACAGGTATGAAACCCATGTCTTGCAGCCATGAAGGATGCAGGTGTTTTCGGTGGAGGTAACAACTCGCCCTCTCTTGTTTTAACATCTTTATCCTTGCTAAACCACTTTTTAACTTTACCAAAAAATGTTTTCTTCTTCTTCTCTTCTTGGTAATACATTTTAGCGTTTACAAAGAACTCTCTACTCTTTCCGTATTATAAATATACAATACGAATTTTCAACCAATTGCAGCGCGACTCGCACTAACGCACCAATCCTGGAACGTCTACGTCACTAAATAGCTCTTCCAATCCTAGCGCGAGCACTATTCTGATCTACCATCCAATCAGAGCGCGGTCTTTCTGAGGTCAACAGTCGCTGCAGTTTGTCTCCTGTCTTCTGTCACTCGTCTACCCCTCCTTTACAAAATCTTTTCAGTAGACTTCGTGTCAAAATTTCTACAAAATCTATTAGTTACAACATAAAAACATCTCCATTGTCTGCTTCGCTAACCACAGAATAGTAAAAAAGAGTCTATTTCATAAGAAACCTTTCATTGACACAGTAGCACTTCTTCTACTCTGCCCTACTAACATACATTCATTAACTGTTTCCTCTAGGACTTGTCCAAAGAGTCTTACAATCAACTAAATGTACAAACATTCACGCACATTCATACAAAGGAAATATAGTACATACGCACAGAATCCTGCTTCCCGAGAACAGACAACCTGCTCCACTACAGAATTATAACATACACCAACTAAGCAAGCTTTCTTTGCCCAGTTCTTCAAATAAGCTCAGAGAATACCTATTACTCCTCCCGCGATAAGCTTTAACGGAAATCCTTATGGATCCCTGGGAATTAAGACCAGAGTTTCACAGATAACCTTCACTATCATACACACTCCTTATATACCAGAAATATCTAATAGTAACATACGACGATGTCACTGATTCCGAACCCAGACAATGTGACGCCCAACTTCAATTGTCACACGTTATTCCTTACAATTCCGTCTTTCCCGAGAGCAGCATTTACTTCCCTCTGCCCTACTACGGAACTGCTACAGCTTCCAAGTTCCAGAAGCACTACATATAACTTAACATTACGACTCCAACATATAGTATTAGTACATATACCAACATGAACCAATAATCAATAATCAATTAAACAATCTTATCTAATCAAGACAATCATCAAAAACCATCAAACTCTGCTACCAGGAAATTGATAGAGATCAGGGTGTGTACAATATTCCCACTACCACGAATAGAGTAATCTCACAGTTACACACACATGCATACATCATACGCTAGGGCCCATTTCACTAACATACGCTCAAATACTCTACCAGCAATAAACCTGTGGAAGGAAAACACTCCTAAACACCCTGCATCTATACCGAGGTCGATAAAACCTGGTTTTTGTGACTGTCCCTAAGCATAACCTATACAATATATACAACAATAATCAATAATGCAAACCCAATAATTGACAAGAAAGAATATCCAACACCATGTTTAAAATTATATTGCTTTATCTAAAATTAGTCAAAGGTAATCAATCAGAGTAAATCATTTCTCATAGTTACCTATTCTAGCTAAATGTCAGAACGGGTCAGGACAAGTCTCTCGGTAAATGTCTCTCAAGACAAAGTCCCTTCAGCATCAATCCTCAGCAACGCAGATTCGGTACGCGGCAAAGGCAAAATGGCAAGTGGCAAAAAACCCTCTCTAGGCTAACATCTTATAGTTTCTAAACAATAGAAAGATACATTGGGAACATAGAAAAAACCATAATGTCCGCCGGACTTGCTGAGCAGAGCGAGAAGGAAAGGATGTAACATTGCTACATTTGAGAATCTCCGCTCAGGAAAAGTACACATAACGAAAACTATGGAACAGGAACCAAGAAAATAAAACATGTATCACAATAATCCTGCTTCTCCTCGGCCATCGAGCCACAGTTCAGAGCTTCTCTCTAAGGCTCCTTTGTTTCCCAAGGCTGCCAAGGACACTTTCACTTCTCTTGGAGACTTCCCAAAAACTGCTGCTGTCCTCATGGAAAGTTTTCAACAAGGACCATGGTCAGTTAGCTTCAGGACCATTTCCAGCAGGGGTCTCCCTCGTCACAGTTTTCATATTATAAATCACAGCCAGGCTCACTATTCGGCCATCTTTTCTTAGGCCAACATAGGCCTTAATAGACCATCTTAATTAAAAGAGACAAAAACAACATTACTACAGCATAGTGATTAAACAGTGTTAACCCCACTAATACCCTTATGTGTATGCATTTATCTAGCACTTGCAACATGGAAAAGCATTAATTCGGAAAGCGTTTTGTGCTAAAAAATAAACAGCACATAGCAACGTTTAAACATGAAAACACGCACGTTATTTTTTAAAAAACAGCACATTTATGCACACCCACGTGTAACTCTCTCTTCTCTTGTTAGGACAAACGGATTGATTAATATAAACGCACTTGCACAAGACAAATAATTAATTATTAATTATTAATAAATTAATACAACGAATAGACATGCCAGAGCTTCAAAAGCCCCAGAATTTTCAAACTGAAAACTCTGCTCCAGCAGCAACTCTAGTTGACACAGAGTCAATGTTGCTCACTCACTCATTTAGGTCTATTCTTCTCTCTGTCTCTCTCTCTGTCTTTCTTTTTTCGCTCACTCCCACTCTTTATTTTGTTTTTTATCTTTCTCAAGGACCCATGAGTTTGAAAAAACTCTTAGATACACCTGTTGTAATGAATGCACAAATTAGTAGAAAAGTCTCTTATTCTTTTATTAAATCCTTCTTATTACTAATGTGTTGGCAATTATTACAGTATTCACAATAAAAACTAACTATCACAAAAGCTTTTTGTAAACTTTTGAAACAATTCTATTGTCCTCTAGATCACCATCAATATTTTGACAGGAAGTTGTCCCATCAGAATATTTGATTTTTGCAATTGAAATTAAAATCAGTTGGGAAAATAGGAATCCAATTAGTGCTGTGAGATAAAGATGAAAATGTTAGTTGTTGCAACACAAAGGATTACATCGTGGCATGTTACATCGCGTGATGCTCAGTTTTCAACCATGAGTTGTTCCAAGATTCTGAAAGGAGAAAGAATGATCGGGCAGTGATATTCATGTGACTTCTTGAGATCTGTTGCCACAGACTCTTTGGGGCAAAGTGTGCAAATTCAGTGGCGGCTGGTATGAAACAGTGGCGGGGAGGCGAGGGAAGGTGGGGGATAGGGAAAAAAACAAGAAAATAAATCATTCCTGGTGGTCGCCGTCGTCAGCCGCCACCTCTCCTCCAACGCAGGAACCAGGGAGCATTCAGACTCCCAGACTCCCCTGACCAATCACAATGCTGCTTTACAGCAGCATTGTGAGTGGTCTGCAAGAACAACAGTTGATGGACAGAATGCAGAACAATGTCATACATTCACCCCAGTACAGAGATCTGGGCCTAAATCTATCGTTTTTTTGCTCACCATGCCATTCCAGTTTGAACCCAGCCATATGCAAATCAGTCTTGACCCTGTGCCTCATGGGAACAGTCCAGCCCAAACTGCCAAGCCAGGTCCTCCCTGGACTGGAACCAAGCATCCTAGGACCGGTTTCGGGGTTTCACCCTTCTTCAGCCAGGATAGCTTGATTCCAGTGGCATGGAGAGCACGGGACTGACGTCTGAGCATACCCGTCCCACTCGGAGTGACAAATGCAAAAACAACAGTTGATGGACAAAATGCAGAACAATGTCATACATTCACCCCAGTACAGAGATCTGGGCCTAAATCCATCGTTCTTTTGCTCACCATGCCATTCCAGTTTGAACCCAGCCATATGCAAATCAGTCTTGACCCTGTGCCTCATGGGAACGGTCCAACCCGAACTGCCAAGCCAGCTGGCTTAAGGTGCAGTCCCCACTCCTCCTTTCTAAACTGTACCGGAGCCCGGCTCGCCCTAAGTTAAACTGGCTGCAGTGCAACTGCAACACTAAAAATAAAATGATAATACCGTTCCATTATTATCATTTTATTTTTCCTTTGCACCGGTCTAAAACAGTGGGGCGACACTCCTCCACCTTAGCGGAGGATCCGCCGCTGTGCAAATTACAGTTGTAGCTACTGTTGTCTCCCTGCACTTGACTGACACCTCATCGTGCTGATGTTGCTGTGTGGCCTTACCAACCCCCCTCAAGTTTATAAAATTAGATTATGCCGGATAGAGAAATGCACACAATGTAGTTCCCACATGTTTTATGCATGGTGTGTCTACTCAGCACTAGATCCCCAAATGCTACTTTGCAAGTGTGCAAGATTACTTGGCTGCCCAGTGCAGTCCATACAGCTCATCATGCAAGGCCACGAACAACCATGCAAGACTTTGCAGAAAAAGGGACCGAAATGCTACTGAGAAAATATATCTCCATGTACTTTGTTAAACCATTCACAAGCTGGATAAGGACAGATCTTTGATAGGCCAGGACGTGGTCACTTTGTCCCCTCGTCGCCAGTGATGGAGCGTAAGATCGCCAGCTGCCTTGTTCCCTGAAATGACAGAAGATAATTTGATGAGATCAATTCCAAGAAGCCTCATGTGACAGCCTGTGGCTGTTGTGTCTTCCTTAATAATCTTCATCAGGAAGAACTAAAATGAAGTCATGGTATCCCAGCTCATCAGTCTGCAAAATGATGAACTCTTAACTGTTTCCAAAACAGCCCAGAGTCTGATTATGGTTTGTGAATATCTTATTGCTCGTAACTGAAACTAGCATGTTTCCATTGCCATTAATTCAGGGAGACCTGTAAAGGTTATTCCACTGTATTGTATTGTGATTGCATTGGTATAGCGCTCAATCCCTCTGTTAGGGGACCAAGCGCAGTTGTAGATGGGCAGCACATTACCCAGAGAGGGTGCTAAAGAGGGAACAGCATGTCCATCATATTGCTGATATGAAAAGTGTCCATTGTCTTGCACGATGTCCTTTAGATGTGTTCTTATCATGTTTTGTAGGTGCACCAAGACATGAATTTGAAGTGAAAATGAGTGAAGGATATGATGCTTAAGCATAAGTGCAAATACCGGCAGTATTTTGGTGTCATTTATGACTGAGACTGATCACGCTATGTTGCCACAAGCACTTACTTGTGCCTATGCTTGCAGGAGGAAGCAGTGTGAAAAGAGTCACTGTCATGTAAGTAGACGCCTATCATCTGTGATGAGATCTGAGATTTACAGTCCATGTCCACTGACTATGCTGTCTAGGCAGGTGCCCTGAGGTGGTCTTTTGAAGGTGCGGTTTGCATTGGTTATGATCTATCCCCTGGAGTCCACCCAGGACTGGTATTTCAACCCATAGAAATGAATATTATATGATCAGCCATTAATTATTGTAGGCCATAATGATAATTCAAAATCCCTTAAAGGAAAGAAAGAAAATCAAGGTTGCTACATTGCTAGCAGGATATGAAAACATAAACTGATCTGCCAAGGAGTCAGATATGGGCTAAAATGTAAAATTTTAAAACAGGGTAGTAAAAAATTGATGTCAAAAAGTATAAGTCAGAAAGACAAATATATTTTGGGTCAACCATTTTATTAAATTTATTTTTCATGACAAACTTTATTGGACATTTTATTGAAATATAATGACATTAGTATTGTCAGAATTCGTGTAGTGTATGTTGTTTTGCTCAGGTGTATGCTGAGGTGAATGTGATGGTCCCTCTTGAATCTCCTCTATTGCCAGTAACCTGAGTTCATATTTTAACACTCTGTTGAATAGGACTACTATCCTGCTCTCAGACACACACAATCTACCCTCAATATTGTCACTAATTAGTCAATCAAGACTTTTTCTTATTGTAAGCCCTCACATTACTTCACATCTGGATACCTGTCTCTGCAAGAAACACCTGACTTCATCTGTGGTAAAACTTTCGATTTTGATCCTCCTTTGTGATTTTCTTCTTAAGCATGCCTGCTTTCAACAACGGCGACTCCTCGTATGACCCACAAATGTCTTTACCTGATGGAATCTAAATTGTGCTGAACAAAACTGATGCTCCCCCACCACAATATACTTGTGCACGCCATGTCGTAGTCTGTGTCCTTACCAAGGAACCATACCTCAGCTCAGTGGGCCCCACCTCAATGCTCCTCTGGATCTCACTTGTGCCCTTGCTTCTCACTGCTGTTACCCCTGACAAGGAAACTTGCAGTCTCTTGACTTAGGTTAAACTAGCATAGGTTTCCCAGATATCCCACTCTGCTGCAGTGCAACACGTTGTCCCCTCGCCATATTAACTTCTTACAATATGCGTAGAAACCTCATTGCACATCTGGCGAGAGCCTTGCTACTCTGCTGAAGCCCTTCAAACTGGGTCTTCTGGGTCCTCTGGGCGGAATTTGCGTAGTCGCGCTACGCAAAACTCCGCAAAGCTCCGCGAAACGGTAAATAATCTCTGTGAGCTGTTTGCGTGCTTGGGGGGAATTATCTTGCAAACACGCATTTTGAGAACACGAACAAGCAAAAAATTCCGCGAAGCCGCGGAATGCAGAATTTTGGGCAATTCCACATTCTCCGCGGAACGCGAAATTACCCAAATTCCACATATTCCGCAAGCGGGACGGAATTTGCCGCCCAGGCTTAATATTTAATCCCCAAGTGCCGGAATTTTAGACCGCACAACTACTGATTGCATAATCTGATGATGGTGAATTTGGCAGGGAGAACCATGGGAACCCCTTATATAAAATAGAGCTCTCAGTGAGTTGGTCATAATCAAGCTGCCTTATCCATACAGACCATAAGACAGATTTTTGCAAGGTTGCAACAGAAAAAAAGTTTTACGTGCACATGTAAAACCTGGCTTGTGTACGTAAAATCTCTTCTTTGGGCTCCAGGATGATACCACTTCCACACGCGTCTCTAGACATGAATTTTAGTGGGGCTCACATTGGGTCATAGAAACAACTGATGGGGCCACCTGCAAAGGTTATGTATTATACATTATATGTGTATATGTTTTTTTCTGACCTTGGTGCGTTCTGTTGGCATGCTGCCGGAACGCCAGGGTGCACGGAAGACGCACGCGCCCGAGTGTGAATGAAATCCAAATTACTCCTGATACCGAATCCGAAAAAGAAACGGCACTCCGGGCGTGTTTCACTCCATTTTAATCCATTATAGTCCATAAGGCAAAGAAAAAGTGTCAGACGTGTTTCGGATGTTTAGCTTTGTTCCAACGCTGACCTTGTCTAAGCACACAATATTTTAACATCCTCCACAATAAAAAACAAAAACGTAGGACTTCCCATCAGTCCTTTCACGTTGCATCCATCTTATAATGTAAGATAAATACAAAGGGTGGTATACATGTGCACAGTTAGATTACTGTAACCTGTCAATTTAAATTTAAACACTTGAGGTGGTCTTATGATCAAAAAATAAAATAATATCGATGTCAGAGCATAACTTTACAGCATCAGCGAGCCATGTTGTTAAATCTCTATTGCTTCTGCAACATTCATATGCATCCTAAATCTCTAAGACATCCTCTGTGGGCAGCTTAATTCTGCTCATGTCAAGAACACAATATTAGAAGGCTTGCATAGATGAAATTAAGTCCCAGTGGGCAGAGGTAATTTCCTAAATCACAATTACGTGAAATCCCAACATCTTTGGTTAATTATTCACTGGACGTTTTATCTCATGAGTATCAAATATGTGATGTCCATCTGACACAGGGGAGAGGATGTGGCCTAATGTCTAAAGCGGTCGACCTCGAAGTTGGGGAACCGGATTCGAGTCTCGGCAGGGACGCTCAACATACTGTGATTCTGGGCAAATTACCTAATCTCTCCATGCCTAATAAAAATGAATGTGTCTGTCTGTAACACAACTGGTGCTCATGTAAAGAGCTCTGATACCATTGGGTCAAGTGTGCGCTATATAAATAAAAAAAAAGCATAATATTCAAAAACTTGCATCGTATGGTATGATGCCCTAGTGGGCCAAGAACCTTTTCCAATGCACAATCATGTGTGAAAACATCAACTCAGAGATTTTAATGTATAGGAAATTTGATCTCGTAACCACTGTATAGTATGATACCCAAATATTGCTATGCCCTTATTTAGTATTCTGCCCCAGTGGGCTAGTCTTAACAATCTCAAAAATTAGAACAGCAGTGGTGAAATGTACTCTTAGCTCAGACCACCTTGTGGATTTCCACTTAAGTTCAGCTCTTTCAAAAAAGTCTTATTCTATCTGCCTTTCTTCATGACAACGCACCCGTGACAAAATTAAATACAAAAGTGGAGATCAGTAAAGTGCAATGACTCAAACAAAGTTGTCTAAAAACATGGCAAGGCTCAAGTTCCAATGTGATTTAACATTAATGTGAAAAGTATCTACAAATGTATGTATAGTTCCTCATCAATATTCAGCCCATTGGGCTCCCTGGTACCTAAGCTAAGGATGTATTTGGATTCCAATCTCCGCAGTGTTTTCTCCCTGTCTCCTCCTCTTGGTGTTTTCGGAATACAGTCTATTACACTGTATGTGGATTGGCTTGGGTCACTATTGTGAGTGCTCTTGAAGTGTCTTGCAGTGAAATACCTCTCTTCCTGGATATTTATGCCTCTTATGTGTTGCTGTGTCCACTTGGGTTCCGCATGAGCATTCAAATATAGACAGCATATTCAGATGCTCCAGATATAAAATATCTCTTATTACATCTAAGTCTGAGACAAGTAGGTTTCTACTTTGGACCGTAGTCCTGAGCATGGGGGAGACACAACATTTAAACCCAACAATGTGACACAGGAAAAAACTCATTGGTTAAAACCTCAGAAGGGCTTCATGAGGTGTAGTAGATTTAAGGCTTGTGAATATGGAAAGAGCATCACAGAGGTTAAGAATGACTTGAATGAGACATTCAAAATCAGACATGCCTTGAATTGTAAAAACTGAATATGCTGTAGCTATATGCTTATTGAATCAGTCATAGTTGTTCCAGGTCGGATTTTTCCCCTTTGTCAATGAATCCCAGAGCCATACTTCCAATCAACAAACAGGAAGAACAATTGGTAATTATTATTGTATTTAAGAATTACCTGTATATAAACAGGTGGGAACCAACTAATACTAGCTTCGCATGGTGGGTATTGAATTGTGTCGCTCTGTTGTGTATTTACAGATTATTTTGCATTGGTACCCGCCATTCACCTGTGGCCTAAGGTATATAAGAATATAGCAATATATTACTTGAATTTTATATATTATGATCAAGTGTGTTTTGTGTATATGTTTGTGTATTCTTGTATGGTATAGGGTTTTTTATTTAGGTGCTGTATGATGTGTATAGTCACATATATGAAATAATTTCCATTACATTCTTCACATGCTGTCAGAAATCATGAGAACACATTCTTATGGTTCTTCTGCAAAATTATACAATTAGGATGCATTGAGCTTGTTGGGACAGAGTAACACATGCTTGCATCCACGCAGTGTTTCATTTGGGCCGGTGGATGTCGGTGGACTCCACTGGCACTCATTTTCTGGCCGGCCTACTAGACATCAAATGCGCTTTATATTGTGAGACATAGCGTTGGTTGGCTTCCATATCACTCTCATGTGATTATTTCTTATTGGTCTTGTCTTCCTCTTCTTGTGTTTGTCATCCCATCCCCCACCCCCTGAGAGAACGGCCACCCTACTTTTGTACTGCAACTGCTCATTTTTCAGGCTCTCCTTTTTTTGGGTTGAGCACTCAATGAGAGTATGTTTTCCAGTGCTCACCCTAGTCTGCTTCTTTTCACCCCTCTGTGTTCCTTGTTGCACTCTCTTGCTTGCTTGTGTGCTTCTCCCTCACCCACTCCTATTGCTCTCTTGCCTACTTGTTCCCTCAAACATTGCTCTCTTACCCTGTTTGTTTGCTTCACTCGCTGCACCCTCCATATTGCTCTACCCTAACCCACAGACCTGTGTTGCCTCCCCCACCTTTCTAATACCTCACCAACACCCATCCTCTGTGAGTCTGTCCCCCTCTATCCGTATTGCTTTTGCCTTCTGCCTCCACATTGCTGCCTCTCACCTGTTTCTCCCTTTGAAATCCACTCCCAGAGAATCTGAGAATATTTGATCGCTGGTTCATCAGCGTGCAAATGACCTGCACAACCTTTGGATCAACTTTTGCCGGGGAACAAAATACTGGAGCTCCACTTCTAAAGGGACTCAGTGGCACAAAGAGCCCCAGGACCTACAATCACAGCCTGGGGTGTCACAGTGGAGGAGGTCAGGCACTCAGCTTTCTTTCACTAAACTGCAAAACTCTCCCTCTGACACATAACACACACTAGCTGTTCTCCTGCCCCCCCAGAGAAGAACAGAGTGAGTACCCCAGATGTGTAAAGTGGTCACTCCTTGTTTCTGCTCCACACGTTTTTGATTTGACTCCAAAGACTCCACAGTTTTACAACTTCAAAATGTTTAGTTCTCACCTATGTGACAGCTTTTATCTGTCTTTGGGAAAAAAACCTATTGTGGATCACAATGCTTTAAGTGGGATAAAAAACGCAGGGGGCGTGGCCTAAATAATTAAGGACATGGCTTAAAACACGTGAATTACAGCCTCTGCTGCATGCAGCATGCTGCCTGACCAGCATTTATGTGCCTTTCGGTGAGTTTTCTGCTATTGCATTCAGACATATCACACAACAACAAACATTTGCCAAAAACAACTAGAACTCTTGACTTTGCGAATCCTTGTTAGCAGTTTGATAAACGAGTAATAACAATTATATTGTTGTAAATAATTAGGGTTGGTAATTATAGGTAGTAGATATGTAACTATCACGTTGGGCGGACTGGAGAGAGGGCAAGTATTAGATAAGCACGTAATCTGAACACAGTTATCTCTCACTTACTCACACTGCCTTCAGCTCTAGTTTTAGAGCTCTCACTCATGTGCCATTATAAACCACTCCCAAAACCAGAACTCATCCAAACACACAGATGTGACCCAGCTCCCATGTGCCTTACAATCATTGCAAAACCCAATAATGCAGCACTTTAGGGCCAAGAAGACCTCTTTACTATGCCAATATTTAGTAAAGCCAATTCCAATTCAAATACAAAATTGCACTAAAGCTAAGAGAGTTTTCAAATAATAGTAAATTAAAGGACTTTTTAGAAACAATCGCAATGGACCGCTCTCCGCCGTCGCCACTACATCTACCACAGTTCCTTGGGGCAACTTGCTGGTGTGACGAGCAGTGTGCGACCAACCTTTGCACAATTTATTACGGCTCCCTTGAGCCAACGGGCTGACGAGCCTTGGATCTGCACCTGTGCGCCATGAGAGGTACTTGACCTGTTTTAATTACATTTTGGCAGTCCACGTGGCACCCCTTTACACTGACCTGCTCCCTGCTGACGAGAGGCAACTACCTCGAAACACGTGTCCAGGGATGGCTAACGCAACACATACTGTTCTTTATACATCGTGGCATAGGCGTACTCGCCGTCGCCACTACATCTACCACAGTTCCTTGGGGCAACTTGCTGGTGTGACGAGCAGTGTACGACCAACCTTTGCACAATAAATTAAAGGACTTTACTTACATAAAAAACGTGCGGTAGATACAGTAACATGTTGCTACAACCATTGTCAAAGCCAAGAGGTCCCAAAGGCGAGACCTATGGGCTTTGCCAATATTTGTAGGGAACTGCTACCTATCCTGCCTCCTCCTGTGGCCAGTCTCGCTGCCTGCTCATTCCGAATGTAAAAGACCTCAGTTTGACATAGCCTGCAGCTCTCTGCCTGACAGCCTGTTACGATACTTCCAAATTGAAAAATAGAAGTGTATTGCTTTCAAATGAGCAGCAATTGTTTTTTACTTTAGTGTAATAGACTGGCTACTGTACTAAAGTGAAACACTTCTGATATGCAGGTGAAAGAAGTAAATTTTTTTATTTTATGGATCAGTATGTATATGTGCATTCAGAGCCTTAAGTAGGATGCCCATGCTGGGTAAATGCTGACTTTCAAAGGGGAGCCCACTGGGCCCTAGACTCAACATGTCCTTACATTTATTAACAAAAACACCAATCTATTTCTCATCAGTAAATGTAAAAATCCCTTAAGTTAATCTATGTCATTGACTCAGTCCCTTTATACATTTGACACTTTCTTTCATCTTGCATTCCCTAAGAGTATTTGCTGTTGACAGATGTTGTACTTCTGCAGTTTTTTACATTCAACATATGAGTATTGTATGAAATCAGGTTATTGGTTGAGTGGGTGGAAGCCCCCCTGAGGCAACAACCACAATCCTTGTCAGGGTGAAACACAAAACTCTTTAAATTAACCCGTGCTTAACCCTCTGGTAGAATGACTCAAACCAGTCAGGCTTAACTTAGAGGCAAAGTGGAATGTATTTATGCAGCACACAAACAGTAATGAAATGAAAACAAAACACAATAACAATCCCAGACCAATTTAGAAAACTAGAGTACATTTCATTAAATACAATTATACCAGAATGACATAAATCAAGTTAGCAGAACTGGGGATATTCAATCTTAATGATTTAGGTAAAAGTAATGCCTAGAAGCACAAAACACCACTTGTAGTCATCTGGTCGCGCTAGACCAGGGGAAAGTCACAAGAATAGACTGACCGCGATGAAGGGTAAGTTTCGATATAGGGACCAGGTTAGTCCAGCTGAAGAGTTGACTTCTGGGTCTGGCGAAAAGTGTCCAGAGAAGGCTGTGAGGAGCAGGTAGAACATCACAGATGGTCGTCGCTGTATAGTGCCTCATCAATATTCAGCCCGTTGGGCTCCCTGGTGCCTAAGCTAAGGAGCTGGCCGGGCTTTGCAGGCTGTCACCACTGTAGTGCAAGAAGCTCGTCAGGCGTCGTGGGCTGTCATTGCAGTATTGCGAAGTGCAGATCTTATGTTGCCATTCTATGCTTGCGGTTGCTGTGGTGCGAAGGACAGGTCTCACCGGAGCTTTGCATTGGCGGCTATTGCATGCGGCGGAGTCTGGGTGTGAATGGGCCTGTTCACAGTCATGAGGAGCCCAAACCTCAGGATGTTTACTTTGTCTTGCAGAGGAATACAGTCTGATACCAGCCAAGGGTCCAGCACAAGGGGAGACATCTCTTGGGGATCAGGGACTCTCCAGCAGAGGCCAGCAGGGCTCAGATAGGTCCTGTTGCAGGTCCAGGCTAATTGCAGGTCCAGGCAGGTCCAGTTTCAGGGTGGCCTCTGGAGATTGTTGTGTCCCTGTAGCTCACACAGGAGGTCAAGCAACCAACCAGTGGAGTCACTTTTGGGGTAGCTTGAGATGAAGATAAACAGATCCAAGCTTCCTTCTCAGACAGTAAGGCACTCCAGAAGCAGCAGGGAAGTCCTCTGGCAGCAGAGCAGTCCTACGTCTGTAATGCCCACAGGTCAAGGAGTGGTCTGGAAAGTGGCTCTAGAGCACCAATATGCATACATGTTGCCAGTCTTTGTGTATGGGAGGGGGGACTCCCTGTACTACCCTACATCTGGTTATGGAAAGTTCTGTCCTTCCCCAGTCAAGGCTCCAAACTGTCTGGGATGATAAACGCTGGTGTCAGGTTCCTTTGCATGCGCTGGATGCGAAGCCCTTTGAAGTGTAAGTACGGCAGGATACCTATCTGCCTCCAGCAATCCTGGTAGGATGCCCCAACCGGCCCACACCTAGTCTCCTTTCTGTCACTGTCGCGGAGGAATACACAAAATCCAACAACAGAGCCATTCACAGTGATGTGAGCTTGATACTGGCAGAAGTCACAAATGGTTGGCACAAGCAAATGACAGCTTTATCATTCCATATCCGACTTTACCCTTAAAGAGGATTTTAAATTACAATTAATTTGAGCCTAAACAGCATATCTATATCTGCTCCCAATCCAAAATAGCACTTATTAAATGTAATGTTGATATCAGGGGTAAGTCAATAGGAGAGATAGGCCTAACCACAGAAAAAAACGACTTTAGAAGTGTTTCACTGTCCGACAAGTAAGAGTTAAACACACATGTCCAACTTTTTAAATACAGTACACCCTGTCCTATTAGCTGTTAGGGCCTACATTAGGGGTGATCTATAAGTATTAAAAAAGGAAGGTTTTGTCCTGACAAAAGGTTTATTTTGCTAGGTCGAACTGACAATGATGCAGTGGCAGGCTTTAGGCATGTTTTAAAAGCCTAATTTAGTGTGTGGCACAATGAGTGCTGCATGCCCACTTGTAGCATTTAATTTGTATGCCCTGTGTACATATAGTACCATATACTAGAAACTTACAAGTAATTTAAATCTGCCAAACAGGTTAAGGCCCATCTTACCATGTTTTTGGGGGAGAGCACAAGCACTTTAGCATTGGTTAGAAGTGGTAAAGTGCACGGAGTCCTAAAACCAACAAAAACAAATTCAGCAAAGCAGGAGGGGTAAAGGTGAAATGTTTTGAAAAACACCACGCCGAGGACTCCAGGTCTATTAAGTACACTATAGTACATACTGCGAACTGAGTCGCTTCTAGGTGCCTGGATTAGTTCACGTTGTGGGTAGTTTTGATGAGGGATCATTGAGAGCAATGAGGCTGAGACTGAAGGCGGTGTGAGTTTCTCACAGTGCCTGACAGTGGGTCATAACGGTATTCAGACTACATGCGCATGAAGTCATTAATCTCTCCAATGAAAAATTGACAGCACAAAAGGAAAAGAAAATGCAGTGCTCGTGGGTCAGAGGGGATGTTCTGTCTATGTAAGAGCCAGTTAAGTGGACATGCAGCAGGAGAATTTGAAAATACTGTGTTTAAGAGGGAAGAGATGACGTGTGAAATATAAAGAGGGAGGATTCCAGAATGATGTTGTGAGTAAAAAGTCTTGGCTAACTAACAGAGTGAGCGACTGCAGAGGAAAGTGGTGTGGAAGTAGAAAGGGAGTGACTGTGATAGTTTAAAAACCACTACTCCTTCCACACCCTTAGTAATGTTTAATTCAGAGTCTCAAATTTTTGGAATTGATACATTTTCAACCCAAATTATCCACAACAACATCATTATTTGTACTTATTTATTTTAGAGTGCTAACAAGTATTGGCAAAACCAATAGTTCTGATTTGTTTTAGGTGCATGTCTGGTGTGTTATATGTCTGGGTGCAGTGACAGAAATCCCACAGAGAGGTACCCAAATAATGGTTAAAGTGGCACTCTGGGAAGCACAGGATTGTAGTTTATATGATTTAAGCTATGCCCTTAATTACATAGGACACGCCTCTTGGAAAAAAATCCAAGTTAAGCTTCTTTAGCCAGGCCCATTTTAGAGCCCCCAACCCATCTTATCCAACTAAAGCACTAACTGCATTCAGTGGCATGTGTAAGACAGTATTGGTGCTTTTTGATTTGTTTGCAGTCTCCTTCTTTTCTTAATACCATTATAATGGAAATATGTTTATTTTTTCAAGATTTAGTCTCTCAGAGTCATGCTGGTCTTTAGGGCAATCTGGCAGTGCCTGAATGTGTGTTCTGACAGGTCAGTTTGTGTCTGGAGTTTTGGCTATTTGTGGGTCTGGTTTATGGCCTGGTGGGCCAGTTTTTCCGTTTGACTTTCCTGATGTTACCATAAACATTACCTGCAGAAAGCACAAATGCATGCAGTCTCTCACACCTTGCAAAACAGCTACACAGCTTAAGTGTAGAAATTCAAAACTGCCCTGATTTCCAAATGTGACTCACTTTTTGAGCTATTGAAGGCCACTTTTATTTTGGTGTCCAGGCCTATTTGGTGTTCCAGTCCGACTCTGGCTATATTTTTATAAACAAATGAAGCACTGCACCCAGGTAGTTTGTTTCTCCAAGGGCACTTACAGCTCCAAGAAGTTTGTTTCTTCGCAAACACCTGGTTGGGCTCTCACAGTCCGGTCCTGGTCGTTTACGCTGAGGGAAGCCTGCCTTACGAAAAAGGTGTGTGATGATATTTTTCACTTCTCATGATGGCAGACATTTTAGATGCTAATTCTTATTAGAGGAGTCTCAGAAGAAAAGAAGATTAGTGAAACTACCATGTTATCTCTTTTCTTAATATTTTAATTCTGTATATTATTTACTGCCTTTGTAACTATGATATGTACACCTACAATGTTGCATATTAGTCCAGATTATTTTGTGTGTGCTGGCTCTGGGGAGAGGGTGAGGGACACCATGAAAACTATAGGTGTTGCCTCCTGCAGGCTTGCCTGTTTTTAATGTGGATAATTTTCAAGGTAAATTTGGAAAAGGCTCACAGGACACCTGCCTGTTTCCTCTGCTCCAGATGATGCGTTGATACACCAGCACTACCTGGGGATCAAGGATAATCTACCAATTGTGACCATAATTTGCCTGGCAACACAGCAACTCATATCTGCATTTCAAATGATAATGAATATATTTTTCAGTTGAATAAGGGTGTCAATTTCTTCCATAGTTAATTATATTTATGGATATAATTAAAACCACATTTATATAAGATGCCTTCTGTGTCTTGATTCAGTCATTTTGTAATAAATGATAAAATAGTGCCCGCCACTTTGGACCAAGCACAGTTTGAATGGCTACCATCTTGGAACTCAGTTTACCTGGATCATTGCTACTAGTTACCATGACCTAACCTGATTCAAAGGAGTTATGCGATCTCCAAGAGATCCTTTATTGAACTCAACACCCAAAAACACCAATTTAGAGGACAGTGCAGCACTCTCTTTTACCCGATAACTACTAATTGACTGAGCCTCTAATGCATTGCTTGGATGCTGACATTGAGATGCCTTGTAAAAGAAATAAGATTATTGGGAAACATGTCAGGGACTGGTAACTTCTGAATGTGCCCAAATATGTAGTCCTGCAGATAAAGGTATTCTCAATGTACTTATCTTGTGGGCTGACAACACTCATTTATATTTTGAAGAATTGCTTTCAATAATTAGAATACAATACAGAGAAAATAAACTCGTTCAAGCATCCATTGAAATGTTTTTTGTTTCAGGAAGGAAGAACTACAACAATTTAGGTCTTATATAAACATTAACAATGTGTTACAAAATCTCCCAGCATTGATTTCCTCACACCTTCAGATCATGCATGACCTGAAGCCAAATGAAACATGAAAACAATAGATCGTCTCTCAATGTTTTAATATATTTCATTTCTAATCCTCAATTCCTTAATACAATATCTAACCTTTCTTCCAGTTTCTGACATCAGCTTGATGGGTGATGTCACAGCCTAACATTAATCTCTCCTTATTTGGGCATTTCTCCTCTAGAGCAGTATTGACATCTAGAAACTTCCATCTTGCAGTGGCATTACATGCTGTCCTGAAATATTCCAACTAGTCTCAAGGGCACTCATTCAACACATTTCACTTTAACTCCATAACATGCGTATTCAATATTGTAATGAAAAGGCAGCTAATATTCCAAACCTACTTGCCAGAGCTTTTAAGTTTGACTAACATGGGCTATTTGCAAAGGTAATTTACACTTGTGACTAATTTACAAATCTAATTTACTCTTACATGTTTGCTATTCACAAAATCGTAGTGTAAAGTTACTCAAAAGTGTAAATTAATTGTATTTTATTCAAATGTAATCTTACATTAATTTTAATTATACAGAGGTTGTTAAAATATTTAATAATCAAATAATTGTTAGAAATGGGGGTCTCTAGTTGGCAGAGGTAAGTAACTTTGACCAAGTAGGGACCCTTGCTTCTAGTCAAGGTAAGAGGGAAACGCACCGTAGATAATCCCTGCTCACCCCCTTGGTAGCTTGGCACGAGCAGACAGGCTTATCCCCAAGGCAATGTGTAAAGTATTTGTACCAACACTTACAGTAATGTAATGAAACACCACAAATGGACGCCACACAGGTTTTAGAAAAATAAAGTATTTTTATCAAAGTTATGCAAGACCAAAACGACAAAACTCCAACATACACAATTAATGCTCTTCTTTGAACGGTTCTTTGGAATGTTCTTTTCACAAAGAAACGTGTAGATTCTGTATTTCCTTAGGCAGATGCAAAACAGTGACTGGTGCATGGTAGGTTACTTTGCAACAACTGTTTTAGCTTTAAAAACGTATTGCTACAAGCACCTGGCACTTGGCACCCGTGTGCGGTGCCCCTCTTATCTATCAATCCACCTTGCTCACAAAAAGGCTGACTCCGTGGCCAGCCGTAATCAATGTTTTCCCCTGAATACGTTATTTGCAGCAGAACGTACTTGAATCCGCCGATCCCGCTGGACGAGGGACGTTACCAGGAGAGGAAGCTCCGCTATCGTAGCCCCAGTGGAAACCGTTTCCCGCAGCCCCTCCACCCGCCCCAGGTAGCGCCACATGTAGAGGTTTAGAATCTCGATCTGAACGTTACCTGGGGGTGGTTCTCTCCTCCTCGCAGTCGTTGTCCTGCTGGGCGGCTCCGTTGATCGAGGCGGAGCAGTGTAGGGGAGCCCCGGTTGCCAGGCAACCCCTCGTAATCGCTCTGACTACGGCGTGGCTCCCTCATGTGTAGTCCCGGTCTTAAACAGCTGACTCGGGTCGGCAGTGGTGAAAGCAGGCAGCATGTTGCAGGAAGCGGCTGGGGCCGGCGGCGGTGAAAGGCACACAGCACTTTACAGGTTGCGGCTCGGGCCGGCGGTGGTGAACGGCACGCAGCACTCTGAGGCAAGGTAGACTTCACGAAGGTCTCAGGCTGTACGCTGACACACACACACAGCGCTGTAGGGGCGATCCTTGGGGCAAAACACTTTTAGGCAATGCATGTCTGCTGAAGGCACCAGCTGTGCGCAGACACATGCACACAGGGTTGCAGAAATCTTTGGAAACTTTTGTGTCCCTGAGTTTCCACAACAGGAGGCCAGCTCTTCTCAGGCCCTTGGAGATTTTCCTTTTCAAGCAGGGGACACAGAACCCAGCAAAAGTCCTCTTCCTTCCTTTGGCAGAATAGCAACTGCAAGTCAGCCCCAGAATACACAGCAAGGGCAGTCCTTCTTCCCAGTCTCTTCCGCCCTGCTCCTCAGCAAAGGTTCCTCTTGATTCCAGGATGATCTAAATTACAGGGGTTTCAGCTCTCATATTTAAACCTCAAAGGTCTTTGTTCTCTGTGTGTAAGGGGTCCTGGACCCAGTCCAAACCAGTTCTGGGTGCATTCTGCCCGTGCACAACTTCTTCCTTTGTGAATGTGGGCCAGGGTCTTCAGACGCACCGCAGGAGGTGGAGCCAGTCTTTTGTGGAAGGCAGGCACAGCTCTAGTCAGGGACAGGTACTACTCCACCCACCACTCCAAATTCAGATTGGCCTATTCAGCCCAGGCTGACTCACCCAGACTCCTGGAGCCACCCTAGCCCCTGTCACTCCAAAGCCAGACAGTCAATCCACAACCAGGCAGAGGCACACAGAAAGGTTGAACAAGAAAATAGCCACTTTCTAAAAGTGCTATTTTCAAACACAGAATTTAAAAACCATCCTTACTAAAAGATGTGTTATTAAATTCTGAGTTCAGGGATACCAGACTCCAATTGTCCATCTCACTCCTATGGGAAGATATGCAGGTAAAATGTTACACAGCATTCCCCATTCTGTCCTATGGGTAAGCTAGCCTTTCAACAGTGAACAACGAAATTGGCAGTATTTCACTATCAGGACATGGTACACACACCAGTACATGTCCTACCTTTTACATACACTGCACTGTGCCCAGGGAGGTACCTTGGGCCTACCATAGGGGTGTCCTATGTATAAGAAAAGGGAAGGGTAGGGCATGGCAAGTGGGTACACTGGCCAGGTCAAAATGGCAGTTAGTCAAACTGCACGCAGGCACAGTGGTGGCAGGCCTGAGACATCTATTTGGGGCTACTCATGTGGGTGGCACAATCAGTGCTGCAGGCCCACTAGTAGCATTTGACTTAGCAAACCTGGCACATGTAGTGCACTTTACTAGGGACCTACTGGTAAACAAATATGCCAATCAGGGGGAACCAATCACAATATCAATTTATACAGGGAGCACTTGCACTTTGACACTGATCAGCAGTGGCAAAGTGCCAAAAGCATTTAAGCCAGTAAAAGCTAAATCCAGCACAGCATCAAAAACACAAGAGGTAGAGGCAAAAAGTCAGGGAAAACCATGCCAAGGATGCCAGGTCTAGCAATAATAAATATGTATTCATTTTTTATTTTTTAACATTAAATTACACTTATCTATTAACTGTTTTAAATGATGTAATTTATCATTATTTCCTATGGGGTTTTATTTTAAGTTCCTAACTTCATTCTTTTCAATGGCAGGTTACTGCAGTACCAGCGGATGTCCATGTGTGGTACTGGGCTCACCCCTGCTTTGAACTGGAGCAATTTGCTACTGTTCTGGGTCTCTTTTTGGTACTAGATAGTAAACAGTGGCCTACAAACAGGGCTGAACACCATGACTAATTAACTTAGTGAAAAGGAATAATGAACATTTGTTTTCAGTCACAAAACGTGCTAAGAGATATCTTACCTCTCAACTACACTAATCTTAGTAAAGAGGTGTATTTTACATTTTTTCCTGACACTGAACACAGTGTAGGAGAGGTGGGGGTAGAGTATGAAAAGATTAGGAAAAGGACACAAACGTTTAAAAATGGGGGTATATAACAAAACCCTTAGCTTTCTTTAACTGAGTGACAAGGTGGGGTAGAAATAAAATGAATTGACTAACCGTGCCGGACAAATTCTTAATCGTAGATCCTTCAGAGGTTAAACAAAATCTCTCTGGGCATTTTTCAAACCTGCGACCGTAAGGGTAAAGGGAAGCACATGACGTCACTAAGTGATCATTGAAGAGCTCACTTTCAGCCAAACAAATACCCACTCTGGGTGCAGAGGGACAGAGCCGTACTGGCAAACCAAAAGCAGACCTGACCAAAATGTTCAATCCAGCCCTACTCCCTCCGCCCCCTCGCGCAATCGCTCTCTTTCTTTCTTTCCATCCATCCATCCTCGCTCTCTCCTTATCTCCTCTCTCTTCTCCCCCTTTGATGCCTTTCTCTTTACCTTCCACCTCCTTCCCACTCTCTTTCTCTGAGCTGGGGAAGGTGACAGCAGCACCAGGAATGGCCCTGGACTTTCAAAACCGGCCTCCAAGGACTCCAGCCGACTGGGTAAATGCCCAGTGGTGTAAAAGGCCTCTACGGCTCTGCAGAGAAACCCTGAAGAAGAAGTGAGCCACTGCAAGCGGAAGAGGGTTACTGCCTGTTTCAACTTCTATATGATAAGCATGAGGTCAGACGAATATAGAGTGTGCAGACAGAATAGTTCATTGCTTATCCCAAAATTAAAAGAACCATGTTTCCCTTCTGGGTTAAGAATCCCATTTTAGTCCAGGTATGTATTGTATATACGCTGACGCACTTCCCCAAGACTCCCAAAAAGTAGAAGCTATTAGTAAAAAACACTGCGCAGTTCAGAAAAAGTCAAACAATGGGTTGGGCACAAGTTTCGAAACCATGCAATGACGTATATCCGGGAAGCATTTCTACCGAAGGAATTACCCAGAATCACGTGCATCATCCATTTTCTCGTTTTGTAGCCTAAACAAAAACCCAATGACATACACACCTCAGTAATGGAATGGTGTTGATTAAAGTGCCCTTTTCACGGATGTATGACGTTACAACGCACACTTTTACAACGCATGCACTTACAACGCATTTTTTACAACGCATAATCCATTACAACGCATGACATTACAACGCATGACACTACAACGCATTTTTAAAAAATACCTTTACAACGCATTTCCATTACAACGCATACTACCTTTACAACGCATACCATTACAACGCATAATATTAAATTACATTTAAGGTAAGTATTAGATAGTATAGGGGTAAAAGTTACTTTTCTAACTCCAGGGGGTGCAACAGTAGGGTAAGTGTTGGATAGTATAGGGGTAAAAATTACTATTCTAACTCCAGGGGGTGCAACAGTGGGGTAAGTGTTGGATAGTATAGGGGTAAAAATTACTATTCTAACTCCAGGGGGTGCAACAGTAGGGTAAGTGTTGGATAGTATAGGGGTAAAAATTACTATTCTAACTCCAGGGGGTGCAACAGTAGGGTAATTGTTGGATAGTATAGGGGTAAAAATTACTATTCTAACTCCAGGGGGTGCAACAGTAGGGTAAGTGTTGGATAGTATAGGGGTAAAAATTACTATTCTAACTCCAGGGGGTGCAACAGTAGGGTAAGTGTTGGATAGAATAGGGGTAAAAATTACTATTCTAACTCCAGGGGGTGCAACAGTAGGGTAAGTGTTGGATAGTATAGGGTTAAAAATTACTATTCTAACTCCAGGGGGTGCAACAGTAGGGTAAGTGTTGGATAGTATAGGGGTAAAAATTACTATTCTAACTCCAGGGGGTGCAACAGTAGGGTAAGTGTTGGATAGTATAGGGGTAAAAATTACTATTCTAACTCCAGGGGGTGCATCAGTAGGGTAAGTGTTGGATAGTATAGGGGTAAAAATTACTATTCTAACTCCAGGGGGTGCATCAGTAGGGTAAGTGTTGGATAGTATAGGGGTAAAAATTACTATTCTAACTCCAGGGGGTGCAACAGTAGGGTAAGTGTTGGATAGTGTAGTGTAATATTATGCGTTGTAATGGTATGCGTTGTAATGGTAGTATGCGTTGTAATGGTATGCGTTGTAAAGGTAGTTTTTAAAAATGCGTTGTAGTGTCATGCGTTGTAATGTCATGCGTTGTAATGGATTATGCGTTGTAAAAAATGCGTTGTAAAGGTAGTGCGTTGTAAAAGTTGCGTTGTAAAGGTTGTTCCCCCCTTTTCACGAATGAAAAACATATGTCATCTACGGTTGCTGAAGTGGATATTGTAACAAAACCTGCTTGCATTTTTTTTAAAGGCTTTACACATGGAAATAGGTAATTAGTAAATAAATGAAGGGACGATTCAATACAGAAGTGCACCCTAGTCTACCATGCAGCACAGTTTATACAGGAATTGACTGAGATCACGGTAGGTGTCAAGCGCTGCAGGGGCCGGATTGCATAATCCACTGGTGGAAGTGCAATTTTGCAGTAACATGTGCACTGACATTTGAGTAGCCCGACGTCTGAAAAAAAGCATGTTTTTTCTAGGAATAGCTCAGTTGAAATGTTAGTTTTGAATTTGTCACTGGATACATATGTTTTTCCACGTCATCGATTCTGTACTTTCCATGTGGTGTAAATGTATGTGTATGTTATGCGCAAGTATCTGTGCACAATTACACAGTCATTGGCACAGTCTCCCTCTAGCCCTACCTAGTTACAGAAAAGGGTTAATATGCCAACTTTACTGGACGTGCTGGTAAATACCATATAGTTGGCAGCAAGGGGGCGATCATAATTTCACGAGGAGTGATTGGACCCCACGTATTGAAATCAGGCAGTCCGAGTGCTTACTTTGTGGAAGGAAGCAGTTGCATGTGATGTGCGTTGGCACTCATTTTTGTGGATGGGAACTTATTTTCCATCATTTACCTCATTGAATGGTCAAAGACGGAGAACTAGAAAGATAGAAAATTAGTGAAAAGGGGAGAAAGCAGGGATGAAAAAATCTGCAAGTGTGAGCTAAAAGGACAAGAAGGGCAGGGTGGTAAAAGAAAGAGGCTACGTTGCTAGGAAAATCTTTTTGGGCCCTCTCTTCTGTCTCCCTCCGTCGCCCCAAAAGGCGGCTCATTGGCTCAACGGCAGTGCTCGGCTTTGCTCAGAATTCCACCTGTATAGTGTCTTATCTGCTGGCCGCCAGGCACTAGGGTCGATTTTGCATTAATGGTGTGAAAGAGCGATGTTCTGCAAATCGACCTCTCCGGTAATCTGCTAAGAGCCAACATTCCTTGTTTTGGAATATCTGTAGACACATGTGCAGCGTTTTGAAACTTTCAATCCAGCGATTTAGCAAACACAAACGTGAGGTGCGTTCAAGTGCTGCACTTCAGAGGCAGACTGAGGTAATCCTCTCGCAAAGAGCACTTGTCACTGCCCTGACAGATAAGAGGCAAATAAAGTTACAGCTGCAGACAAGCGCTATCTGTGATCTTCTGTCATGCGTGCCGGTGTCTGTCTGGCAACTGGAAAAAATGCACACTTTTCAAAGAGCCAAGAACTTCTTTGAATAATAACTAAATCTGGAAGGAGAGAAACCGGAGGGGGAAATAGAAAAATAGTCCCTTAATAATCAGGGTAATGGGAACAGCAATGTAAGTTTAAATGAAATATCAGGCAAATATAAGAAAACTTACTTCTGGACCATTGATAGATATTTCCCGTTGGGGAAACTGTTTAAGATCTGAGTCAAGGATGAAACAAATGGGCATCCCTCCTTCTCTATCTAATGCCCCTTGTGGTTTTGGGTGATGGGAATGACTACTCAGAGTCAGGTATGCAATTACTTAACGTCACCTTAGAAAAGACAAACATATCGCCAAACAGCAGGGCCAAACATTTTCTACAACTCCTGTTGGTACCGCCTTAGTGCTGCACATTTGCAGCACTACATTTCTCCTAACATATAATACTTTGAAAGAATTAAACAGAACAGATATCACCCTATCCACACCTTTCTTACTGCCCATAGTCTTGTGGAAGGGTCACGATGAGCTTGGAGTTCATACCAAGTGTGATCCCTTCTCGACAGACCCTGTACTTAACCGGGGAGAGATCAACCCCTTCTGTGGAATTGGAACAATAACAGGCCCATCTTTCCACGAATCTTCAGGGAATGCCTCAGAGGCAGCTTCACCGCTCGTGGCAGAGAGGGCACTACCCGCCAGCTCTGGCAGGCTGCTTGATTGCTCTGCCACTGCAGCGGACGACTGTCCCATCTCTTGGAAATTTTTTCAAGAATTAGACAATTCTCATGACCTCTTCTTCACCTTGTCGAGCTGTCATCATGGTGCCACAGACCCGCACCACTTGCTGTAGAGATGGTTTAAAAAGAAGCCAAAACTTGCTGGCAGAATGATAATCCAGGACTAACATCTGATCTCCCTATTTCAAGCCAACCACTTTGGCTTGTTGATGACAATTAGCGGCAGTGTGTTGTTTCCTCCTTTTCTGCAATGTCGACTCATCATCCAGGAGGGTTGGCATTGAGCTTGGGTGATGAGAAATTGCATAGGTTACTATTCGACCAATTTAGGACTAACTAGACTAGGGGACTATCCAGTGTGCACATGAGGCATCTGCCAGTATTTTTGGAGAGAGACCAGGTTTGTTGGGCTTCCGGGATCTGGTCTGATACCTGATATTTCATAACAGTCTAGTCTCCTTCCTGGACAGGTTTTAGGGCAATCTGGAGGTGATTGTCTCCCTCATTGTCTTTGATGATCTCTTTCAATGACATGGATAGGGGGCAAGATCTTTCATCTACAAACCTCATCTGCGCCTTCGTCTTTTGGACATTGTCCTCTTTCTCTGGAATGGCTGATTTAGAATGTCGGAACAAGCAGTCTGTTGAGTTTTGGTAACCCGTCTGCATTCTACCTCTTGCTGCAAACCCCACTTCTTAGGCATGGGTTTCAACGCTGACCCTTGGAAGAGTGGGTTCAGTGATTTGTGGTCCATATGCACTGTGAAGAAATGTCCATATAGGTACAGCTTCCAGTCTTAATCCCTCACATTTCTGGTGATGGTTTTTCTCTTGATTTAGGAATACCTCTGTACAGTGGGGGTGAATGTTCACTGGTGTCACCTGGTTACATTAGGCCTGGATAGAAACACCATTGTACATTCTCATGTTGTTAAGTTGCCTTCTGTCCTTAAACATGATGACATTTGATACACATTCATTTTAGTGCAAGTACAGAATAATATTGCCTGAACTGAGCTTTGCTCACATTTCCACTTCACATGCACACTATCAAATACCTTGATCATTCTGTTCAAGGGCTAAGTTCATCACGCAGCCTGAGTGGGGCTTTGGCATGGTAATATGGATAATGCTATTATATATACAACATCGATCCTTGGTTTAGACAGAGCAGCATTTCACTGGCACTGAGAGGTCGACCAATGCCAGAATTCCAGCCCAGCTGATTCCTGTTTACCCCATGCAACGGACGCTGCCCAGCTTTACACCACGACGGGCAGCTTGATGAAACTTACCCACAAATAACGGGGAGTATGATCACCCTACAGGGATCTGGCAGATGTGGCAGGTTCACTCACCCTTGACACACTAGCTATGGAAGTGCTAGGTAGGAGTACAATATATTACGGTACTTATATGCACGCATATATTCTCTGTTATAGAAAAATGGTTGAACTGTTTATATTTTTCACCATTCTAATAATGCTAATCACATTATTCTGTTTTCTTCTATTGATTATTGCAGCACAAGAATCACAATGCTTCAATAAATATTGAAACTGCATTGTTGTTTATTTCTTGTGTATCTCTTTGGGTATGCATGAGTAACCAAATGAACAAGTTCTAGATCTGTTACCACAATTTCCTTGGGGAATCAGGGTTGTCATGTTCTGAGGTTTCACAATCCATTTGTTACCTGGCCAGGTTTGGGGTACAGATGGTACACTGTGAGCTGGCGGGACTTAGGCCAACACATCTGGATGGTGTGCGTACAATCCATCTGGCACAATTCTGATGTTTATGTTGTCCAACAAACGCCCAGTTTTTACTGAGAAAGTATAAGCCATGCGATACTGGGACCTATTTTCCACATGTTTTCCTTTGTGTCAGATCAACTCCAACCTTTTACGACAAGCATCCAAAGAAAACGTAGTCTCCTTGGCCAAGTCAAAATACGCTAAGGTGGTCTCAGCTGACAGTGCATCTTTAGTCTTTTGAAACAACATGTCATGGGCCTTTTCCTATGCCATAGGGTCAACACCTTTGTGGTGGGTTTGTGGGGATGAACGGTGAAGAAAGTGAAGGAAGTCAAGTTGTTAATAAACTACCCTCAATAGTTGACTATCCCCAGAAGTCTCTTCACTTCAACCACCGATTATGTGGGGGAATTCTAATTTGATGTCTTTTACTTTGGCAGGGTTGTGGGCAACTTCTACTGCTGAAAAGTGGTGACTAAAATAAACTGATGTATAACTGCACCAATTCACATTTTCCTTGGTGAAGTGTGCGGTCACAATCCCGGAGCCTTTGCAGCACTTTGTGGAATTGAACATGGTGTTCCTCAGATGATGGAGTGTACTGGAGTATGTTGTCACTCATGTTGATGACCCCAGTCATTTGTGAGAGAGATTATTGTGTTGTGTTTTGGAAGATGCCTGCCGCACTATATTTACCAAAGATTAATCTTTTGTAACAGCGGAGGCCATGATGAGTTTAAAAAGTTGTGATATATTGAGACCCATGATCTAGCAGGATTTTTTGATTTCTAGACCGAAGGTCAATCTCTGAAAACCGTCAGGGCCCACTTTGTTTACTCAATATGTCCTCAGCTGGTGAGTGATATGCCTCTCTCGCTTGATTCCCTGATTCGGGAGGCAGAAATATACAGTTTCACCTCTGTCGAATGCTCAAGTTTACAAGTTACTATGAACGAAGACACACACGGAGTGGGCCCTTATACTCTCTTGATGATGTCAGCCTCCTGCAACGTTCGCAATTCTTACTTAGGTTTTGTCTGTAGAAGAAATGCCACCCGGCATTCTCACTCTGCTGTGGTCTGTACTGAGTGAATAATGTGCACTCATACCATCTTCTCTTTTAGACATCCTTTTCGTGGAATAGTTTCTTGAATTTTTCAAGGAGGCCATCCAAATCAGTAACATGCACCCTGAATGCAAAGTGAATGAGCTGAAGTCTCTCAGCTGTCTGGCAGCCCAGCAGCATGTCTATACTTCCTTGGTTAATAAAAGTTTACTTGGGGGGTGATGTCGTCATGGGATGTATCAGTGACAAACATGCACACTAGTGGCAACGGGCTGGTGTAACATAAGCATACATTTTAATTCTGGTAGGTCTTATTGTCGGCTGGTTAGTCAGGGTTCTGTTTGGTTCTTTGGCCATGACATTGATGAAGGAAGATTGGTCTCAATATAGCAGGCACCGGCTAATCACTAACCAGTATGGCATTTTGGTGGAGAGTGTGACCGGGTGTGAACTTGGCAACATCATTTTCCTACTTGTACTGATCCTTCTCCTTTATCGTTGACAATGTCGTCCTCAGTGGAATCACCCCACAGGGGTGCAAGAGCATTCACTGTCTTCTTCTGGAGCATTTTCTGTGGGTGAGATGGCTTACTTACTTTTGCAAAGTGGATCATCTTTTCACACTCAGAGCATGTCATCCCACTGGCTGGAAAGTTTCCCGGGTTAGGGAATGGTCGTCCACAGAACCCGTATGAGTGTCGTATTGTTTGGTGCCCACCAGACTTTGGGCTGGGACCAGACTTGACAATCTGGTTTATTGCCTCACTTTTGATGGATTCGATTAAGGTAGCTTCCTTGTGCGAGGCACTCACTTTCGAAAGTTCTTTTAAGCACACTAGGTCAGAATGTCCTGCAGAAACATTCAGAGTTCCTGGAGTATCTGTTCTTTCAGTTTGAGGAAGGCACAGCCATGAATGAACTGGGCCCAGATCTCCTCTGTTTCGTCATGCAGGGTGCATATGCCTGGCGAGCTCATTAAGTCATGTGTAATATTCATCAACAAATTCATCTGGGCCCTCCTGAGCTTGGTGTCATAAGAATTGCTCAAAGTCCGAGTTGGCTCAAAATGACCGTTAATCGGAGCACCTTGGGTGGTGTAGGTGAATAGGGCACTTGTTTCAGGGAGATTGCATGATGACTTGTAGATAGCTTCCCCTTCAAGGTGTAGCTTCAGATGTTGCTTCCAGTTGTCCTCTGCAGCAGTGGCGGCCAAATATATTTTGAGCCTATCAATCCAGAGTTTCCACTTAGGGAGTTGCACAAGTGGCGGCTCTGAGGATGCAATTGCTGGAATGATCACCATCTCTGACCTCTTGCCCTGGGTCTGTTGAAGTGCTGACTTCCTACTTTATGTTATTGGGCAGTTTTTCGTTCTGCCTGTTCTCGTAGGAATGGTGGCTCAGTCACTGTGTGTGTGCCTTAGCATGGAAGAAGACTCATAACCTCTCTCAGTGAGTTGCTTTCCACACATCTTGGTGCCACAGTGTTCTCTGTTATTCACCACTTTGTCTTGTGGTGCTGGCCTGACATCCACTAGCCAGAGCTCCTTCCCTTCGCGAGTGGAGTTAAATTGGCAACAGGACAGGACAGTCGCTTCCAGCTCTGCCTAGGTGAGGTGGGTTACAGCCTCTCACATGCTGCCGACAGGGCATGGCACCATGGGAAACTTGGGGCTCTGCATCCACCAGTGGCAGAAGTGTCACATTGATCAATCATGGCAGCGCAGCATTCTGACGGGAGGTACAGCACTACTTTGCCCTCAGAGGGAATTTGCAGCAGTTGGCACTGCATCGCTCACCAGTGGATGTGGAAGAGCCATGAGGAAGGCCTGGAAGGAAGCTCCGTTCTGCTCTCCAATGAACTGGGATAGTTGCTAATGGGTGTAGAGGGCAGCCGCAATCTTGCAACTTTGCAGTGGCCTCGCAAGTGTTCCTGGCCCCATGAGGAGCACTGGACACACTGCTCATTGCTGAAATGTGGATTTGGGTGTCAGGAATGATCACTCAGAGTCGGGTACGTAACTACAGTTTACGTCTGCAAATTAGATCCCAGAGCCTGAGCTCCAATCACTTTTATTGATTAATTAACGTCACCTTTGAAAAGACAAACATACCCCCAAAGAGAAGGAGCAAACATTTTCCTCAGCTCTTGTTGGTATAACTCATTGGTACGTACAACACTAAACCTCCTCTTCCTGTGCTTATTGGCCATTTTAGATTTGTTGGTTTTCAGCTACAGAACTAATCTTGGGTTAAACACTGCTGATCCTTGCATGATCTGCCAGAATTGATTAGAAAGCTTTCATCTGATCAATTTGTGTATGTTTCTCTTAGGACCTATACTATCTTTCATCTGGTAGATGCAAGGGATGGGTCTTCTGCCTCCACAGATAGCAAAAACAGGAAAAGTGGTGCCATGAAAACAGATAAGGGGTGTGGAACAGGGAAAACAATCCAGTAAAAAAGCAGTAACCGGCCTGCCCCAAAAAATCATAGGTGCTTACACGTCAACTGTAATGAATGCACAACTATTCGCTTGTCAATATTAAATGCACAGCCCAATGGTTCTAAGAATAATTAATTACTTTGAGAACCATTGGGCATTACATTTAATATTGGCAAGCAAATAATTAATTATTTTGAGTACCATTGGGCATTACATTTAATATTGACAAGCAAATAATTGTGCAGTTGACGTATAAGCCCCTATGATGTTTTAGGGTAGGCGGTACAGTTTGTTTTCTCAGCAGATACCATACTTCATTCTCAAGTGCTGAAGACTCAGTAATATGGGTCTCACTTATGTATGCAGCTCTTAGTGTTTTCAGGGGGGCCTGTACTCTTGAGAATATTCCCTCTAAAGAAGACTTCACAGTACCTCAGTGGGTACCTTCCATGTGTATTGAAGTGTAAAGTTCATTTCTGGGGAAGGTATGACACGAAGAGGTTACTGGGAAGTGTCCTCTTTGGGGACAGTCATTTGCTACTAATGTCTGCGGTTCCCCAATACTATTGCAGAAAGTGTGCGACCAATATATCGCAGTCAAAATATTGGACTACCAAATTATTGTGAAGGGATGCACATTTAGGTATGTATGGATTTGCTTTTCTTCTATTCTTAAATCTTCATCTATATACCTTGAAGATCTATATATCGTCAAGGTACAAATATGTGAGTGAAGTATAGTAAATCTATACCTACCTACATAAATTTACTTTCATTACATTTTGATAGTCGGTATTCGAGTTAAGATACTTTTGAAGCAGAATTTTTAAAACCCAATATTCAGGTAGCTTACGCTTTTTGCATTAGACTCGTCAGGTGTAGTAAAGCCAAGAAGTCAAAGCTTACTCAATGAGAACAGAAGAGTTAGAACTCAACATCCAGTCCGTGCAATATCTTAAAAACACAAAAAGACGTTTATTTATTGATAGAGTTAAAATATGGTAAGTACATGCACTTCCTAGGGTATGAACACAACCCCAAATAATTTTTATAGAGTTTACGCTCTTGCCACTAGATCTTCTATACCATTGGTCCTATGGCAAATGTTATCCAATAGGGCTCCTCTTGGGTTCCCTCAGAGGAATTCAGGACTATCTGGGTTTAATACAATGATGATGAACAAATTCTCAGACAATTTGGCAGATGTACCATTCAAAATTACTCTAACGTTGTAACCTTGCTATGATATGTCTGGCCTTCTGCTTTAATGGTCTCTTTATCTGGGGTCAACGCAAGACTTCTCAGTGGGCTTAAGCCCCAGCAGAAAACAGTAAAAAATCAGTTTGCCCAAAGATCCACCCCAATCAATTAGGGTCCCATTCAGCAGAGTCAATGGAGAAGGTTAGGGCCATCAAAGTCTGACTGTACACTTCAAAGGATGCCATTATTGGAGTAGCCAAAGTCCAAACTGGACACTTCAAATCTAATTATGGACTACTCAAATGCCAATCTGGGCTCTCAGGTTTTACTGGGGGCAGATGTACTTTTGGATAAGTACACTCTATGACCTTGGTAAAAGCAAAGTAGAGCATCAAAAAAGGATGGTCATGTTCAAGATTTTCTGGCAGCCTGGGCATTCAAGGAAAGGGGGCCCTCAGGGCGTTACCAAATCCCCCTGGAGATCGACCAGGGATTCACTGTGAATGTCTACAGTGATATCTCTGACAATGTAAGGGCTAGCGAAAGGGTTCAAAGTGCTCTGGACTCAGGACAGCCAGCCATAGATAGTAGAGTCAGACCCCCATGCAAGGGGCTGGAAGGCTCTGAATCTCCAAGCTCTACTAGGCCCGTGAAACGTAGATACACGAGAATGGGTGGATCATGGTCAGTGAATACTCAGTACGGATGAAGCAGGAAAGTGTTCTTGCCGATCCATATTCCGGGTAATGCTTGCAAGTGGTGTTTTTCATTGTTTTAAGACTTATGTCAGTAAGGCTGCATGGATACATTTCTTTTGGAGGATCTCCTATTTGGCTCTTCTCCATGCAGATCTTCAGCCAGATGGACCTTGTTCATTTCTCCCACTGGTCAGATAAGCTCTTCTTTTAGCTGTACAGTTCAATTCCTCATGTCTTATAGGGCTGAGCAGCAAGGTTCTAATGGAATCCAAGCTTGTACCCAGCCTGTCGTAAAGACTTCACCTAGCAGAGATCCGGTCCTTGGCAGTCATCGCCTAGGGGCAGATAAGCAAAGTCTCTTTACTGTCCAGACTATGTACAACTTTGGTGGCCTGAGCAGAAAAGCCTTAGACACCCAACATTCTGGTTCTTTCAAAATCTCAAAAATGTGCACCCTGTTCCTAGAGACTACTGATGAATGGAGTCCAAGTTCAGGCAAGTTTGGACTGGTCAAGGTGTGGATGAGATTCACTCAGCACAGAACCCCAGCAGAAAGCCACCATTCAGTAGCGGCTCGCAGAGGGCGTGCTGCGGGGCGGTGGGGCGGGGCATGGTGCGGGGTAGCAAACACGGACATACGACGGAACGGTAATTACTTTCCTCCGATCCGTTGTATGTCCATGTTTTCTACCCCCTACCCTGCCCCTCCCCTGTCCGCCTCACCACCCTGCAGCACGCCCTATGCCCAAGCCGCTACTGCCACCATTGCTAGGCGACACATTGCAACACAGGAAGAGGGAGCGGGTAAGATTCCCTAGGAATGGAAAACATACAATATCCAAAGGGAAGCAATAGCATCTAAACCTAACAATTAACACTGCCTTTTGGGAGGGAGTACTGAAGAAAGGGTTGTGCAGATGATGAAGGAGAGTCTCCAGGGGACATTACCATTCACCGAATTACAGGGAAATACACATAGACGTGCACACACACATGCACACACACATGCAAGACACACACATAGACACAAACACAAAATATACACAAACATAGACAAATCGCACATCAATCACACACGTCTCACATGAGAATCGGCAAGGGACACTTAATCTGGGGAATGGTGGGACCTTTACAGGGGAGAGCTGGAAGTCCAGCATCCCACTGAGATACAGAGGGAAAGGCATGTTCCTCAGAACTGTGATAAGGCTGCCATCACCGCCAGCTACTGATATCCTGGGATAAAGAGCATTTGTCATACTGAGTCTGGGTGTTCAGTTTCAGCGATGCTTTGCTCACTAGCGAACAGTACAGCATGGAGAATCTGAAATGGATCTGCTGATTGTCAGGTTCAGAATCGGATAACCACAGTCCAGACCAGAGAAAAAGCACAAGACACCGTTTTTCATCCCAAACAAACGTCACCTTGTTTTGCTTGAATGTTTTTCACATTTCTAAGTATTGTTTTGTTACCAACCGTGCTGAATTCTTTGGGTTTGAAGTGCTCGACTGTGCTATTCTATCGATTTTCTTCGTAAACAAAGCCTTATTCTTTTTCTTGAGATTAAACTTCGCTGGACATCCTGATTTACTTTGTTTTATAGGACGGAGGTCACACTGTTTTTGCAGTTCTCAGCACAAACCACTTCTTTGAGTATGCACTGATCGACCACTGCCTCCTGAAAGTCAAATTGCAAAACAGGAGCCCTGGCACTTGTGAGTGCTGTCCTGGTCCCTGGACAAACTGCAGTGGTATTGGTAACCAGTAACACTGACACTAGAGTTGGGCAGCACTTTCTGAGTGCCCCAAATCCCTAAGAGTGATTTATCAAGGCCCAGAACATGAACACCTTAGGCTGACATTAGATGTAAAGTTTGTGGAGACACATAGCAGTTTGACACAGGTCATGTCTGACCCATTAACGATACTTTGAAGAAGATGGTGACTGAGGCTGTTAGTTTGGTTTAGCTAGACCTATTAGGAGACTTGGACCAAAGTGTTCATCATATCATTCTGGATCATGTCTGACAAAGAGAGTGTAATTGACCTGTATTGCTAGGTGTTTTCAATAGGTATTGAAAGAGATCAGAATGTATGTGGCAGAAATCAAATACAGCAACTGATTTTGTAAATGTCAAAACAACTCTAAGTACAAAAGCTACCTTTGCTACAATAAGACTAGTTCAACTGCAAAACCAGCAATGTCATAAATCAGCCCCCAGATCCTTCAGGTGGTAAGATCAATTTCACATCCCAGCATCTTACTCCTCCGGTCATGCCCTCAAAAGTACTACTGCATGACTTGTGTCTGTTCTCTCCTAACAATATCTAGAACATTCAAAGTACGATACAACAATGCAAAGTTATTAATTTGTTAATTATGGCTTTATAGAAATAATGCCCAAGATATGTCTCTATTTCCAACACGAATGTTGATATTGCATAGGTCACAATGAATTAGAGTGAAATTAACCAATCCATAATTATAATCAGGGTCTTTCCTCAATCTTTACAACAGTCTGACCCCATAGGACCAGGAAAACAGAATACAACAGGGGTAGAAAAGTGGGAGGAACATGGACCAAATCGGGGTGCCAGTGTTCACCTGTATGGAAACAAAAAGGAGAGAAAAATATTGCAAAAAACACCTAAGAAGACACGGGAATATGGTGGAAAAAACCCTAAAAGGGAACGTAAATGAAAAAGAGAACATGGGAGTTATCGCAAAACGAAAGAAAATGGGGAAGAAAACAAAGCAAAAAATAAATAAAATGGGTGAAAAATAGGGGCAATGTGGCAAACAAATAACTAAAATAGTAAAAACTAAAAGAAGTAACAAAAATGAAGTTATAGTAATAGGGAGAATACATAATAATGTAATGCTAGTGCAAAGCAAGAAACTCGAAGATATGTGGTACATTCCAATTGCTAGTACCTCAGGGGCACCAACCACATGTACTTTGAGGATATTAATCGTTAATGTACATATATGTGGAGTTTAGGATACCAATCTATACTCACCTACATATAACTACCTTCATGATATTGTGTTTGTGAATATTTTGGCTACATTATTAATGCATGCACAATATTTGGATATGATATTCTGGTAGAATACCTTTTGGGTTCAGCCTCAGGACTTCCTGGAAGAATGCTTTATGAATCCCATTCTGTTTTCGCCTAAGAATCTGTTCCAGTGTGCCTTAAAAAGTACCATTTGCAACGCATTTCACATGCATGTTAAGCGAGGGATACACCGAACTCCTGTAAAATTGTATATAGATTTAAAAATAGTCTAGGCACAGTGCTTTACATGCACCTCTGCACTGGCGTTTCCACATTGTTTAGAACAATCCCAATGAAAAATATCTCGTTGTGGACTTTAAAATCTCACTAAGGTACCATTTCCCCCTGGAGGTTATAGGGGGAGAGGGGCACTGTACTTCTCTGTGTCCTTCTTCTATGTTCCTCCCCCACCCCAAACAACATAGCACTGGTAAAGCTTGGTCCAGCCTTCTCAGGACCGGGGTACCTTGAAACAGGCTTTAATGCAATGGTGTAATAAAGGTACAATGGACTTAAATGTAAAGAAGGGAAATGCACTCCATCCCCAAGTCCTCTGGTTGGATGGTAAAAGATCCAATCTTTGGGGTGCAGTGGGCCCCTTACTCTAGGATAGCTACACCCCTGCTATAATTTTAATGACTTAGACAGGACCCAGTGGTTGTGGTGAATGTAGCCAGGGATACCTCAAGGTGCTTAAATGTTACTTCTCCACAAAGATCAAAGTTCATGATGAAGGAAAGTCCCGTCAAAACAAACAATCTAAATTATCTGTGACTCTGTTTATGACTAAACCTGACAATTTTAGGCAGCATATTTGTTTGTGTGAACTGAAGCAGTCTAAGAAAAAGCAAATATATAGGTCGGGGACTGGGTGATCAGAAGGTCGGTGAAAGGAAGCATGCTTCCATATTACTATATTAATGGTGGGATGTACCTTCGAAAAAAGAAAAAATATCAAGGGACAAAGTCAAGGTCAGCCCGTGATAATAATAAATGAGTTCAACTTTTAAGAAACAGACCTTTGCAGAATAAATAGTCTTGTAGATTATTTTGCGTGGTTTACAGTGCCATTGCCTAGTGTATAACCTCGTTTATAAAAATTAGGGATTTATACTATACAGCGAGCAACATACGAGATCAGATATGTGCTTCACTTGTCTATCCGACACGTATTTTTTTAATAAACAATAAATTAAAAAAAAAAAGTGGGTATGGTGCAAACAAACTTGCAACCATTGGTAAGTATTGCCTATTTGGATTAGTTCGGCAAATAACAAAAGAATATTATTTGAAATGTTTAACATGTGCTCAAGTATTCCTAGTGTTTATTCTATTCACCTGTCTTACTATTAAGGCATTAAATCGTCCAAAATCGCCTTGAGGGAAAGATCCCGGCCCAGATGGACGGAGTGCAGATTTCTAATGAAGCTCAAGATTGGGCTCACAGAGCATTTGCTTAATGTGCTTAACACACTAAGTATCAAGGCAATTTTCCATTCTCCTTCCCTGATGAATGGATTATCCTAATTAAAAAAAAGATAAAGACCTGCAAAACTGTGTGTCTTACGGCCGGTTATTGATTGGGGAAGACATCAAGTTTCTAAGGTGCCTGGAGCTCCAGCTGCAGAAAGTGTGCTGCCAGGTCATGCTTACAAGAGGATTAGTCAGAAGTTTCATCCTGGCATGTTTTTTTTGCTGGTGGTGTTGGGTACGATATGTTGCTGTCATCTCTAATTAGCTTGATGGTGAACAGATTGTTAAAGAACTCCAATGAAGTGCTTTTTGAATTATAGGACTTGGCGACGGAGTTCTGTCTTTTTTTTATATTCCTACAATTTGTTTGTTTAAAAAGGATTATTTTTGGGACTTTATATATAAAAAATTTATCATACTTGACGTCACTGCTGATGCTTAGATTCTGTCTCACTATGTTGCTCTCAAAACGCCATAGTAAATATGTCCTGTCGAATACTCTTATGCACTGAGATATTACTAGCTGATATCATTCTAAGCTTTTGTTTGAAGTAAAGCCCCTAAGGTCCGACTCCATCTCATATAGGCCCCAACTCCATCATAGTTCACGGAGGCCGCCATCTTCCTTAACTTAGACAATGGATGCCACCATATTCCCTGATTTATGCAGAATCATTGTCACTCTGCCTTTAAACACAGATGTTGCCATCCCTTTTCTTTCTAGGAACTCTGATAGAGTCAAGTTCTACAATTAAGGACATAGATACAACATCTAATGCGGCATTTGTCCAGGTCTAATGTCTACTCCTCATCATGTCAAAGTTAAATAAGAACACTTACAGACATATACCAAAAATAATGTACCTTGCCTGTCCATATTTCAGATGTTGACTCACTTGCCTCGTTCAAAAAACCTCTGAAAACATGTTTTTTTTCTTCCCATTGCTCTTAGTCACTTGGGGCATGTTTGATTTCTGATTTAGAGTGCTTTCCGCTAGTCCTTTGACACCTCATGGTATAGTGCGTTTAATGAATTCCTTTAATTTAATTTAATTTTCATTTTCATTTCATATTGGGAGGATGCACTCCACGTGAGGTTCTCTTCGGAGATCCTATGTATGTGCCTAACTTAGATAATTGTGGGAAGGTGGCAGATAAAGATACATTTGACTTGGAGAAATGTTTGAATGTTTTACAGAGTTTCCAAGAAGTCAGATTCAAACTGTCTAACATAAACCATTCTGATGCCGTTCCCTGTCAAAAGAAGGTAATTACTGTTGCCGACGGGCGGATTCCCAAACTTGGGGACATAGTTTGAGAGAAAATAGATGACAAGCAAGATTTTGAACCATCTTACAGACCACCCGTCGCAGTTCTTGGGGTAAAAGGTAACATAAGTGTTATCCTGCCTCTGCTGCCTGGATCAGGAAGAAACAAGTACCTATCGATCACTTTATTATGTGGCCATTCTTCTACAGCTGGCCGCAGCAGACACCAAGAAGGATTCAGAGTAGCTCCTCCCAGCCTCTCCCTACTCTGAATACCTTACCCCCTGAACAAAGCAGTAACATTACTAGCTTGACTTCCCAGCCGGGGATCTTTGAGCTTAACATTCTACGCAGAACACTGAGTGCAACAAACATGACAGTGGCTACTGTCCAACATAATTCCATGGTCTACAATGAAATTCTACCTGATGCTATGCCATTTGAACTGGTACCTTTTTGAGAGTCCCGAGAGTCCAATGATGCTGGAAATGACTGGATATTTCTCTGAAGATTTTTCAACCCCTTTCGCAGCCACTCATCGCCAAACACTGCTTCAAACTTGAGAGTGGTTTCATAAAAAATACATGATTCCTCTGTGGTCCTATGCCTGGGTTACCTTAGGATCTTTTCTTCTCATCATGTAGATGTTAACAATATTCATCATTCTACTGCTACTCAATAGACATGTTGTCCTTGCAAGAACAATTGTATCATCTGTAGTTCATGAACAACAGCCCTACTCTTCATCCCACAGAATCCGAAGAGGTTTCTATGCTTCAAACATTACAGCCTATACTGTGTCTGAGGGCGTAGACTGGGCGAAAGTTCCATATCAAATTATGGGACCAACTGAGATACTGCAATTGCCTCATGTGATAAAAGTTCAGATGAATGATGGTTAACTTCGGTCTTAAGTTTAATTTACGACCAAAACTTAAGTTTAACTGAGACAAAATCCTAACTTTACGACTTTCGGTATTCACAAAGGGCATTTAGGAGTAGTAAAGTTAGGATCCCTAACTTTACTACTCCTAAATGCCCTTTGTGAATACCGAAAGTCGTAAAGTTAGGATTTTGTGATTCATGCCCAAAAGTCTCACAGACATAAAGGATCACTTCTCTTCTAATAATGAAAATATGGATTTTTCTGACTTTCTTCTGGGACCACGTACTCAATGAAATAAAAGATTCCTGGCCACAGGAATATATGCCATCTACAATGCATTAATTAAATATTCTGAAAATGAAGCTGCAGAAAGAATTAGGCAAATAGATAAGAAAAACATGCAAACTGTTTTTAAAGTTATTGACAATGGTATGCACACTTTCTAAAAGAGTGTACTCGCTAAATCACATCTTGTTCTCAGCCTTAGACCTCATGAAAGGGGATCTGAAATAGTTACAACACGGGCAGGCTCAGTTAAGAGCGATTATATAACTAAATTGGTCATTACAAACACTTAGATCAGGTTTTGTGCCTTGACAACTTCTTAATGAAGCAGCCTGAAACAGCCTTATTTGAACCATATAATTTGACACTCACACAAAAAGCAGTGGCCAAGAAAGAATCTACATATACTCTGTTAAGTATAGAACAGGTTGAAGAAGCACCATTTACAGTCAGTGACACACCACCTAGTACCTGGTTAATATATAGTATTATTTCTTTACCAGGGCCATAACAACTTTTCATTTTCATGGCTCTCAAAAATATAAATCAATTGGTTGGTATGAAACTATGCACAATTCACAATTGTTGCACTCATGGAAATCCCCTTTCACCCACATCTGTTTAAATGAAAATGAGGATGACCCTGTGTACATCAGTACAGCAAATTGCAGAAATCAACTTGAACATTCTCTTTTGTGTGACGCCATATCATTGGACGGAATGTGTAGCACATTGATGCCAGGGTTGTATTTTAAACTGTTTTGCCTATGACCTCCATTCCCACATACGATGAACTTCTGAATAACGGTTCTCATTTATTTTTAACAAATGTTTCTTGCTGTGGTTTGGAACCTTGCCAGTCATACCTGATAACAGTTTCAGGAACAACACAGTGTTGTGGAAGGACCTTGTATCATCCGCATAGAAATGTTATTATTAGGGATGGGTGATGAATTCCACCCCACCGACGGAGATGGCGGAGTTTTGTCCACTCTGCGTTACGCATGTAACACGGAGTTCTGGCCAAACTCCGCCAACCACCGCATAGCAGAGTTTTTTCTCGCATGCAGCTCGCCAATAGTAAGTTGGTGAGTGCGAGAAAGATTTGGCATCCCCTAGTGTGATTGTCAGTCACTAGGAAGGCACCCCACAACATTTCCCCAGCACAGGCCATCACGGGCGGTCTCAATTGTTCATGGTCAGAAAGCTCTTGCTCAAGTAGAAAATCTACTCAAGCGGCAACAAAATCAACTTGAGAATCAGCACCCTCTGGCCCAGATTTTCAGTGCAGGATGAGCTCCCGGTGCTAAATATCCACCCGAGCAGCGCAACGTGCATAATTCCGCCTATTCGCTGAACTCTGTGGAATCTTGTGGAGTTTTCATGTAAAACTCTGCGAGTTCCACTCACCTCTAGTTATTAGGAAAATCCCTTTCCCTAGTATAAGTATGCAATCTATGTGTTTTGGTGGCTTGAACAAACTATTGTCTCTTCTCTTACAAAAAGAAGTCTCTTTGACTTCCGAGATTTTAGTTTATAATCTGCAAAAAGCCAGAACTGCTGTAGAAATTCAGCAGCTGTTACACACACAATACCCGACACATTTTGCAGATATTGTTCAAACGATATTTAATTCATCTGTATCAACTGGTGTTTTGCATCTTTTTAAGAACATTGAATCTTGTCTAGTGGCTGGATTTAAAGCAGTATTTGTGGTGATTCCCTAATTGTTTCATTCTCCAGCCTTTTTGTAAGATTTCTGATCATAATACTGCTAATTGTCTGTGGTATCATCCTCTTTCTCCTGTTCCACCAAGAAAATCGACAACATAAAGTACCTATATCCAACTGAACAAAGTAGCAAAGAGACTCCAGCATGCTACATCGGACATGCTTGGATGTATGAACTCAGCGAACACTGGATACTCATCTGTCGTGAAGTGAATGTTACACAAGTAAAATCTGTGTTCTGGTGCATAAGCTGTCCACTGACATCATCTTGGACTTACATCTGGAGCAGCCACCAGTAGCTTATCTCGATATGGCGCTGATCTTATAATCTCTACATGAGCACCAGAAATAAGGTTGAGCAATGCACTTGTCCCTTTAACAGGATGCCACCTACGATAGAGCAATATCATCAGTGGCACTTTTTGAGGCAGCTTTTCGAGCCCCTTGAAGAGGAGCTACAACCAACACCAAGTACCTCAGACGAGCAGCCAATCGATTGTCAATCTAGCACACTGTCAACTAAGAACATGCTCTGTACCGATTTAAAAAGATCACACATATGCTGCATGTGCACCTGATGATGTCGACATGTCCTCTGATGAGAAGTGAACTCAACAAGTCAGTTGACCAATAATTGCTGACATGTATCCATCATATGTACTACAAGCCTATATGAACTAAGAACGGAAAAGAAAATCTTTTTTTCCTTCTTTTTAATGGATCTTTTATATTTTTTGCATTTTATAGCGTTTATTTTTAATCTGGCCTACCTATACTTTCGCTGGTATGTTCATTCGCCAACATGCATAACTTGGTCTAGATTGATTATGAAATATGTTTTGTTATTCTTAGCTGTAATGCAAGGATTACAAATATTGATGCTTCGCTATGCGGACTATATCATCACATATGTTTTATTGAACTTTTATATCTTTAATGCACTACTGGCTTTCATAATTCACTACAAATATATTTTGTATGTTTTCAGAAATGTAACTTGTCCTAGATAAATATAGACATTAGTTTGAGAACATGAATTTTCAACACATTTGTCAAATTCCTGTTAATTAGACACACTCCTATGATGTCACATTCATGCGTACAAGCAGGGGACAACGTAAAGTCCCTAAGGCCTGACTCCATTTCATGTAGGTCCTGACTACATCTTAGTTCACTGAAGATGCCATCTTCCTTAACTTAGACAATGGAAGCTGCCATATTCCATGATTTATGCAAAAGCATTGTCATAGCTGCCTTTCAACGCAGGTGTTATAGACCTTATCTTTCTAGGAACTGTGATAGCATCAAATTCTTCAATTAATGATATAGATACAACATCTAATGCGACATTCGCCTGGGTCAAATGTCTACTACTCATCATGTCAAGATTAAATAAGAACACAGAGACGGTCACGCCTACTGACAGCACACTTCACAGATGATTTGGGGTGGATGGTGGCCTCCGCTCCGCAGTTGGAGTTTTGTGGTTTTCAGCAAAAGCTCTGCCAACCGCCGGTGGAGCGGAGTTTACTGGTGCACTCACCAGAACACTCAATGTTTTAGATGGCAGGTGAAAGTGCTGAAGCGTAGATACTGTCAATTTGCACGCTTTCGTGATATACTTTTTAGGGTCATGCATGTTCGCAGTCTAGAGCTGCGCTGGGGTGTGGGGCTCTTCATCTGAGGAATGTGTTTGAATGGCACCACCCCCTGGATGATCGCATGGGATTGGGGGTGTTTGAGGTGCTCGTTTATGCGCTTGGCTCTCTGCTCAACCGATGGACCCATAGAGGGCTCCCCAGCCCCTGTCCATTGGCTGGAGTTTGGTGTTTTGAGAAGCACAACTTAGTCTTTAGGACACTCCCATGGGTGCGGACGGGCCAAAGGTACATGTGGGAGGAACAGGGGAGGGGTGAATGACCCTTCCCTTTGCTTGTGAAGGGGCCGTCTTGCTATGGGTTTGCTCTGGATGTTGAGTGGTGGTCGATTGGATGTGTGGCCTGGTGGCCTCGATGCTGCATCAAGTTGCACACATGGCAAGATTGTGTGATCCAGATCAAATCACTTGGTGTTCCAGTGTTCTTGTCTGTCAGTTTTGGAGTGCCAGAAAACAGTGATGCTCAGGCATGCCTGAGTGGAGGTGGACGAGAGCGCAGCCGGAGGACTAGGGTGAAGAGACCCCGGTGCCAGTGTGGGCCACAGCTGGAGGCACGATCCCTGCCCAACTCCAGGACGGTTCCATTTTGGGGCATTCTTTAGTCGCCGGCCATTGGCTTTGATGGATGGACACAAAGTGGATATGTGTTAAAATCCTTACTGTGCAGTCTGGAGCGGTGATATGGGATCCTCCTGTGGTGGGACGAAACATGAGCAGAGGCGGTGGATCACCATGGCGGGCACCTGTCATCCAAGGCTGCAGAGTTGTTTGGATACCAAGTGAGGGACAGCAGTGCTGCATTCTATGCTGCTGGGGAGTGCCTGACATCCCAGGCTGGTGCGCTGAAGCAGGTATGTTTCAAACAAGACAGTTTGCAAATCTTGATCACTGTTTAGAATTCCTTGTGTTTTTTTCGTTTTTGGAAACGCGTAATTCACCAGACTGTATTTTATGTGCATGACCCAGGCGTATATGAATGTCCAATTGAGGCTACTCTGGCCCAGAGGCAGTCTTGTCTTGGTCATTTGATGTTGAACCACTGACATCATCTGTTTCAGAGGAGATTCGTGAGTGGATGATGGTATAGCCTGATGTTCTTGCGGTTTCATCATCCTGCCAGGGTTGAGGGCGCTTGGTGTGGATTCAGATGCTGGACGCTGCTATGGAGGGGACTGTGGAATTGCTTGGTCGGCTTCAGGAATGTATTCACTTGTTGGAAGAAGACAATGTTGTTCGTCTTGAAGGCAGCCAGCAGGACTTGCTGCTCTACTTGTGGCCTTTCCGAGAGTCAAGGAGGAGTAGTTGAGTGGTGGAGACAGCCTGGAGCATATGGGGGCTTGTGTAAACGGGGGCCTTTATTGGCACAACACTAGAGCTTTCTCTAGTGGTGGGGCATTATCTTGCGTGGCAACCATATTGAAGCCTGTATGATTGAGGGCACATTCACAGATCTGCCCATTGCTGCAGCGGAGTGCCGCTCCTTCTTTCTCAGGAGACTGACAGCAGCGGATGTGTGTCTGCATCATCTTATTTCTGTTGGTTAAATACTTGAATCACTTTGTTAAATGTGTGATATGAATGTGGGTAGAGGAGGGTGGCTTCTAGCGTGAGGGAGCAAACAATGGCAATAGAGGTAAATAGTGTGAAAACAACATAGTGACAATAGAGGCAGGTTGGATTTCTTTATTTGCTTAGCAATTTAACAAGGCTGTGATGGTGCAGCCATTCTATGAGTGCTGGTTGCAACGGTGTTGACTGTTGACCACACGATATTGGAGCGCAGATAAAGGAGCGTCTCTTTCTGCACACTGCACTGGGACAGATGGGCTGCAGTGGTGGCTGTCCAGGCCTTGGCTTCTTCCACAGGCGGGGTCGAGGCATATCTCTGACGCAAACGTGTTGTGTACGGCGCCTCCTGCCATTATTTTGGCTTTGTGGTGCAGCTTTTTGTCTATTCTGCCTGCTCGTGGAACTCTGCGGAATTCCCCGGAGTTTTGGGGTAAATCCTCAAAATTCTTTGCAGTGAAACTCCACTAGCTGTGCCCACTCCCACAGATGATACATCTTGCCTGAAGAATAAAGCTGATAAAGCCAAGTCCCTGAGTAAGACCGACTGACTGCTACCGCTGTGGTGTTTATCCTTTGCGGGTCGTCTCGCCTCCACTGATTAAGACAGCTTTTGCTGTCAACAAGGTATGAAGTGCATCTCTTCTCCCTAAGAAACACTAGATTGCAAGTTGTTTTGCCTTTTATGTTCTCATAGTATAGCACATAGAAGTAAGCACTAGGGTGTTAGGTTCTAGATAATATTTTAATATACATTTTGATAATGCTGGAAATGTTAATTTTATTCTCGTTATTTATAACGGGTCTTGTTGTAGTTTTTACAATATTCTATGTAGTTGTTTTAGATGTACTGAGAAACCGATTGTCCCTCTAGTAATAAATACTTTAAAGTTTAAAATCTTCTTAGTGCAGTATGTGTGATAAGGTGAATAACGAAATAAGGTTTGTTGCCCCTGATCCCTTTATAAGATTGTTAGTAACCCAAAAGCAATCCTTCTATGTCAGTTACACACTAAAAAGTGCTTCGCGGGGCTACAATAACATGTCTTTCACATTCATCGCTGGTGCATTGAACCAAGTTCACCCGTGTCACCCGTTGGTGAGAAGGCACCCCTTGTAGAGTTACGCCAAAGTCGTAACTTACACAACATGTTCTTTTCACAATATTGCCATGACTATAATATGTACCTCTGTTTCTCACACCTTTGTCTACTCTTTGTTTATGACTTTGTGATTTATTCAGTTCACACCCTGACTTTCCATTCTGTTCTTATGGCAGAATATCAATAACAAAATCAATATTTAATGTCATATGGCCTAAATATTCTTTACAAAATATACCTCTAATGGGCGTAGGTTTTTTATTGTTAACTTTAATGGGGTGTAATTGTATAAATAATATTTAGGACATCATATTTTTGTCAGACGATACTGAGTCCTCAGTATTTTGGTGCCATACTCTCCTTATACATTGGCAAGTATACTCCACTGTTATGTACTAATTCTAACTCACTTACTGATTGTGAAGCCCTGCACCAAAAAGGTTTTATAATTAGTATTGTTCATATTTTGGACAGCGATATGTCTGCGCATATTTCCATATCTCATGAATTGATGTTAGTCTGATCTGTACTTATCTAGTAACTGTATTACACTTCCTCTCATCCTTTCATATTCTTGACTTTCTGTACATCTGTGTGATTATGCCATGCCCTACTCAAACAGTGACTATTCCCTGAATGTTAATATTATGCTTGAAAGTGTGTAATTCAGTGTCTCTGTTGCTCTTGTAATAGCAAGGTTTTGCACAGCACTCTGAAACCCCGAAAGGGGGAGTTTGCGATTTATAAAACAATAAAAAAATTAATGAAATGAATGAATCTCAGAAATCAGATGTAAAACAACCCTAATCAAAATGAATGGGTTATGGCAGAATGGTTGGGACATTTGTATTTGGCTCTCAAGAGAGTGTTTATATGTATATATATATATATATATATATATATATATATATATATATATATATATATATATATATATATATATATATATATATATATATAATCTACTGGCAGTCGCCAGTAGATAGTTATAGTTACAACCTAGTTTCCATAGGAAATCTCAAAATTCTATTTTGAATAACTTTGGCGCCGGTTGACGAATCCTCGCGAAATTTTCAAAACTAATGGGGCGCTCCGCTCCGCTCCTACCCTGAAAGTCTCAGGGTGATTCGTCAAGCGGGGATTGAGAAAAAAGGGGGGTCCCAAAACGCGTTTTCCCCATGCATTTTCCCATAGGACCTTTAGTCGAAGGTACAGCCCGAACGGCTGAACAGAATTACTTGAAATTTGGCAAAGAGGTAGTCCTCAGGTCAGGGATGTGCCTTTTGCATATATGGTGTCAATCTGTTCAGTAGTTCCTGAGAAAATTGCAGTTAAAAGTACATAAATATCTATATGCGCGCACGGTGCCGTGCGCAAGCGTAATTCTGATTGGTGGTTAGATGTCAGTCAACATTCGAATCGGTCGAAATCAGGAAGTGTCGGACGCCATTTTGTGTGTGTCAGTGAAAAAGAAAGGTGGAGAACGTGAACGGGGGCAGGGTAGAGAGTTCCTGACCCCCTAGCCTTTGTCAGGGGGTCCCTGAAGGACCCCGAAGGGTGAAAAAAACATTTTATTTTTTTTCAAAAAATTGCGGGGTGCGCGAACCGTGCGCGCACGGTGAAAAACCCTTAAAAAACCAAAAAAACATTTTAAACGAGCCATTCCATATTACAGGATACAGTCCGCAATCCACTGCTGATGACGTCACATATTACATCACTCATGACATGGTCAGTGACATCACTGTGACATCACTGATGACATCTCAAATGACATCACTGATTACATCACTGATGAAATCATCCAGTGAATATGTGTCTTTCTGAAAAATACATATTTTTTATATATGTATATCTAAAGGTTAATGGAAGAATAAATGGGTAAATAAGTGTCTAAATGGATGGTTTTTTTTGTAAAATTAATTGTATAACTGACTTATTAACAGTATCTTAGTGAATACAGTGATGTAATATGTGACGTCATCAGCAGTGGATTGCGGTTGCGCGAGTTATATTTAGCTGAACTAACTATAACGGGGGAATTTCAATGTTTTTTTACGAGTGAAATGTCTAGCTAACTATAACATGTATGAAACCTATGTTTTTTTCAGTGAATTTGCAAGGTTTTTTAAATGCTAATTCCTAACTATAACGTGTGTGAAACCTATGGTTTTTTAAATGAATATATATATATATATATATATATATATATATATATATATATATATATATATATATATATATATATATATATATATATATGTATATATGTATATACATATATATATATATATATATACTTTTTTTTTAAATATCGATTTTGATGCATTTGTTGACAAAATGAACTATCGTCCTTTTGAATAGAGTCCCCCATCCTAAACTTCACATCTACCTCGACACGCAAGTATGCAGTCAGGCAGGCCCTGCAACCTAGGCCCAGGATCACTCTTGATCAATCCCACAGATAGGTCGAGACCTACCTGTAGTAACTTTTGACCATTAATTTATGACTCGAAGGCAGCAACCAAAATTGGCAGCAACCAACATTCCTCACCTGATATTGGATTCCGGATGCTTTTATGGCTTGATGAGAAAATATATAAATAGCTAATGTGAACCCAGTGTAAATTGAGACAGTCCTCAGACCTTAAACCTGTAACTGTTCTCATGGCCGCATTGTTTAATTAAATACAACTGTTCCTGTTTTGCCAAACGCCTCTTGTCTTCTCTTTTTATTAAGGAATTCAAACCCAAGGTGGAAAGAGCTAAGATCTCCACAACTAGAATTGTAAATAATGAATTAAACAGTGACCACAGAAGGAATAGTATAGTCACCATTGCTGACAATATAGCAGCAATGGGTAATGAAATTTATTATTTTTAGAATATAGGCACTAAGTCACTTTAACACGTTAAGATTAAAACACACCAGCACTTTAAGGCAGTCAGTGATTAACATACACATAAAACAGCAAAACAACAGAGGAATATATTGGTATTTCATGAATATGGCATTAGACAGGTAGACACGTACACAACATTTCAAGGATTTCTATGTCCATGAAACGATTTCCTTTTATAAAATTGCAAACCATTTTGAGGTTGTTAACAATTTTAATGAAATGTTGAAAGTGATATATTTTATGTTTAATATGTATTATTCAATATTTAATATGTATTTAAAAATATTTATGTGTTATATTTATCTACAATGTTTACATATGCCAAATATTATTTTGTGTGTATTGTAGAAGCTAGAAACTCTGGTTTCTTTTGTGTTTATGACTGCATACTATTTTGCACGTTGCACAGAGCACTTGTCACTTTAAAAGCTAAAACTGAAACCGTGGCGCCATGTCATGTGATCAAGGCTCGATATGAGCCGAAACGCGTAATGGCGGCATTCCAATAAACAACAATTGCACTCATCTGGTGATCCGTGTCCGTATGTAGGATTACTCCGTGCAGACTGTGGAATTCAAGATATATATATATATATTATATATATATACATATATATATATATATATATATATATATATATATACATATATATATATCACTGAAAAAACCATAGGTTTCAGGGGTGTTATAGTTAGCTGGACTTTTCACTTGCACAAAACCATTGAAATTCCCCCGTTATAGTTAGTTCAGCTAACTATAACTCGCGCGCCCGCAATGCACTGCTGATAACGTCACATATTACATCACTCATGACATGGTCAGTGACATCACTGATGACATCTCAAATGACATCACTGATGACATCATCCAGTGAATGTCTGTTTTTCTGAAAATTAAATATGTTTTATATATGTATATCTCAAGGTCGATGGAAGAATAAATGGGTATATAAGTGTCTAAATGGATGATTTGTTTTTGAAAAATTGATTGTGTAACTGACTGATTAAGTGTATCATAGTGAATACATGGCTTAGTGAGTAATGTTTAAATATGTAAATATCTGTATCAGTCTCTCACTTTGTGTATAAGTGGCTGCATGGGTTGGTGAGTAGCTACATGGGTGTCTATATAGGTTATTAGTTGGTTTTTTGCGTATCAGTCTTAGTGTCTGCATGGTTCGGTGTGGGGTATTACGTTGTGCATAGGTGCATGAATGAGTGACTCACTGTTTGTATGTGTTGAAGACAGCATGTGTGCAGGACTGTATGGGTGGATGAGTGTGTGTATGGGTGTGTTAGTGCATGTGACTATTGGTGTATATAAGTGAGTATATGTGAGAGTGAGAGATTGAAAGAGTTCCTGTATGAATAAGTATGTGTTTCTATAAGTGATTGTTTAAAAGACTAAGTATGTGTAAGTTTCTGTAGAAGTAAGTGTGGTGGTGTGTGTATAACTGTATATGCAAGTAAATGTATGTTTGATTCTTTATTAGCATGAGTGACTATGTGTGTGAGTAACTCTATAGATGAGTGGCATTGTGTAACAGGATGTATAGGTGTATGAGTACATATGATGAGTGAGTACATGTATGAGTGACTGTATAGGACTGTTGGTGAATGAGTGGATGTGTATGTGGATCTTAGAATTACTGAAGAGGTTGTTGTAACTGGTATTGGTATGTCCATTGTTTTGAAAATGTTAGTCTCTATTTTTGAATGTGTGTATCAAAGGTTATATTAGGGTGAGAGGAGCTCTGCCACTCTATCACAAGGATGATGTCATCAGTGATGTCATTTGAGATGTCATCAGTGATGTCATGAGTGATGTCACTGACCATGTCATGAGTGATGTAATATGTGACGTCATCAGCAGTGCATTGCGGGCGCGCGAGTTATAGTTAGCTGAACTAACTATAACGGGGGAATTTCAATGGTTTTGTACAAGTGAAAAGTCCAGCTAACTATAACACCCCTGAAACCTATGGTTTTTTCAGTGAATTTCTGAGGTTTTTTAAATGCTAATTCCTAACTATAACGTGCCTGAAACCTATGGTTTTTTCTGTGAATTTCAAAGGTTTTTTAAATGCTAATTTCTAACTATGCCTACAGAGATAGGACATGTGAAGAAAGAAGAAAAAATGCACAGAAAGAAAAAAAAGAAGTGCAGAAAGAAGCAACAGAAGTCCTCAAAGACGAAGAAAAGTACAGGAAGAAGGATAACGTGCAGAAAGAACAAAAAGAAGAGCAGAAAGAATCCTTGTTGCAAAATCATCCTGTACCCTCAACTTTTTCAGACGGATACTGGTGGTAACTGAGTCTGACTAACCAGTCCTAGAGCCAGTGCTATGTTAAAAGACACTTAGAATACAGTGAAAACACCTACATACACTAGGGAACATTATGCGTTGGGGTCCCCCTGTGATTAGCATGACCTCCTCTGTAAGCCCCTAGTATATAATAGGGCAGGGGGATTAAAACTGCCTCTTAAAACAGGCCACAGGGCGTTTTTGCACACGTTAACTCAGGCCCCGTCCCCTCCCTTCACCACTGTGTAAACACACCCTGTGTCCGTTTTTAGTTGGGAGATTAAGTTCATTTGAATCCTGAGGGTCCCTAGGGTCCAACTAGCCCACTAGGTACCTCCAGTAAGTGCCACAGAGCTGCATTGCAGAGAGGTGTAAAAAGTGGCACAGCCTGGACCACCTCTCTGCAATGCAGCTCAGTGGCGCTTACTGGAAGCACTTGGTGGGCTAGTTAGCCCCCAGGGGCCCTCAGTATTGAAGGGAAATTATATCCCCAATTTAAAACGTGCCATAGTGCGTGTTTGCACACGTCACCTCAGGCCCCGTCCCCTCCCTTCACCACTGTGTAAACGCGCCCTGTGGCTGTTCTAAGTTGAGAGATTAAGTCCCCTTGAATCCTAAGGGTCCCTAGAGTCAAACTAGACCACTAGGTACCTCCAGTAAGCCACAGAGCTGCGTTGCAGAGAGGTGTAAAAAGGGGCTTGGCCTCAGAACACCTGTCTGCAGCGCAGCTCCCTGGCGCATACTGGAGATGCCTGTTGGGCTAGTTGGCCCTCAGGGACCCTCAGTATTGAAGAGGAATTAATTCCCCAACTTACAACTCGCCAGGGGGCGCGTTTGCAGTGTGCTGCAAGGAGGGGGCGTGGCCTCCGGCACGATGCCAGTCTTTTATTTATTTTCATTTTTTAAGAAGGGGGGCTGTGTGGTTCCCCTTCTTATTCTAATTTATTGGCCCTGATGACCCCATCCTCCAGGGCCTGTCTCCTAATTATATTTTTTTTACGGCCACTGTTTTTTATTATTTTTAAAAAATATATATTTATAGACACACCTAGGACATGCTGGACAAACCGTACGTACCTATCACCATGACGATTTGAGTGATATTCATTAAAAGGCGACTATGCATACAATGAAACCACGTGGAATGTATTTACACCACTAGTGAAGCTTTGACATGTCTGATGCCCTACCGTGCCTAATCCCGGTAGACACCCTTGTCGTTTATTTATACAAACATGGGTAGCTATTGACGGGCACATTTAATACACATGCACACCAAGCCATTCAAAGGGGATTCGACAAAAATTCGACCAAAACTATGTAAGAAACCCCCCTCACGGTCAATAAAACACACATCCACTGCCGGATGTGTAATACTTTTTATTTTACTCTCTGGAAAGGGGACGAACATCACTTGAGAGTCACAGCGCGCTCCTGGCAGAGCCCAATGCTGTGTTACACCCACCATTGCCTGCCGAGTGCCACACACCTCTGTGTTGTATTCCACCAGCTAGTGCATATGCTATGACACTCTCTAGCCCATGTGCACTGTAACACCACCCCGTGAATATGTCATGCCAAACTTGTCTTCGCACAGGTTATATTGCCCCATCTAACGTGCCTTCCTCGATGCCTATGTTATAACGCACAGTGCTATGCCATACATATTACAATCTGGGATCCATATCTTTGTCACAGTGCATATGCAACGTTACACTCCCCAGCACATATTTTATATTACAACTTTAGAGACTAGTTAGGTTACACAACACTGCCCTGTGCATATTACACTCCAAGGCGCACATCGCATAGCACGCGCTGGTGCCTGTGCTATCTCGCGCTCTCCAATGAATCTGTCATTGCGCACAATGTATTGCATATTATATTTCACGCCTGGTTCATCTTATATCACACTTTTTGGTGCATGGTTTATACCATACACTATATCTAGTTTTCATTTTCAATCGTGCTCTCAGGACTATGTTCTATATAACACTGTGTTCACCTACCCTTTTCACGGGCATTACATTTTGCGATAGGGGGTGGAGGGTCAGGGGGTGTTTCTGCCAAGTGAGCCCGGAGTCACAGTCACAAACGTCCTCTTCTTCCTGAATAAAAGTGAGATTATGCTGCATACTTGTTCATATTTTAAGTAGTTCGCACAGACACACGTTTTAAAAACAATAAAGTTCCTAATACCCGCCTTCTCTGAACAGTTAGCTTGCTGCCCCATCCCCCTCCTCCCTATCCTCTGTTGTGTGAATCCATGGACTAGCCTCCTCCCTCCTGCCATGCATGGTCTGATGTGCTGCCACTGCCCTCAATTTAGTATGATGTACCAGTCCCCTCCTCCTGCCCTCCATTGCCCAATTCTATGCCCCATCATTGACCTCCTGCTTAAACTCTGTGCTTAGCTTGCTGCCCCTATTCTCCTTCCCCCTGCCCTCCGATGTCTTTGTGCATGCCCCTGCTCCATCCTTTTTGCCCACCATGTTCCATGGACCTGTCACTCCTATCTACTCTGAGTGTTCTGTTGAGCTGCCACTCCCCTCCCACCTGCCTAGCATTGCCAGATGACTGTAACCTGTCCCTGCCACCTCCACCCTGCCTGTCCACATGCCATTCCCCTATCCTCTTCCTCCGGTCCTACATGGTCCATTGTACTGCCACACCCTTCTGCCCTCCCTGGTCTGTTGTGCTGCAACTGCTCCTCCTGCCTGCCCCGTGCGGTCTGTTGTGAGGCCCCTTCCCCTGAACTTTCTTGTCTGTGCACAGGTCCTGACCCTCCCTTCTATCCTCCATCGTCCTTTGTGCATGCCCCTGCACCCCCCTTCTTGCCCATCAGAGCCATTGCGCTGCCACTAACCCTCCCACTTGCCATGCATGGTCTTCTGTGCTGCCATGGCCCCTCCCACCTTCCCTGTGTGGTCAGTTAGCTGCCCCTGACCCCCTCCCACCTTCCCTCCGTGGTCTGTGTGTATGCCATCACAGTCTCACTGTTGCTCTTCATGGTGTGTCTTGCTTCTAGTGCCCATCCTGCCTGACCTCCATGGCTATCTTGCAGCTCCTGCCCTGCCCCCTTGCCTCCAGCCCTCTGTTTACATGTGCAGACCCCTACTCCCTCCCTCCTGGCTTGTCTGTTCCATTGTAATGCCCCTGATCCGTCCCTCCTGCCCTTTATGGTCTGTTATGCTGCAGCTTTCTCTCCTGTCTGTCCATTTTGGTCAGCTATCTACCATTGCCTCTTGCCCCTCTGTTGTCCATGTGCATGGTCCTGTCCCCTCCCTCTTGCTTTCTATGGATTGTTGTGCTGTACTCCCGTCCCGCATGCCCTGTGTGGTGTATTGTGCTGCTGCAAACCCTGATGCCTGCCCTGCAGGGTCAGTTTGGTGCACCTCTCCATGTCCCTCCTGTCCTCTGTTATCCAAGTCCATGTCCCTACCCCATTTCCTTCCATGATCCAATGTACCATACTTGCGAACATTTTGAACTTGGTAAGAGGGAGATTTTGAAAAAAACTGGGGTATTGATTTTCCCCTTTGAGTTACATTGAAAAAGAGGAGATTGTAGACAGGAGACAGATCAAATAAAGCCCATTTGAGCTTAAAAACATTGGACGTTTCCTGGCTGAATCGGGTCTGTTGGCATGTATGGTTGTACTACCATTGCCTCTTCCTTCGGCCCACAATGGTCTATTACATTGCCACAGCCTCTCTTGCAAGTCCTGTATTGTTGGTTTGTTGCCCCTGCCCCCCTTTCCACTGCCCTCCATAGTCTGTTGTGCTGCCACGGCCCTTCCTGCCTGCTCAGTGTGGTTAAATTGTTGCCTTTGCACCCTCCTACCTGCCTTCAATTTTCAGAGTCCGTGCCCCTGGCCTCTGCCTCTCAACAGTATCCTAATGAACAACTAGATTGCTAACATTCTATATTTATTACAAAAGTGTGGAACGCCTGACGTCATCTTGATGTAATCAAAACTGTAATACCTAGAGCATTTCCTTTAGAAATTACATATATGAGAGGGTCTTATTGTATTGTATTGTAACTAAATTTATAAGGCGCACAGCTACCCACCATGGGGTCTCCCGGCATCAAAATTATGGTTAATGCTCTAAAAGACTAAAATAAGGACATATTTTCTGAGTTTTCAAATAGCGACAAAGCACTTTTAAATTATTTGTTATCTTTATGTTTTTTTATCCAGTTGACCACTTGATTAAATGTTGCACTTAGGGGAGAGGATGTGGTGTTACTTCCAGAACTGCTGACTTTGCAACTGGGGAACCAGGTTGGAGTTTCTGCTTCAGCTCGACATTCTGTGATTCTGGTCAAATCCCTTAGTCTCCCCATGTCTACAACTAAAATGAATTTGTTCTTGTGTGATGTAACCAATGCTCATGTAAAGCACTCCAATACCTGACAAGTCTGCACTATATAACACTGCAAAAACACAAAATAATAAGTGTTTTGCACACTTCTGTCATTGGGCTATATTTGGGCTACATCTGGGTGATTTTGGGCTACATTTGGGCTCTTTTGTCTCCGGTGGCCATCTTGGGAGATTTATTTGTTATGAAGTTTCCTAATTTCCTCATGTACTGCAGTCTCCTCAGTAGGAAATGCTTTCAGTTTTTTACTTTGATTCCATCATGAAGGTATTCAGATATGTCACACATTTGCCATAAATTCTGAAAGTTAGCACTCTAGTTGCTCATTAGATCACTGTAGTAAAACTACTGTTCACCATGGAAGTCTGCTCCTGGTATTAAAAGTGCATGTTTCAGTCTGCATGTCAGAATTTTTTAATGAAATAGAAGAGGATTTGAGAAGTCACTCAAAATGTGCCCTCATTTTCTTTCTTCAGCATTAATCATAATTTGAATGACAAAATGAACCCCCTCATTGTGTTCCTTTTTAAATTAAATGTTTTAAGTGTTACCAGTTTATTCCAATCAAGATGGCTTCAGGTGTGCCATACTTTTGTCATAATGAAGACAGTAAGCGCTCTAGTTGTTTTTAAGAACACTCTGGGACATTCTGTCATTGGGCTATACTTGGGCTACATCTGGGTGATATTTGGGCTACATTTGGGCTCTTTTGTCTCTGGTGGCCATCTTGGGAGACTTATTTGTTATGAAGTTTCCTAATTTCCTCATTTACTGCAGTCTCCTCAGTAGGAAATACTTTCAGTTTTTTACTTTGATTCCATCAAGAAGGCATTCAGATGTGTCACACATTTGCCATAAATTCAGATTGTTAGCACTTTTTTGCTCATTAGATCACTGTAGTAAAGCTACTGCTCACCAGGGAAAACTGCTGCTGGTATTGAAAGTGCATGTTTCAGTCTGCATGTCAGAATTTTTTAATGAAATAAAAGAGGATTTCAGAAGTCAAAATGTGCCCTAGTTTTTCATTCTGCAGCACTAATCATACTTGTTATGGAAAAATGAACCCCCTCATTTTGTTCCTTTTTAAATTAAATGTTTTAAGAGTTACCACTTTAATCCAAGCAAGACGGCTTCAGGTGTGCCATACGTTTATCATAAGTAGGACTGTTAGCGCTCTAGTTGTTCTTTGGAACACTCTGGGAAGCTGCAGTAGAACACAAAGTAATCAACTGACAGTCTCTGCCCTTGTTGGATGTACATGTTTTACTGAGAATGTCAGACTTCATTCTCACATGACTGAGAAAGATAATGTGAATTTACAGAAAATAAGCTCTCAGTTTAGCTTATAGATCACCTTCCAAACCTCTGTGGGAAAAGCATGAGAAAATATTTTTCTCTCAATCATGATATCCCAGCAGAAGGCTTTTTCACATGGTGAAATCACCTTAGAACATACCACAATTCCTAAAATGAGTATGGTACCATCAACAAATGATTTATAATGTAACTAAAGTCTTAAAACCTTCTATTAACTGCAATGCTTTTTAATGAGGTGCTATCATGTATATTGGTCCCAAGATGGCTGCCAACACTTCTTGGATGAAGTGCTGACAGCCAATCAGATCTCAGGATGAGATGTGTGGTTAGGCTCCGCCCACATATATATATGATTTTACTTTTAATTTTCTCAGGAACTACTGAACAGATTGACACCAGACCTGCAAAAGGCACTTCCCTGAGCTGAGGACTACCTCTCTGCCAAATTTCAAGTAATTCTGTTCAGCCGTTCGGGCTGTACCTTGGACTAAAGGTCCCTATGGAAAATTGCATGGGGAAAACGTGTTTTGGGACCCCCCTTTTTTCTCAGCCCCCGCTTGACGAATCCCCCCGAGACTTTCAGGGTAGGAATGGAGCAGAGCGCCCCACCTATTTTGAAAATTTCGCAAGGATTCGTCAACCGGCGCCAAAGTTATTCCAAATAGAATGTTGCGCATTTCCTATGGAAACACGGTCCTAACTATAACTATCTACTGGCGACCAGTAGATTATATATATATATATATATATATATATATATATATATATATATATATATATATATATATATATATATATATATATATATATATATATATATATATATATATATATATACATATATATATATTCACTTAAAAAACCATAGGTTTCACACATGTTATAGTTAGGTGGATATTTCACTCGTAAAAAACCAATGAAATTCCTCCATTATAGTTAGTTCAGATAACTATAACTCGCGTGCCCGCAATGCACTGCTGATGACGTCACATATTACATCACTCATGACATGGTCAGTGACATCACTCATGACATCACTGATGACATCATCCTTGTGATAGAGTGGCGGTCACGCGAGTTATAGTTATTTGAACTAACTATAACGGGGGAATTTCATTGGTCTTTTACGAGTGAAATATCCACCTAACTATAACATGTGTGAAACCTATGGTTTTTTAAGTGAATTTGCAAGGTTTTTTAAATGCTAATTCCTAACTATAACGTGTATGAAACCTATGGTTTTTTCAGTGAATTTGTACGTTTTTTTAAATGCTTAGTTATGTATGTATTATTATTTTTTTTGATATATTTATATTACAATAAACTACGTATTAAATTTTTTATTTTTTTTGGTTTTTCACCGTGCGCGCACCCCCGTGATTTTTTTAAAGAAAAATTACATATTTTTCCTGCCTTCGGGGTCCTTCAGGGACCCCCTGACAAAGGCTAGGGGGTCAGGAACTCTCCACCCTGCCCCCTTTTCACTCTCGCACTGAAAACAAACAAAATGGTGGCCGACACTTCCTGATTTCGACCGATTCGAACGTTGACTAACATGTAACCACCAATCAGAATTACGCTCGCGCACGTTAGGGTGCTTGCACGGTGCGCGCACGGTACGCGCTTTGAGATATTTATATGCTTTTAAATGCTATTTTCTCAGGAACTACTGAACAGATTGACACCAGACCTGCAAAAGGCACTTCCCTGACCTGAGGATTACCTCTCTGCCAAATTTCAAGTAATTCTGTTCAGCCGTTCGGGCTGTACCTTCGACTAACGGTCCTATAGGGAAAATGCATGGGGAAAACGTGTTTTGGGACCCCCCTTTTTTCTCAGCCCCCACTTGACGAATCGCCCCGAGACTTTCAGGGTAGGAGCTGAGCGGAGCGCCCCATTAGTTTTGAAAATTTCGCGAGGATTCGTCAACCGGCGCCAAAGTTATTCAAAATAGAATTTTCAGATTTCCTATGAAAACACAGTCCTAACTATAACTATCTACTGGCGACCGCCAGTAGATAGTATATATATGTATATATATATATATATATATATATATATATATATATATATATATATATATATATATATATATATATAATATATATAAAGCTTCGTCGGTTACTTCATTCCAAGAAGAACGAGTGTGGACCCAGTATATGTGCAAATACATTTTATTGCCACCAATTCAGTCCACCATGATGCATTTTGGCCGATTCACGGCCTTGATATATATATATCAAGGCTCCCATGCTTAGAAACTTTGATAGAAAAGCAGACATTTGAGGTGAGCAAATCTAGAGTGTCACAGGTGTTGAGAGATCTCTATACAGAAGCTGCCTTCCACCTAAACGTGAGAACAACCCAGAGTTCTATTCTTCTTTGCTGCATAATTTATGCGTCACTCTATGCCTGCAAAGGTATTCTTTTGACTTATACTGGGTACTCCCTTGTGTCTGGACAAAGCTAAACCTCTCTGAAGAGCTGTAATGACAGCGAAACACGTGTCAGGGGTTGCTTTTATTCATTTCAGGTTGGCTTGGATGGTATTTTACCAATCGAAAGCTGTAATACTGTGCCTGGAGTGGTATATGGCTTTTGTTATTTAATAGCTTGGCATGGATAGCACTGTGTTATTCCTATGCTTAAAGACTTTGCTGTAGAAATGGCAAAAGACGTTGTCCCTTTCTATCTCTGCGTGGATAGCACTGTGCTAATCTAGAGTGTTGCAGGTTTTGAGGGTGCTCTATAGGGAAGCTGCTTTCCACCTAAACTTGCGAACTACCCAGAGTTCTGTTCCTCCTTCGTATATATATATATATATATATACATATATATATATATATATATATATATATATATAAACATACGGTAATCCTACTTGAGCAGCACTCGAGAGAACGGCGAAGGTTACCAGCCTTGATATCAGGTATGGACATTGTTCGTGTAGCCAGTATAATGAAGCAGCCTAGCGTGATGCCTGACGCGTTTCGATAACCATCTTTTTCAAAGGCTTTTCACGAAAGGTAAACATGCTGCGGTTTGCATACTTCCTCATTTAAAATAGCCACCATGACACGCCCTTGATTGGGGCTGCTCCAATGAGACAGTGCTGAGGGCATTATGGGGATTGTAGTGCATATTTATTTACACCTTCCTTAATAGAAATTCACAATCGCTGCTCTTAATAAAGTCCTGACTGGACCCCAGCCACTAAAACCAGTCCTAATCCTGCGTCGCTCATCAGTCTAGAGGCCGGTGTATCCAGACCTCATGGCCCCCTCATCCTGGGGTGTTGCTTTCTCGGCGGCCGGACCGCCGTCTATTGATGTAAACATACGGTAATCCAACTTGAGCAGCACTCGAGAGAACGGCGAAGGTTACCAGCCTTGATATCAGGTATGGACATTGTTCGTGTAGCCAGTATAATGAAGCAGCCTAGCGTGATGCCTGACGCGTTTCGATAACGGTCTTTTTCAAAGGCTTTTCACGAAAGGCACACGTGCTGCGGTTTTTGGAAGTAATACAGAAAAAAACATCTGAACAGAATTACAAAAATTGGTCAGAAAGTTAGAACTTTATTCAGGAAGCGTTCTTTTCATTACTTGGTGTCAGTCCATTGAGCGTTTTTGAGAAATATAAATTAAAAAGAATAAAGTTGCCTGAATAAACAAAATAGCTTTTTCTCTCATGAGACTTTGTGGTACCGCAGGACTACAGAGCAATCTGACTGGCAAACTTTAACAAAGTGTTGTAGCTGCCATTACGCAGTCCTTGTGTCCTGAAGTTATATTAAAAAATATATATATATATATATATAAAGGGGCAGTGTAAGGATTTAATGGCTCCCTGACCCTTGTGTGGTGGGGGTCATGTTCAAGACTCCCCCGCCGCATTCATCTCAGTAGCCTTGGGCCCACCTTCTGCACTGTCTGGTAGGCTTGGACCTAAAAAGGAAACTTTCCACACCATAGTCTATACTCCTGCAAAATTTCATGCAAATCCATTCGTCCATTTTGGCGCTACATCTGTCTAAAAAGTCTATGGAAAATGCATTGGTGGAAAAACTTGTTTTAGGAGACCCTTTTTACTTTGCACCCCCTTAACTAATCACAGCAAAACTTTGCATCATCAGCCAATGTAGAAAAAAGCACAGGTCTGCGAAGTTTTGTGGTGATTCATCAAATGGTGACAAAGTTATTAGCAAGCAAAAATCTGAGGAATTCTTATCTCTGAATCTTCAATGTAACCACAGAGTGGCCGCTGAATCGCTGTGATATAGATGAACATATATACATACATACACACACACACACAAAATAATAGGGATTTTTTTACTGAGGCGTTCCCAGTGACATCAACTAAACAAAAGCAAAGGTCGAGTTGTCTATGGTGTCACTCAGAAGCTCAAGGTGTAAAACATTCCAGTTATTCACTTTCAACCCATCTATAAAGTTATTTTTGGCCCTCATATTCATCGACCCCTGCTTTCGGCTGCTATGCAGCGGCAGAGTAGCCATAGGGAGTCATGCATAACATGGCCTCTCCTCGCTGTTCTAAATGACCCACTCCCCTCTGTGCGGTCTTGCCCCTACTCCCTTGAAGCTGTGATCCCTGCTGTTCATCGGGGCACAGTGACAGCCCTGCCCTGGCGTTCTCTCAGACGGCGGCCTTGCATAACACATGGGTGATTCGGCCTTTGTACTAGAAACTGTCTTTGCCACAAGGCCTAACAGAAATGCCGACTTTGACCAGCAAACGTGAGGTTTTGGTTAGAGGTTCCTTTGCTAGCCTGAGAACAAAGGGGATTAGGGAAGCTGTCTAGAATGAAATCCTTCAGTTATGCAATTTCAGGTTTTTCTCCTAACAGATGTGAAACTTGAATCCTTTTCATTTTATTCTGCGCTCTTCCCCAACTCTGACCCAACCCCTGTGAAGAAAGTAGCCGGCAAGTGAAATGAAACTTGGCGCAATCAGCAAAACGGAGAAAGTGGAAGGGGGAAGTGTTGACATTTGCTGGTATGTGTTGCCACATTATGTGAAGTGGTGAAGCTTCCTGTTACTCGCAGACATATCACACGTTTTGAGGTAGAAATCTTTAGTCTGGCGGAAAGTGTGTCCACGTGACCACAGGGCCACTCTGGCCGCGGTTTCCCTTTAACTAGGCCGGAGAGGGTACAGCGACAGCAAGCACAGAATGCAGGCAACGCCCTTTCTGTGCATCAATTATGTTGCCGGACTCCACTTTTCACAATTTTTATTGATACAGGTAATAGTTTTTGTCAGAAATTGTTTTTGTTGCATCTTAATCTGCACCTGCAATATCTATTATTTTAATTGTGAGCAGTCACGTTGTTAAACACGCAGATTATGCATATTTGGTTGAATGTTTGTATTTAATAAACTTTTAGTCAGGGAACAAGTTAAGGATAATGAGAATAAGTACTTTTTAGAATAAGAAAAGTAGGCCTTGGACACAAACGATGTCCCACCAGCACAGAAGCCGTTTGCTCCCTGGGCTTGTTTGAGATTAAAGAAAGGGCTGTACAGCCCGTCTGCGTTAGTTGGTGTATGGGTGAAAACTTATGGCCCTATTTATAAAGGGAGCTGTGTCGCTTTTGCACCGCGCAACATGCTGGATGATTTACCCGACCCCCAAATGCGATTTATCAAGCCACTTTGCGTGGTCTTGAGTGGCTTGATAAATCAGGAATAATGCTACGCAGTGCAAATTGCTACGTTGCATTACTCTGCCCTGAGAAGATGTTCCACGGGTGTTGCGGGGGTGTTCCCACGTAAGTCCCATGGATTTTGACGCATTCACCGATTTAACATCACTGGTAGACTTGGGAATGCGCCAAAAAGATACACCTTCCCAGGGGCGGCATAACGAGAAGAAACATCTTTATTTCTCCTCGTTACTTCCTCTTTCTATGCGTAATGCATTCTGCAGTACACATAGAAAGAGGAATATGCCTGCATGCAATGCCGCTACCCTTGCACCATGGTGCAAAGGTGCCTGCGTTGGTGCTAGGCAGCCATTTGTGTGCCGTGCCGAGAAAAGGGCACGAATATGCCATATTGTGCTCAATATAGTGCATTCCTGCCTTTTCCCTGTAACGCAGTGCAGCAAGGCGACTTCCTGCATTGCTATTTCATAAATATGCCCCTTCAGTGCACACGCAGTGGCAACGGCACGTTCTCATTTGAGGGGTTAATGGTCCCATGCAGGTTAGGAAATCCCCTTGTATTCAGGAATGCACACAAGCAAAGGACCTTGAAGAAGGCACTGGATGTAGAGCAGATGTAGTCTGTCCCTCCATGGTGCCATTCTAAACAGGACCCAGGGAGCCTCAAGGGCATGCTTGCCCCTCCTTCCAAAGAAGTACCTTTGCATCGACATGGACAGCGCTGCAGAAGGCTTGCTAGTGCTATCAGCACGGGAACATCTTGTACCCAGGCTTTGACGATGGCTTTCAGTGCCCCTACAAGGTTGGGTGGGGTCTCGGGAGGTTACAACAATCACGAGGAGCTTAATGTCTTCCTTTAATGGATTCCCTCAATGGCCTTCCTTCCTTGAATGACACAGATCAGCAAGGAGCAATGCTTAGTTTTTTTTGTGTGAATGAGGCATATGCCAGTCTGCGTGAGCACGCCCAGTTTGGGGTGCACGCCCCCCTACCCCCTTTCTTTCTTTAATTCCATTTTTCTGCCACACTCAGAAACAATTTGACCTGGCTGATGAATGGTTCTGCCCTTTAGCATGATGCTCTTTAGTTGGTATTACACTGTGGCTATAACAAATGTGCATTTATATGTATGTTTGGTTTGCGTGTAACTTTGGTCATACATTTTGCGCTATTTGACAAATATGAGCAAAAGTTTCCAATCAAACAGTGTACATCATACAGTTTTGGTATGCCAAGCTTCCTTGGGATCATTCCAGGAGGTGAACAAGGTCAGTTAATGTTTTTTCAACGTTAATCACCGTTCAAGAAGTTGGTCTTTGCTACAGCAAAAACCACTGAAAAGAGTAGCACCAACTATGGTATGCAACTAGAGCTTTACTCGGAGGTGTGTTTTTGGTTTGATGTAAATCTGTTGAGTAGGTTTGAGAAATTAGTATTCTGAAAAGGTGCTGGGTAGTATTTTAAGGGTTAAACTTAGAAAAACATTTATAGACTTGATCATTAATTCACATACAGTTTGCAAGCCTGAACTTGCAAACCATCGACAGACCACAAAACTTAACAAGCATTGGCATAGCCAATAGGTCTCGCCTTTGGGACCTTATAAGTGTTTAGCCATGCAACAGTTGCGTAACTAAATACTTATAAGGTCCCAAAAGCGAGACCTATTGGCTATGCAAAAGTGAAAGTGATCGCGATCAAACATCAAAGTGGCCCTGCGGCCGAAAGTGAAAGTAATCGCGGCAAAACGCGGCGCGCGCGCCTACGCACATGCACTGTAGCTCTAGGCTGGCCTGGTAGCACTTTTTGGAGCCCTCTCAATAAGTCTCGCCAGACCAGCGCATGCGCTGGGTCAGGCGAGACCTAAAAACTAAAGGTATCCCATTGGGCTGTGGATTGGGCATTTTCTTCGATCATCGAAGGTATGTTCATGAAACCAAACCTAAGTTCACGAAACCAAGCCCTCTCATTGGCTGGCTGCAAAAGTAACAGTTCTTTTGGGGCATCCATTACAGGATATGGGGTTTTGACCCGCATCCTTAAAAAATAAAATGTGCGCGCCGTGGTGGGGGGGGGGGAGGGGCAAAGAGATCACTGAGTCCCTTTAATAAAAAAACACAGATTTACATGCAGGGCTTACAAGCCTAGGTTTGTCAACTAAACCCAGTGAGCACTCACTCATCAAAACTCTGAAGTTCAAGTATGCCAAGCCTTTATCCAGGATGACAAACTCAGCCAACTCAAAGACCAGGCATTGGCCCGAGCCCCTACTATGTAATGTGATGCTGGTCACCCGCAGCTGGTGAGTGTAGGACCTGCCAGCCCTGCCCCCGAACGCTGTTGCTTGCACTTGGCTAAAAGCTGCACGCAGTGAGGACTGGGTGCCAGCTGTGTTTAGCCACAGACCACACTCTGTGCCCAACCTCCTGCCCATGGTCAAATACCATGTGGGGGTTGAGCAATCAACTTATGCTGCATGCAGGTATCAGCCATGCACTGTGGAGTTGGGCGCCTGTGGGTGTTTTGGTAAGAGACTGACCTGCGCATGACTAAAGGCTATGCACAACAATGGTCTGACATCTTTCGAGTGTTGGCCGCACTCACACCGCTCTCAGTGCCCTTGGCAGGCTGGGTGCAGAGCCTGACCAAAGTCCAGGCCCTGCCATCAATGCATGTAATGAAAGAAATACATTAACCAATAAAATCATTAACACATTTGTTTCAACCAATGTGCTTGTAACATTCTTAGTCTGCAAGCTTGATATTAGGTTTGTAGGTGCACAGGTAAATGGGGGTTGGATATTCAGTTATTGAAGCTCACAACGCTTGTGTGAACCTGAGGGTATATTATAGGAAAACCCGGTTTACATTTCTGTTAAAAAATGCATCACTCTTGGTATTCCTCTGACATGAAGTTTCTGGTCAAGATGTTAATTACAGCGTGGGTTTATGAAGAACACATTTTGTTTTCAAACCACAGTGTTCAAGCACTCCTGACACCTGGCCTGAATCCTTAAAACAGAAATAGCTGCCTTAAAATGTCATTGGTGTAGGAAGGCAGAGGTGTTTTAAGGTTGGGGCAAAGTGGGCAACTGCCCAGGACCCCACCTTCCAAGCGTCCCCATTGGAAAATGTCCTTTCTCTCTGTTTGACCTCTCTCTATTCTATTTTTTTAGTTAAACCTCTGTCTCTCTACCCAGCATCATCTGAATAATTTTTGGGGTCTTGTGCAAGGCACATTTTAGCTGTTTTTGTGTGACCCTGTTAAGGTTTAACTATGATTTAGTATTGTCCGACATAGTGGAGATTGAAGTAAGAAATTGGTAATAACATTCAAATTTGTTTAGTACAGTGGCCCCCAAAATATTTCTTGCATGGGTTCCCCAACATCCTTAAGATGACACTGCAGGCGGGATTTCCTATTGTGAGCCAGCAAGTACTTGCAGCCTTTGAGCTTGCACCACACAGCTAAATATAAACCTCTAAAACTACATGCCTCACTAATTAAACTTTATATTTAGGGTATTTCTATGGTGTCCCATCCACAGTTAAGCGTTGATGGCAGGAGTGCTTGTAGATAGTGCAAACCATTGGTAATCAGTCAGGGTAGCATTACACCCCATTGTTTTCCACCCACTGTGCTGCTTTAGACAGATGCCTGCATTATGACTATCAGTACCTACACTGCTCCTCATGGGAACAGTCTATTCTGAACTGCCAGGTGAGGCAACTAACAAAAAGGAACAAAAGAAGCCCCGCACCAGTTTTATCCTTCTTAGGCGTCATCAGTGAGTTTATAGTTTTAATACTATGGCACGGTGAGCAAGGGGCCGATGTCTGGGCATACGGACACCCATTTGGGGCATTATATCAACACAAAAAAGTGATAGGGGAATGTTTGATGTACTGCCCTAAGAGGCGAAGGTATTACCAGACGTGGGTCCCATGGTCACCGTGTCACCGGAGCCAAGCTACACCCGACTGAAGAGCCCCAATCAGTGAGAAACTGGTCCTTGGTTGCTTGCGTTCTGGTTCAGGGAGGGCCTGGCCTGACAGTTTCAGCTGGACGGTTTCTAATGAAGAAAGGTTGAGACTGATTTGCCTATGGCTAGATCCAAATTGACGTTAGATAGTGGACAAAAGAACGATGGGTGTGAATGCTACCTGGTTTAGTTACACAAATGGCAAGCATTCCTCCTGTTAGCCTTTGTGTATTCTCATTTTATTTCCATTTTAGATGTTTTCCAGCCTCTTAACAAAGGCATGTAATAACAGCTATTAGATTACTACAGGAGTACTACTTTAAATACTCCAAAATATCTTTGTGACACAGTCAATTGGATTTAAGCTTTTGTTTACAGAATTCCAATGACCCAGAATATCTTAGTCTTCAGATAAGATTTTTCCTGGCCTCGTGTTTCCTTCGCAATTTTCTTTATGTTTTGGACCATGGTCATTTCTTTTTCTAACCTTGGTGGAAAATTGAATAGACTCTCTCACGAGAGATGAGGGTTTGTGAGGTGGCTTCCACGTTCAAACAAAAAAGCATAATGTTTATTTAGGCTGCAGTTAAGTGAAGCCAAATTGTGTTTATCCAGGCCTGGACAGCTAACAATTAGTATTGTAGAATCTTTAGCAATCCCATTCCATTGGAGATATTAAAATAAACTTGTTTAGCAAGGACCACTTTTGGAATACATTACTGCCGCCACTTCTATAATACAGACCACACACGTGCACGATTTGCTTGGGCGATCTCAGTGTAGAGTTCCTCTAATTTACATGAAGATGTGGCCCCATGCAAATGAGGCACGTCTTTGCCCCTCTGCCTGGAATGTATGACGTTACAACGCAAACATTTACAACACATGCCTTTACAATGTAGTTTTTACATCGCAACATCCATTACAATGCATGATTTTACATCGCATGCCATCACAACGCATTTTTAGAAACTACATTTACAACGCATTCCATTACAACGCATACCATTACAACGCATATTACTTTTAGGGCAACAGTAGGGTAAGTGTTGAATAGTGTAGGGGTACAAATTACTATTCCCACTCCAGTGAGTGCAACAGTAGGGTAAGTGTTGGATAGTGTAGGGGTAAAAATTACTATTCCCACTCCAGTGAGTGCAACAGTAGGGTAAGTGTTGGATTGTGTAGGGGTAAAAGTTACTATTCCCCATTACTTACCTTATATTGTGTTGTAATGCCATGCGTTGTAATTACATGTGTTGTAGTGACATGCAATGTAATGGCTGCGTTGTAATGGCATGCGATGTAAAGGATGTTGCATTGTAATGACTGCGTTGTAAAGGTAGTGTGATGTCATGACTGCGTTGTAAAGGTTTGTTCCCCTCTGCCTGCACTGTATTACAGATTAAGGTGCAGAGGAAAACAGGCAATGGCAGGCGCAGTAACTCTGTGCTCCCTGGGAAGTGACCAGGGCCAGACTGGCAGCGGTGGGCACTGGGCGTTTCCCTGGTGGGCCGGAAGGGTGGGGGCCAGTTTTGTACCTGTGGGGGCCGCTTTTTTTCTGGCCCCTTGTATCAAAAGCGCAACAGCAGCATTCCTGTTGCCAGGAGGATCCCTGCCCCTCTTAGATATCAGGTTGGTTGGCCTCCAAAGAAAGGAAGAGCAGCGGTTTGAAACTGTATATTCAAGTTTCACTTCTCCACTGTCACTGGAATGGCATAATGTTATTTATGTGCTGGGCACAGCACATTTGTTTTGTAATATAGCAGAAGGTTTTCATATGTGCCTTTTTATGTGATAGGGCTCCATTGAGCCCTACTATCAAATTCCCTGATTGTGAGCCGTGAATGGATACAATTCATCCTATCAAAAGAATGGTAAAGAAAAACAAGAAGAAGAATAAACGCCATTGAAAATACGAAGCTAGCAAACAAGATTGACAAGAATTCCAACCAATGATAAGCTAGGGGCTGACTCAAAGGCCCACTGTGATTAATGGTGTTATCCAAAATGGGATTTTCGAAAAAAGACAGCTACATGGTTAGTAGGCAAGACATAAAAAGAGCCCTGATAATGAACCAAAAGCAGAAAATGGATAGGTAATAGTTTGATGACTGTACATATAAACTCGAAACACACAAAAGGGGATAGGAAAATAATTTTAAAAATGCACTTACCGGCTCCTGCGCCCGCCGCCTCAGTGCTTCTTTGCAGATGCTGGTCACGCTGCACAGGCTCCCAGGGGGGAATTACAGTGTTGCTCTCATGCTGGTAATACCAACATGAGAGGAGCGCTGTGATTGATGTGAGCGGGCTGACTTGATGCTCGCTCAGGCCCAGGGAGCCTGGGGCTTCTCTCCAACCTGGCTGTTGCAACACAGCTGGGTTGGAGAAACATGAGTGCGCATGTATGTTTGGTCGGCCAAACATAGATGTGCACTTACAAGTGCCCAACACTCCTCTCTAAAGCACGACGCACATCAGGATGGCCCGCCCCAGCCCTAACCTTGGCTGGCAGTAATGAAAAATAAAATCATAATAAAATGGTTTTATTATCATTTTAGTTTTCAGTGGGGCAACGCTCCTCCGCCATAATGGAAGAGCCGCCCCTGCTGCATTGGCCATCCTAGCATAGAGCAAAAACTCACTGTTTAAGGAGTACTGCTCTCTTATATCCACGAATGCGCACAGGATTTCGACTTTACAAATGTCTCCCATTCGGAGTATTCCTTTGTATATCTAAGGCACTGTTTAGCCTTGGGGAATTGCCGCCTAAATTCCTTGGGCCTGATTCACAAACGGCCTCCCCACTTGTGGCAGCGGCCCGCATTTGTGGGGGAATCTCCGAGTGCGGAGACCTCCCCATGACTGCAGTGCCTCCGCCACGAGTGCGGAGGTCCATTGTGAATCAGGATCCTTGAGTCCCCATAATGAAGTTTGCTTGGCATACTTTATTGTTTAACACTCTTCTTGTAAGCCATTCCCATATGTGTACCATTTATGTCGGTTAATTATCGGGTTGTGGCGGTTTAGCACTCTACAGTGGCACACTCTCAGCAGTTCTTGCTCCCTATTATTTGTTCCAGACCACCAGTATTAGAGAGGTTGAACTCTGATGCTAAATAGTAACCTTCCACATCTGGAACTGCCCCCCCCCCCACTTTTTGTATGGCAATTGCGGTCTTTTTATATTGAACCTTTGCCTTCCATCTTCCCATATCAATGTTTTGAGTAAGCTGTTTAGTTCTTGACGCACCCTTTTGGGTGGAGGAGTAAGCAGTCCTTGGGATATGCGGAGTTGGACTTACCTATATGCCAATCGGGCAGTGCTCAGCAAACTCAAATCCCTGCTGCCTTTCCTACCTTGCAAAGCACTTATACAGCATGTCTTTACAAGTTCAAAACTGCCCCAATTTGCAAACAGGGGGCACTTTTTTAGGTATCTAATTCACTAATGGGGCAACTTTTATTTGATTGCCTATTTTCTATCTGAATCCGACCCTGGGAATACGTACAGACACCTAGGGACTATGACCACTTTTGTTAAAGCCACTCTGCCTTTAATTGATAATGGTAGCTTTGTGCACAAATGGTATTGTTTTCTGCATATTTGTAACAGTTTTTTTCTATATTCGGCTCTATACTTCTTACCAGAGCATGTGTCACACTTATACCTAAATATTTAATATCTGCATTGCAGCATCGTAGTCCTATGTTTGGACAGACAGCGGTGACCATATGTGTCCACCTTACCACCAGAAATAATGTCAACTTGTTCCAGGTAATAATCAGGATTGAGGCCGCACTTAGCTCTCCGAATATTTGCAACATTATTATCAAGGATGTAATTGAGTTTTTGAGCTGTGTCAAGGTTTCATTTTCATACTGCCATATGAGATGTTTAGCGTCACCGACCTGAATGCCCCAGTCCTGCAGCCTGATTCTGCCCCAGTGGCTCCATCGCCAAAGCAAACAACAGCAGCGACAGGGGCTATGCCTGTCGAGTGGCCTTGCTATTGTCCAACTATCTGATACAAGTTAATTTGTTCTGAAACAGGGTTTGGGTTTCTTCTAGAGATGTTTTATTCATTTATGAATTGTATTTTTCCAGGACTAGCAAAAAGGACTCCCATCCAATGGTTTTGAACGCCTTTTCTGTATTCAAGTTATAAGCTAAAAGGGGTTGGACCCATAGAAAGCACCCAAACTGGACCTCAAATAATATGTAACATACTGTAATGTCTGGGCGCTACAATTAAATTAAACCATTCGATTAATAAAGCCACTTAATCGAATATAGTGGTCCTAGTGATTTATTTCACTTTCATTATTTACTTTTCTCTTTGAAAAACAGTCATAAACATTTCAAGCATGTCTTACATGGAAGAACAACCTGTTCAAATTATTGCGCAGAAAATATTAAACAGTCTTAATAAGACATACAAAATTATAAGTATTTAAATACAAAACCATCACAGTTGTTTGGCAGACCAGTCCTTCATTTGCTAATAGAAGTGAATGGTGGCATTATCTGTTATACAATAATCAGAATAAAAATCCTGCCATTCCAAGCTAGTTGGGATTATGTAGAGAAACAACCGGCTAACTGCCGTGTTTGTTGACTGTTTAGTCTATACAGAATGATATCTTTTCCAACTAGCTAGGTCAACGCGTTTCGAAACCCTTGGAGTCTTTCGGGTTCTCCTCAGGACCGGGACTTGGTCACACACTGAAAAACAATTGGGACATAAAACAATATTTTAATATGTTGGTCTCAAATTCAACCTTTTTCCCTACTAAAATTATTTTATGAAGGGGCCTACCATTACCATTCGGAATCAGTCCTCGACTATGCAGTGATGTCCATTGTTAAGGCTCCTTTCCTTACGCCTGGTCATTCGGTACGTGTTGATGTTATTTCTACAAAAAAGGGGAATTGTGTAGTTTTAATGGCACGGTTTGAAGCAGATACATTCCATTTGGCAACAGCGTTGTTTTTGAATTGTGTTCCTGAACTTGATCTGAAGCACGCATTAGCGATTACTAAAACCGCGAGGTTGAAAAATGCAGGGGCAAAGATTTAAAGAAGAGGAAGCATATTTGGTCACAGTCTACTTAACATTGTCCATAGAGTTCGGCTGTGTAGCCAAGGCTGTTTATATGAGCATGAACGCATGCGGTAATCGACTTTCAGATAGATGCGCTTTCATGCACTACACGCTAAAAACTGTTTAAGGAAAACTTGCCTCGACTGATAGGAACATCTCCTCGTTCCCGTGATATCGGTTCTTTGTTGCAACGTTGTGTTTTTTAAACTTTATTTATGATTTTTCACATATGAACAACATGAGCATAAGCGTCCACTGTCACAGTCCGCACAATTGAATAACACGTAGTCAAGGATTTACAAACATGTCTTGCACACTGATATCGAAGAGTCCCAGCTGAGATCAGAGATTGGAGCCCCATAGTCACAGCCAACACCTTAATGCAAGAGTCATCTCCGCCCGCCTGTCTGGCGTTAATCACTTCTGGAGCATCGCAAATGTAAGAGCAGAAACATTGCTAATAAATCATCATCAATAAAACATTTGTTATACCATTAAGTAAAATACAGTGGAAAGCAATAGTCAGATTACCCCACCCCTGTTGGGACTATGCCTTGTTCCAGTTGGGAGGTAGAGGGCCGCTGATGTGACTCAATATATGCCCTGAATGGCCCCCAAATGCCTCTGGGACGAGAAGAGGAGGGAAAAGTAGTGGAATATATCTCGCTATTCGTGTTGCAGGATGCCAAGCAACCCATCCAGCTCTGCAAAGTGGGAACTGTCCTGCGGCCCTAGTGAATTGCTACCACTCTTTTGGCTAATAACAGACTTAGGGCTGCAAATTTCCGCACCTTTTTGGGAAAGTTTACCACATAGCCCAGCAGTGACACTTCCAGGGTGGGAACCAGGGGCAAATTGATCATTTCGCCCAGGGCCTTATCTACTGCCTCCCAATACGGCTGTAAAAGTGGACAGGTCCATGTAAGGTGTGCAAAATCGGCTCGAGAGGCAGGTGTAGGGTCTGGACTGATCTAGTCTGTGGGATTTGGCCGAGGTGATGTGAATTCTGCGTAAAAATCTGAAATGTATTAGTTTGTGTCTACTGTTTAGGTAGATATCCTTCGTGACTGCGCAGCATTTAGCCCATTGATCATCCGTGATTGGGCGGCCGAGGTCGCCTTCCCAGTCCCTACGAAGCTTGTTATCATTTACCGGGGTGGTCCCTGAGCAAGCTTTGTATAGTTTAGATATAAGGTGAACTCCTTGTTCGCTTTCTATGACCAGAGACAGAGGAGCAAATGATTCGGGTTCAATTGGAAAACCAGGCAGCGCAGAGCGGAGAGCCAAACTCATCCGACTGTATTGAAAGTAGAGAACATCCTCATCAAGTACCAACACACTTTATCTTAAGTTTGACGTCATTGGTACTCAAGCAGAATTATTTTAAGTTTGAGAACGATTTTTTATTCAAATGAAAGGGACCGCGATGGGATGTTCCTTCGCCCCAGAAATGGCGGTGCTGTACATGTCCAGATATGAGGAAAAGTATGTCTACAACAACAATACGTTTGTCAACCATATATTACAATGGTATCAATATATTCATGACATCTGGTGCATCTGGACAGGAAATTAAGTTGACCTTGTGAATTTCCACAACTAGCTCAATGAAAGGAAGCCTGATATTCAATTTAGCCTAGCCCACAGTCAAACAAGTCTCACGTTTCTAGATGTTGAGGTTAGACCAACAGAAACAGGACTGATCACCACCTTATACAGAAAACCAATGGATAACAAGCATTTACAATGCAATGGTCTCGGCATTGGTAAAGTTAGAGCTATTGGCATTGCTCATGACATTATTTTTATTTATGTTTTTGTTTTCAAAACATTTAAAGAAACGGCATTGTCATGAGCAATGCCAATAGCTCTAACTTTAACAATGCCGAGACCGTAGCATTGTAAATGCTTGTTTGAAATGACCATGTGTTTTTTATAGACCCCTTGATTACACAATTCACGGAGCCTGCAGGTCATTTACTTTTAGCATGCACAGTGAATACAAATCGGCACTTGGTGTTTTCATGCAGCATTTTGAATTATTGCACACACTGCAGTGTCATTTTTAAAAGCCAATTCAGTGCGCAAAGTCATTGAATAAAACCACAATTCACCAGATTTGCAGGCATGCACCACATGATAGTCCATATCGTATCTGACTTCATTTGGAATCCGTGAGTTTGAAGGGTATTCCAGCTCACATCCTTGCCTCGTGTTCTTTGGTAATATTATTGGGAAATCCCCTCTTTTTCCAAAGCATAATAAGAGTGAGTAGGGCCTCTTTTGACAAAAAAATCACCTCCCAAAGTTGCTCCGTGAAAGGGGCCTATGCCCTATACTCAAATAAGGCGGCATCAATGTAGCAGACACAGAGCTTCCTGCTGTTAAATCATGGTCATTTCAAAAAAGCAAGTGATTATTTCCCCGTGAACGAGGCTCAAGAACCGAGTTGAAACGCGTTGGGACAGAGAATATTTGCAGGCAACTTATGAACTGTATCTGTTTTAATAAAGCACGTGAACTCCATGGAATAGGTCTCAATGGCTTTTTTCTGCGCAAGAGAAAATGTTTTGTTGTGTGTGTGTGTCTATATGTCATGTGATCAAGGCAGGCAGCTGCCGAAACGCGTAATGGCGTGGCTGTTTTGAGCGGTAAATAAATCCAAATTGCACATATTTGGGTCCACTCGTTTGTTGGCGAAAAGAAGCAACGAAGCAAAAGCGAGCAACTGATATATATATTGGTTTTTTGAGTTGCCTGATATAAACTTATCATTTTTGTTGTAGAGGCAATGTGTACTAAAGGCATGCATGGTAATGACATACATCAGTCCATGTGTGCACAATCATGATGATACATTGTCTGCTGTCTTGGAATGGGTTTTCTTAAACAAAAAAGTACCTGCAGATAAGTGAGAGTTGACGATTCTAAAAGAGTAGGCTCTGGAAGCAAATTTGTGAAACAACCAAATGCAAGACTTTACATTTATAGCTGCGAGCGCTGTGCGTCGCGTCAGGTTGTAGTTTGCAGACAAAATATTTACAACAGGAGCAGCAACGAGCACCCAGAAAGAACACATGCAGAATCCCTCAAATGTATCAACATCAGCAATCTTCTGGTTTACCACATTTATGTGGGGCCTGGTAATTGCCGGGGGAAAGAAACGCTGCAGCAGGTGCTCAAAAGCATAATAAACTTTCAAACACGGCGCCCCCAGGAAGCCAGCACCCGGTGCGGTGGCACCGGTCACACCGCCCTAAAGCCGGCCCTGTTTTGGAGCTTGTAGCTTCATTATCAATCGGAAGCTAGCATTTACCAAGCACAATGACACCAGCCAATTAAAAATATGGGCAGAGAGAAGGCAAAGCCTCCACAGCATACTCGACTACAGCATGTGCGCTGCCGCTAGGCTCGACCTAAAAAAGGAGACATACCGTGTAACAACCAAGTAAAGGGGCCAGCTATGGGGGGGGATACAAATGACGACATGGCCACATGGCCATACTAAGGAGAGACTAACAATCCTATTACGGAATCAGATGACAGCAGTTTCGAAGGACAAAAACACAAGCCAATGACAAATGTGGGCAGGTCTTCTCTTCCTTGCAGTACCTACAACAAATCCTCAGGCTCGACCTAAAAATAGGGATGAGCTTGTGAATAGCAAAAACAAATAATACACAAAACGGGTAATTTTACTTTTCTGAATCAGTCTCATAATTGCACACACTCTAAAGACATGCTGATCATGCAGGCTGCCTTGTATCCACTGCAAACAGAGTGAGAGCCAACCCAGAAAACTCCAAGAACTTTTAAGCTACGTAATAGCCCCCCTCCCCCCTTCCATCGGCTACGGCTAGGCAGTGCGCATGGCAAGCAAGAATGCAGATAAGCAGATACAGTCAGTAGGGTGAGAATCGCTACCCTATATGACGATTTAAGACCGTTTGCTGCTGCAATCAACAAATTGTGCGTTCAACGCTTTACCTGTTTCACACGGTAAGTGCAGTGAAGTTTCACTTCTGTCCTAGGAAAAAGTGACTAGCAATTCTGAGATGAGATGCGGAGGTAGGAAATTCCATATAATCTGCCTCGTGTGTTTCCTGTACGCCCGTGCACGAATGGCGTGTCCTACTACTGGTGATTTGGACTTCTAATACATGGAGATCTACTACCGTTTCAAGATGGCTGCTCTATTTACCCGTGCAGCAGTTCCGCACCTTGTGTTGTTTCACTTTTACCTTTACTTTTACTTTACTTTTTGCACGTTTCCCAATTAGTTCAGAAACTAAATACATTTACAGTGACTTGAAAAAAAAATGTAGCACAAGCCTGCATCTCCCATCTTGTTCAATTACTTCTAGAAGATAGTAAGGGGTTTCAACGACTGCAGAGGCCATATTGAAACGCAATGCGATACAATACTTTCTGATGTCCGCAGCGCCCTTTAGCAGGACTGAGGTCGGCGCCAGGCACGTGATGCGGCTCAGCACAAGCGAGCGCTCCCAAAATCCATTTACGGGCTTTTAACATTTAAACTTTTACAATAAACGTGTTCATGCATTAGCAATATGATTTCCCTACTATAATACCGACGATCTCCGAGTACGTCATCAATGCACGGACACAGTAAACGATAATACGCGAAGCATTCACCTGAGCAGAGAGAGTCATCGTCATCAGAAATGACAGAGTATAACCACAAACTGACCCAGCTGATGCCTACAAGCCGAGGGCACCGGAAGACACCACCGCCTTTCTCCGAGGCACAGCAAAAATGCCTCGGAGAAAGGGAGCCTCATTTTCGGATTTGGGGGCGTGTTTTGCTGTTGTCTCCTCCCTGAGACTTCTCGCAAAAAACACGCCCCCCGATCCGAAAAGGACGGGGCTTCAACGGAGTGACTGGACCTCTTCTCCAGTGGCTGGCCAGCATTTAAGAGGCCAGCCAATGGAGAACAGGAGAGAAGAGGGGCGGGTGCAAGCCCCTCTTCTCAAAGTCACTCCAACTCATTAAATCTCGGAGCGAGACTGCGCAAGCGCAGCCTTTCGCAGCCGAGACCTAAAAACACTGCTTTACATTTCAGGAGCTGCAATCCTAAAAGCCTAAGGGACAACTTACCTTATGGCCAGTTTTTGTGTGTGAGACGAAACTGCACACGAAGAGAAGACTATGATTTACATTCAAACATGCTGGCTGAGAAACTAATGGAAAAGGGTACCCCAAGAAATTACTTAAACATTCAAGGAAGCATGCCTGGTTTACACCATGCGAGGGACTGTTACAAAAGAAGCCTACAACTGCTATGACCAGACTGGTATGTGTGTCCACGCTCGGCCCACATACCAATACATTCAAAAAGATAATTCGCCAAAACTAGCACCTCATCAAAGAAACGTATGATGAGCTACAGACACCACTCTTGGCCCTAAAGAAAAATACAAGTATTGGCCAACTCCTAATTAGAGCCACGGAAGAAAAACAGAGAACTTCAGATACCTTACGTTCATTTTAGAACCTCCAACCAATTCAAGGCCACCTCAAATGTGGAAATTGTCAGTCTTGCAGCTCCACAATTGAAGGCACAGTATTCATAAATGGCCGTGAAAAATGGATACATAACGAGTTTTCAAATTGTAAACACAAAAAATGTTGTTTATGCAATCATCTGCCCCTGCTCTCAAATTTACATTGGAAAACCGACACAAGAAGTCCACCAAAGAATTGTGCAACATCGCTCTCGATTGAAAAATAAGGTGCAAAATGCACCTATAGTCCTACATTTTCAAGAGTTAAAACATAATGAAAAGGAATTCCAATGGACCGTACTCAGCACAATCAGACCTAAGCCAAGAGTTGGAGACCCAGAAACAGCTTTATTGAGAAGAGAGGCATATCTCCTAATGAAGTTCAACACAGCCTCCCGAGGGCTGAATGAAATGACAGAAATCAACAGATTGTGACACATTCTCCCTGTTTCGCTCTGTTATGATATGCACTAAATGAGCTCAGATGCTGCACTTATTTCAACTTGCTTGAACATTCACAACCTCGTGTCACATTGTGAACTACCAATCCCAGCACACACTGCGTCGCGCTGCATCATCCATTGCTGACATTCTATAAGTAATTCCTAACAGGCGAATTCATTCACTTACGCGTTGCAAGAACGCCGTAGTCAGAGAAGAACGAAGGAATCATTGAGCTACACCGCCATAGTCAAGTGACATGAATGCGATCTCAGACGTTGACTAGCAACAATTGTATCTTTGAACAAGTACGGAGCCATTAAAGTGCTGTGTTTAGGGATGAGTCCAATCTGGTTGGAATACGCCAAATCCTAGTCACCTGTTAGAAGATCCATAGCCAGTGTGGCACTTAGAATTTGTGTGTCAAGTGATATCATGGAAAGGGGTTACTAGGATTTGCAGACATGGGGTCTTTGTCTGGTTTAAAGGTTACTGTGCCTCGGAGGATACCCCCTCCGCTACTTCATTGCTGACCTCCAAGAGTTTATTCTGCAGTGACACAGTAGATCTCTGATAAAACTCTGTTGGATGCCAGCCTAGGTCAGGACTTTTTCCCTTTTCATATATTTTAGTGAGTTTGCCATTTCCTCCCAAGTTAGTGGAACCTCAAATATTGTTTGTTGTTCACTTGTTCATCTGGATAGGGCAATATTTGTCAGATAACTGTTAGCATGTTAAGTCTGTCAGGTCAGGTTGCTTATACAAACCTTCCAAGGTCCAAGTAGTCTTGAAATGTTTTGTTTATACCCACATGGGAGTTATGTATTTTCTCCTTTGTTATCACATATTGTCAGCATAGATTGTCTCTTCTGTGCCTTCTTTACCAGCCTTGCTAGCAAACTACCAAGCCTGACACCTTCTCTGTACAACGTGTATCTGAATGATGTGTGCAAATATTTGTCAAGTCTGTCATAGAGTTACTTTTATTCCTATTGTTTTTACTTTATTTTCCCGTCAGCGCCTATCTGTTCACTACTTCTAGCTGTAGGAGTATCACCTCTTTCTCAATCTTGTCTGTGTCTGCTTTTATTTGATTGATTGCTCTGTATATTCCTTCAGTGGACACACATCTCACCGCAGCTTTCATTGCAGCCCATTATACGGATATAATGGAGGCGGTGTTCTAGTTTTTATCTAAGTGCTTTGCTAGGGTCTGCCGGGTATCTTTGAGTCGGGTATCTTCCTTATAGTTGTATCTTTGAACACGTCTGCTCTTCGCCTCCATGTAGGGTTCCTTGACTTCATGCGTTTCTAAGTATATTGCTGGCAATGTGGCAAGTGAACTGACAAGAGCCGTCGTAAACAGCATGTGAACAGCCCTGTTCTATCTCTGTGGACAGGAGTGTGTAATCTAACAACTGTAGGAGTTGTGCGGAGGTGAGTAAAACAACAATATTTTATCTTGTGAATGATGTTCCAACCATACGTTTATCACGTCTAAGGATTGCATCAGGTCAAGTAGTTGTGCCGTCGCTTTGAGGTCTCACCTGCTTCGACTGGAAGTCGCTCATCAGTGCCTAACCTTATCTCTCATGTACCCATGTCTCCTGTGAATGTATTCACAGAGTACTTCTTCCTTATTGTTTGTAATTGTGGTATTTAATTCTAACATCCCTCCCCCACCCTAAGAACTGTCAAGTACATATAATACCAATGCGCTTTGTATCCCTGGCCCACTTGCTGGCCAAACGCTGTATAGCCATGCACTGGCGTGCCTCATCAGGCCCCCCACTAGCAGCATGGGTGGGGGCGGTTCTTAAATGGGCGGCTGCTGAGGAGGAGGTAATCCGTGCGGAAGAAGCCAAAGGTATCCTCAAAGTCCCAATTTCCCTAGAATGGGCGCTTCTATTGTACCAATTCAGACAATCCCAGACCCCGGAAGACACAGTCACTGCCATCCAGACCCCCAACATGGTACAGCCTTCCGCTATGCAGGCTCCCAAGACAATGGATCCTCCACCACGACTCCCTGTGCCACCTCCGGACCAGCCGGGTCCGTCTTCGTCCTTCTCTCACACTCAACGGCCCCCCACATTAATCCACACACCCGCCTCCCCCTAGGCGAGCAGTAGCTGCACTGTCGAGTAGGCAATAATGGACCCATTGCGTACGCCCACTCAAACACTACAAACCCCATGGAACATCCCAGTTCAGTTTCCCCCCAGTTTCTCTTACTGGCAATGCTCTGCTGCAACACAGACCACATCCTCACTGAACAAGATATTGATGTACTCCCTATTTTGATAAAGGTCTACTCTGCTACTTATGAACAACATTTACCTATGCGACACACGTTGTATGTACGTTTACATCTTAAAATGCCAATAAAAAGAATTTTCAAAAAAAAAAAAAAAAAAGTACATATTGATCTTTGTTCGATAAATGCAGTTCCAAAACTGTGACGATGTCCTACCAGGCTATATCTTTTCGACGCCCATAACTCCCAACATTTTCCAACTGAAATCAACAATAATAACAATAAAACAAAAGTTCAAGTGCTTATATTCCTTGCAGGACACTCAAATCAGGGACACTTCGATTGATACTGAATCTATCTTTTCTCCCTGAGATGATCTGGTCTCATTAACTGGGTTTGGATTGATGGTGATTGATTGCATTTCGGACTAGATCGTTCCTTGACTGACTTCCTTGTCCATATTTTCCATTTTGATGCTAGCAGAAACAATTGTGTATTAGGCAATCAATTTAGAGTGTGCTGAGTGATTACATTTCTCTCTCACCACTTTGCAGCTTTAGAACTATGGCCGGTGTTGTCATTCTTCACCTAATCTTTTCTTGTGGCTTCAAATAGGAGCGGTGGCTCTTATCACATGATGGAGGTCTCTCAATTGTGATTCTTCTCCCTGTTTCTTTTTGGTTTTCTCCCCTTCTGATCTCCTCCTTAATTAGTCTTCTTTTGAATGACCCTTATCTTTCAGTGGTGCTGAAGGACTCTTCACTTGGACTTCCCTCGAAATGGGAGTGTTACATTAGGATGCTGCAGTTAGCCACTTCCTTGACTTTAGGCCAAGTATTTTTTATTCCGATTTTCGATTTAGCATGTGTGAATCGTTTAATTTTCTCACTGCAATATGTCGGTCTCTATATTCGTGCAGTCTCAGGTATGGACTACACAGGGTTTATTGCAGTCTGATCCCTCTGTCTCGTGTTCAGGACCCCATTGTTGTTCTCTGGGTGGTTCTCAGCAGACATCTCTGGAGCCCTGGCCCTTTCGGGGTCCACAACCTGTAGATAGAGTAAAAGAGATTTCAGAAGTTTGAAAGAGTGGGGGCTGGACAAGGGCAGGATGGGTTTCACAAAAGGGTGAATTGGTAGTGGTGTAACTGAAAGCTAACATTTAAGATATGAGTTCTAGCATTGGTGTACTTGTCGGCCAATCACAGACACTGATTGTTCATTTTAGTTGTCTTGGTACAATATTGTAATTTGGTAGCACCAGCAATTATCTGGAGAGTACCTTTACAAGTGACCCTTTTCAAGACACAGGGTCGGATTCTGATAGGTGAATGGGTGAAGGTTGCTAAGTGTAAGGCTCATAACAGGCTAGTTATTATGACCGGCTGTTGGGATAATAATAAGGTAGAACAAATATCAGCAATATCTGAACACACCTTGGATGTTGCATTTGCCCACAAGATCGATTTCACAACTTCTAACATAAGCATACTGTGATGCACTCCTCCAATTCATATTTAAATTGTATTATAAATAAGTTGCATCATTCATTGGACTTCTGTCTCTGGTGTTACAAATGGTAGGCGTTTGCTCTTAAAATTAATTAAAATTAAACTGAGCTTTTCTGTTGCACCCTTATTATCCTGGGGGTAGAGTTATAAAAGTTCAGCATTCATTACATTTGTTTTGTAGGTCCTGTGGGTTTGGACAGATCAAGGCCCAGACTGCTCCATTCTGCCCCGTTCCAGTGAAATACGATTTCTTGTTTGTTTGGGAGAGTGTTTCACCTCCTTTAGCCTTGCATGATTAAGGGGCATATGTATGGAAAAGCCCATTTGCGAGTCCTTAATAGCGATTTTTAGCGAATTGCTATTAAGGAATTGCTAAATGCTATGCATGTAGGAATTGCAATAATAATTGTGATTCCTTAATATTCCTTAATTGTGAATCGCAAATCTCGATACGCAATTTAGGAATACCTTCCCAGTCATTCCTATGGGCGTAGAGGCCCATAGGAATGAATGGGAAGAAATTCTCAATTTGCGATTCCCAATTACAGAATCGCAAATTGAGAATGCAATTTCAAGGTTACAAGGGTGTCATAAGGACACACTGATGTACCCCTGAAATGAGCATGCGTGCACATGTGGCGCACATACATGCCCTAAGGGCATGTATGTGTGCAACATGGCACTTTGAAAAGAGCAAAAAAGTGCTTTTTTCAAAGAATTTGCAAATTACCACCTACTGTCAGTTGGTGGTAATTTGCGATTTCTTATGCAAAATTCGCACAACTTAGGTGCTTGCTACATCGCATTTAAGGAATCGCAATTTGCGATTCCTTAAATGCAATCGCAAAATAGAGAATCGCAAATTTTGCGATTCTCTAATTTGCGATTCCCTTTTGGGATGATACATCCCAAAAGGCCTTTTCCTGTTCGCAAACGGGCCGATTCAGAGAATCGGCCCGTTTGTGAACGGGAAAAGGGCTTCATACATATGCCCCTAAGCCTCTTCCTCCACACCTATTAGTCTGGCTCTCTGTTTTAATTGAAATGTATCTTATTCACGTATTTAAACACAAGCAACTATGTTTCAAGAGGATAGATGCAATTCTATACTTGTATGGTTCCAGAAAATGCAGCATGCACACACCTTTACACACACAACCCAGAATTTGCAATGAAATCAAAATATTGATGGGTTTTTGTAATCTTTTATCTATATTATGCTACTCAGTAGAAAAGAGTTGCTGCCTCTCTTCAGCTCAATGTTTAAGTCAATACATAGTAGTCACTCACAAATGTAAAGTGTATTGTGTTGTCTTGTAGCTACAATCATATGGTGCTTCATGCCTCTAACGAGTCAAGGGAAGCATCCTTCTCAATAGGGTATTGTTATGCTGCCCCCACATTATTGGGTTCACACCTGGTAGATTTCCGAAGCCACAAAAGCAAACTAAGACATTTTCAAAGAAATGGAAGACTGTCAGGTATCCCTCACCTCTTTCCTACTGAATTATGCCCACATAGGTGAAAGTGTTAGTTGTCAACGAAACCTGTCAGAGACTCTTTTATCTGCCAGTGGCGCCATACCCTGACATCAGTAACCATACAGAGCAGTTGGTATGTTACACTATATGATTACTTATTATACACTAACCATCTGCAAATCATTTGCACTAGAATGATTTCAAATATGATGAAGAGCTCAGCAATGATAATATCTACTGGGGCAAAGGTTAGATAAATCCCAAACATATTTAATCACACAAACCCAATCAAGTAGTTGAGGCTCTTCCTAAGCCGTAACTAGCTGTCTAAACACTTAGTTGTATTAGTCTAAACTAATGTGCCAAGTCACGTAAAGATTCCCCACATACCTTATTGTGCCAGCAGGCCTGAAGTTGGAACTTCGTTTTTCATCACCCATCCATCAACCAGTGTTTATGTTTAACCAGTGACGGCTGGATGGCAATGGTGGGGGGTTCTTGGAAGGTGGAGGGGGTTAGGAAAAAAAAGAAAAAAGAAAAGAAAACTTACCTGGTGGTCGCTGTTGCCAGCCTCCGCCTCTCCTCCAGCAGGAACCAGGAAGCACATAGCCTCCTAGAATCCTCTGACCAATCACAACGCTGTCTTATAGCGTTGTGATTGGTCTGAGCACTGTGTTGTGGCGCTCATAGAGGGACTTGGAGGCTGGGCATGTTCTCCACCTAGGCTGTATTATACAGCCTATGGAGAACATGCAAAGTGCGCATGATGGTTTGGCCGGCCTGAGACGGCCAGCCACCCCGTCATGCGCGCTTATGGTGCAGTCATCACTCCACCTCATTCTACGTCAGGGGAGCCCGGCCTAACAACCTAGCTGCAGTGCAACGGCAATACCCTAAATAAAATGATAATAACATTCCGTTAAAGGAGTGGGTTGACGCTCCTCTGTCTTGCTGAAGGAGCCGCCTCTGTGTCTAACCCTAACACAGCACCGGTATCTTATATACCTTTCTTATTCATGATGCTTTATGGATTGAGGAGTAGTCAGCTCAGACTCCTGTTTTGTTACACAAGATAGTGAACAATGCTCAAAATGTAGTAGTACACAGAATAAAAATGTTCCTCCTACCCGACAGGGCTGCCCCCTGTCCCCCCTACTGTTCGCCCTGGTGGTGGAGCCCCTGGCCATCATGATACGCCGGTCCCCCGATATCCGTGGTATCTCCCTTCGAGGGATGGAGCATAAGATCGCCCTCTTCGCGGATGACCTGCTTCTCACCCTATCGGACCCGCTGCATTCCCTGCCGGCGGTCCACTTGTTGCTTCAGGAGTTTGAACGGGCGTCCGGGCTCAAAATCAATCACGCGAAATCTTGGGCCCTTAACATCACGATCCCAGACGGGGACCTCTTGGCGCTCCGGACCTGCGTTCCCTATCAATGGGCGACCCAGTCGGTGCGCTACCTAGGCCTGAACCTGACCCCGGACCTGGCTACTTGGACGCAGGCCAAATGGCAGGAGTATAAATGTTCGGTTCAGACGGACCTGCGTACGTGGAGAGCCCTGCCGCTATCTTGGCTTGGTAGACTCAACACGGTGAAGATGTCCATCCTCCCAAAGATCTTGTATCTCTTCCAAACGCTGCCGACGCCGATCCCAGAACACCAGATTCAGGGGCTCCAACGCGAACTGGTGGCGTTTATATGGGGTGGGAAGAAACCGTGCTTCTCTAACACGATCTTGATGCTCCCCCGAGACAGGGGTGGCCTCGCGTGCCCGAACCTTCTTGAATACTATTGGGCGTCGCATCTCCGTTACGTCTTGGAATGGGGGGCGTGGGAGAGTGAAAAGGTGTGGTTCCACATGGATCGGGCAGTCACCTGCCGCCCTTTGTGGGATCATGCCTGGCTACCTAGGGAGGCGCGCCATCGTAGCGCTTATCTGGCTGTCCCCACTAGAACGGTCCTGGAGATATGGGACAAGGTGGCGGTCCGCAGGGGCCTCACCTCCTTTCCATCCCCTCACACCCCAATTGCGCACAACCCGCAGTTCCCCCCTGCGTGTCGTCCACCCTTTTTTGCCAATTGGACGGAGACTGGCTGTAGGACGATCGGGAACCTCTTCACGGGGAGTAGTTTTAAGTCTTTTGCACAATGCCAGCACGAATTTGGGCTCTCGGAGAACGACAAGTTCCAATACATTCAGCTTCGGCACTGGATTCAGGGCTCCTCCCTGACGCAGGCGGCCACGCGATCCTACACGCCGTTCGAACAGCTAGCGCGTACGTTCGGCACATATAAGGGGTTGATCTCGCGTATCTACCGGGTATTGCAACATGCACAGCGGCCAGTTCCTCATCTATACCAGTTGAAGTGGCAGTCTGTTCCTGGCTCAGATGCCACCCCCTCTCAATGGGCGAGGCTGTGGAGGGACATCCCTAAAATTCTACGCAGCATCCCTCAGCAGGAGTCAGCCTATAAGGTGATGACTCAATGGTATTACACCCCGGTTCGGCTCCAGAAGATGTTCCCTAAGACGTCTCCTCTGTGCTGGCGCTGTACGAAGGCGCCGGGTGATTTTATACACATTTGGTGGACCTGTCCCCTCCTAGCGATCTTTTGGAAAGAGATCCTCAGTCATATCAAATGGGTGTTGGGGTACCCCCTACCTGCGGATCCGCTGGTGGTAGTTCTGGGCTTCAGGCCAGTGGCTGCGAGAGCCATGACGGGGCGTGATCGACATCTTAGCCTCCACATGTTGGGCGCCGCCAAGCAGACGGTGGCACTATACTGGAAAAAGGCTGAGACGCCCTCCATAAATGTTTGGTTTACTCGCTTGTGGCAGGTGGTGGCGATGGAGCTGCTCACAGCCCGTCTTCAATTTCGGGAGACTCAATATAGGAAACTCTGGAAGCCCCTGGTAGATCATCTAGGGCGGTTAGAGCATGCTCGAATGCAGCCACCGCGACTGCGGGCCTTGAGGTTCTTTGGGGGGTTGTCAGATGACGGAATAGCAGTGCCGACTGCCGCCCCCCACCCCAATGGAGAGGGGACCCCGAGTCTGCAAAACCGGGATGTTGCGGCCCTTGCCGTTTAGCCTAGTAGTAGCGAGACAGACTCTCTCACCATCCGTCCTTCCTCCCCTTGCCACCCCCTCCCCCCGCCTAGTCAGTGCCCTTCCTACTCTCCCACTGTTGTTTCACTTTCCCCCTCAGTTAGTAGACCGCCTGGTGGACACTCTTGGCATCAGGAACTGCCCCTAGGGCCCAGTGCCCCACCCTAGTACTGCCGCCTCTGAAATGCCTGGTTGCCGGTTCCATATAGACGCGACTCGCCCGTCAGCGGTTAAGCCTCTCCATGCCTTATAGGCCCCTGGTGTCTTATGCTGTGCATTCATGGACCAACGCCCCTGTCCTTGCAAGCCGGCTGTGTGAGCATGGGCTGCTAGATGTGAGGCGGGAATGGTGGGGCACCCGCCCGGGGTTGGACAGCCTGAGCAAGGCTTTGCTTAAGAGACAGGGGCCTAGGCGCATTTAAGGTAATTACATGTGAGGCTTAGAGGCCATGAGAGAGTTCCGGATTTCAACATTCTACAGGGAACTACCCCTGCTGTACGGGTTGCTACCACTGTCGGGACTTGGCTGGCGGGAGTGGGGGACCTTTTACATGGTGGAACTGCAGTGGTACTTGTACTGGGGACATGGCATGTATCCTTGATCTTTCGGGCCTTCGCCCTTGGTTGTTTGAAGGTGGCGGCTGCCGGCCCTTGAGGTTGTAGGCGAGCAAGCTGTGTATTGATGCTGGAGTGATCCACTAAACCTAATAAAAAAAGTTATTTACAAAAAAAAAAAAAATGTTCCTCCTTGGCCTATTAGCAAGAACCTCATAAAAAATATGTCACTAAAGCATACGTTTTATTAGCTGCACAATTTATATAGGAAGTTTGCTAGAAAATTAACAAGTCTGTTTTCTTGGCCCTATAACTTTCTTCACCCACGCCAGTGCATTTAATGCATCACGACCATGTTAACATACGAATAGACCTGTATTGTATGTAACAAAAAAGATACATATAGAAGAAGCCTTGTTGAACATATTAATTGCCTGGAGGAGTGTGGATCAGAGCGTGGCCCACATGAGCAGATGCCCAACTTATGGACTGGTAAGAAATTGAAGGATTCATTGAGGGGCACACCATTTTCCCTGCAAAAGTCAAGAATAATTGTTCTACCTACATAAAACATTTATATACAGACACTTGTTCACAATCAAATATACAAAAGTACAAAAACAAAAGAATATTTTAATGGTACCTACAGCAGCAGCACTTGCACATTTACCAACAATCTGCTGCACAAATGTGCATAGATGCGGAAACTGTCAAAAGTCACTTATGCGAGAATATTCAACAATACAGAAGCATAAAGGTGTGCTTTTTTAGAGATTGAAGCAAGTGTACGAGAAGGTGGTGTGATGTGACTGTTCTACACCTCAAATGCCTGGCATCCTTTACTTATTGACCCTCAGGAAGGCCAGGCCCTGCAAGGCACATTGGGAAGGTTTGTCCTTCTGGGACGAGGAAGGTCTGTTGTTAAAGTAAAGTAAAAAGCCTCGATTTCCTCTTCTGTAGCTGCATTATTGCACATCTCGGCCCTTGTGTTCTTAAGTTTTTGCGTGTGCACATAGGCTTTTAAAATGGAACGTACCTCAATTGTATCTTTTTTTATCTTAAACCTTAATAAAGGAGGACCTTGTTTTGAACTAAAAGTGCTAATAAAGCCACGGGTCGTCCTGAAAGTATATTCATTTTCACAGATTCGCAGAGCATCATGGACGCCAATTAGGGGTGTCTTGTGCCAGCGGACTCTACCCCTGGCTAACAGAAAATAAGCAGGGTACTTAAATCCTTTTTATTACCTGTAGTTTTTACCTACGATGGCCTAGTTTGGGGATTTGGGAGGTATGAACGAGCGCATCATGCCACTTCCACGAACCCTGGTATTTTGTTGGCTCATTGACCCTCATGCATATTATCACTGTAATCTCCAGCATTTTAATGTGCTGCTAAAATGTTGTTCTGGAGAGTTTGCGTTTCAGTCAGAACTACTACATATCAAGACATTGCTCTCGTTTACCCACACACAGCAGCAGCTGGCACGGATCGGAGGTAGGGTTTGGCAGGGCTCGAGTCGGGGTACCACGCGGGTGGACGGCGTCCCCCCACTTATTTTACCGGGTGGACGCCGTCCCCCCTGCGCAAAAGCTGGCCGCATTGAGGGCTTCACGAGGAAAACATAATCCCAGCACACCACCAAATAAAGCAAGAGAGGAAACGGCGCGCGGTCACAAGGGGGCCGGGTTTGGAATAGGAAGGAAGTGTGATGACAACGCCGAGGTTTGCTGGTGGCAGCTTGCCCCCTTCACCTTTCGTGACGACACTTCCTATCGTGACCTCACTTCCGGTGACACCACCTAACTTGGAGCGTCCCCCCACTTCTTTTTTTAGGACTTGTGCCCTGGGGTTTGGGGGCGAGAGGGGGGAGGACACAGGAGGTAGGGGGGAGGGTGCGGGGGTAGGACATGGGGGAAGCGGCTATAAAAAAAACAAAAAAACGTTGCGCCGCTTCCTCGCAACCTCTCTCCTCTGTAGTCCTCCCTCGCTCAGCCACAGGAAACACACCCAGGCTCCCAGTCAGCCAATCACAACGCTACCTTAGCAGAATTGTGATTAGTCTGAGCGCCATGTTTCGGCACACAGACGCTGACTGGGAATGTTCTCCACATAGGCTGTAATGCAGCCTGCATGGAGAACATGCGAAGTGTTCAAGACTGTTTTGAGGGGCCCGAGAAGGGCGTTCAAGCAGTCATTGTGCACTTTAGGAGGGTGTTACCACTCCTTCTCTGCTCCTGCCCCGTCCGTAAAGCTGTGGCAGAAGTAGGAGAAAATAAAATAATGGTAACACGAGTTATTATAATTTTATTTTCTCTGTGTTTCACTGAAAAAAGCCCTGGGGCCTTAGCGGAGGAGCCACCAGTGCCCACACAGACTAGTGATGCAACAGTATCATCTCTTACTGTGTGCACCACACAAGTCACTGGGGCAGAGGCCGTCGAAGGGACGTTGTCAGGAAAATGGCTGCCTCTGACCTACATAGTCATAGATGTACTTTCTGCGTGGGTCAGCTCCGAGTGTATAATGTGCTCTCGTTCAAAAGAACATTTTCAAAAAACGAAAATGAATCATTTTCTCTGTTTCAATGTGCCCCACCCTTACTTTTCAGGACACGTGCAAAACAAGAGAATAAATCAGGTCACTTGAACAACATTTGTTGTAAAACACTCAAACTCTTCAATATGGGAAGGCTGAAGGGTGCCAGTAAATTGGGTAATATCCAAAAGTGTCAACGTTCACAACTAACTCACTGTAAGTGCACATGTTGAATCTGTTTGAAAATATGAAGCAGCCTGAGATTTGCATTACATATTACCAGTTATTTTTTTACTTTATCAATAAAATCCAGTCTGCTTTGGTACATGCAGTCCTATATTCTTGTCCCGCCAGAGTGCTCAATGGTAGAAAGGTATTACTGCAAAACATTCTTGGAAGGGTCAATTTATTCTGTCCACAGGAGCCTGGGTATATTTAGGGAAACAACATATGTACACACATTTTACATCTGAAGGCACATATCAAATGCTATGTCGGCTGGTTCTAGGGTAAGACATTTTGTAAATACCTGTCACAATCTCGAGGTCTACTGTATCATCAAGGTAACTATTTATGGATAAATATAGATTTACTATTTTAACTCCAGGGGCTGTATAAAAAATAATGCCCCGGGGGTGCAATAGGCTTTGTGCATCCCCGGGGCACTTTCGTATTACAGAAGGGGTCGCAGACGCTTGTGCGGCCCTTCTGTAATACAGATAGTGCTGGCGCACCTGTATTGTCAGTGCTATCAATAGAGGGCGTTCCGTCATTTGCATGGAGGTATGGACCCATGCAAATGAGGGAATCACTTTGCCTCTGCACCTGCGCTGTATTATGGACTCGGACGCAAAGTCAAACATGCCTTTGGGAGGTGCACTGAAAGTATGCCACAAAAAGGTGGTGCACTTTCAGTGCTCCTCCAAAAGTCAGCCTTTTGGAGGGGAGAAAGGGAGTCCCATGGACCCCCCAGACATCCCCTTGCAGGCAGGTGCAGTCACTCACTGCACCCACCTGCAGGGGATCTCTCTCCCCTCTTTAATGTGCAGGCAGGTTGCCGCCTACACAGTGAAATACGGAGCGGCTTTAAGGCAGCTGCTCTGTATTTCATTTGAATGCGCTGCCCCCAGGACAGCACGGGTTTGTGGGTAGCACATTCACAGTAATACTGTGCACTTTCCCTGTTCGAGCACAGCTCCCCTACTTAAAGGTGTGCCGTGGCGCAAATAGGGAAAATGTGCCCTATGTGTAATACATAGACAAAATACAGAGCAACCCGGTGTCCCTAGGAACCTGGGTAAATATGCAATAAACTAAACAGTGGTTCCCTCGGGGGGAAGCTAATATCCTGCGCTTCCTAGGCAACTATAAAAAAGTGGTCAACTATAGAAACAAAGTTTGCAACAGAGCAACCATTTAATCATGATAGATATACTTGCATGGACATATACATGCAAATTGTGAGCATATATATACATTGATGGTGTCTCAATAGGAAAACATTTTTAGGACATTTCTTTATTTGCTTTTCAACAAAAATGACTGTGTACAGATTATGACATGTTCCATACATGACAATGCCGTTCAGGCATAGGATCATACATCTTACACAGTTCTGAATACAAGCCCAGTGACCACTGGGGCACTTATTAGCAGTTCTGCATACATAATGATAATGCAACAATCATCGGATCCATATAGTTACAATAACAAATTATAACAAGAGCAAATAATTCTTAAGCAACCCCCCATCCCATCCGTCCACCCTTGGTCTTCCATCCAAAATCCATAGTTAAAATGTATTTTCATATTGAGAATAGGCTAGTCTGCTGCCGCAGTCAGACATTCCTAAGGAGATATCTCAGACTCTGGGTAATCAATAGAACCAGTGGGGCTAGGGCACCTAAATTGGAAGCACAATCTAAGTGGAGGCATCTTCAAAATGGTGTTAGTAGGGTGGATCAATAGTTGTTTGGTGTTTCTTCTATGAGGTCAGCTAGAGCTTGTGTCATGTACCACCAACGAAGCAGATCATCAGATAATTTTTCATTACACCTCGTTTGCCAGATATGGGCCTCCTCCACACCCGCCCACTCCAGCAAATCATATTTTGCCAAGCCCTTATAGTGGGGGTGCTGGCACTCAATCAATCTATAGCAATATGTCTCTTGGCTACTAATAGACTTAGTACCACATACCGTCTACTCAGTCTCCTCTTGGGATTTTCAGGAGGCAAACCTAATAGGCATTGTTTATTACTCCTACGGATCTACCACCCGTTGATGGTTTTAATGTGCAGCAGTACCTCTGCCCAGTACATTACGATAGGCGAGCAACGCCACACCACATGGAAAAAGTCAGCACTGGCACAACTGCATCTAACACAGTTAGGTGAGCTATCTGGGTATGTGGCATGAAGTCACCTAGGAGTTAGGTAGGTGAGGTGTAAGTAGTTGTATTGTATGAGCTTGAACCATGTACTTATGGACACCCACACACAGCCTCATGGATTTTTATCCAGTCCCTAGGAGTCAAGTGTTCCGTGCAAGCCTGCTGCCACTTGTCTTCCAGTCAGAGTGGCGCCACCCATCGATCCACCTAGAACACCCGATATATCTGTGTTATGTGTTTACGGCCTCGGGATTGGGATGTCATAACACCCAGGGTTTGGCTAGGCTCTGGGGCCTCAGGAAAGGACAGCCTTAACTGTCAAGCCGTAGCCACTATCTTGGCATATTGCCAAAATTGCCCCTGACTGAGTCCAAATGCCTCAGAGGCATCCTGTATGGTAATAAAATGGCCCTTGGGTATAAGTCTGAAAGTATAAGACATCTGCCTCCCCCCATCTATCCGTTAACATAGTCTGGCAATTTAAGCAAATCGGTTCACAGTCCATAAATCGAGGTCTGGGGCATAGGGTGCCCGTTGCAGTACACGTTGCACTGTGCGTTTCCAAATCCTACACAGCAGTTGTATCACATGGGACAAGGAGTCTGGTATATTTCTGCCTCTCATCAGCAGCTCACTTATTTGGTGCCTGTCATAGGTGCCCTCTAAGAGGGACCACTCCAGGTTCTCGTCACCATCAAACCAATGGACGGCATGTTGAAGGTGAGCCGCTAAATAATACAGCTCTAAGTCTGGGACCTCCATACCGCCTTTACTTCACTCTTTTTTAAGGATGGCTTGGCCAATCCTACACCTTTTCCCATAATAACTGTACCAACAGGCCATCCAAATCTTGGAATATCCGGTAAAGGACCTTGTACATGGCCCCTTGCAGTATATATAAGCACCTGGGCAACACTATCATTTTAATATGGGCTATCTTACCCATAAGCAATAGCCTCAGCGAATTCCAGAACTCTATTGATGGATCAAGATTACGGATGACTCTCCCTAAATTCAACTCGTGGGCTTTTCACTCCCCTTGTGTGATATAAATACCCAAGTATTTGACACTGTCTAGTTTCCAGGGAATAGCTGTTGCTGGCAATTGCGCAGTGGGTAGGCACGCAAACAGCCAGATCGGGATCATGGTCTGTATGGGCAACACGGATACCCAATCTACAGAGAACACTCCTGAGGCGACACTCTTGGGGCTCCATAGCCAGACCAAAGATTAGGGGTGACAACAGAGACCCTTGTCACGTGCCACATTGTAACAAAATACCAGCAGAGACGTACGGTCCAGTACATACTCTTACAGCAGGATATTTGTATAGTAGCTGAACCCATTTTATATAATTGCGACCAAGACCCACCACTTCCAGCACTTGACATATATAATCCCAGCTGACCAAGTTAAATGCCTGCTCTATTTCTAGGAAGACGAGAGCATACAGGTTGTCTTCCAATTGGGGCACGTGAAGAATATTGACGTAGATTGCACAAGGTATTGCGTAAGGGAATGAAACCTGACTGATTGGTATGTATCAGCTGCGGAAGGTAGGGTAGAAAAAGGGGCGCCAGGGTGTGACTGAGAATTTTATTATCAACGTTAGGCATACAAAATGGTCATTAAGAGCCCGCTTCCAGAGGATACTTCCTGGGTTTGGGAATCAGGACAATGAGGGCTTCCCTCATAGAATCCCTTTCCCCCATGCTTCCATATGCACCAGTAGGAGTCTATCTCTTAAGGTCTCAGAGTAAGCCTGGTAGAACTCAGCGGGTAGCCGTTACTCCCCAGACCCTTAGCCGTTTTTGGTGATTTAGCTGTCACCAAAAATACCTGTTTGGTCAGCGGGGCACGAAGAGACTCATTATCCTCGGGCGAGAGGCGAGACGTGCTGTCTCCGCAAATAGCCAGGGAGAGTTTGAAGATCGAGGCATGGGGCGTTGTGTACACCCTACATAAGTGTCCCTCAAAAACCCTACTTATTGACTGTTGAGCAGTAGCTGTGTGTCCCGAAGTATCTCTCTGTGCCATAATATGTTGGAACGAAGTTTCCAACTTTATGAGGCATGCAAGTAGGCGTCCCGCCTTATCACCTTCCATGTATAATCTCCTACGTCCAACTAATCTAATCTTGTGTGTTTAGCAGGTTGATCCCACTGTGGACATACCAGGTCTTTTTAAAAGTGAGTTATTCAGACTGGCCTTTCAATAGATTATATACCTGGTGAAGAATATCTGATGGGGCAGTGTTGGACTGGGGCGTTGTGCACTTTGGCAAACTGGCACTACCAGATGAGCCTGCGTGAAAGGGCCAGAGTGTGGGGCATTTTTAGCTTTGTGGTCCATACACTTTCCCTTTCAAGCTGGCCCACCTGGCCGTGCCAGTGTCCGACAGGCCAATCCAACACTAGATAGGGGAATGCCTCATATGGAATTGAACTGTTCCTCCCTCATCTTGTCTGGGTGGTGGTGCATTTTATTCAAGATGACTTTTAATTCGAATTGTAGAATGTTATGAAATAAATGTGAGTTGACGTGCATCGCTGTTTAACACTTACATTACATATTTTTGGTGCCTTTTCCTTTTGAAAAGAACGTCATTTAGCAGAAAGCAATGAATGAACTTTGACATTAATGTTTTTTTGCTGTTTAACACGATTTCATCCATAACTTTAACTTTAATCAGGCTACATGTCCTAAAAAAGAAGTGGGGGGACTAACCTAGTTAGACATCACGGCGCGCGACATCCCGGCGCGTGCCATCACGGTGCATGACATCATGGCGCATGACATCACACATGGCATCCCAGGAACTGACATCCTAGAAAGTGGCATCACAAGCCACAACTTTACAGAATGTGGCATCACAAGAAGTGACATCAGATCTAAAGCCCTCACATATATGTTTAGCAGGTCTATCATGTGTACGTTGAGTACATTGTGAGGATAATAGCACAGTGAGCTATAGAGGATGATATGTGACTTCTACACCTTGCAAATACCCAGTTTTATGTAACACATCCTGTACTTTCATTTACAAACTTAAATAATGTATTGTACATGTAATATGCACGTGTTGATGTAAAGCGCTCTGACACCCTGCATTGGGATGAGTAGGGCTATACATGAAGAAACTGGTACTTAAATTATTTCAACACCTCCTCAGGGGAAGTAAGCTCTATATAAATGCAATTTGCTGTGTGTAAATACTGGGAAAGACCAATACATCTGACATTCTTACAGTGCATGCATATCTCCTCAAAAGGGACTGAACAAAGTGAAAAACTGCCTTTCTTAAGTATGTGTGAAGTGCTAACCTTTGTTTCCCCTCTGCTTCATTTTTTTTTGCAGAATTATATAGCGCATACTCAACCCCAAGGTATTGGAGGAGCGCTTACGTTACACATTCATTTTTTATATTTTTTGGTAGGCATGGGGAGATTAAGTGATTTGCCCAGAATCCCAGGATGTGGAAGGGACCCTGAGGCTCGAACCTTGGTTTCCAGCACCAAAGTCGGCAGCTCTAGCCGTCAGACCACATCTTCATTTGCATCAGGTGTGAGGCTCCTGAGTGCTCCTAGCCAAGAGACTCACAAAAGGAGGCCTGCTGAACCTTCAAATTCGGCCTTAGTTATGGGCCCAGCAGAAGTCTTAAGAAAGCCCCGTCATGCCTGCACGTTGTTGCTTGTGGCAGATGGAAAGTAGACAACGTGCAGACGCTGCTGAAAGTGTCCCTGTGTTTGGAAATTACACCAGGACGAGGTCATCACATTATTTAGTGGGGCCAACCTCTTGACAGGGTGGATGACGTTCACCCTGTGAAAATAGTGGGTGAACGCCGTCCACCTGCGTGTACCCCCGACTCGTGCCCTGCTTTTAAGCCTCTCACTTAGTACACAGCAGGGCCGGACTGGCCGTAGCGGGCACCGGGCAATCCCCCGGTGCGCCGCACGGATGGGGGCCGTTTTTGTGCCCCAGGGGGCCGTGTTGTGCCCCTGGGGGCCGTTTTTGCAGCATAGCTGCAAAATCGGCCCTGTAACAAAATTGGCCGAAAACCGGCCCTGGCAAAGAGCTCGGCAGCACCCCCAAGCCCCAGGGGGGCCGGCCGAGCACTTTGCCAGGGCCGGTTTTGGTTCCCAGTCCGGCCCTGGTACACAGTGATAAAAGCTGTAGGTATTCCACACAGTTGGAACCCTGTTTTCTCTGCACGGGGCTCACGTCTCTGACGTTCATGTTGTCCTCAGAGATTCGCAGCAGCGAATCACCGTGCTGAGCGAGCCATTTGCGTGGCCCTGATGATGTTTCTGTTGTTAAAAAGACTGCACCACAGTTGAAAAAAAGATGATTCGTCGTTGTCAGCACGGGCTTTGCTAATGCCACATCAAGGACTCGTGCGCTTATAGTCTGTGGTAAGCAAGCACCGCTGCCACGCGACGTCTGTGCTGTAAGATTACACACCTAACATACCCATTTGGCCTTTAGGCAAACTTCCTTTCAATTTTGGAAACTAAGTGCTGCAGAAAACATATTTTGCAGATAAAATGTAAGTTTTACACGTTTAGCGTTGATTACTCTGTTGCACTGCCGAAGAATAAACTCTTGTTGCTGTCAACAGGGTGTATTACTTTATAGGTAGGGCCACTAAAATTATGTGCAGAATTGACTAAATTATGCATCTAGAAGAGGCAAACTATGCAGCACAATGCAGAGCAACTTTGTGATAGTATTACTTCCTTAAACTGTCATTTTTACACAGGTTAACACTCTATGGGGATAAGTCCCACCACCTCATTATAGCAGTTTAACACCCAAATACACTATATGCAACAGAAAGGGAACCAGTCAACTTTTGCACAGGACATTTCACTGCATGGCAACACGTGTCGCCACACCTTTAGTAACTTTTGATCCATTTTAGCTAGAAACAATGTTTTTTTTGTTAAAGTTTGTAGATTATGCAGCAGATGGTGGAGTATATACTAGAGGTGGCAAATCCATAATTATACAGAAAAAAGAAACAGCAGCAAAAAATCCCTTAATTCCAGTGGCCCTGTTTCTAGGGCATGCAAAGTGCACACATGCCGTCTGAAGGAAACTTTAGGCTTCTCTGACTGGTAACGTAGGCACTGCACAAAAATTAACTATAAGTGGTAATGTAAATATAAATCTAAAAAATAATGGCTTATTCTTTAAATAAAATATGTCATTGTGAGCTACGGAGGGCTAGAACATTCAAATGTAAAGCCCCCCCCACACACCTCAAGTGGTGTTCATTAATAGTTGGCTCATGTGTTGCCTCATCTGAATTATTAATCCTTAAATTATATTAAAACCCTAAACTGGTGAGTAGAACCCGGTAAGAACTATTTTCTTTCGCCTATGCGTTAGTGGCAAGTTTGCTATTCGGTGAAAACTTTTACCAGTGGGACATCATTTGTGAAAATGCGCTTGTTTGTGGCTTCATCTCCTTTCAGTGCATGTGGGGGGTTGTGAAACTCAGACAGCGCGTGGGAAGAGAGATGAAAACGAGGCCAAATCAAAGAAGCCACATAAAATGGAGGCAAGGTAACCACGACGCTTGATGTTAGCAGAAGCTCTCTCGCAGCGAGTTTTGAAAGCTGCTTCAAAGGTGCTTCGGTGGTGGCAGGCAGCTGTCTGTCACTGCATTGCTGCATGACTAAGATGGCGGGCCTCGAGGGCCGCGTGGCAGGGACTTTACGGAGATTACTCTGAAGGACAGTAACTATGGTGAATCCGCCTGGTGTGATTCACCCCACGTCAGTGACGCATGGATGACTGGGGTCTGTTGGCTGGTATTACAAATTACTTCCCAAGCGCAACATTGACAGACGTCTGGAAGGGCAGTCACCTAATAGCCCCCAAAAGACAAAACATTTTAAAGTTGTGCAAGGAACTCCGGCTTGCTACGAATATTTTGTCAGGCCGGCCCCTAGAGCTGTGCACACACAAATGTCACCTACTCAATACATTGGTGGCCACAGCAGCTCAGGTGGATTGCCAGCATTGCTAGCTGATGGAGCGTGATGGTGTTCTGAAAATTGTAGGGGTGCATCATAAACACGGATAGTCCGCACCCACATATATTCATTTGTTGTGTTAACATTTGATCACTAGAAAGTGTTCAGTAATAACAGGTGAAAGTGTAAATGGTAGGAAAAGTGTTGTGTTATGAAAAGAGACAACGTAGCATTCATTTTTGATTTTTTTATTAAATATCTTTATTGGTTTTCTGTTTGTTTTACTTGCTGTAGTTATTCTCCTTCACATTACATTTTGCAGAACAACATAGAATATTCAAAGCAACATGCAGGTTCGCATGATACAATCGTATGACATCAATGTGCAGATTAGTGTTATACATTGCAGATGCATAATCAATGTACATCATAGTTCTCACATGCAGCTTCAGCAAATGGTAAACCGTGCAATGCCGTGATCGCCTGCTCACATTCCTGTAGCACTGTTGCCAGTGTACAATTGAAATCAATAGCTCCATGCATCAGCATGGTTGGTTCTAAACAATAGGATTATGCATGACTTATAGAGACAATGTAGCATTCATGTTAGGATATTGTAATTGATAGTATTTGATGTCATTTGCCTAACAAAATTGCTTATATGTGATGTGTATGATTTAAACGTGCACCATATTAAAGTTGCACATAGACGTGACTGAATTGCATTTAACATGTAGACTTTCTTTCATAAGTTGCTTGCAGTTGACATGAATTTGATGTGCTTCTGTAATGTAATGCTGTAGAAAGCCCCAAATGAAATGTTCACTTATGTGCAGTGCTTAATTTGTGCTGGTGCTTTCCGGTGCTTAGCACCGCCACTTATTTCTCACTCTCACTCTCACTCTCACTCTCATCAAGTCCACAGTCAGTATAAGTAAAAATTGGCTGCACATTCTCAGAGTAGGTGCCACCATTCCAGTCTCTCCCCATCACCGTGAAGAGCTGATATCGCACATGAATGTGTACTTACCAGGAATCCGGGAGAGCCTTTTTAGTGCTAATTAATCTGCGAGGGAGGAGGCCTGCTGCACGACACGCTGATTGCTTCTGTCCTGGGATAATGACTACCGCTGCATCTGCGCAGCATGCTGTGCAGGTCGCGGGTGAAAACAACTACTCATTGGTCCGATTCAGGGCACAAACTTCATGATTTGCCAAGGAGAGACAGGGCCAGGCTAATATTATATTTTGCAATTGTTTATTGGTAGTGCATTACGCTAGCACGCTACAAATGGATGACTGCCAAATGGAAATGGGGTGTGACGGTGTTGGTGACCTAAGCCAAGACCCAGCCCAGGCAGTTTCATTTTCTGGTGGTAATGTAATGTGTGTGGCTCGCATTTAGGCGGGCGGCAGAGCAGCAGACTCCAATTTGAAATATTTTATGCACACATGCATTCATGTGCGATATCAGCTCTTCACGATGATGGGGAGAGACTGGAACGGTGGCACCTACTCTGAGAATGTGCAGCCAATTATTACTTATACTGACTGGTGACTTGACTAGAGTGTAGACCCGGCCCTGAGAAATAAGTGCTGGTGCTAAGCACCGGAATGCACCAGCACAAATTAAGCACTGGTTATAAGACTGTCCGGCTGTTCTTGGGCAGACAGTTGAAGTGACTGTCCGGTCGTTTTGCGGAGAGACAGTTGCCAGAGGTGAGGCAGCCAATTACTTGTGAGACTGTCTGGTTGTTTTGTGGACAGTCGGTTATGTGACTGTCCGGTCGTATGGTGGGCAAACAGTTACTTGATTCTATTAATGAAGTGTGTGAATGTGTAAGGAAGAAGTTGTAAAAGGAGGGTGAATTGCTGAACTGAGCAGGGGAAGGAGGAAGAGTGACGTCGGAGTGTGCCGCGCTGTGATAGGTTGGTTGGTGTAAAGTCGCGCTGGGATTGGTGGAGTGCCTTCAGGAAGTAAAAAACGAAAACATCTTGGGAAAGAGTTGATTCAATCATGCAATGTTTTAGGGTGTTACGTGAACGTTCTAGGGGAGATAGAGGAGTAGTAACTGGGGTGGGTGAAGAGGCACCTCCCAAGGACACACCAGCACATTATATGGCCACAAATGGAGGACTCCATATCATAGTTTGGTTTCAAAATTGATATAAGATTACTGAGAAAGTGGGAGATTTGGCTTTTCCACGTTATGGGTCATTGAGATTGAATATATTGTACCAGTTGAGGGCAGTGATGGCTTCATTGGGACCTCCACCCAGACCAACACAGTTTGAAGCTTTAGATGCATGGATAACAGCAGCTCATGCGAGAAAAAGGGACCGAAGTCAGGAGAGAGTGAAAAAGTCAATAAGGGCTTTTCAAGATGCTCGATGAGATGCATTGGCGAAAAGATGGAGAGTAGAGACTATTGAGGGAGAAAGGCTATTCCCGATGTTAGTGAAATTAGGCGATGCCCAAAAGAGGAAAGAAGAAGATGATAGTGATACAGATGACAGCTTGTTAGAAAGGATGTTAGCAGAGCGTCCGCCTCCGTATAATCTAACATCGGAGGAGGGAAGACAAGCGCTTACAGAAGGGACAGGTGAATCTCAGACAAGTCCTAGTGCAAGAGTTATGGGGAAGATTTCAACAGGAACGGAGGGAATAGGAATACAGCAATTGAGAGATACAGAGATGAGTGGAGCTAATGCTGTTACACGGTTACCGGATGCCCTTACAGTGCCAGTCACCATTGGTCCCATAGTGTCAGTGTATGAGCCAGATCAAGCATGAAACGGTAGTCAAACACAGTTACCAGCAGCCAGAGAAGGTATCGTTACTGGAGGAAATGGTACAGTGAGTGGAATTGGTCCTCTTTTGTGATCTTTAGAGGCTAGTACTCTGTTGCCAGCTACTGTGGACTCTTCTAGAGGGTATACTCAGTCTAGAGCAGTAAGAGCAGTGTCATTAGCAGACTCACCTTCTGATTTGGGGATGTGGTAACCTCCAGTCAGTGGTCCATGGGGAGAATAGCAGAAGGAGGGATGGATCAAGGAATTTCGGCTAGTCAAGGTGTCTCACGGTCCATAGTTGAAGGGGGTCACCGAGGAAACCAAAGCAGTGAAAGTGGAGAGCAAAGCAGTACATCAAGTCAGGGAACAATTAAAGCTGCTATAAGGGCCAAAGTGCTAGATGTGGTGAGGTTGAAGGCAGAAGCGGATGAAATTATAAGCGGAAACTTGCTTTTGGAAAGAATGGAACTTTATGAACAAGATGAGTTGTTGTTTGTTGCGAATGATGTGACTCGTAAGCCAAGGAAAGCTCATGAAAAACTGACAAAGTTAGCAAGGAGCTATGATATAGAGTTGTCCAAAAAGAAGATGTTGCAAGGCAGTTATAGGCTAAATTACAGTGATCAGGAATTGGAAGAGAAAAGAGTCATAGAATTGAAAACACAAATTTGAGAATTGATTGTAGGGATACATGCATGGAGCATGTTAGACAAGTGGGAAGATAGGTGGTCTAAGAAGAAGAGTGTCAAGAAAGGTATAGGTGATACACCGCCACCGGGAGGAGGAACAGCAGGAATAGAGGCTTATCCATTGCAAGAGGTACTGAGCGGAGGGTATGTGCATGCGCCTTGGAGCAGGGTGATTTGGCAGCGTTCACAAATGATTTTCCTTGGCTGAGGGAAAAACCTGTTGAGTGGTACAAGCAATTTGATTGCTTTGTTAAAATCTCAAAGGTGTTGTGGATTGATTTGAATACAGTGTTTGACATTGTAGTACCAAGTGATTTGCGGTCAGCATGTAAGATCGCCGTAGAATGGCCAATGTCAGAACCAGAATTAGATCCTATTACCCATGGTCCTTCACCTGCAGTTATGAAAAAGTTTGAGCAGGTAATAACATGGTTACAGTCAAAGATTTCGCCACAAGATATTGATTGGGTTAAGATAGATCGAACTACCCAAGAGCCCAAAGAGTCAGTTCATGCTTACTATGAGAGGCTCTTGCAAGCCTTTAAGCAGTACAGTGGACTAGATACCTTAGATTCCAAAGACATGGAACAGTTCGCTTCCAAATTCGTTTTAGGGTTAAGACCAGAGATTAGCTTCATGATCCAACAGCATCTGATCTGTTGGCAAAACAAGGCCGTGGATGAAATTCTACGACATGCTAGATCTGTAGTGATGAAGTAGACTCAAAGCATAAGAAGCTTATAGACAAGTTGATGTTAGTTCAAATGAGAAATGCAGAAAGGATAAATCAAGCACAGCCGAGCGGCAGAACACTAGAACGAAGACAGGGGAAGGGCCAGAGGGGAGCCCCAAAACCCATCAGGTCAGGGAAGAGGGATACCTGTAGACCTCAAGACAGAAGTGGATGTCGGTACTCTGAAAAAGACTACGGCTTGCCATTATTGTCACAAAATCGGGCATTGGAAGCACAAGTGTAGGTTAAATCTTGCTAATCAAGTCCAAGATGAAGAGATAGTGCAGGTACCTGAGACGGTAATTACCACAGTAAGACCCAGGTCTGTACAAGGGGGAAACTTGGGACCGCAAGTGCAAGTTCAACAACCACATAGAATTCCACAAGGAAGCAGGGCGTATCAGCAGATGCCCCTCATTGAGACTTTTGATGAGTTCGATCCAGATCTGTTACAATGACGGTGCTTGAGGGGGGAGGAAGACTGTACCCTTGAAGCAGTCTTAGAGGTAGACTAGAGAGGACCGTATGTGGTGGCAGATGTTGACGGTCACCCTATCACCTTTCTGATTGATTCTGGTGCTACCCGTTCTACTGTAAGATCAGCAGTAGTCCCAAAGCTACCCCTCTCGGGACAATCGATCCAAGTTATAGGAGTTGAAAATAAGAGAATGACTAATCCTTTGACAGATGAGATACCTGTGAGGATAGAAACCTTTCATGATCGGCACCAATTTGTGGTGTGCAATTCGAGTCCAGTCTATTTATTGGGTTGTGATCTTTTATGTAAATTGAATTGCACCATCTATTGCACGCCCAAGGGAGTGGAGTTGCAGACTAATGATGACGACATTGGGGAACAACCTTTACAACGCAACTTTTACAACGCACTACCATTACAACGAAACTGTTACAACGCGAGTGCATTGACAACGCAGGACATTACAACGCAAGTCTTTACATCGACTTGCACTAGATGGCGTGCTAACATTAAAAATAGTGTAGTTTACTATCCCAACACCTTCCCTACTGTTACGTGGACTGGAGTTGGAATAGTAAATTACACTTTTTTAATGTTAGCACGCCATCTAGTGCAAGTCGATGTAAAGACTTGCATTGTAATGTCCTGCGTTGTCAATGCACTCGCGTTGTAAAACTTTCGTTGTAACAGCATGCGTTGTAACAGCATGCGTTGTAACGTCATACATCCACGACATTGTGTTTAAACTGGTGAACCAGAATCTGTGCATAGAGATGTTCCCTGTGTTTGACAGTCGAGGACTTACCACTTGATTTGAGAGATTCAATCTCTTTGGAGGTATGGGATTTTACAGGGGAAGAGATAGGATTGATCAAAGGAGTTGAGCCAGTTAAGATTCAAGTCAAGCCAAATGCTGAGTTCCCGAGAATGCCTCAATACAATCTGACACTGGAAACGGTGGCAGGAATCAAGCCCGTAATTGAGTTAATGATTGAGCAGGGAATCCATAAGGAGATAATGGGAAGCCCATGTAATTCTCCCATAATGGGACTGCAGAAACCAAGTGGAAAGTTTAGGATTGTGGACGACCGGTGAAAGGTCAACACGATTGTAGTTCCATTTTGTCCTGTGGTACCGAATCCGTCAGTGATCCTATTTCAGATACCATGTGAAGCTGAGTGGTTCACGGTGATTGAGTTGTGCCAAGTATTTTTCTCGATACCCTTGCATGAGGAAAGCCAATTTTTATTGGCTTTCTGTCTGGAAGATCATGTGTTAACATGGTGTCGTATCCCACAAGGGTATACAGAGAGTCCATCGATTTTCAATCAGATCCTGAAGAAAAATCTCGAGTCTCGTACTGCCACAGAATTCAGTTATCGTGCAGTATATTGATGACCTCTTGATTGCGTCTGAAACAGAAGATGCTTGCAGGATTGATACTGTTGGTCTGTTAAATCATCTAGCAGAGAACGGACACAAGGTGTCTCCAAGCAAATTGCAGTATTTTTTAATGAGGTTCAGTATTTGGGTCATTAAATAGAAAAAGGCAAGAGGAAGGTGTCACCAGACCGGATTGAGACGATCATGAATATGACTGCGCCTACTACACGAAAGATAGTCAGGATGTTTCTGGGAATGGTTGGGTATTACCGTCAGTGGATACCCAACTTTTCATTAAAGTCGAAGTTTTTGCAGAGATTGACACACAAGGATGTAAGTGATCCGGGACCATGTGATAACGACTGCTTGATTGCCTTCTTGGAGCTGAGAGAGAGTCTTTGCCACACTCCGGCTCTGGGAATGCCTGATTATATCAAGTAGTTCTCAATGTTTTAAGATTGCACACTGTCAGTATTAACACAGACTCATGGAGGTGTCCGTAGACCAGTTGCTTACTTCTCAGCTACCTTAGACCCTGTAGCTTCAGCGTTGCCCAGATGTCTCAAATCCGTTGCTGCAACGGGTGTCAGCATTGAAAGGTGTGAAAGCATAGTCATGGGTCATCCTTTAACTGTATATGTTCCACATTAAGTTGAGCTCCTGATGACGAGAACAAAAACACAGTACCTGACGAATAACAGACTCATATGCTATGAGCAGATCATACTTGCCTCTGAAAATGTGACACTGAAAAGATGTTCTGTATTAAATCCTGCTACTTTGGTGCCTTTGCCAAATGTTGATGAAGAAGATTGTGAGGACCATGATTGTCTTGATGTAACTGAACTTTGTACCAAACCGAGACCCAACATTGTCGATGAACCCCAACCCCAGTCTGATGAGATCATCTTTGTAGACAGTTAATGCTTAAGAGACAATGGGCCATATGTAGTTAATTTCTATTTACCGATTCCTAAATACCGAATTTTACCGATTCGGTATTTAAGAATCGGTAAATAGAATGTAGGTAAAAAATCGGTACATTTTACCGATTCGGTAATATTTGTTATTACCGATTCGGTATTTACCGAATCTGTAATAAGGCATACCTTCCCATTCATTCCTATGGGCCTGGAGGCCCATAGGAATGAATGGGAAGCCATTCACTATTACTGATTCGGTAAATACCGAATCGGTAATAGGGGGAGCATATTCAAGGGTGGCAGGGTGTCACATTGACACCCTGTTGCACCCCTGAATCGTGCATGTGTGCACATGTGGCGCACATACATGCCCTAAGGGCATGTATGTCTGCCACATGGCACTTTAAAAAAAGCACAAAATTGCTTTTGAAAAGGTATTAGGTATTTACCATCAACTTGTAGTTGGTGGTAAATAACGAATCCTTAAACTAAAAATGCACTCACTTGAGTGCTCCCTACATAGGAATTAAGGATTCGGTAATTTACCGATTCGATATTTTACCGATTTCTTAAAATACCGAATCGGTAAATTACCGAATCCTTCAATCCAGCCTCCTACATCTCAAAGGGCTAAATACCGGTCGGTAACGGAAAATTTAGCGATTTTCGGCCGTTACCGACCGGTATTAACCCACCTACATATGGCCCAATGTGGGCTATTTGAGAGCACTGTTTGCTGTGTGCACCATTTCCGGAGTTGTGGAAGCGGCTTGTTTACAGGGAGTATACTCCGCACAAGTTGCTGAGATCATTGCTTTGACCCGTGCCTGCTTGGTTGCTGAACAAATCCGAGTCACCATCTACACTGATAGGCAGTATGGTTTAGGTGTGGTTAATACAAGCAAAAGTGGATGCTGTTCCTCTAATAGTGGTGCCTAGTATACTTAGGTAAGTGGGCCAACCACCAACAGGTAGGTGGTGGTGGGGTAGTGCTAGGAGGAAGAGGGATACGAGGATCCCACTCTTGCAGAACTAGGGTCCTCACACACCCAGCAAGCTAGGTGTCATGCGTCACCATCTGGACCTGCTCCTCGTTGGGTCGGCGCTGCAATACCCAATGGGCACCCGTGAAGGGGCTCTTTGTCGGAGATCTTTTGTTCCTTAGCCGTGTGATGAAGTGGGGGGGTGTGGCCCGTGAAGGTGTAGATATAGTGAAGGGCAGTGAGTGCATTAAAAAAGGTTAGATATTCCAAATAATATTTTTATTCCGGTTGGTAATCCACCTCGTTAAAAACATGTAGAGTGGCAGCACCCCTGACGTGGGGGTTCAGTTGAAGCTATGCTCATCTCATAGCGTCAACATGTTTCTTGCCTGATGGTTGCTTGATACCGTGGCAATTCTTCAGGACCTACTATTTGAAAGTTGAATATATCTACACTTAATGGTGCAGATAGTTGCTAACTACCACAGTAAAACACTACATCAAGTCGCTCCAGTAGTGCTATTCGAAGACCTCCCGATTGTGGGATTATCGCTTCTGCCGGTACGGTGAGTCAGTCAGACACCTCTGAGTATGGTGTCGTGTCCAGTGGGGGGACTGCAGTGGATCACCTACCCTCTTCGCTGGTACCGGGATGGATTGGGTGTGGTTCATGACTTAGGACAGCTATGGTCACAGATGGGATTTTTAACGTCATCAGGATCTACGATCAGGAATGGGGAATATGTGAGGAAGTTTTTGGAGGCTTTGCAACATCCAAAAGAAATTGCTATGGTCAAATGTACCGCCCAAGGGAGGGGGGAAGATTTTGTCATGCTTGGAAATAGGTATGCGAACAAAGTTTCACGTTTCTGTGCTGAAGAAGGATGCATTTTCACAGGAGAATATACTGGAGAGAGCCCAGAAAGAACCAAGCTCCACATGATGTTAGCCATAGCAGACACTTGGGACGAGCTCAAGCGCCTGCAGGGCGAGCTATTAGGACAGGAAGAAGCTGGTTGGATTAAAGCAGGTTGTGAGAAAAGAGATGATGGTATTTGGGTTTCAGCTGATGGTCGTGTAGTCTTACCAGATGATTTAATGAGCCCTTTGGCAAGAAATATTCATGGAGCAGTTCACATTGGAAGGGATGCCATGGTGTGAGTGTTCAGACAAACGTTGTTGAATCCACGGTTTCGTGCATTTGCTGAAGCAGTGTGTCACAGGTGTGTAATGTGTCAACAGATGAATGCTGGGAAGAAGACTGTGGTTGCATTGAGTCACATTGGAAGGTCAGGTGGACCCTTTAATCGGATCCAGCTTAACTTCATAGAGATGCCCAGGTGCAATGGATTGAGGTACATCTTGGTTGCGGTGTGTGTTTTCTCATGGTGGGTGGAAGCTTATCCGACAAGGAGATGTGATAGTCTCACAGTCGCAAAGTTATTGCTTAGGGAGCTCATAACACGTTTCGGATTTCCAACCTCATTGGAGTTGGATAAAGGAACGCATTGCCATAGTGAGCTCATAAGGATGCTTTGTGCTGCCTTACAAGTTGATCAGAGACTGTTTTGTAGCTACAGGCGAGAGGCATTGGGCATTGTGGAGCAAATCAATGGAACTTTCAAGATGAGAATGGCAAAAGTGTGTTCATCCACGTCTTTGAAATGGCCTGATGCGTTGCCCTTGGTGTTGATGAGTATCAGTAGTATTCCCGAAGGAGGACAGGTCTATCGCCCCATAAGATCCTGATGGGGAGGGCGATGTGCTTGCCAGCAGTGCCATCTACAGCTTTGATAAACATCACAGACAAATTGATACTTGATTATTGCAAAGGACTGGCTGACGTAGTCTGTTCTGTGTCTCACCAGGTTGAAGCTGTGAGGGCTCTACCTCGAAGGACCTGTGCCACGATTTTTGTCCGGGTGACTGGGTGTTCGTTCGCAAGCAGGTGAGTAAGAGTTGCCTTGACGCACGCTGGAAGGGTCCCTATCAAGTGATCCTAGTGCCAAATACAGCTGTGAAGTGCGGAGGCCTGCTGAACTGGATACACAACTCCCACACCCTCAGAGTTTCCGAACCCTCGGAAGAACCAGCCCCGTCCCAAGAAGAAAATCCACCTGTGGTTGTGAGGCCAAGGGGGAGGACAAGCCAAGCTGTGAGGGTTGCTGACAAAGCTGGTTGCCCACCAGAGCAAGCTGAGGGGGGTCATGCTACACAAGGCCCAGGTATTGACTCTAAGGGAGATGGTAATGTTGCACGTGATATAAAGTCAGACTCAGCTGAAAGAACTAGTGGGCTAGGTGGTCAGGTGAAGACAAGAAGCGCAGAGTTTGCAGAGGAAACATGACCTGGGAGACAAAGGAGGTTGAATCTAAGATTGGCACCTGAAAGAGATCTTGCTCCTGTGTCTGAGACGTCTGAATCGGAGCTAGGTGATGCAGAACAAGCACAGGGGAATCTGAGAAGGTCAAGAAGGGCAAGGGTGCCTTGTCAGAGAAACACCGCTCCAGAGTGGACTTACTTAGCTACCGATGACAGGAGTAGTGGGGACCTGGAGGCTGAGATCTTCACGAGTAGTCAGCAGGACCCTGGAATTGAAAATTGATGTAGAACTGATAGTTCCTGAATTTGAAATAGAGGGGGTGTTGACAGTGACAATACCCAGACCTCCAGTTTTGAGCAGAGTGCATGTTCTGATTTTGCAAAAATTGTTGTTTCCAACCTTTGGATTTCAGCCACCACCTCAGGAAATTGCAGCTGTTTGTCAAGAAATTTTGCAGCGTGTCATAATTTAAATTAGTTCTGAGCTCATAAGAGACTGTTGAATGAAATGTGAACTGTAAATACTTTGCTTTGAAGAAGATAACTTAGGCCCGAGTGGAAGAAGAATACATTTAGGGAGCTTTCTGTAGAAGAAGAAAGAGGGCTAGGGAAGTGTTTTAAATTGTGTAAATAAAAAGTAAAAGAACGAACTGTGAGTCTATTTCCAGGACTTCAAAGAATTGCATTGAACTGAATAGCAGCAATAAGAGGCAGAGAAAGAGACTTTGTGCAAATCCTCTTGTTGTGCTAAGCCGACAATTGAAAATGGAGTTTGGAAATTTGAATCGTAGGTCTAAGTGGTTAATAGGTACACTTGTAATAGGAGTAATAAATTAGTAATAGCGGTAGTTATTATGGTTTCTGTAAAAATTTCACATGATGCTGAAGTTGGAGAGGTGGAAGGGAAGGGGACAACCACACCTGTTACTTCTAGCACAAAAGAGGGTATCGTAGGCACTGAAAAGGCTATGCTAGACTAGTCGTATGTTACATGTAGATTTGTCTAAAGGTGATTACACGCTTAATGTTTACGCGAAGCTGCTATATGAGTATGTGAATACGATGGATGTGAGAGATTGCTATGTGTGTATGCAGTTTCCTGCGTCTGTGGAGGAAGGTATTCGTTATCATCATCTTCCTTTGACATATGGTATTACATGTTGTTTGTTGCTTAGTATGTTTTATGGTAAGGGACATTAAGAATATTATTTCTCGAACTACGATGCAGTGCTTTCAGAAGTTCCAGCTTATAAGAACCTGAATAAGTATGATTATTATAAGCAAGAAGATAGAGTGGGAAAATATTTCCCACCTACCGTCACACTAGATACAGCTTATGCACATCGTCACAACTTGACATGTTTGTTAACTGACATAGAAAGTACATTTGTAGATCAAGTAGAATATAGACATAAAGCAAGGTGCATTTCCTGTGGCGAGTACGTTTAAACCACAACTTGGCGGCCATCCTTGGGGTTTAGGAAGGATTACAGAAGATTACACCACAGATACGTTGTTATTCAATGCGTCGACGATGTAGTTTGCATTTCAGCAAATGTTATCTGTTTAGTGGTGCAGGGCACACCTCAAATATTTATTATGCTTGTCAATCGGTGATAGGTATCTCTGCATAGCGGTGAACTCTAAGCTTAGAAGATTTTATTTGAAAACAGCTGCGGAGTATGTAGAGGACACGTCAGTACCCTTTGAGGTTTGTAAAATGAATTCAAGTGTCCATGATGATGGCCACACCATTGTGGGGAAACATTTCACTTGTGAACCTACTATTGGCTATGTCTGTCAAAGTGCTTATGTTAATCTATGTGTATTGCTACACCTGCTCAGCATATGAAGAAGAAATGGCTGTTGTAGCCTTACCTATTTTTGTTTTATTTTAAACTGTGATTTACCAATTTTGAGAAAGTTGTTGTTGCTTGATGAACAATTTAGGGTTCAGTTAAAATTTTGGGGATGTTACCCGTGAAGGTGAAAATGCAGAATATTACTGCTCCACCATTTTGTCTGCAAACACCAGATGAACCACAAGTTTTGTGTTCAAAATGGCTAAAGATTTTTTCAATTATAGTAAAGTTTGTCCTAGTAGCATGGCTATGTACAAAAAGGTGGCCCTACTCATTCACTGTTCACTGAGCGTATTCAAAACTATATGAGCGTATGAGCGTTTTCAACACCAGTTCCTGTAAAGATGATAGGGCAATGGAAAAACTGTGGTTGAAAGACAAGCAACCATTGGCTGAGGTGTTATTGACAGCCATGAGAGTGGAACATATGTTGACATCTGTGTCTGAGATTCGTAAAGACACTAAAGGAAAATTGCAAGCCCAAGTTAATGTGGTTAAGCGCCGCAAAGAAAAAGAGAAGGAAAGTGAAGAAACTACTTTCAAATTTAAAGGAACATTTTTCAGATGTGGGATGTATGTTCAAATGACAAATCACAATGGTTGTCTTGCTCAAAAAGCTATATGCAACAGTTGTGGAAGAAAAGGTCATTTTTTTAAGTGTTGCATGTACACATCCCAAGTTAAGCAATCCAATGAGATGAATGAATGTTGTGGTGAAATATTATTTCAACTTGGGGAATGTTTATGCGGTAATCCCAGTGACAGTCTATCTGGAGTGTTCAAATGTTGAGATGCATTTTGATTCATGTTCACGGTTAGCAGTAATTTCTCAAGCGACCTATCAAAGTTTAGAAGGTAACAGCAAAGCTCCTAAAGCTATGGATATGAATCCAGGAGGATATGGAGAGCATACAAATCTCATGTTTGGATATTTCCATGGTTGTGTTGAACGCAGGCATAGAAAGGCAGAAGGATTTATGTATGTGTCAGTAAAAGGGGATAACAACCTTGGCTGGCCCATGCAGAATGATCTGGGTGTTTACCTTGATCCCAATTCTAAACTCCAAGTTCACATTTGTGAGACAAATGCTGGGTGCATGGATGCTGTGGGAAGATTTCCTGAGGTTTTTGAGAAAATAATAGAATATCTTAATTCTTATGTGCATAAGATTAGATTAAATTGAGATACCGACCCATGCATTTCTAAGATTAACTAGCGGAGTTCTCAATCAACAGAAGACTGAGCTGAATAATTTGATTGACCAAGGAGTCATTGATCCTGTTGAGGTGAGTGAGTGGTTGGAACCTATTGTGGTAGCCAAGAAGCCTAATGGTGATGTACGACTATGTGTGGATACTGAGAACACTTAATAGGTTTGTGGTTGTGGATCATCATCCCATTTCCAATATGTTAGAGTTGTCATTGCTGGGCAGAGCCAAGTTTTTCACTACTTCTGCCTATCATCACGTGCATTTATATGATGAATCTCTGGCCCTCACGTCCTTAATCATACCTATGGATATATACACATTTCTGCTCATGCCTTTTGATCTAGTCTCAGCATCATCGGTCTTCCAGAGAGTTATGGAAAATGTGCTAAATGGTATCTCTGGGGTAAAGTGTTATCAGGATGACGTCTTGGTTTTTGGAAGTACATGAAAAGAGCAAGTGCCAAGTACTTTCATGGTTCAAAGTGAATGGCATGAACTTGAGGGCTGAGAAATGCAAGTTTGGTAAGAATGAGAGTGATATTTAGGAAAAGTATTGGCTTCCAATGGTATTGTCTAAAGGTAGAGACCATTTGTAGGATGTCTTTCTCACAGATCAAAGATGAATTTCTCTCATATCTGGGAATTATAGAATTTTATGGACGTTTTGTGGATGGACTTGCTAGTAGTAGAGGAAATAAGGAAGCTGTTGTGATCACCGATGCCAGTTTGAAGGTTTTTGGGTGCTGCCTTGATGCAAAGTGATGGGAGGGAAGGTGCCACCATTGTTTTTGCCATTTGCTTACTAAGAGAACAGGAGAAATGTTATTTGGTCAAAGAAAGGGAGGCACTTGCCATGCATTGGACTTTAAAGACATTTAAGAATTTCTTGTGGGAAGACACATTTGCCATGAGAACATATCATAAAACTTTGCATGGGGATTTTCATGAGAAAGGCGTTGGATTCTGTTTCTTCAAGGATACGGGGCTGGGTAATTGATTTGCAGGAATTTTAATTTGATGCTGAGCACATTCCAGGACCAAGTAATAGTGCTGCAGATAGTTTGTCTAGGCTAGTTGATATGAACTGCAAAGATGAAGAGGAAAGGGACCAAGATGGTTTTATTGAAATGAATGTATGCTCTATAACTGACAGAGTCATTCTGGAGGATGAGTGGAATCAGAAAAAGAAAAATTATGCAGATTTGGTGAATGTGATCACATGTCTGAAAGATGTGTAAAGCAAGGTTAGTAAGGAATGTGATGCGAAACTAAAACCATTCTGGAATGTAAGAGGAAATTAAGCGTGAGTGAAAGACTTTTGGTCCGTTGTACCTATTTGTTCCTCCCTTGTCTTTAAGGGATAGAATTATTGCATTGGGACACAAGGGACATATGGGAATTGTAAAGACAAGAGTGGATCAGACAAGATTAGTGGTGGGCAGGATTAGATGTTAAGGTGGAAAGAAAAGTACAAGATTGTTCAGCATGTTGCAGTAATGACAAAATCCTAAAGCCACATAAAACACATATGCAAAGGAGAAAGTTACCTGAAAGTCAGTTGGAAGAGATTGCTACAGATTTACTCGGTCCAATTCAGGGAGCACATGCAACACATCACCTGTTCGTATTAGTACATCTCTATTCCAAGTGGCCAGAAGTAAAATATATAGAAGATATCAGTTCTAAGAGTGTCATAAGATTCTTAGGTAATACATATTTCCCCTGGGTGGATGTTGTGGCAGAAAGGGTTTATGGATGACCTAGGTAGTGATGTATGAAAAGAGAGTGAGTGATTGTGCCAAGAAAAAAGAAAATCCCTGTATGATATAACATTTTCTAAGTCTTCAGATTTTAAAGTTGGTGACCTTGTTTAGATCAAAACACCTATTTGATGTGCAACTTGGTCTAAATAATACATGCCCAAAATATGTGGTGAAAGTTTGCAAAAATGCTGTAAAAATGAAGGATAATACTTTTGAAATCTGAGCAGGTTTTCTAGATGTCCTTCATGACTTGCCATCCAAAAAGGGTGGTGAGACTCTTGAATCAGGAAGGGTGCCTGCGGTTGATGATGTTCAATAAGATAATTCTGCAAACAGAAGAAGTTTGAGAGTTATATGCAAGTAGGCCTATCTGAAAGAATATGTTTGAACTCATTCTGTAAGTTTGGTGTTTGGCTACAAAAGGAGTTTGTTATATATACAATTTGTTTTTTTTGTTCATGTTTAAGATGATTTCAATGTTATATTGTTTTTTTGTAAAGTTTATCTTTAAACTTTGTTCAGTTTAATGGTGTGGCAAGACTTACTCCATTTGCAAAGAAGATTAATACCCGTATAATAAAGGAAGAAGTGGGATTTCTTGGAATGTTGGTGTCACAGGTTCTGCCTGCTGCCTGGAGGGTTCTGGATTGGCAGTTGGTGATTGGCACTAATGGATGAAGTTCGGCTAATAAACATCTTACCTTTCCAAATTTGTCTTCTATGTGATCTTATTTGGTGGACCTCATACAGACTTTGAGAGGAAAGAGACTGGGAAGAAAATGACAGGGGCTCTGGCCTGAAAATTTTTGCTGGAGCTGCTTTTGGTTCCCAATCCAGCACTGAGAGTTTTTGCAGCTAAATTTGAGGTTTGCAGGGCATTCTGGGTGAGGAAACGTTGGGGGATCCACGCAAGCCATACCTCCCTGGAATCCCCCGGGTGTCTAGTTTTCAGAAATGTGTGGGTTTGGTAGGTTCCCCTAGGTGGCCGCCGAGCACCGGGTCAAAAACCCAGTTGACCCCCCTTGCAAAACCAGGTCGTTTTGAGGAAGGCAATTTTCATGTCGCCTCAATACGTTTTGGGCCCTTGCCTGTTGTGGGTACTTGGGCCTCCCACACGAGTGAGGCACCGTTTTTATCGGGAGACCCGGGGGAACGCTGGGTGGTAGGAAATTTGTGTCAGCCCGGTGATGCCACAACTTTCCCGCACAAAAATGTGTGAAAAAGGTGATTTTTTCAGCTAAATTTGAGGTTTGTATGGCATTCTGGGTAAGGAAACATTGGGGGATCCACGCAAGCCATACCTCCCTGGAATTCCCCGGGTGTCTAGTTTTCAGAAATGTGTGGGTTTGGTAGTTTCCCCTAGGTGGCTGCCGAGCACCGGGCCAAAAACCCATGTGACCCCCCTTGCAAAACCAGGTCGTTTTGAGGTAGGCAATTTTCATGTTGCCTCAATACGTTCTGGGCCCTTGCCTGTCGCGGGTACTTGGGCCTCCCACACGAGTGAGGCACCGTTTTTATTGGGAGACCCGGGGGAACGCTGGGTGGTAGGAAATTTGTGTCAGCCCGGTGATGCCACAACTTTCCCACACAAAAATGTGTGAAAAGGGTGAAATTTTCAGCCAAATTTGAGGTTTGCAGGGCATTCTGGGTAAGGAAACTTTGGGGGATCCACGCAAGCCATACCTCCCTGGAATCCCCCGGGTGTCTAGTTTTCAGAAATGTGTGGGTTTGGTAGCTTCCCCTAGGTGGCCGCCGAGCACCGGGCCAAAAACCCAGGTGACCCCCCTTGCAAAACCAGGTTGTTTTGAGGTAGGCAATTTTCATGTCGCCTCAATAAGTTTTGGGCCCTTGCCTGTCGCAGGTACTTGGGCCTCCCACACGAGTGAGGCACCGTTTTTATCGGGAGACCCGGGGGAACGCTGGGTGGTAGGAAATTTGTGTCAGCCCGGTGATGCCACAACTTTCCCACACAAAAATGTGTGAAAAAGGTGATTTTTTCAGCTAAATTTGAGGTTTGCAGGGCATTCTGGGTAAGGAAACGTTGGGGGATCCATGCAAGTCATACCTCCCTGGAATCCCCCGGGTGTCTAGTTTTCAGAAATGTGTGGGTTTGGTAGGTTTCCCTAGGTGGCCGTCAAGCCCGGGGCCAAAAACTCATTGGACCCCCTTTGCAAAACCAGGTTGTTTTGTGATAGGTAATGTTGATGTCTCCTCAATAGGTTTTGGGCCCTTGCCTAACGTGGGCACTAGGCCTACCCACGCAAGTGAGGTACCATTTTTCTCTGAAGACTTTGGGGAACGCAGGGTGGGTGGAATTTTTTGGACCCACACAGATTCCAGAACTTTCCACCACAGAAATGTGAGGAAAATGTGTTATTTTGGACACATTTTTAGGTTTGCAATGGATTCTGGGTAACAGAACCTGGTGAGAGCCAGTGAAGTCACCCCATCCAGGATTCCCCTTGGTGTCTAGTTTTAAATAATGTACAGGTTTGCTAGGTTTGCCTACGTGCCAACTGCGCTAGGGCCCAAAATCCACAGGTATGCACATTGCTAAAAAAAATCCGGAGAAAAATCCGGAGCCCAGTGGCCTTTCTGCTGCCCTGGGGGGGAATCGTGATCTGCCCCTAAAGGGGCAGAAAGACTGTGGCTATTTTTTGTGGGGGTGGGGGCATTGGTATGACCATTTTGAGCAGCCCCCACCCCCACGCATAAAAAAAGCCTGCGTACTCGCTGGCGCCTAGTGGGCTTTCGGGGCCACTGCCACCAGCTGCCCTCCCAGGGGGGGCAGAAAGACTGGAATTTCTCTGGGGGTGGGGTGGGGTATTGTCATGCCCATTTTGGGGAGCCCCTACCCCTACACTAATAAAACAAAAAAATCCATGGTTTCTAGTGGGCATTCTGCGCCCCCAGAGGGGGCCAGATTGGGGGCTACAGCTCCCATCTGCCTCCTGGAGGGCATAAAGACTGTCATTTTTGTGGGGGGGAGGGTGGGGGCATTGGCGTGGCCGTTTCGGGCAGCCCACAACCTAAAAACAATTGCGCAAAAAAAATCCCTGGTGTTTAGTGGGCTTTCTGCCCCCCCGAAGCCCCATCTGCCCCCCGGGGGGGCAGAAAGACTGTAATAATTGGGGGGTGGGGTGGGGGCATGAGCCAGCCCGTTTTGGGCAGCCCTCACCCCTGTTGTTTTTTTTTTAATTCCCTGGTATCTAGTGGTCTTTTTGCCCCCAATGCAGATGGGGCCAATGCCCCATCTGCCCCCCAGGGGGGCAGAAAGGCTGTAATTATGGCGGGTGGGTGGGGGCATTGGCGTGCCCGTTTTGGGCAGCCCCCACCCTAAACAAAAACTGAAAACAAATCCCTGGTGTATAGTGGGCTTTTTGCCCCCCCGAAGGGGCAGATTAGGGGCCAATGCCCCATCTGCCCCCCGGGGGGGCAGAAAGACTGTGATAATTGGGGGGGTGGGGTGGGGGCATGGGCCTGCCCGTTTTGGGCAGCCCCCACCCCTATTTTTATTTTTTTGAAAATTCCCTGGTGTCTAGTGGGCTTTTTGCCCCCCCCCGGGGGGCAGATTGGGGGCAAAAAGACTAAGTAATGCCACAATTATTTGGGGGAGCAAAGGCCCTTGCCCAAGGGGCCGCTCCCCCCTCCCTGGTGTCTAGTGGGTGGATCCCTGCTTGGGGATCGCCCTCCTGTGAGATTCTCCCCTTTCCAACGATACCTCTCCCGTTTTTCACGCCGATTGTTCCTGGGCTTCCATATTATGATTGCATCATTTCTGTTGTCATGCTTTCTGTACAAATGTACAAGTTGCAATGTCAATCCAACTGTTCATTAATTCAGTCACTTGGACGGCATATATTGCTCCTATCCAAGAAGTGCTCCATAAAATCACCTGTTCCACGGTTCAGACCATGATACGTCTAATCTCCGATGTACGGAGATTAGACGTGTCATGGTCTGACATTCCAACTTGTACATTTGTACAGAAAACATGACAACAGAAATGATGCAATCATAATATGGAAGCCCAGGAATAATCGGCGTTCATTCGCTTAAAGCCTTGAGAAAGCCCAGACGGGGCGAAACGTACGTCGGCTGCTGCTGCTCACTAATGGCTGTGAAATAAAACAAAGTGAACAAGAAGAATCTGATTCTAGAGTTCTTCACCAAAATACACAAAAGGGAATCACGAATATACTTCATTGAAGGAAGAATGATCAATTCTATTCAAAGACTGATCGGTTACGATTCAAACAATTGTTACGACGAGGTGTGCTTCGGTGTATTTTTTCTGTATAATGAATAAAGACATCAACACCAACCATCTTGTCTCATGTGGGTTCCTTAGCTTGGACACGACAGTAAGGTATAGGTAGTTTGTAAAAGAATGGAACTTTGTTCAATGTGAGAATAAATACGTGTGTCTGACGCTAGCAGCAGAACCTGTTGGAAGATTATTTGTGTCCAAGGCGGAGACACTAACCTCTGCAGAAACTGTGGCTCTAAAACACGTTTAAAGGACTTGGACCAATGCAGTTTTTTTTTCCATAGCTTGTTATCACTGCAGCCTGCATGCGTCACACTCTCGCGTCATTTCGTCAAGTCCGTGGGGCTTGTCTGATCTCCTTCCTTTGACGGTGCCGCCGGATGAAAGCACACCTTGTTAGAGTTTACCCACGAGTGGGCCCTGTTGTGTTTATCCTTGTAGGGAAAGTGGGAGGCGAGGACAAAAAATACATCACCGAGGACAATGCCTGGCTTTAACGCAAGCTGGGAATGGGAGCAGCCTCGCGCTATGACAGCGGCACCCTACAATGTGTGTTGTTTTTTTGGCTGCTGTACTACAATTAATTAGTTATCCCTTTGTACTTATGATTGTTGCTTCTACGCCTACGACTACCCACTTCTTGTAACCAACACGGGGCCCTTTATGAGTTGGCCAGAAACAGGAGGGTGAGATACTGGGACTGAAGTTCTAGTTCCCTCCAGGCGAGATACAGGTCTTTTTCTAGGCCTGTGTGAAAGTTTCATTTTGATGGAATAATTTTGTGTAATTTCACGAATTTTGCGTTACGCGTGTTGAGAGAAATTCCAGAAATGATGCAATTACGCCATGTGTTGTAGTCGCAGCGCATTTGCCACAAAAATAAATGTAGCTGGAGAGCATTGAAAGAACACGAACAACCAGAATGCGAGTGGCTGTTTTTCCCTGAAACTTATGTTTTCCCCTCTATTTTTGCATGAGAATGCGTTCTCCTGTCCATAATAGATGCAAGGACGCATTTCAAGTTGAACTATAGTGCTACATGACGATGTTGCGTGATTCTGCCTAGTAATTTGTCTAGAAAATAGCGTAAGTATACAAAAGCAATTTACGCAAATTTCTCACACTCCGAGTGATTACAAGGAAAGGGACCCAGAAAAAAGTGAAACAGGAAAGATTCGAAATGGGTCAAATACCACACGCATTTCTCAATTCTGGACCCTCTTCCTCTGGCATTTCCTCCTTCTTTTAGCAGAAGGAAGATGTAGTGTTAGGTTTTACTGGGTGCATTTCTATCTCCTGTGGAGATATCTCTATGCATGACATTGTGTGACATTGTTTCTAGGTCAACCAGGGCAGAGTGACACACTTTAATGTACAGAAAACCTCCTGCCTTTACACTGAGTCTAAAAGCCTGTGCTACAAGGCACTGATACATAGTGCCCTTATCAGCAGAAGCCAGATCACTTAAAATGTTATTAACGTCCTGTGTCTCCGATAGTTTTCTTATTAAGCAGGTACTCCCATATTGCTCGTGTGAGGATATCTGGCTTTTATTAGTGATTGCTATAATGAAGAATAAACACTCATTTTAGGGCTTATGTTTATAGAAATTCTTCCTTACAACCTGCTTGATTTAAACAGAAATACTACAAATCATTAGAAGTCAGTTATGCCTTGAGCTGTTCCTAATTTTAGTAGCTTCTAGCTGTTTATCAACACGTGCACCCTCAAGTTTTCAATAAATATTGTTTAAAACATACACTGTGGCTTGTGATCTTGGGTCAAATGTTGTATGGTGTCACTTCCTGTGATATCATCATGGGTCTAATTATGTAACATCCACATCACCACTGGCATTGGTGAATTAACGCCACCGAAATTGAATGGCTCATTCCCATTGGATTTGAGTATTTTATTTCAGTCATTGACCATAAAAGTCACAGTTTGATAGAGCAATACATATAACTAGGGGTGGGCGGAATTTGCGAAAGTGACTTTCGCAAATTATCGCGAAAATGTTACAAATCTCCGCAAACACGCGGAAATATCGCGAAGATGCGGAAGTTTTTTTCCCGCCCGTTGGCGGTGTTTTCTGCATGGTCGCGACTCGCCAACTTACCCATGCGGTTGTGTGCGGGCGCGGCCATCTTGTTTTCACTCTTCTCGCGGTGCATGATCGCGAGAAGAAAGACGTGATCGCGCGACCAATGACATTACTGTGGGCGCGAACTGTCGCGAGACAGCGCAAATGGCTACCAATAATCCAACATCTCGTGGAGAACGTGACCGGACCGGGAAAACTTGTCGGCGAGCGCGAGGATTCAGGTAGGCGATCGCGCGCGCGTGAGAATGTATTATTTTACCGCGCGAACAAGAAACAAATTATCTCTAAGCTGCGGAATGCGGTAATTTTCGTGCTCTCCGTGGAACGCGAAAATGTCAAATTATCGCAATTTCCACGAGCGGAACGGAAATTTAGCCCAGGCCTACATAAAACCAATGGCTAATACATTAATTAAAAACAGTTCAATAAAATATACTTGTAAGACACAAGAACAAGAATACAATAAGTACCAAGAAAGTAAATAAAGACATATGATAACATTATTTGCTAAAAGTAATCATATACAGAATGAAAAAAGTTCATTACTTCAGTGGCACTCAAGATGTGCACACGGGCTAAAGTAGGTCACATTACTGAAAACCAAATCAACTGAGGCTAAATTACAGAAACATTTAGTGAAAGTACTTCAGAGGTTACTAATGTCAAATTGCTAGGAATTAGGTTTGGTTTAACTAGTGTTTATTTAATGGTGTTCTTTTGGCTGCAGCTGATTTGAGAAAGTCCTATCCAGTAATGGCAGATTTCGGCCAGATGTTCTCTAAAAACTTAACAATTGAAAAAACAATGCATGGGGTGTTGTCAACCCTGCAATTCTCAGAGTAACCCTGAACTGGCGAACAACTAGAAAATGAAATAGAGGGGCAATCCAACCCTTAGGCTGTTTGGAATAGTTGGGGAAAAAACAACAGATGGGCGTCGGTCTCAACACACCTCTTGCATGCTTGGCAGAATTTACTGCCCCCAATATAACATGGGTTTGAGGCCCACTAGAGAAGAGATAGACCGAATGCCTAGATCATGCTTAAAGATCAATGGAGTACTTTGGATAATTTAAGGGTCGCCCTCAAAAACTTGGTTTCGGATACCCGCAGTTCATCAGTGTTGCTGTGACCCCAAAGTTCTACGTCATACACAGCAGTTGCTGCTGTTTTAGCTCTCCACACTTCCAAGAGGGAAGAAATGGGGTGGAAGGAGGTGTTGTTTGCAAATCTTAAAATAGTGCTGTGAGAAGCTGGGTCAGTCTATGGTGCTCACTTAGGTAAGTGTAACTCCCTGCACTAACCCGGGCGACCCTTATGTTGATTTTAGGGGTTTAGATAACCATAGAAAGCTCTCTAAGTGGTATCTGTGGATAGCAGCCTTCAGACTTAATCTAGGAGGAGTGCAAAGCAGCTCGGTTTACCAATATCTAATCCTTTAGTATAGGCTAACCGAAAAAGAACCACACAGTGCACTTATAAAAAATCGATGTTTATTACAATAGCTCACAAACAAGTTATCCTATCTCCTACCTGGAGGTGATCGCAATGCACACGATACTTTGGACCATATATCAAAAGAGTGGAACGCGAACCACGACCTAAGTAGAGACTGGACCCAGGAGACGTAGAAGAGTCGGGGACCCAAGGAACCACCCCAGGTGATAGTCTAGGAACCCCCAATGGTTGGGCGAGAAGAGGATACCCAACCGTGTACTCAATATGGGTCAACGGGTATCTCGCGGTTGCATTCTTACCACAGAAGGATGAAAGAGTCTGTTGGAACCCAGAAGTGAGTTCAAGTCAAAGAGTACCTGAAAGCAGAGGGGGCAGAGTATATGCCACACTTGGATGTCCAGGAGGCATGGAAGACAAAGGCAACTCAAGTTCAATAAAGCAAGTTAGGTGAGAAGGCTTCATGTTTAGGGGCGAGCGGAGAACTCCGCTCCACCCACGGAGTGTGCAGAGATTTGCCTTTCCCGCGTTCCGCGGAGAACGCAAATCTCGGCACACTCGGCAGCAGAGCCGAGTTGGCCAGCCCCCGTTTCCACCCCCCCTATTAACAATTATTTCTACAATAATTAAAAGTAAATAAAAAAAACACTTACCTGTACTGCAGCATCCCCGGGCTGCCCTCCTCCTCTTCCTCGCTGTCTCTGGTAATCCTTGCAAAAACTGCGAATGCACGTGCGCCCACACATTTCTCGCAAGAGCGATAGTTGGAAAATCAACAGAGGTGCAGGAAAGGCGCAGGGCAACAGAGAAACTGATGAGGCAAAACAAAGAATAGTGAGGCTGGTAGAGAAATGTAGGAGTGGGGGGTGAAAAGCTCGAGAAGAACATGGAGTGTTGAGAAATTAGCGGATGAAATGGGGAAAGCAATACACCGGGGGCAAAAGACAAGGAACTGAGGGGCCGCAGATGAACAGCAACAGTAGAGCGGGGATGGGTGGCAGAGCATGAGGAAGGGAAGTGAAAAGACAAAGAGACAAGGGAGGTACAAATGCACAAACCAAGCACACAAGGGGGCGATAGCAGGTGTCATATAAACTGACAATTGAACTAGCAGGCGATGCTGAGATAATATGGTCTCTCAGTGCATCATTTAAAAACCCAAATTCTCCTCTAAATAGAATGTTTGAGTAATGTGAGAATCACAGAAGTGATACAGGGAAGTGTGGCATATATTGAAACTATGAAACACAGCCGCGAATACATCTATGGCCAACACATGTCAATGGACATTTTCCTTCCTTCTTGGATACTTGCCAAAACATCCGAACACTGCATATTTTCCAGGTTCCCAGTGAACGCTGCTGGATTATCTGTCTCTTTTTCCACATTACATTCATTAGTCCGAAAAGACAAACATAAGAATACTATGTAACAAAGCAACAATATTGCCAGTATAACAGTAAGCTATTTCTTTACTCTCTAGTTTCCTCAAATGCCATTTTGAGAACTCTAATACCTTCGGTTCGAGTTCGCGCTATATAAAACTGATTAAAATGTTTTTATTGAAATCTCTACATTTACGTAATATATAATTAACCGCCACAATGGGTGAAGCACAAACGCATTCCCACATTTCACATTTGTTGGAGTAGACACAGCACTAATTAAATTTTAAGTTTCATTTTCCACACTTACACTGCTTGGAACACACCTTTGCATTGCCAGTTTCCTCAAATGCAAGGTGTGCAAATCATTATTATATGTGCCAGCTTTACCATAGTCCCAGAAAGTAAAGCACCGTTGCCAAACAACCTGTGTTCTACCTCCCTCCCTCCAAATCTATAGTCTGGTTGCTGGTGCAGCTGAACACAACAGCAGGTATCTAGGGGGTGGTTGATGTTGATAACTCATGAGCCGCCATCATGGTTTATGACAGCTTTGACTACTGTCCAACTCCAGGCCAAAGGCACTGGCATCCTTCTGAATCCTGTCCCTCATGCCAGTTCGCCCTGGTGTAGGCCTCTCTCTCTACAGTGCACACACCGTAGAAGGCGCAGTTTCACAGGTAGCTTTCTTTCATCCCTGTAGAACCATGCTGCTTGTTCACCCTGGTGCCATATTTCTCCACTCAGTGAGACTGTCTCTGCCTCAGGTATGTATGCTCTGCAGTGAAAGCTCAGGGGGCATTGGCTAATGAAGTGAAAGATCATTGTTTTGGGTTGGCTGGCCTGTGACTGAACGTGAGTAGGCAAGACATATTTTCAAGGCTGAATGGACAGCCCATCCGCCCAGGCCAGAAATCATAAACCGCAGGCCTCGTCTACTGAGAATTTTCCCCAATAGTGCATGCTTCAGACTTGAATTGTGCACACCCAGCAGTTGCTGCTTTCCGCAGGAGCCATCCTTTACAATGCTGCCTTTAAAACAGAATGCCTTTACCATGCATTCTTTGCCACACAATACCTTTGCCATGCAATCACACAATTAATTTACCATGCACGCCTTTACCATGAATATGCCTTTATAACATATGCCATGCTTTTTGTTCATGGTGTGTGGCTACAGTTTTCGTACCACTGTGCTCTGAAGTGTGCCACTTATAGTCTTTTTGGGACCGGAAAGATGATATAATTGAAAGTTATAACTATAACTTTGAAATGTTAAAGGTTTGTACAGTTTTAGTTGATTTTCTATTGTAATAATAAATAACGTCTTTCTAACTATCACTAAGTTTTAACCTTTGTGTTTTTAATTGAAATTCAAATGTTTTTTATTTTTGAATAACATTTTTGTTCAAATCATAGAGTGGACTGTCGTCAAGTACAGGAGTGACATAGAGTAGAATAACGTAGAGTGGAGTGGTGTAGAGTGGCGTAGTGTCAAGTGGCGTACAGTGTAATAGCATAGAGTGGAGAGGTGTACAGTGGAGTAGCGAACAGTTGAGGGGCATACAGTGGAGTGGTGTAGAGTGGAATACCGTAGAGTAGAGTGGTATACAGTGGAATGGCATAAAGTTGAGTGGCGTAGAGTGGAGTGACATAGAGAGGAGTGGTATATCGTTGAATACCATTCAGTGGAGTGGCGTACAGTGGCATAAAGTTGAGAGGCATAGAGTGTAATAGCACAGTGTAGAGTGGTGTAGAGGGGAGTTACATCGAGTGAGTGGCATAGAGTTGAGTAGAGTACAGTATAGTAGTGTAAATTGGAGTGGTGTAGACTAAAATACTGTAGAGTGGAGTGGCATACATTTAAGTGGCTTAAAGTGGAGTGGCATTCAGTGGAGTGGAGTAGAGTAGAGTGGCGTACAGTGGAATAGCGTTGAGTAATGTGGCATAGAGTGGAGTGGCATAGAGTGACCTCTGACCCTCTGGGCCGGTCACACCACCTCGCTCCGCGCACACTCCCTGTGGGTGTGCCCAGGCTGCCACGACCCCGCCGCTACCCGCAGCTGTGCTCCTGACCTCTGATGAGGTCTCAACCTCCGTAGCGCAGCGCCGCTTCTCCTGCTGTCTGTTGCCTCTCCCCTGGTGCCCGCTCCGTGACCTGTCTCCTGTGTATTGTGCCTTGTGTCCCCTCTGAATATCGCTGTTTCCTCTGCTGCCCTTCTGTGCCCAGCCTTTGCCCCCTTACTTGTCCTGTTTTCTGTTGGCCGCTGTTCCCTTGCTGTGCCCCCGCCGCGTTTCCCGCCACCTCCCCGCTCCCCGCCGCTGCCCCCCTGCGGCCCCGCCCCCTTCCACCAGAGAGCCTTCCCATTCGCCGCCCCGCTCCCGCCTCCCAGCTGCTCCTCCCTCCCACTGGACCTTATAGGGAGGAGTGCACGCAGTGGTGGGCAGTGACCTCTGACCCTCTGGGCCGGTCACACCACCTCGCTCCGCGCACACTCCCTGTGGGTGTGCCCAGGCTGCCACGACCCTGCCGCTACCCGCAGCTGTGCTCCTGACCTCTGGTGAGGTCTCAACCTCCGTAGCGCAGCGCCGCTTCTCCTGCTGTCTGTTGCCTCTCCCCTGGTGCCCGCTCCGTGACCTGTCTCCTGTGTATTGTGCCTTGTGTCCCCTCTGAATATCGCTGTTTCCTCTGCTGCCCTTCTGTGCCCAGCCTTTGCCCCCTTACTTGTCCTGTTTTCTGTTGGCCGCTGTTCCCTTGCTGTGCCCCCGCCGCGTTTCCTGCCACCTCCCCGCTCCCCGCCGCTGCCCCCCTGCGGCCCCGCCCCCTTCCACCAGAGAGCCTTCCCATTCGCCGCCCCGCTCCCGCCTCCCAGCTGCTCCTCCCTCCCACTGGACCTTATAGGGAGGAGTGCACGCAGTGGTGGGCAGTGACCTCTGACCCTCTGGGCCGGTCACACCACCTCGCTCCGCGCACACTCCCTGTGGGTGTGCCCAGGCTGCAACGACCCCGCCGCTACCCGCAGCTGTGCTCCTGACCTCTGGTGAGGTCTCAACCTCCGTAGCGCAGCGCCGCTTCTCCTGCTGTCTGTTGCCTCTCCCCTGGTGCCCGCTCCGTGACCTGTCTCCTGTGTATTGTGCCTTGTGTCCCCTCTGAATATCGCTGTTTCCTCTGCTGCCCTTCTGTGCCCAGCCTTTGCCCCCTTACTTGTCCTGTTTTCTGTTGGCCGCTGTTCCCTTGCTGTGCCCCCGCCGCGTTTCCCGCCACCTCCCCGCTCCCCGCCGCTGCCCCCCTGCGACCCCGCCCCCTTCCACCAGAGAGCCTTCCCATTCGCTGCCCCGCTCCCGCCTCCCAGCTGCTCCTCCCTCCCACTGGACCTTATAGGGAGGAGTGCACGCAGTGGTGGGCAGTGACCTCTGACCCTCTCGGCCGGTCACACCACCTCGCTCCGCGCACACTCCCTGTGGGTGTGCCCAGGCTGCCACGACCCCGCCGCTACCCGCAGCTGTGCTCCTGACCTCTGGTGAGGTCTCAATCTCCGTAGCGCAGCGCCGCTTCTCCTGCTGTCTGTTGCCTCTCCCCTGGTGCCCGCTCCGTGACCTGTCTCCTGTGTATTGTGCCTTGTGTCCCCTCTGAATATCGCTGTTTCCTCTGCTGCCCTTCTGTGCCCAGCCTTTGCCACCTTACTTGTCCTGTTTTCTGTTGGCCGCTGTTCCCTTGCTGTGCCCCCGCCGCGTTTCCCGCCACCTCCCCGCTCCCCGCCGCTGCCCCCCTGTGGCCCCACCCCCTTCCACCAGAGAGCCTTCCCATTTGCCGCCCCGCTCCCGCCTCCCAGCTGCTCCTCCCTCGCTCCGCCCCCCCACTCTCCTCTTATGGCAGAGTGGCAAACGCGCAGCGTTGACGCGCAGCGGGCGCGCCGTTTGTGCGCCGAAGGTGCGCCAAAGGTAAGCCAGTCTGCGCCCGTCCGCACCAAGACCGCGCCGAGCGCCAGACCCCCTGGCTCCCGCCGTCGCCAACCCACCCGCCTGACCTACGACGTCACCAACCTCTTCGCACTCAACATCGGCCGGATCCAGGGCTGCTACCGGGCCACCCCGAGACGGACCTACGGACCCTTCAGCTGCCATGCCTGCAAGCTCACCTGCATCCGGACCTGCACTACACCCTCACCTGCCAAGAAGAGCACCAACATCAACCACCTGAAGTGCATCCTTCTCAACACCCGATCCGTCCACAGACACGCCGTCCAACTCAGGAACCTCCTCGACACCACATCTCCAGACGTCGCCTTCCTCACGGAAACCTGGATGAACGTCTCCTCAGCTCCCGACATCGCCATCCCGGACGGATACAAGATCACCCGGAGAGATCGCGTCGCCAACCAGACTGGAGGAGGCATCGCCATAGTCCACAAGAACACCATCCACATCACAACCACCACCGACGACACCCTCAAAACCGCCGAACACATGCACCTCCAGATCCACACCGATCCCAAGACCACCCTCAGAGGCACCCTCATCTACAGACCCCCGGGCCCACGCACACAATTCAGCGAAGATTTCGCCGACTTCATCAGCCCGCACGCCCTCCCCTCCACCGACTACATCCTCCTCGGGGACCTCAACTTCCACCTGGAGAACAACAACGACCGCAACACCACCACCCTGCTGGACAACCTCGCCAACCTCGGTCTCAAGCAGCTGGTGACCACCCCCACCCACTACGCCGGACATACACTCGACCCCGTCTTCTCTTCCAGCAAGGACATCGTCTTCAGCCACGCCACCGGCCTCCACTGGACGGACCACAGCTGCATCCACTTCAGCTTCAGAAGGAACACGACCCACCACCACCAACAACAGGCCGCACGCAGAAGCTGGAACAAGATCACTGCCGATCAGCTCGCCGCATCCCTGAGCCAGGACCCCCCCGTATGCTCAGCGAACCCCAGCCAGGCCGCCAGCAACCTCACGAGGTGGATCAGCAGATGCGCCAATGACCTTGCCCCCCTGAGGACCCCACCCAGTAGACCCGGCAGTAAGAAAGCACCATGGTTCACCGACGAACTCAAGAGCTCCAAGAAGAACTGCCGAGCCCTCGAGAGAACCTGGCGCAGAGACCCAACACCAGACAACATGACCACCCTCAAACTCGCCACTCGAAAACACCACCAACTGATCCACGCCACCAAGAAAACTGCATTCAAGGAACGACTGGACAACAACGCACACAACAGCAAGGAACTCTTCAACATCGTCAGAGAGCTCTTCAACCCCAACGCCGGCAACAACGACATCACCCCATCACAAGACCTCTGCAACTCCCTCGCCGCCTACTTCCACAACAAGATCGCAGACATACACAACAGCTTCAGCACAGAGCCGACGAACCCCACGACCGCAACGGCACCCCCCACCACCATCCTCCACGCCTGGAACCAGATCAACACCGAAGAAACGCAACGCACAATGAACTCCATCCACTCCGGATCCCCAACCGACCCCTGCCCCCACCACATCTACAACAAGGCCGACACCATCATTGCACCCCACCTACGAGACATCATCAACACCTCCTTCGACACCGCTACCTTCCCGGAGAGCTGGAAGCACGCCGAACTCAGCGCTCTACTGAAGAAACCAGCAGCAGACCCCACCGACCTCAAAAACTACCGCCCCATCTCGCTCCTCCCGTTTCCAGCCAAAGTCATCGAGAAGACCGTCAACAAGCAGCTGGCCACCTTCCTCGAGACGAACGGATCCCTCGACATTACGCAGTCTGGCTTCCGGGCCAACCACGGCACCGAGACCGCCCTCATCGCAGCCACGGATGACATCCGAGCCCTGCTCGACAACGGGGAGACCGCGGCCCTCATCCTCCTGGACCTCTCCGCGGCATTCGACACTGTCTGCCACCGCACCCTAGTGCAGCGCCTCGACAGCGTCGGAATCCAAGAGAAGGCGCTAGAATGGATCATCTCCTTCCTTGCCGGAAGGACACAGAGAGTCCGCCTCCCCCCGTTCAGATCAGAAGCCACCGAAGTCATCTGCGGCGTCCCCCAAGGCTCCTCGCTCAGCCCCACCCTCTTCAATGTCTACATAAGCCCCCTCGCGGCCATCGCACGCCAACACAACCTCAACATCATTTCGTACGCCGACGACACCCAGCTGATCCTCTCCCTCACCAACGACCCCGCCACAGCCAGAGCCAACCTACACGAAGGGATGAAAGATGTAGCCGAATGGATGAAGAACAGCCGCCTGAAACTAAACGCAGATAAGACGGAAGTCCTCATCCTGGGATCATCACCCTCCGCCTGGGACGACTCCTGGTGGCCCCCCGCCCTGGGCAGCGCACCCAAACCTTCGGACCACGCACGCAACCTGGGCTTCATCCTGGACTCCTCCCTCTCATTGACCAGACAAGTCAACGCCGTCTCCTCGTCGTGCTTCAACATTCTGCGCATGCTTCGAAAGATCTTCCGGTGGATCCCCACCGAGACCAGGAAGACGGTTACACAGGCCCTCGTCACCAGCCGACTGGACTACGGCAACGCCCTATACGCCGGAACGACTGCCAAACTCCAGAAGAGACTCCAGAGGATCCAGAACGCCTCAGCAAGACTCATCCTCGACATCCCCCGACACAGCCACATCTCCGAACACCTGAGAAACCTGCACTGGCTCCCAGTCAACAAGAGAATAACGTTCCGACTCCTCACCTACGCACACAAAGCCCTACACAACCAAGGCCCGAGATACCTGAACAACCGCCTCAGCTTCTACACACCCACACGCCAGCTTCGCTCGACCAACCACGCCCTCACCGCCGTCCCCCGCATCCAAAGAGCCACCATGGGAGGAAGATCCTTCTCCTACCTGGCCGCCAAGACATGGAACTCCCTCCCGACCCACCTCCGACAGACGCAAGACCACCTCGCCTTCAGAAAGCAACTCAAGACCTGGCTGTTCGAGCAGTAGCGGACCCCCCCCCCCCTCCCCAAGCGCCTTGAGACCCTCCGGGTGAGTAGCGCGCTATACAAATGCCTTGATTGATTGATTGATTGAGAGTGGAATAGCGTAGAGTGGATTGGCAGAGCGTGAAATGGTGTAGAGTTAAGTAGCATACAGTGGAGGGGCGCACAGTGATGTAGAGTCAAGTGGCATAGAGTGGAATAGCGTAGAGTGGAGTGGTATAGAGTGAAGTGGCGTAGAGTGAAATAGCATAGAGTGAAATAGCTTAGACTGCAGTGGTGTAGAGTGGTGTACAGACTAGTGGCATAGAAATGAATAGCGTAGAGTGGAGTGGCATAGAGAGGAATAGCATACAATGGAAGGGCATAGATTAGCAAGAGTGGAATAGAGTAGAGTGGAGTGGCAGAGAGTAGATTGGCCTACAGTTACGTGACAAAGAGTGTAATAGCATAGAATGGAGTGGCATAGAGTGGAGTGGTGCAGAGTGGAACAGCGTAGAGTGGAGGGGCATACACTGGAGTTGCTTAGAGTGAAGTGGTGTACAGTAGTGTGGCATAGAGTGAGGTTGCGTAGATTTGAATAGCGTAGAGTGGCGTCACATAGAGTGGAGTGGCATACAGAGTCAAGTGGCATAGGGTGGCTCAATGGTTAGAGCGGCAGACCCTGATGCAGAGGTCTGGCCCGGGACCCGGGTTCAATTCCCCGCCACGGCGGGTCTTGGGCTCAAAAAAATTCCACGGACCTGACAATTCTCGCCTCGGTGCCTATTCCAATCATGGAGTCCCACTCTGCAACTCTGGGCAATAGCTTGCTTAATTTCCACAACAGCCCCCACAACGCTAAGGGTGCCTGGCCTCCACCTTGGGGGTGCCCAGGAGTGGACACCTCACAGGGAAAGCCGGATGGGTTCCACAGCGGTATTCGTACAAGCGCCTTGAGACCCTTGCGGGTGAGTAGTGCGCTATACAAGTATCAATTTACATTTACATATAGAGTGAAGTGGCGTAGAGTTGAGTGTTGTACAGTGGAATAGTGTAGAGTTGAGTAGCAGTAAGTGAAGTGGCGTAGATTGGAGTGGCATACAGTAGGGTGGCATAAAGTGGAGTGGCATACAGTGGAATAGTATAGAATGAAGTGGCGTAGAGTGGAGTGGCATACAGGTGAGTAGAGAGGAGTGGGCGCTCTTGTTATGCACTGCTATTTATCTCCCATATAACATTACTCATGACATGTTCTATGACATCATTGATAACATCACTGATGACATCTGAAATGACATCATTGATGACAATACTGTGCATGGCAGGGTCGCGAGTTATATTTACTTTAAAGCACAAGTCTTAATTACAATAAATTGGGAAGTTAGTGATTTTGTTAGTTTAAAAAGGTATGTTTAAACGGGATTTTTGCCTAACAATAATGTCCCTTTAACCTATGTTTTTTTCAGTGAATTTCTTAGGTTTTTGAATGTACAGTAAGATATAATAACAACCTCTAACTATAACTTGCACCCCTGCCATGCACTGCTAATTACCTCACATATTACATCACTCATGACATGTTCTATGACATCATTGATAAGATCACTGAAACATCTGAAATTACATAATTGATGACAACACCGTGCATGGTAGAGGTGCAAGATATAGTTACTTGACAGGATCCCCACTGAATCTCGTTTTCTCCAGGCGATCTCCTTCTCATCACAGAGTCCTTTGGTCTTGGTTCAAGCTGAAGCTGGTGTTCCAGGCGAGTGTTCTTGATTCACCTGGGTGTTGTCCACTCACCTAGCATGGGAGAGTGTCAGGCCCTTAGCCCCCAGCTCTGGTCACAACAAGCAGAACTTCTCTTTCACAATTTGGGAGTCTCAAGCTCCCCCTTTTATCATCCATTTCCAGACACAAATGTTTGAAGTGCCTATTCCTATGCTTTGCTCTTCCACCAGAGAGCAGTATATCGCAGTAGGACAGTCTCAAAGCTTGATATAGCCAAAAACAGGCTTTGAAAGTGATTAGAGGATCACACCAGGATGTCAGCCTCAGTGATATGAGTATAAAAAGGTGACCACAGGCCTCCAGCCCTTCTCTTTATGATTCCCTTATCAGCCCTATGACCTTCCTGAGATGTGCTCAGGGCCCCTTTGACAAGTGACCTGTTCAGAATCAAAACGCCCCTTCTGAAGCATACTGACAAGCCTGACTCGTCTTTCCTCCAGTGTGTGTCCCACCCAGCTCTTAGGAAAGTAACAATCTACAAATCTGACAGGGGGGAATCATCTAGCTCGACATGTTCCTCAACGCAACCCTAGGGCTCCCAATCTGGACCCACAGGCCTCATGCACTGTCCCACTCCCAGGTACCTGTGCATCTGTAGTGCTTCAAGCTAACACGAGTGTAGCTTCCCAAGTACTGCTGCTACAGGCATACATTTATAACAAGACACGCCTGCAGGGCTCCATGTTCTGCTGCCACGGGCATACATCCATATCAGCGCACCATATAATGCACACACACCATCCAGCCATTCTGAGGAAGGCCAAGGGTGAGGTAAGTACATAGCAACTGAACTTCAATTGAGTGGACCAGTAGGCCCCACCCCTGGTCTAGCCATGCTAATGATTACTCATTAAAAATGATTTATCGCCACCACCATACTCGGGCACTTAGCTCTTGCTATGGGGCTGTAGCCCTTCAGCACTATGAGGGTAGCACATTGTGCAGCCCTCCTGGATTAACCAGACCCAATCCATGAGACAGGCCTAGGTCATAGGTCATGGGCACATGTAGCATTCGTGCTCGTCCCTATTTGTCACCAGGGAGCCAGATATAATTGCAGCGGGGTCAATCAGGGCAGAGGTTCATGTCTATTACCCTGCGAGGAACATTTCTGTTTCAACACCTATCTATACTTACCTTCATTATATGTTGTAGTCAATAGGCTGGTGATGATATTTCTTTAGTACAAAGGACACACTGTTGTGGAAGTATGCTGTTAATTCACCAGAATACCCGGGACAGTGGCAGTGACATCATGCTCCCTTTGACCATCTAATGACCTTAGAAGGTTGACTTCTTTCTTCACACTCAGCCCCAAAACAGCCTCCTATGTGCAGCTGAGGGGCTATCGAGGGCAGAGGTGTAAACTACATAAAGCAAACATGCCCCTCACAGCTCTATATACTTTGTGCTTCTGCTGCTGCCATGGCGTGGGAGACCCGGGTTAGGATTGGCAGTGACAAAGTTGTCACACGGCAAACAAGGGATAGCATCAGGTAACCCTGGTGACCCCCCAACTGAGGTCCAAAACAACAGGTACAAAATCTGTCCCCTGCAGGTGCTAACATTTCTTTCTGTGCAAAATGCATTTTCATCCATGTTACTGTATCTCCCTTTTCCCCCATTTGAGAAGGGTGGCATTTCAAGGCAGCCAGTGGTTGTTTGGGTGATCACCATTATCCTTTCTGCAGCGGTTTGTGGTAAATATTTCGTTACCGGTACTATTTTTATGCGGTAAAGTCTATCAAGAATAACTCAGTAAATATAAGAGGCAGAATCCGTGGTATTAGAGGTTTTAAAAGGCTTTATTCCTATACAAAGGAAGACAATTCGAATTGTGGGCCTTCTGTTCCATCACCACGAAAGTTCAGGAAGGAAGGAACATATATTATTGACAGATAGGCAGTTTTATAGAAAATACATTACAGTAAAACAGATGCAAGAGGCGTAACAGCTGATAAAAGGTGCATACGTAGCTAATAGAGGGCGTAATTTAATAAACGTCATCATACATGATGTCATAAGTGGGTGGATCCATAAGAGAATCCTGCAATGTCAGCAGAAATAGTTGGCAGAGATGCGCGCGCAGCCGCATGACGTGTGATTGACGTGCAACTAGAGGGTGAAGGGGACTTGACATTTAGCTCTACATGTGGAGACAGAAGTCTGGGGTTATGTCAACCTAATCCCAAATCATATCTAATATCCTATGTTTAAAGAACTGTGTTATCCAAAAAGAGAGGTCTCTTAGGATAGAATCTTATTCTATACTGACTATACTGACTGTTAGTGCGTGTACAAGCGTCTGAGTGTCTACACTAGATGCGAGGGGGTAGGAATATTCCATGGTAACGGGGCTATGAATTACTTGCATGAGGGCAGCGAGGCCTGGCCCTTTGCACGGTAGCTGGAGGAATGTTTACCTAAACTACTAGACAGGAATGCATCGGATGAGGAGCGAAGGAGATAATCTCGAAGGTGAAATACAGTTTTTGGCAGGCGACAGGCTGGATCAGGCACCGTTAGCCGCGCAGGGAGTAAGACAAAGTTCATGGTCACAGATGCGGGCTCAGACTGGAGCTTTCAGAGGCAGAAGGCAGGAAAAGGCTTGATGACAGAATTCGGGCCTACTCGCCTGAATCTGTAAAATGTGGAAAGTGAACCATATAAAGTCGGTGGCCTTTCATACTTAGGAATGGAATATCTGACCCATTCATGGCGGATCTGAAAGAGGACATGTTGACGGTGGACGCACATATATTTGCGTCTTCAAAAGTGGAATAGGAGGGAACATACATGTACTTATAGCATGCACATGGAGCCGTTGGGGTCTACGATAGGGGACATAACTGATCACAAAATTCATATTTCCTCATTCCCTCCTTGTCCCCTTCGGACCCTTAGGAGATATCGATCTTCATCAATCCATCGATCTGTTCATATAGCATCATTTGTTCTTCTTTCTTCTTCCGGGATCTCGAACGAATACTTGGATGTGGGATACACGAGGTGGCACACAGACCACAAATCGCTGGCCCACATTGTAGACATAAGCAGCAACTGAATAGTATGAGAAAGCCAATACCTAGGAAGGATAGGATTCTCCATCCCCAGGCTGATAACACGCCCCAGAACCAACCGGACCAAGTCCAGGTGCCTGGACTCTGGTGTATCTGGCTTACAATCTTATGAAGGCGAGTTATGGCTTTATATACTGACGGCGAATTTTCTGGGATGAAAATGCAGCAACTTGATCCGATGACCCTACAAGCTCCGCCCCTATCGGCCAGGATGACGTCAAGGACAAGACGATTTTGGAGCACAACAATCCGCATAGCAGACTGCTCTTCTGTTAAATTGCCTAAGGCGGAAATAGTTTCGTTCACTACGGCTTCAAGGGTTCTGGTTAATCTACGTATCAGCTTACTATTAGTGACTGTACCTATATAGGGAAAGAAACCTTTATTGAAATCTGTGTATTTCTCCCATGCTGTTTCAGTGTAATCGACAATTGGGAGATCTCTCTGCTGTCTATTGTGTACTAAATGGGTATTTCTATGATAATCAGGAGGAGCTAGGAAAACAGGTGGTAGAAGGAATGCTATGTAACAGGTACCATCCCAGTCTAAAGGTAGACGTATATATGCGGTCTGGCCACATATAAAGTAGGAATGACGAGAAGCTCTAAATGTAGACTTGCCTTGATCACTGAATTTTATTACAGTGGTGCATTTACTATGGCCCATGTGTATGGAACCATTCTTTCTGATACATAATTCCCCTTTTTCTGGGAATACTGACATGGCGGGCAAGATTGGTGTAGCTTCAGATTCAACGTTCAGGATCATGAGGTTAAGTGTAAAATTACCTAATCCATATACTTCATTTTCTAGATCAGTTCCTGTTCTTTTGGGAAGTCCCTCCTTGTTAGGGTAGCAGACTTTAAGCAAAACTAAGTTCAGGTTGCCCCATACCCAGTTGTCTTGATAAACCGCGGAATTTGAATCCAGGGAATTAATCAAACTAAACCATGCTCCACAGGAGCCATTGTGTGTAAACGGATAGGGAAAGAGGGGCAAAACTCCCTTATAGTTCTGATAGGGAGGGAGTCGGCCACATATCCAACAATTTGTGGCATTGCTGGTTTGATGGGAATGATGTAACATACTAATGAATGTGTTGTTGCGCAGCGCAAATCTATAAGACAATTCATGTGGAGGTAATTCACTAAAGGAATGTTCTGCAGTTATATTATAAGCACGCTTAGGAATAGGGTAATACATGTGCAATAGGATGCTGACAATGATGATCAGAAGACTTAGAAAAAACAAAATTAATAATGTTACTGTGCAGTGACTTCGAAATGATTTACAATACGCATGCTTTTTTAGCTGCATCTGATTATTTCTTTCTCTATTCTGGTCTAGAGGATACATGTCATAGACAAATTCAACCGATTCACCTTGGAGAGGACTTAAACAATCAAATTGTCTGACTTATTAGACCTCAATTTTAGTTTATATAGTTCTGAGTTCGATTGCTCAACCAAGGGGAGCTTTGAGTCTGTCTGTGAGGGAATACAGGGGTGAGTCTCTATACTGGGTGGTAGTCCATAAAATTTCTTGATATGACTCGAGTGCAACCACCCTTTTCTTCCTTCGATTTTCACGGCTGTCCTTGTGGTGAGTAAAACTAACTTCGGTGACTTCCACCTAGGATCCAGTTGGGTCTTCCGGTCAAAGTTCCTGACCAAAACCAAGTCACCAGGAACCACGTCATGGGGCTTCACCTCAGTATTGTCGGGAAAAGCTGCGGATACCAGTGAACGACAAGATTGTAGTGCAGACATCAAGGAAGCCAGGTAATCTGTCAGCATATTACAGTCAACGTCAGTGATTTTGCGAGGTATAGGCGTCCCCCACATATTTGGTGGTCTACCGAAGATCACCTCATACGGGGATAGCCCTGTTCGAGAATGTGCTACCATTCTCATGTAAAAGAGCGCAACTGGTAAGGCTACTATCCAATCGACTCCTTTTTCTCTACATATTTTGGACAATCTAATTTTCAGAGTTTGATTATGGCGTTCTATGAGACCTGCTGCCTCGGGATGTCGGACACAGTGAAATTTCCATTGATAGCCTAATAGAAGGGAAACGTGTTTCATTAGTTCGGATGAGAACGGCTGGCCGTTATCTGAATAGACAACACGTGGTAAACCGTACCGTGGGAAGAATTCTCGAACTAACTGTTTGGCAGTAGTCGGGGCAGTGTAATCTGAAACCGGGTATGCTTCTGTCCAACGGGAAAGAGCACAGACAACTACGAGAACATATTTGAATCCTCGACATCGTTCCATCTGGATATAATCCATCTGGAGGACTTCAAAAGCATGATCGGGAGTTTGGAATCCACCCTGTTCTACGGGGATGCTTTTACCTGGATTAAACTGACAACATATCATACAGGTACGAACTTTTTGTTTAGCTGCGGCTCGTAAATGTTTGTTGAACCAAATGTGTTGAATGCTGTCTAGCATAGCTTTTTCTCCTAGGTGCGCTGGACTATGTATAGTGTTAATGATGACTTGGACCATTGAGTCGGGAAGAAACCATATAGATTTTTCCTTCGTCATCCATCCCTGATCTGTTTGGATCCCTCCTAATTCAGTCCATTTCTTTATTTCTTCTGGTGTAGCGTGTGTCTGTATATCAATTACATCAAGGGCGGGATCCTTAACTGTCATGCAATGTGTTGGTGTCGGAACTATTGTCTTTGTCATGTCAGTTGTTTGAGTCTGATTCTGAGCAGTCTGTTTAGCTGTTCTGTCAGCTAGGTCATTACCCTGGGAAATGATATCGGTAACTTTTGTGTGGGCTTTGCATTTCATAATCGATATTGCAGTAGGTAGATGAATCGCGTCTAATAGGGCTTGAATGAGGGGTCCGTGTTGGATGTGGGCACCGTGAGAAGTTAAATAACCTCTCTCTCGCCACAGTACGCCGAAGTCATGGACGACTCCGAATGCATAACGTGAATCTGTGTATATGTTGACTTTTTTATTTGTGGCTTGAATACAGGCTTGTGTCAGAGCGGTGAGCTCTGCTGCTTGAGCTGACAAAGTGTTAATACAATTTGTTTTAATGACTTCAGTGTCTGTTGTGACTGCGTAAGCGGCCACTAACTCTCCTGTACTTGTTCTCATACATGACCCATCTACATACAATGTCAAGTCTGGATCTGTCAAAGGGATATCTGTCAAGTCTTGTCTGGGTTTCGTCGTGATAGTAATGACTTCAACACAATCATGTGCCAATGGATCTGTTCCGCCTACTGGTAACAGTGTGGCAGGATTTAACGTATTGCAACGTCTGATTTCTATGTGTGGCTGAAATAATGTCAGTTCGTAACCGGTGAGTCTCGCTATAGTCAAGTGTTGTGTTTGTGTGCGGTTCAAGAGAACCTCTACTGCGTGTGGTACTTGTACTGTCAGTTGGTGTCCTAACACTATGGCATCGCTTTGTCTGATTGCTAAAGCTGTTGCTGCCACTGATTTCAGGCACGCTGGAAGTGCCTGAGCTACTGGATCTAATGTACTAGAGAAATAAGCACACGGTTTGTGTGATCCTGCTTGTTCCTGAGTGAGTACCGACAAAGCAGTACCTTCGCGTTCTGTAACGAAGAGTGTAAACTGTTTACTGTAACATGGTGTTGCTAGAACAGGTGCTTGGCATAAAGCTTTCTTTAAGCTTTCAAAGGCGTGTGTATGTTCTGGAGTCCAAGGGAGGACAGTCGATGTGGCTGCCTCCTGTGTTGTCAACTGGATGAGTGGTTTTGCTAGAAATGCATATTGAGGGATCCACTGCCTACAGTATGAAGTGAGGCCTATAAAAGCCCGCACCTCCTTTTGTGTCTTGGGTGCTGGCATGTTAGCAATTAACTGGATGCGGTCGGATGTAAGCTGCCTTCCCTCCTTGGACAGCGAGTGTCCAAGGTAAACAACTCGCTGGACACAGAATTGCAGCTTAGAAGGGGACACCTTGTGCCCCTTGTCAGCCAGAAATTTCAGAACCGTCAGTGACGCTTTTTCACATTCAGGTTCGCTTCGAGCGGTGATCAGCAGATCATCGACATATTGAAGCAAGGCAGTGTTAACTGGCATGTGGATACTGTCAAGTTCTCGTTTCAGTGCTTGGCTATAGATGCTGGGGCTTTCTGTAAATCCTTGAGGTGCGCGTGTGAATTTAAAACTTCGTCCATTTAAACTAAAACCGAACAAATATTGACTTTCCGGATCGATTGGGACACTAAAGAAAGCATTCTTGAGATCAATTACAGTGAAAAACGTTGCTTCTGAGTCAATAGCTGTGAGTAATGAAGAGATATCTGGGACCACAGGGTATTGTGGTACAATGCATTTATTTAATTCGCGCAGATCAATAACTAATCGATATACTGGTGGAGCTTTTGGATCCGTTCTTTTAAGAATCGGAATTATCGGAGAATTACATACATTGGAGTCTGTTTCGACAACCACTCCTTGTGCAATGAGCTCGTCAATGATTTGCAGTAAAGCCACTACAGCATCTGGAGGTAACTTGTATTGTCGCATTCGTGGTAGTACTATTCCTGTTTTCAGTGTAACTCGATATGGTGTAATGTTCATGCAACCAACATCAGTGGGGCCTTGTGCCCATAAATGTGTAGGTAAATTCTGCAGTCGGTGATCCATGTCTCTGGATACGTAGTGACCTTTAAAGTCACGTAAAAATAGTCGTACTCCTTCCGGGGAACAACATATTATGGCTCCTAGAGCTTTCAATGTTTTTATACCTAACAAGTTTTCTGGACATGATTTAGTAAGCAATAAATCTGTAGTACGTGTCAATGGACCTACCGTGAGTGCAAGAGGTTGTGTTACGTCATTAATTATAGGTTTTCCTGAGATTCCAAGGGAAATATTCTGTGAGCCTGAGAGGGGTGCCCCTGGAACTTCACTGCGTCTTATAGTTGTTCTGCTTGCCCCTGTATCAAGTAAAAACTTTCTGTCTTCCCCTAATAGTTCACTATGTACATAAGGTCCCTCTTGGTCTACAGGAACCTCAATAAGGGGTAAGCCAACTTCCCTCTCTAGGCTATCTCATGAGTATCGCTGATAATCGGGATAATCTGCTTGTGCATACTGATACATCTGTTGTGTTGTCGCTTGTGTTGCAGCAATAGGCTGCGTTTGTGGTGGTGCTACGATCTGTTGTGGAGCTGCCTGTTGCGGAGCTAATTGTTGCGGAGCTAACCTAGGTTGTGCCTGCTGAGGCGTCTGTTGTTGATTCTGATCCTGTCTGGGTGGACGTGGTCTCTCATGTGTTCTACCTGTGGCTATATTATGTTTCAGGACTGGACAATCGTGTATATAATGACCTGGTTGTTTACAATAGTTGCATGTCCCTTTTGCAGGGCCTGTGGAATCACCCTTTTGATGACTATCAGCTGGAACTGACTGTGCAACAAGCATTTTCATTTTCGTATCTTTCATACGTCTTTGTTCGTGTTCTTGTTCTTCTCGAATTCTATTGTGATGATATTGTAACATCTGTAGCATCTGTGATGGGGTATTACCTTGCCAGGTACTTTCGAATTTCAATACTCTATTCTTGACTTGTAGCAGAGAATTTTCAACTAATTTTGTCACAAACAGATGTGGATATGACTCACTACTGGCTTTTATGCCACTATTTATACTAAAACATTTTTCAAATCGGGAATAGAAATCACTAGTGTCTTCATCTGGTTTTTGTTTACAGGCTGAGATTGCACCCCAGTCTTCCTTTTTCGTAGTTAATAAACGTGGCAGTACCTGTATTAGTAATCCTGCTAGTGCTGTAGTCTTATCCCCAAGCCCTGCTCCTGCAGCTCGGGCCTTCTCTTCGTTTTCTAATGCTGTCCAATCTATCTTTTGGTCTCCTACCTCCCATTCTTTTTCTTTGAGTTTTTCATAAACACCTGCGGGTAATAGGACTTTTAATATTTTCATAATATCGGGGTAGGTATACTCTCCCATGAGTAACATGTCTTTTATCTCACGGTGGAAACCTGCTGGATCTTTGTCATGACTGGGTACTACCTTCTTCATTTCTAATAATTCCAGTTTAGTTATAGGCGTGTACACAAACACGCGTGTGAAATTATCGCCGGCACCTCTGATCGGGTGCACTTCGCGTAACGGGTTCTGTCTATCTATGTGATACATTTTTCTTCCCATAATGGGAACTGGAACGTGTTCCGGGCATACGAAATTTAAATATTGGTTTCGGGATTCTAGTATTTCCTTAATCAAATCAGTACCTGACCCTCTCCATATGTTCGTGAGTAGTTCTGTCAATATGTCAGGTAAGGGTCCTGGATCAGAGTGTTGGCTTTTATATAATATAAGGAGGTGTTGAATCATGTATATACTAGCTAAACGCTGTTCATATGGGTCTAGATTCAGAAACGTGTGTGCAAGTACATCATCATTGTATTCGCCGGGACTGTCAGCCCATTGTACTGCTGACCTGGCTAATTCTTGTTCGTCCATGGAATCGAGCACGTGGTACCCCCTTCGATCTCGGAGTAATTTATCAGCGGCTTGGAATAGGTGTTCAGGGGATTTTGTATTTAGCATAGGGTTTGGAAGATGTCTATTATATTCTGGACGTATTGGACGTATTGGGTCGTTAAAACCTTATTATTATGGGGTCTTCCTTTACCTACATAAGCTATCGTGTCTACTTGCTCTGATTCTTGCTCCTCCTCCTCTCTGTTTAGGTCAGCGGCGTCTACCTCTAATCTTTCTTCGTGTATTCGTTCTACCTCTTTGCGGATCTTTCGGTACATAGCTACTATACATAACTGTTTATCATGTCTTCCTTCTGATATATTCCGACCCCAAGTGACAAGTTTTTGCATTTCTTCCGGATTTACCCCAGGCCGGTCTTGATTTCTAATTACACAGTTTATGAGGAAACGTAACAATTGTCCCTGTACCTCCGCTTTCTGGTACTCCATGGCTCTGCTGATACTTTCAGGACCTCGCCCTGACTGGACAAAGTGATATATATTTTCTAAATGTGTATTCATTCCGGGTAACTTCGTTAAATATATTGCAGCTCGTCGAATACGTAATGATGACAGCAGCATTTCGTCCCGTTTACCGGGCACAGGATCATATCTACAATCTACTAGAAGTTCCTTAAGCATGTCAGGAGTTGCTAGTTTGGGCGTACGTTGGTGTGCTAATTCTCTAAGGGAAAATTTATTTCCTCTGGGTGGCGTAGAAAAAATGTCTGTCGTACCTCCTGTAGCACCGTCTGGGGTGCGGACGTGAAAGGATTTGTTGAGGGTGAGACAGCAACCGTCGTTGCGGGAAAAGCTGTAGAAACAGATGTGCTTGTCGGAATGTGTGTCGAAGCGTGTTGTTGCGGAGGTACAGACGAATGCTCTTGGCGATGAGCATCATCGGCAAGCGGTCTATGTGGTGCGGTATTAGCATACTCGGGAGCTGCGTCATCTAAATAGCGGGAAAGGAAAACATCTTCTGCGGTTCTGGGATGCCCCTTGGGATGTGCTTTTATCGGAAACAATGGAGTTGGCAAGTCTTTTGGTATTTCCGGAGTAGCCTTAGGTAACCCTTCGGCCAGAAGTGGATACATACCATTCATAAGGGCGTTTCTTTGTCTATTTACTTGTTCTGATTTTACTCGGGTACCTTCCTCAAGTAATAAATTTTCTCGGACTTTATTTGAATTCTCCTTACCCTTATCTCCCTGTCTCAGTGCTTTTTCTGTACGTCTATATGATTCTTTACGCCATAATTCAATGGCATCTTTCTGTGACTGTCTGGCTTTCTTTTTCCATAATTCTTCTTCTACTCTCATGATGCAATCTGCATCCCAGGTCCCCGCTGCGGGCCATCTCTGACTCTCTGGTAACTCTTTGGTGTAATCCACCCATAAATCAAGAAATAATACGGCATCTAGGCCATGCTTATGATACATAAAGTACCCTGGAGTGTCCCTCGGTGGGATGGGAACGGCTTCTTCGAGTACACCTTTTCTAGTTTTGATTTGTCTTAGTTTCGAAAAGAGCGGCATTTTTAGACCTTATTACTAGAACACACTTTATACAAAAAACACAATAATGAACAGTCATTCACACCACAGTATATAGAACGTATTTAAAAACATTTAACACTTAACAGTTTTACGAACAATGATAACTAATAGGAAACTGGTTACTGACATAATACTGACACTAGATAATATTTATTTATATGCAAGACATACTATATATACTGCTAAACAGTACAGATACACTGCTAAAACAGTGCAGACCGGATTTGTGTACCCAAACCCGTCTTGACCGGCACAGACTATGTGCACGTAAAATGCCTCCCCGGTAATGGTACTCACCGGGTAGCTCGGAACGGAAGGCCTCGGAACGGAACTTGAAACTGGACCGGACTGGACTCGACTCGACTGGACTCGGAACTTCGGAACCTGGCGGGTCTCTGTATACCTCGGATCTTGCTCTCTCAGCTAGGCTCTGGTCGGGATACTTCGCACTTCTCACCGCCTCGTCTGGGTGTTGATCGCAGCCTCAGTCGTCCCCGCTTGGCCGGAAGGAGACACAGGAAATCCTGTAGATACGCGTTTTTGTTGTCCGTTCAGCTGTGGCAGGAGACCGGGCCTGCAACGCACCGCCGGCGCGTGAGATGAGAAAGTGTCCCTGTTCGGGCGCCAATTTATGTGGTAAATATTTCGTTACCGGTACTATTTTTATGCGGTAAAGTCTATCAAGAATAACTCAGTAAATATAAGAGGCAGAATCCGTGGTATTAGAGGTTTTAAAAGGCTTTATTCCTATACAAAGGAAGACAATTCGAATTGTGGGCCTTCTGTTCCATCACCACGAAAGTTCAGGAAGGAAGGAACATATATTATTGACAGATAGGCAGTTTTATAGAAAATACATTACAGTAAAACAGATGCAAGAGGCGTAACAGCTGATAAAAGGTGCATACGTAGCTAATAGAGGGCGTAATTTAATAAACGTCATCATACATGATGTCATAAGTGGGTGGATCCATAAGAGAATCCTGCAATGTCAGCAGAAATAGTTGGCAGAGATGCGCGCGCAGCCGCATGACGTGTGATTGACGTGCAACTAGAGGGTGAAGGGGACTTGACATTTAGCTCTACATGTGGAGACAGAAGTCTGGGGTTATGTCAACCTAATCCCAAATCATATCTAATATCCTATGTTTAAAGAACTGTGTTATCCAAAAAGAGAGGTCTCTTAGGATAGAATCTTATTCTATACTGACTATACTGACTGTTAGTGCGTGTACAAGCGTCTGAGTGTCTACACTAGATGCGAGGGGGTAGGAATATTCCATGGTAACGGGGCTATGAATTACTTGCATGAGGGCAGCGAGGCCTGGCCCTTTGCACGGTAGCTGGAGGAATGTTTACCTAAACTACTAGACAGGAATGCATCGGATGAGGAGCGAAGGAGATAATCTCGAAGGTGAAATACAGTTTTTGGCAGGCGACAGGCTGGATCAGGCACCGTTAGCCGCGCAGGGAGTAAGACAAAGTTCATGGTCACAGATGCGGGCTCAGACTGGAGCTTTCAGAGGCAGAAGGCAGGAAAAGGCTTGATGACAGAATTCGGGCCTACTCGCCTGAATCTGTAAAATGTGGAAAGTGAACCATATAAAGTCGGTGGCCTTTCATACTTAGGAATGGAATATCTGACCCATTCATGGCGGATCTGAAAGAGGACATGTTGACGGTGGACGCACATATATTTGCGTCTTCAAAAGTGGAATAGGAGGGAACATACATGTACTTATAGCATGCACATGGAGCCGTTGGGGTCTACGATAGGGGACATAACTGATCACAAAATTCATATTTCCTCAGGTTTCAAACTATTCTGAGGTATTCAGTCAAGTCAAAACACTTCCGTAGCATAAAAAGAACATACAATGCATATCACTATAAATTTAATATAGTCAAGGCTAAAATCAGGACTAAGATAATGATTTAAAGTGCTCATACAGTACATACCGTCCAATGATAAAAGCTTCAAAACTGGGCAAACTAGACATCCAATAAAAGGTAGCAAAAGTACCAACTGCACATAGCAACTTCAAGGGTATATCCATCAATTTATGTTTAAAAACCTATACACATAAAGTTATAACTATCTTTGTCAAACCACTTAGTCCATCATATATAAAAATACATAGTATAGCAATTCATCTTATAAAGTGGAGATAAAACTGTCAGCTCAAATTCTTGCAACACAATCTATTTGAGATCTCCTACTCTTCAGAGAGGACCAGAGAAATGACGCTGCTAAAGAATGGCGCACTAAAGGGTCGTCAAGCATTTGGTTATTCTGAGGTATCATTTTTTTAGGATGCTGTTAACAAAACATCTATTGTAGGCCAACGCCTGTCATTTTCCTCCCACTTGTGGGACATGTGAACATGGCCTACCTAGATTAGATCACTTCCCCAGGAATGAAAGGCAGCGGTGTCGGTGAGACTGCCAACAACCCGGGTACCAGCAGCCAGGAGAAACTGGTCTTTAAATGACAGAGCACCGCAGAAAGGTGAAACCTGATTTTCCAGCCTCCACTTAGTGCTTCTGGCTCGACCTCAAAGCAGTTGAGCAACAGAAAATGAGCTCCCTAATGCCGTGGGCACGCAGACTTCCTTTTATAGATTGCTGATAAAGTTTATATTTAATTTTAGTACATTAATTGTGCTACTATCAAAACATTGTACAGCAGCAAACGTTTTATGCCTGTGCCAATGATGGCTGGATGCCCCTTCATCTCACGTCTGCAACGAAGGGCGCATGCAACGCAACTGTCTCATGGGTAGACGCAAACATGCATCGCGTTCTTCCTTTGCAATAAATATGAAAACGCACACTGATGATGGTTTCCTTTCACTGACCAGAGACTGAAATAGTGAGGCTCAAGCTGGGCGTATAGGTTTGTGGACGGATGCATTTGTGGATCTCATCCTTACACGTTTTGTCACAATCAGTTCACTCTGTTTCACCGAAAACAGTCTTTAGAAGTCACTCTCAGTCTCACTGTTTCCCTTTGACCTTGAGGGTGCATTTTAATAACTGTGGCATAGACCACACCCATCTCACCTTTGAAAATAGAACTTTTCCCGTGCCGACTAGGGGCCGTATTATATAAAGTGCCCCGGGGGCGCAACGTGCATCTGCGCCTGCTTTGTGCGCCCCCAGGGCACTTTGGCATTACATAAGGGGCCGCAGATGCTTGTGCGGCCCCTTCTGTAATACCGAGAGCGCTGGCGCATATAAAACATCAGTGCAATCTTCAAGGGGGTGTTCCCTCATGTGAATGGGGGCGTGCCGCTACCTGGTGGCAAAGAGCTGGAATGCCCTACCTTTGGACCTCCGTCTGGAGTCATCTGAACCTAGTTTCAGGAGGAAGCTAAAAACATACCTATATACCCGGTAACCTGTGCAGACTTTACGTTGTAGTCTGCGGGAGTTCTTCTGTTTTAGCACAGGGACACGCCATCTGAGCGTAACCAAGCGCTTTATAAAACTCCCTTATTATTATTATTATTATCTCTTTGCCTCTGCGCCTGCGCTGCATTACATTCGTGGACGCAGAGGCAAGGAATCTCTCAGGAGGTGCACTGACATGCGCCACCTAAAAAAAGGCACAATTCCAGTGCGCTCCTTGAGAGAAGCCCTCAGGAGGGGGTAAAGGGGGTCCTATTGACCCCCCAAACATCCTCTTGCAGGCAGGTGCAGTCACTGACTGCACTGGGCTGCAAGGGGATCTCTATTCCTCTTTAAAAGTGCAGGTGGGTTGGCGCCTGCACAGTGAAAGACAGGGCGGCTTCAAAGCAGCTGCTCCGTATTTCATGTAAATGTGCGTGGCTGCCCTGGGGGCAGCACGTTCCCCATAATGTTGTGCATTTTCCTTCATTGCATCTGGCGCACCTTTTTAAAGGTGCGTCCGGCGCAATGAAGGAAAATGCGCCGCATGTGTAATGCGGGCCCCAGGTCGAAGCCCCTTGAAAAGGTCATTGTTCGACCACTGGTGAGACTTTGGTTGAGACCTTGGCCTGGTACGGCGGTACTGCCCCTTCATCAATCTATTGATTTTGCGAAGCAGGTCAAATGACTATTCATGTTCCAGCTGTCAAAATGTCTTCAGCTCATGGAACTCAGTTGGGCAGCAGGCCAAGCACGGCATAAACTTCAAGTCTAATTGAATAGTTGATAACCACTAAAACAGCATCCTTATAAAAAATGTTTAAGTACTGTCATCTTTCCTTTCTCGTGTTATTCTCTGTATGTTTCTGTGACCATAGTTTGATCAAACCTACAACGACCAAATATGATTCACCAAAGACTAAAAGAGGACATATTTCGATACATTATGTAACTCCAAGGATGTTTAAAAAATACACAAAGCCAACTCTAAAGCCACCGGGGCCAACTCAGAAAGATTTTGCTGTACCTTAATCTTGAAATTCCACAGAATGTCAGGAGTAAGCCAGAAGTAAACCAAGAGTACTACTGACTTGATCCTGTAATTAATAATTACGCCAGGAGTAATACATAAATTAGGGCCTGATTTAGATTTCGGTGTACAGGTTACTCCGTCACAACGAAATATAAATCCCATAATATCCTATAGGATTTATATTTTGGCGGATGGGATATCCGTCACCATTGTGATGGAGTAACCCGTCACCCAAGATCTAAATCAGTCCCTAAGTCACACCTACTCATACACCAATCTTTGCGATTTGATAATAGCCTGAACTGCTGAATGGAATTACACCAAATTGGGTAAAAAACGGTAGCGCTTGGTTCAGAAAGCAACCTTTTTAGGTCCCGCCTAGCATTGCAGCGCGCATGCGTTGCTCGCTCGGCAAGACATATTGTTAACCCGTTGACCACGGCGTAAAATCTGCCGCGGTGCGGGTAAATTCTTGTGCGGGCGGGGCCGCGTCGGCCAACGGACGTGCACAGCACTACGGAGGTAGTGCTTGCGACTGCTGTCGGCCGACGGGCGCATCGAAAGGGTTAATGAGGAGATTTCAGAAGGGGACTTGAAGCCCCGTCCCTCTTTTTCATTGGCTGGCCTCACCGTTTATGCTAAACAGTGGCCTGCCATTGGAAATGAGGTATTTTTGTTGTCAACCCTTTCCCCTTTTCGTCCGGCCCATCCGGACAGGATCGTCTGCTTTGCGGCTGTGGGGAAGCAATTTCTCATCTTTAGGGGAATAGGGGGCCATCTGTTTTCACTCAGCAGTGTGTTTATTTTTGCATCGCGCTTTCACTTAAAGTGAAAGTGAAAGCATGATGCAAATATAAACAAGCGGCTGCCTTTCCACAATGGCGAGTGCTTGTTTACTCAAGGAGATAGTCCAGCGGTTGTGTGTGTGATGGTGTGTATTTTGAACACCCATGAATGATAGTTTAAAGTGATCTAGAAACGTTAGAAGCGCATAATATCGGTTTTATGTGATAAAAACAAATTATTCAGGAGTTATAATTCTTTTTAGCAGTTATATTGCCCACATTTCGGGCGGCATGTTTGCTGATGCTTTGACCCTGGGTGGTTGGTGGGGAATCTGTGCATGTACCGGACATCCACAAAGATCGCGTTTCAGCACCTTTAGTGTGGGGCTTCTGCGGGACTCGCACGGATCTCCGTTACCCACAATCCAGCATGAATTCATCTCTCAGGTGTACATGGCAAATAACCGCTTTTGCCTTCACCGTGGGGGAGATAAAGGCTGAACTCGACATAGTTTCTGGGGCTCGCACAGACTAGCACCCCTGTCGTCTAGCAGTAGCGCCTCCCTCGAGCGCTGCGTGACGGGCACCTCCCTCACCGCATCTCAGCCGAGTGAACTCCTACTGAACTGTTAAAGGCTGGAGGTCTGTTGAGCAAACACCGGCGCCATGGCGGGCCTAATTTAATTGCAGCCAGCGGCAGAGACGCTTAACCCCTTAGGTCCTGGCATGTACTAGCGGTAGCTTTTCTGTCACGCACTGCATGCTTGGCCCTCCCGGATATGGAGGGTGCAGGGAGTGGCGGACAATGCTGCAAGAGCCTGGCATCTTGAGGTAGTCTCGGCTCCCCTGCAACCAGGTGCAGGGTATCTGCCCCGACAGGTTGGTGCGGGACCTGCTGCTAATAATGTCTTTGATATAGCACTGAGATGTGCCGGTTCTAGTTGCTGCAGATTATTTACTAATTATAGGTAGCGGTATACCTCACAAAGGCCGATCCAGAAACTGGCGTGTGAAAGGACAAACGAGGGCATGCACTGAATGCAAGAGCCCAGCCGGGTGCAGTCACTTCCAGTAACCGAGATAACCATATATTGGATCTCAAAGTGACTGTCATGGAAGGCTGGATGGAAGGCGTCTGTGCGGCCTAAACCATTGTGAACATGATCTACCATTAACCCCTTCCCTGCTCATGACGGAACCGTTCCGTCATGAGCCACGGTTGGCGTGTGCTCATGACGGAACGGTTCCGTCATGACAATCCTGTTGGCGGCCGCTCCGCCTGCGCGGCGCTGTTTCCCCGCCTGTGCGAGGGGACAACGCAAATGGGCGGAGTCATGACGGAACCGTTCCGTCATGAGCACAGCTCAACTGTGGCTCATGACGGAGCGGCTCCGTCATGAGCACAGGCCCACCGCGCTGCCCCCCTGCCCCCCCCCAGCGCTGCAGCGGAATGTCCGCAGCAGCGAAGGGGTTAAAATACCATGACCCAGATGGCCTCAGACCTATGTGTATTCATCCCCTTACACACTGTGTAGAGGGGTTCCTTCAGTGCCAGACTGAAAAAACAGGTGCGTGTGCCAAGAAGTATCGGGCTTCCAGGCCGAGAAAGCATGTCACGGGCTCCGAGTCCGGACTGATCTGTAATGTTTTCCAATTCGTGTTGGACCATTATTGAGCAGCCGGAGGGGGGAGGGATGGAAACACCGATCCGGCGCCGTTCCGCCAAGTGACGCTGCTGCGCACCGACGCGCTCCTGGTAACTCCTGTCTGCATTACCCGAGCCGGTCACCATGGGCAACCTCCACAGTTGGCCAAGGGCCTGCAGGGGGAATCCAGCGGCGACATCCCGACAACCAGAGTATCGGTGCCCAATTTGCATTAACTGGGCACTGCAGACCATATTTGCATGACCCAGTACAATTTTCAGTCAGAGTTGGGCCGCACAGGGTACTTTCGGGGAAAGCAGTCACGGTTTTTAAGGACCGGTTACATAATTCTGAGATGAAGCTGCAATTGAGGATTGGACCGCAACCAGTTGTGGAACTTTCTGGCAGACGATCAGAAATGGTTCAAATGACATAATTGCCCCAATGCAAAACATACCTACATAAAGAGGCTTATGTTTTATTAAGGGACGTGAGGCGGTTTTGTCAAAGATAGTAAACCCTATGTTACAAAATAGGGAAATCTTCAAATTTTAAACAAGTTAGTAAAAAGATTAATTTTCGGTTTGCTGAATTTACTTATTATTGAATTTACAGACTTTGTAATTGTATTGCGGTTGTTGCATGTACCATAAACGTATGTGATGACTGGGCAGCTACGTTTCTTACTATTATTAACAGATCCCCGCGCTACTTCCACACTCGCACAACTCAATTGCGAGTGTACAGTGACCGGAGTCGGTGCTCCACTTAAGTGAAATATGGTGAAACAGCCCCTAAGCACTGAGCGCATTTTGCGCGCAACTCCTGCGACCTATGCCGCTGCTGGAATTCTGGTCCAAGTTCCGGAGGTGCGCCTGTCAGTTCCGTTGCTGCTTTGGTACGAAAACTGGAGCGGCCGCAGTGCACAGGGACACGCGCTTCTTTGTTCTGCTCGTGTAACGGGGCTGAGATCTCGGCGCTTCGATGTTTGTCCCACAAATACTTCCATCCTCTCAAAATCTCTGTAATCAGCCCTCTCATCTGCCCCCTCAGACGGCTCCCCACTTTTCCATTGTCACATTATATCGACCCCTGTCTCCCTTCTCAACCTCAGTCTCCCTTGCGTCGTCCTGGCCAGCCCTAGCCCTCACGGGTTCTTTACTAGTACCTCCCACCTTTTCTGCACCCTTTCCTCGTCACCTCCCACTTCTCACCTTTCCTCCACCATCTATCCCCTCCCACGCTCCCTACTAGCTAGCACCGTCTTCCAACATCATCATCGCCTGTCCTCTCACCTTCCCTCTCTATCACCCGGCCGTGCTCCTCCTTTTATCGCCCGCTGACACCCCTGCATCCTTTGCCCCCTCACCCTACCATCCTTCTAGTACCCATGCCTATTTCCCAACCCTTTGATACTATCTATACCATAGCCTTTTGTGCCCCCTCTGTAGGTTTGGCCGTTTAATCTCGTCTTCCCGCCTCGCTTTCCCTGACCTCTCACCATCTATTTTCTACCACACTCACTCCTCATGTCTCCTCTCTTTCCCCTTCGCACCCATGCATATTTCCACTTGTAGTTATCCTTCTCTGTGCCCCCTTGCACTCTCTGGCACTTGCCTCCCTGATCCCTTCCCCCTTCTGTAGAGGTGGGCGAGCCATCAGACTAACGGGGAGAGCCGAGCCAGAGCCGAATCAAGGCCGTGCCTTGACTCTCACAGCCCGTGCACGAGCCGAGCCCTGAACATGTTTGGTATGGACAGCATGCAGCAAACATCACCTAAAATATGATACATAAAATGTATTTCTTGAACATGTGGACGCTTTGACAGTAATATGTCACACTATAGCCCTTCACTAAGAACAGCTTATTAAAAGAGTTTTTAAACATGAACTTAGAACTATTTCTTCCCCCATCTCACACCTATCTAAAGTAACGGTAACCTCACACCTATATCTGCAGTGATACTGATCTCACACCTATATTTGCAGTGATAATAATTTCACACCTATATCAAAAGTAATGATAACATCACACCTATAGCTGCAGTGACAGTAATCTCACACCTATATCTGCAATAATAGTGATCTCACACCTGTATCTATAGTGATAGTAATCTCACACCTATCTAAACCAATAATGATCACACACCTATATCTGCAGTAATACTGATCTCACACCTATATATGCAGTGATAGTGATCTCACACCTATATATGGAGTGATAGTGATCTCACACCTATATATGCAGTGATACTGATCTCACACCTATATATGCAGTGATAGTGATCTCACACCTATATATGCAGTAATACTGATCTCACACCTATATATGCAGTGATAGTGATCTCACACCTATATATGCAGTGATAGTGATCTCACACCTATATCTGCAGCGATAATGATCTCACACCTATCCAGAAGTAATGGTAACATCACACCTATAGCAGCAGTGACAGTAATCTCACACCTATAACTGCAATAATGGTGAACTCACACCTGCATCTGCAGTGATTGTAATCTCACACCTATCTAAACAAATAATGATCACACACCTATATCTGCAGGAATACTGATCTCACACCTATATATGCAATGATAGTAATATCACACCTATATCTGCAGTGATAGTGATCTCACACCTGTAACTGCAAGCATAGTAACAATACATTTGCATATGTAATATCCACTCAGTCCTTATTCCAAAATGAGTGGGTATTAACATTTTTAATGCATTAGATTAATGTGATAAAAAATAAAAAACATTAATAAAAGCCAGTACCATTTACAATACAAAACTCACACTAGTACAAATGCAATGCAATAGATTTTGCAATTACAACAAAGTTAACTATTGCCATTTTGCATTACACCATTTTATTAATGCTTGTCGTTGAATTGGTGTGAATCCGTTCAGAAGTTGCTGAGAAATGTAAAGATTTCTCAGATATACATCTGTGGCCGCGGTGGATCTAGGATCCCTCCCGATCTCGTGCCTGAGATCTGATTGGCTGCCAACACTTCAAACCAGGAAGTGTTGGCTGCCATCTTGTGACTCGGTTGAACCGAGTCATAAGAAACAACGTTACAAAAAACACCCTGACCCCCTGGGCCACTTGGGTGCATCCCAGAAGGATCCCCCAGGGCCCCAAAAGCATTTTTTAAGAAATTCAGCAGGAGCTGCATTGAATCCGCGAAAATGAAGCGCAGGCTGCCGCGCTTTGTTTAATTAGGACCCTGGGTGGGCCAGGTCATGGGGGCATTTAGATAGAAGGCCCGAGGACTGCCACCTCCCCAGTCTATGTTAAGAAATAATGCGTGGGTGGGGTCCAGCTCTCCACGAAGCCTTGGGGACTGCCACTTCCATGTGGCTAATTCACTGAAATACAGGGGGCATGCAGCCCCCCATGCAGCCCCGTGGACCTCCACCTCCCTGGGGCTATTTGACTGAAATGAGGGGGCCACATGGCCCCCCAACAGCCCAGGGACCACCACCTCCCCAGGTCTATTTCACTGAAATGTAGAGGGCCATTTGTCCCCCCCAGAGACAGGGGGACTGCAACCTCCCCAGGCTATGTAAAAAATAATGCGTGGGGAGGGCTCCAGCCCCCCCATGCATCCCCAGGGACTGCCACCTCCCCAGAGCTAATACTTTGAAATTCAGGGGGGCACGGGGCCCCCCATGCAGCCCCGGGGACCGCCACCTCGCCAGGGCTATTTGACTAAAATGTGGGGGGCAACGCGCTACCTCCCCCGGGCAACTGTAAAGTAAACTATAAACGGGACCACGCAGGCCCTGCAGCCCTGGGGCCACCACCTTCCTGGGGCTTAATTTTTGTTGGAGGGGGCCATGCAGCCCCCCTCGTGCTGTTGTGGCCCTATGGACCGCCACCCCAAGGGCCAACTCCAGTAATGTCCCTGGGTGCCCACCCTTAGGACATTGCAGTTTTCTATGGCTTGGCGGGCGCATCGAATACCCAGCAGGTATAACAGGGTCTGAAATTGCTTTACTTGGCTTTGAGCCTTCATTGCAGAACACACTCAAAAGACTTTGGTTCATCAGTTGATAGCAATATGACAATTTAGAGACTGATGATACTCAACTGGTAGTGCAACCGAGGAAAGAGATTGCAGAAGAATCTGTGTCAAGTGGAAGCATTTACAATCTGTTCATTTCTTGTTCTTAGGAATTTATGTCTAGATTAATCAAATCTGAACGTGCCTGCAGATGATTGGAGGCATAAATTAATTTACCTGAAAAACATTTTCCAATGAGAACTCTTTCACTTTTTAAAATTCTTTAAAAATAATCCCTTGTTTTTAAAAAAAAATAGTTTTGTCAATTTTTCCCCTCATTATAGTTGTTATTTTGTAGAACTAATTTGCAAGATATGCTGTTATGTTATTGGGAGAAAAAATACATCATTAAAATAAAATAAATAATTTGAAAAACAATCAAGAGAGGAAAAGAAAAATTAGGAGAATGAGGACATAGGAATTCTATGCTTTCTGCAGGGATTATATTTACTTAGCCAATGGGGCTGCACTCACCACCAGTAAAGTTAGCCATACATAAAATTTTAGAGCTAATTTATGCAAACTACAGTCAATTATTTTGCAAAAATAGAGTTTAGAAGTATCAATAATAAATGCATAAGTTGGAACAAACAACACACAAATTGTAAAGTAGTACAACCTAGGAAGAACAGGAATCTCTCCTTCCAGCCAATTTGACCACCGCCTGATAACGCTGTTTGGACAAAATATCAAGTTCAAAATATCAGAAAACAAAAATATCAGAAAAAAAATTGTGGTATAGAATATCGTTGTCAAGAATATTGCTTTATTTTTGTGAGTAATGTTTTTAAGAAATTGCTGCTTTAAATATTGTTTTCAGTAGTAGAGTTGTAAAAAAGAATTAAAAATTTTTTTTTTTAATGTGTTTTGGTTAATATATTAATTTTGTATATTAGTGTTGTCAGCATAATTGTTATTATTTTTTTAAATCTAATTTGTAATTATAAGTGATTTCCTTTTTCTTAACTGTAATTAGTCATTTCTAGTGTCGTAGCGCGTTGCTGTTGTGTTAAATCGATTTTTTATTGTTAATTAATTATTTACTTGATTAATTATTAGGTAAGTACTTTAATACTGATTTATTTAAGTTATATTTTAGTTACGGGATGCTAGGTTTGTAGGGGAATAGGTTGGGAAGTTAAAATGAAATGTTATTTAGTTTGTTGCTAATTATTTTTTAGACTAATATTTGATTAGTAATTATGTAAATTATTTATTAATGATTGTGTAATTGTTGTACTGTTTAATCTATTTTTATATGTATTTTAGTTTTTATATGTTAATTGCACATGTATTTTTTCACCGTCTGCTATTTTGTTTGTGTGAGTTGGTTTGGGAAAGTCATTTGAGAAGTCATCAATGATGTAATCAGTGATGTCACTGACCATGTCATGAGAGATGTAATATGTGAGGTCATAAGCAGTGCATTGCGGGGCGTAAGTCATACTCAGTTCAGCTAACTGTAACTGCTGAATTTCACTGGTTTTCTACAAGTGAAATCTGACCCTAACTATAACGCCCCTATTACCTTTGGTTTTTGGGTAAATTTCTTAGGTTTTTTAATTCTGTTTCCTAACTATAATGTCCCTTTAACCTTTGTTTTTTCAGTGAATTTCTAAGGTTTTTTAAATGTTATTTCCTAACTGTAACCTATAACCTTTGAGAGTAAGTAAATTCGTGTCTTAATGGGGTGTGAGTGGGTGTGTGAAGGTCTGAGTGGGTCTGTGAGTGGGTGTGTGAGTGTCTGAGTGGGTGCATGACTGTTTAAGTGACTATTTCAGTGGGTCTGTGAGTGGGTGTAAGAGTGTCTCAGTGGGTTTGTGAGTGCCTATATAAGTGTTTTAGTTTGCGAGTGAGCGAGTCTCTGAGTGGGTGCGTTGGATTCTGATTGGGTCTATGAGTGGAATGTGAGTCTCTAGGTAGGTCTGTGAGTGGCTGTATGAGTGGTTGTATGGGTTTGTGAGTGGATGCATGAGTGTCTTAGTGGGTCTGTGAGTGGGTGGACATGTCTGAGTGGGTCTGTGAGTGGGTCCATGAATGTCTGAGTGCATCTGTGAGTGAACGTTTGAGTGTCTAAGTGCGTCTGTGAGTGGGTGTGTCAGTGTCTGAGTGGGTCTGTCAGTGGGTGTGTGAGTGCATGAGTGTGTGAGTGGATGTCTAAGTGTCAGTGTGGGTGTGTCAGTAGCTGTGTGTGAGTAACTCGGCCACCAAGGAACTGCGCCTGACCTTTGATCCAACAAGAGCCCACAGTTTTGCACAAAATATCTACCCAGGTGGAGCACTTTCTACTGGTTAATTACTAAGTGCTACCTCCTTGAGTAAATATCCAGTACTTATTCTACACTACAGCTGCGTAATGGAGCACGAAGAAATATCACTAGTGACCTTGTGTCTGTTTTGGAAATGTGATTTTCCTGGTGTGTCTTGATCTAGAAATATGTGATGACATGAATCCACCTATAGAGAAGGCAACAAGACTACAAAAGGCTTAACCTCCGCCAAACATTGCCCTTTCATCGTAACTATATGAAATAAGTGCTTCTTTGTTTGGTGGAGATATCCTAATTTCCCTCATCATTGTTGAACCTTTTGCCATTTGTAGTTATGTTTTAGTATGCCACACACACTTCAAAGTAGCCCTTTTCTCCTTCAAAATGAATGTTTATTGTGATAAAAGATACTATCTGCTTCCAAGTGTATTTTCACCTAGGCATAGACATGGACACAATTGCTCTCTTTATGTGATATGATATTTTGCCAAATATATTTATTTATTTTCAATGCATGAGGGAGATGAACTGATTTGCTCAGAATCCTAGGGGGTTGTGCCAAGACCTAACAAGCATTGGCAAAGCCAACTGGTCTCACCTTTGAGACTATTGGCTCTGCTATAACCTTTTGTTTATTCTGTACAACATGGGCATTACTGACCTTTGGTCATGATTTGTAGCCATGTTGTATTGCTGGGTGACTATTGTGCAGCACGGATAATGATAATAATAATAAAAAAGACTACGATGCATCCAGTGCTAACGCACTTTAAAAAAGTGCATTAGCCACGGGTGCATCATAGTGCATTCTTAAGTTGGTTTTAGCTGGCTCCAAAGCATTCACGCTACTATACAGCATGACTACAACACAGTGATAAGCCAATAGCTTTTATAGGCGTGGCGTAGTGCCTTTGCCAGTGCTTGTTTACTCTTTCACTGATGCTGATATGTTGGACTTATGAGGAATTAGGAGGAAGGCAGAAAAGGGAATTCAGATGAATTGTTGTAACTAAGATTATTCTGCTGGTTATATAGCACACAAACCTATCAAGTAACCATTGACAGTCCCAGTTTGAAGTAGAGTTAATTTGTGCTGGTGGCTGCAGCAATAAGTACCAGTGTTCTGCCTGTTCAAGCTTTCCATATGCCAATGCCGCACAGTCCCTGATATGCATGTGAGAGAAATTCACAGATGCCCACTGACATTCTGGAATTTTTACTCTCTCAATTTGCAGAAATTACAATACGACTCACTTTCCTAAACATTTGTGGGCGGGAGTAAGATTAGAAGGCCATCCTCTCCTTGAATATTTAGTATATTTCTATGCCTCAAAATGCATGAAAGTCCAGAAGGCACTGAAAGGCAGTGAGCTTTGATGGGCAGTACATCAACACTTACTTTTGCGGACCAAGGGCTGTATTATGCATACGGTGCACTTTCCCTGTTTGTGCTATGACGCACCTTACACTGTGTTATAAAGAATGTGCTGTTCCCAGGGCAGTTGCATCCACGCAATGCCCACAGGGCAGCGCATTCAAGTGAAATACGGATCGACTGCTTTAAAGCCACTCCGTGTTTCACAGTGCAGGCGGCATGATGCCACATTGCAGATGAGAGAGAGATCCTCTTGTAGGGGGGTGCAGTGAGTGACTGCACCCACCTGCCGTAGGATGTCTGGCAAGGGGGTCCATTAAACCGCCTTTCTCCCCTCCAAAGTGCTACCTTTAGGAGTGCGCCTTCTATGGATTTATTTACCTCTGCGCTTGCATCTATAATATGGCGCAGGCACAGAGGCAAAGTGATTTCTCATTTGCATGTGGCCACGCCCCCATGCAAATGAGGGAACACCCCCTCATGATAGCACTGATGCTACATGTGAGTCAGCGCCATCAGTATTACAGAAGGGGAAGCGCATGCGTCGTGGCCTCTTCTATAATACCATTATGCCCCGGGGGTGAACAAAACGGGCGCACATGCCCATTGCGCCCCAAGGGCACAATGTATAAATCGGGCCCCAGTTTTTTTCTTCATCATCAGACCTTGCAGAGCAGAGCTTGAGGAAGCTAAATATAGTAAAGCAATTACAAGATGTTAAAGGGATGAGAAAACCTTCAAGAATGAGATATAGGGACAGTAAGTAAAAGATGCTGGAGGAGAGATGCACGAGCTAGAAGGAAAACGACACAACTTTGGTAAGCAGCGCTCCATCATTCAGTAGCGCCAGTGTAGAGGCCCTAAAAAACATCTTTGGTGGACGTGCTGCAAAGAAGGTGGGCGCATGGTGGGGAAGGCTGGTTCACAGTTTTGTTCATATTTGAGTGGGTTGAAAACGAGGTGTGATGATGTCCAGGCTGTTGCTGTTTTGTTAATTGACTTAAAAGCCAATAGAAATGTATTTACACCTAAGGAAATCTTTGGGACTCGGCACTTCATTTTACAAATTACCTACTGTATGCGGGGTCTAATTCATGAAAGCATTCTCCTTGGCCGTTAATGCAGATATATCGTTTTTTTAAAGTTTTTTTTTAATTTAGCGAGTTCGAAGGAGTTAATTAAAAGCACTGCGATGAAAATCTCAAAAACCCTAAGGGACTTTACCTCTTCCTCCAAACATCATTCTTAAGCCGTCCATCACTGCCTCTCAAAAATGCAAATGTTTACAGTTGAAAATGGCTAATGTCTGTATTTGTGTTTATTAGGTAGGGGGGAGGGGGTGGGAGGAGAAGCTTCTTTCCTGTGGGTGGCCTCTCTTGAAAAATTTCCACAGCCAGACCTCACAGCTTGGACTAAAACCCCAGTTACAGTGACTCTCGCTTTATTACTTCCTGGAGCAAGGGTTTGGGGAGTTTACGGTATAAAGACGTGAATTTGGTACCACACAACGATAAACGGCGCCTTTAGGTCAAAGTATCCATATTTTTCAGAAAATAATAGGTTGGGGGACCCATATCATATCCAGTGCTTTAAAAAACACGAATTCTGGTGCCCAAAGTGTTTCTTCGGCGCCTGTCCCTGGCGCTGCCGAGTGCCAGTGTTTACAAATACTGCTAGTTTTAATCCCAATTCATTCATCCTTCATCCACCACTCTAAGCTTTCTGTTTATTTATTTGAACTCGTGCAGGTTATTTTTCATCTCTGCTTTCTCCCTTTGTCGCTGTTTTTCTATGTTTCTCTCCTTCCTTAGGCATTTTCCACTTTCTCTCTTGCTCAGGGTCACAGCCTGGTGTTGAGAAGTAAATACCGTCCTTAAAAATGTGCAGCTCTACCCACCATCTGCAACCACCCACACAATTTAAGAACTGCACATGCCATTCATCCGTCATTTTCAATCCAACCTTTTCTTCAGAAATATATTATTGCAGAAGAAACGTTTTTACTCCTCTTAGAAACAATTGTAGATCTCTCCACGAGCAAGAAGCCTGTCTAGGATTGTCCGAATTTCGGTGACTGAATGTCACAAACAACAGCTATTATGTTGTGATATGAAAAATTCATTTGTTAAGCGCTTGCATGAATGAGCTTCTTGGCGCTATAAACTGCACAACGTAGTTTCTAAACTGGAAGGTGCTTTACCGCATTTCCAAGCGTTTGGCATAGGCTAATTGGCTTGTAACAAAGAATTCTGTTTAAGGCTGTGGCACGTTTGTGGGTGGGAAGCAGTAGGGAAGGTTTAGATTTAGGCTGATTGGTTTATGCTTTAGCCATTCTGCTGTTTTTTTTTTTGCCAGTGCACAGATGTGTAGTTGTTTTATTTAAATTTTGAGTTGGGGAATGCCTGTTTATGGGAAGATCAGACTCCCTAGACATTTTATAGACATGTAGATATACGGCAATTGGTAAACACAGTCTGGTAGTACAGAACCAAGGATACCTCATTATATTAGAGTTTGGGGTAATAAAGGACAGGCTCTTCGTCTAAAAATAGCGCATTCCAGTAACTGTGTAGTGCTGCTTCTCGGTTTTCCCAGAATTGAGCAAAGACTTTGTGTGCAGGAATGCACTCGGTGCACCCAGCAGCATCCTGTGTAGCCTAAAGGTATGCTGTCGACATCTGCAGAGCGCAAAGCCTTGGCCAATCGCAAACAGGGCAACATATTCGTCAGCCTCTGATGCTTGTAAAATTGGGTCTAAATCTGTTTCTAGGAATTACAAAGAGCAAGGTGGCGAGGAAAAATGGCATACGTACTTTACCATGTTCACAATTTTTATCTTTTTTTTCCCCAAATGTTATTTTCAAAGCCTTTAAGAAAGAAGTAACGGCTGAAGATGTGTACATGAAACAGCACAACAGGGAGCCATTTATTAAGTTCCAGTTCTAGGGTTCTTACAGTCAAACCCATGATAGATGGGTTCCCCACACTTCACACCGAGGAAGAGATTAGCACTGGGGCAGAACTGATTGTTTTTGCTAGGCTTTGGTCTTGTTACCTACTGCTCTAGAGATGCTAGTTCTGTCTGGCTATGCACAGAAGTATCTTTTGTGGTCTCATCCTGTAGAGAAGTGAAATCCCTGGTGCCAGCTTCCAGGAGGGAGAAGGATGTGCTCCTTACACCTCGGAAGTGAAACACTGTGCTCTGTGGCTTGCACCCTGTGGTCCTCCTTTCACTTTAACTCCATCGCCTTCAGCCACACCTCCCTCTCACTTCGACGGACCCTCATTGCGTCTACTTCACCTTCAAAGCCAACATTACCCGCCAATGCCCACACCAGCTCGAGTGCAGGAACGGGAACAAGATCTCCAATGACCAGCTCACAGCTTCCCTCAGCAGCTCCGTTCCCACCGCCATGGACGACGACCCAACCACCGCCGCCCGAACACTGCACACCTGGATCACCGACTGCACCAACACCATTGCCCCCTCCAGAAAATCACCAACCCTCAGGCCAAGAAAGCCAGCTGGTTCTCCACCGAACTTCAAGAATCGAGACAAACCTGCAGATGCCTCGAAAAGACATGGAGGAACTCCAAAACCTCAACAGACCTCGACAACTTCAAAGCAGCCACCGCTGCCCACCACAACCTCATCAGATACACTAGGATGAGAGCACTCAGGACAGAATCTTGGACAGCCAACCACAACAGGAAGGAACTCTTTCGGCATCATCAAAGAGTTCGCCCAACCCAACAGTGATAAACCAACATCGCCCCTCCCAGGACCTCTGCGACAGACTCAGCGCCTTCTTCCACCACAAAATCAAGACAATCTACAACAACTTCAAAGACAATGACAACCTACATGAGGAACCTACACCCACCCCCTCCTACCCTACGCAGTCTAAGCTAGACAGCTGGACTGCCCTCGCCATCAAAGGCATCCTGAAGACTATGAAGTCAACCCACTCCGGGGCCCCCATGGACCTCTACCCCCACCACATCTACCACAGAGCGGCTGACATCATAGCCCCAGAGCTTCGTCGAATCATCAACCCCTCCTGCAAGACCACCTCCTTCCCTGATGACTGCAACATGCCAAGATCAACCCTCTCTTGAAAAAACCCACGGCGGACCCCACCGATCTAAAAAACTACAGACCGGTCCCCTTACTCCCGTCCCAGTGAAAGCCATTGAAAAATCCGGCAACAGCCAGCCTCGCCTCCTTCATAGAATAAAACAACATCCTCTACTCCTCCCAATCCAGCTTCAGGAAAAACCCCAGCAAGGACACCGCACTTTTTGCCGCGACAGATGACATCCGCTCCCTCCTCAACAGAAGAGAGACTGTGGCTCTCATCTTCCTGGACTGATCCTCAGCCTTCATTCAACACAGTCTCTCACCGCACCCTATCCCGCAGACTACACAACATAGGAATCCGGGACAAGGCCCTCGACTGGATGTGCTCATTCCTCAGCGGGTCAGACTCCCTCCCTTTCTCTCGGATATCACACTGACCACCTGCGGAGTTCCCCAAGGATCCTCCATCAGCCCCACCCTGTTCAATGTCTACATGGACCCGCTCGCACCCATCGTCAGATCTCATGGACTCAACATTGTATCCTACGCAGACCCAACTCATCCTCTCCCTATCCAACGAACTCAACACCTCCATACAAAACTTTTAAGAAGGAATGGAAGCTGTCGCCAGGTGGATGAAGAACAGCTGGCTACAACTCAACATGGACAAAACCTAAGTACTCATCATGGGCCCACACCCCGATGCCTGGAACCACACCTGATGGCCCCCCGCCCTCGGGAACCCACCCTCCCCCACCGACCAGGCACGCAACCTCGGAATCATTCTGGACTCTGGACTCAAAATGGGCCGTCAAATTAACGCCATCTCCCCCTCCTGTTTCCACACCCTCTGCCTCCTATGAAAGACTTTCAACAGGATTTCTCTTGCGCACAGGAAGACCGTCACCCACGCCCTAATCAGCAGCAGACTGGACTACGGCAACGCACTCTACGTCGGGATCAATAAGAACCTTACCCGCAAACTCCAGAACATCCAGAACGCCTCGGCCAGACTATTCCTTAACCTACCTGTCACTGCCACATCACCCAACACCTGCGGACACTACATTGGTGCCCCATCGAGAAGAGAATCACCTTCAAATTTCTCACCCACACCCACAAAGCCCTCCACAACACCGGGCCTGCCTACCTGAATCACTGCCTCTCGTTCGATGCACCCCAAAGATCCCTCCACTTAGCCCAGCTCTCCTTTGTGACGGTGCCGCGCAGCAGGAAGACCAGAACAGGAGGTCACTCCTTCTCCTTCCTTGTGGTCAAGGCATGAAACACCCTCCTTCTCCACCTCCGGCCGTCACCAACACTCTCCAAGTGCATGAAGGGTCACAGGACCTGGCCCTTCGACGAATCACTGTGACCTTCCACGAGCCGCAACCCCCCCACCCCCCAGCGCCTTGAGACCCTTTCGGGTGAGTAGTATCACTTCACCTACCTGTTGATTGATTGATTGATTGATTTAAGTGGTATGCTGTTTTGTTGAACAAAACTCATTGCAGACTTTGTGTGGTTATTTAAGGCCAGACAGATGACCGAAAAAATGGGATGTTGCTGTTAACATGTACCCCAATATGTGGGTAATTGAACTGGAAGTCTACTACTTCCCGCAGACTGTGGTTACCAGAGTGTCCGATCTACCAGAATACCTTCCCGCCAAAGGTGGGCTCAAGAAAAATACCACCACGACTGCCAAGACGAGAACGCTGACAATGTGACACTGACTCCCTGCGGCTGCACGTCAGATGAAATGTGCAGTCTCATTTCTTCCTAGATTTGAATCAGCATCCCAGGCAATAAAAAAACTTCACTGGCTGCCTGTTGAACGCCTCAACACTTTGAAGGCTCTCTGCATAGCATACAAGGCGCTTCATGATACTGGCAGAGAGTCCATGAAGAATAACCTCAAATGGCACTCTCCAGGTAGATCCCTACACTCTAGCCACCCCAGAAATCTGGTGGTTTCTTCCTATAAGCGCATGTCCTGGGCAGGCAGGAGCTTCATTAGATGTACTGCCTTTACATGGAACTGTCTACCCCAAACTCTGAAATCTTCAACCACTCTCTTAGCTTTCAGAAAGTCCTTAAAAACTTGGCTTTTCTCTAACCAGGCCTCTCTTTTTCCATTGATCCCCGATAGCGCCAAGATGCCTTGGGGTACATGTTGTGCTTTACAATTCTCTCAATATCAACAACAGTTAAAGAGTTTTGCAAAATCTTGCAAAAATTGTTCTCACTTTTTCCTGAAGATCAGACTCTGCTCTTGCAGTGCCTTAATAGTAAGTGTAAGCGTGTAAAAACAGATGGTGTTTATATGCGTGGGGCCCACTACACACGTAGGGCAACCAGATGGTCCACAATATCTGTGTTGAACATGACTTACTGTAAGGCAAAATAAATACATTTCCACTATGCTTTTTAACCTTTAATTGTGAAATAAACTTCTGCACTTATCAGTTATAATACTACTTTGATATTAGACATTATAGTGTTACAAGATCTGCCCCAAACTGCCTTCATTAGTGAGTCTGAGTTTTGATTATTTGCCATTGCTACTCCAGATAAAGAGGAAGTTCTTCGCTTTCAGTCAGATCATGGTAGTTTCTGATTTCTGAAGTTTCCGAAGCAACAGGTGAATAACAATAACGTAAATAAATACAATGGTAATACTTGTTGCAAGTATTCCCTACTAGCCCCAGAGTTCCCTATCCACTCTAGAACCACAGATAGTGATTTTGATCACTGAAAAGATTGCGAGGAATGGTGGCTAGTGCTCTGTAGCCCCCGACCAAGCCCCTCCAAGGGGCGTGGTTTGTGAGGGTCGCCGCAAAGGAATTAGCGCTCTTATCAGAGGCATGAACAACAATAACCTTAAACCTAACTTCAATGCCAAGTCATCTGTATAACCTCGTACTGTATTTGACTCATACGGTATTTGATGCTTACTAGGTCTGGGTGGTGAACTCTGCTCCGCTTGCGGAGTTTTACACACTCCGCGAGCAAAGAAAATCCACCTCCCGGCAAGATTTTTTCCTCATTCGCACTTGTCAACGTCTAGTTGGCAAACGCGAGTGAGGGAACTCAACCTCCCAGATTTCTCAACGCGGGCAGTCGGATTTCTCAATGCGGGTGGCCGCATATGCTCCCGACCGCTCGCATTGAGAAACGGTCCATTCGCATTGAGAAAGCTGCCACTCGAGAAGAAAATCTACTCGAGCGGCAGAAAGGAAGCAGCGCCCACTTGCCCTGTGCATGGTGCAGTTCGCATTAATTTGACAGTGCGGAAAAACACCCGGCACTGAAAATTATTAGTGAATGTCATTTTTCTAACTTACTCCGCTGCTTGCGGAACTACGCGTAGCCGCGGCAGAGTTTCTTTTGCACTTTGCGGACTTCCGCATAGGGGAACTCTGTGAACTCCACCCAGGCTTAATGCTTACATTACACCATCCCTATCAGTGAAACAAACTGAAACTCAACAATAACCTTAAACCTAACTTCAATGCCAAGTCATCGGTATAACCTCGTAGTGTATTTGACTCATACGGTATTTGATGCTTACTAGGTCTGGGTGGTGAACTCCGCTCCGCTTGCGGAGTTTTACACACTCCGCGAGCGAGGAAAATCCACCTCCCGGCAAGATTTTTTCCTCAGTCACGCTTGTCAACGTCTAGTTGGCAAGCGCGAGTGAGGGAAATCAACCTCCCAGCGAGATTTCTCAACGCGGGCGGTCGGATTTCTCAATGCGGGTGGCCGCATATGCTCCTGACCGCTCACATTGAGAAACGGTCCATTCGCATTGATCAAGCTGCCACACTTGCCCTGTGCATGGTGCAGTTCGCATTAATTTCACAGTGCGGAAAAACACCTGGCGCTGAAAATCAAAGTGAACGTCATTTTTCTAACTTACTCTGTCGCTTGCGGAACTCCGCGTAGCCGCAGCAGAGTTTCTTTTGCACTTTGCGGAACTTAGCGAACTCCGCCCAGGCTTAATACTTACATTACACCATCCCTATCAGTGAACCAAACTGAAACTCTTTACAAATCTGCGGAACCATATTTATAAATGTTTAAATTTGGAATGCCAAAAGAGAATACCAAAAGTGCAATCATGCAGTGGCTCATTGGCATGCTGCTGATGTCTCTTTCTTTACGTACTTGTGAAATACCCCTGTGTGATGCTATCAATTTGCATCATATGCCTCTGTTTTAAAATGTTTAGATAGCACCAATAATCTTATGCTCAAATGTCCCTCCCAAATCTCAAGGGTTCATCAACATTCCTTTTCGACTAAAATCAAAAAACATCAGCTCTGGAAATCAGTCAGAATGCTCAATGGTCAATGCTTCCTGACTTTTCTTCTAACAAAATGATCTTGCCAGCACTTTGAAATTTTGAAACAGTGAGCTAGCCTGACACCTCAAATACCACTTAAAGAGCACTCACTTTTCGTTGCTTTCAAATGATAGGCTTGGGAGAAATGTAAATGTATCTGATGGTTGCTCTCAACAATTGGCTACTAGGTGCTACAGAGCACCACACAGGTTTAACTAGGTGGATCTAAAATTGCTTTACTTGGCTTTGAACCTTCACTCAAAAGACTTTGGTTCATCAGTTGATAGCAGTATTGACAATTTGAAACTGATGATACTCAGCTGGTTGGGCAACTGAGGAAAGAGATTGGAGAAGAATCTTTGTCAAGTGGAAGCATTTAAAGTCTGTTCATTGCTTCTCCTTAGGAATTCATGTCTTGATGAATCTGGCATGCCTGCAGATGATTGAAGGCATAAACCAATTTACTGTAAAAAACATTATCCAACCATAACTCTTTCTACCTTTTAAAATTCGTAGAAAAATATTCTGTTGTGTTTTGTATTTTTTTATTTCGTGCACTTTTTCCCTCATCATAGTTATTGTTCGGTATAATTTATTTGTAAGTTATTGTTATATTATTGGTAGAAAAAACACAAAATTAAAATTAAATAAATAATTTTTTTAAAAATCCAAAGAGAAAAAGAAAAAAGAGGCGAATGAGGACATAAGAATTCTATGTGCTTTGTAGGGATTATATTTTGTTAGCCAGTGTGGCTGAACTTGAACCACGAACGTTAGCCATTCATAAACTAGAGGAGGTACTTTATGCAAACTACAGTCTCGTATTTTGCAAAAATAAACTTTAGGAGTATCATTAATGAATACATAAAGTTGGAACAAACAACACACAAATTGTAAAGTAATACATCCTAGGAAGAATAGGACTCTCTAATTCCAGCTAATTTGACCGCCACCTTGATAACGTCGTTTGGACAAAATGTCAAGTTCAAAACATCAGAAAACAGAAATATCACAAACAAATGCTGAGTCAAAAATATTTTGGTATAGAATATAGAAGATCGTTGTCAAGAACTTCGCTTTATTTATATAAGTGATATTGTCTTTAAGTATTGTTTTTTAATTGTTTTAATTTTAATGTGTTTTGGTGAATATATTAATTTTGTATATTAGTATTGTTGGCATAATCGTTATTAATGTTTTAAAATCTAGTTTGTAAATGTAAGTGATTTTATTTTTCTTAACTGTTATTAGTAATTTCTAGTGTCGTAATGGGTTGTTGCATTTATATGAACTTATATATGTTCTGCTGAATATATTGATTTTGTATATTAGTATTGTTGGCATAATTGTTATTAATGTTTTAAAATCTAGTTTTTAAATGTAAGTGATTTTATTTTTCTTAACTGTTATTAATAATTTCTAGTGTCGTAATGGGTTGTTGCATTTGTGGGGGGTAGGGTGGGATGTTATTTGGATTAGAAATATATGTATTTCAATATTTTTTATCTATTAATTCATTTTGTATCGATGCATTATATTATATTTTGAATATTTATAACTGAAATAGAAATGTGTATTTTATTTTTATTATTAGGAATAGTAAGTTGAAATATAGTAGTGGGTGGCGGGGTTTATAGGGGTATAGGGTGGGAAATTTATTAAGCTATAAATAATAAAAAAAATTGTTGAATCGATTTTTTATTGTTAATTATTTATTTGATTAATTACTAGGTAAGTACTTTAATACTGATTTATTTAAGTTATATTTTAGTTACGGGTTGCTAGGTTTGTAGGTGAATAGGGTGGGAAGTTAAATGAAATTAAATGTAATTTAATTTATTGCTAAACATTTTTTGGACCAATAAATATTTGATTAGTAATTATATAAATTATTTATTTATTAATGATTGTGTGATTGTTGTACTGCTTTATCCATTTTTATATGTATTTTAGTTCTTATATGTTAATTGCACATGTATTTTTTCACGGTCTGTTATTTCTTTGATGTTAGTTGGTATGGGAATGTCATTTGAGACATCATCAGTGATGTCATCAATGATGTCACTGACCATGCTAGGAGTGATGTAATATGTGAGGTCATAAGCAGTACATTGCAGGGGCATAAGTTATGGTTAGCTCAGCTATCTGTAGATGCTGAATTTTACTGGTTTTCTATGAGTGAAATCTGAGGCTAACTATAGTCCCAAAAACCTTTGTTATTTTTCAGTGAATTTCTATTTTTTTAAATTCTATTTCCTAAATATAATGTCTCTGTAACCTTTGGTTTTTTCAGTGAATTTCTAAAGTTTTTTTTAATGTTGTTTCCTAGCTATACCATTCCAATAACCTTTGGTTTTTAAGTGATTTTCTAAGGTTTTTAAAAATGTTATTCCCTGACCATAACCTGCAACCTTTGAGGGTGAGTGTGTGAGTGAGTGCATCAGTGTCTCAGTGGCTGTGTGAGTGAGTGTCTCAATGGGTATGTGAGTGTCTGTTTGGGTCCGAGAGTGGCTGCATAGGTGTCTCACTGGGTGCGTGAGTGTCTCAGTGGGTCTGTGAGTGGGTGTGAGAGTGTTTCAGTGTGTCTGTAAGTGGGTGTATCAGTGTCTGCGTGGGTCTGTCAAGGGGTTTGTGGGTTCCTGAGTGTGTGAGTGGATGTCTAAGTGTCTGCGTGGGTGTGTCAGTAGTTATGTGAGTCACTCAACCACAAAGGAACCGTGCATGCCCTTTTATCTGACAAGAGTCCTCAGTTTTGCACAAAATATCTCCCAAGTGGAGTACTTTTTGCTGGTTAATTACTATGTGCTACCTCCTTGGGTAAATGTCCAGTACTTATTCTACACTACAGCTGCGCAATGGAGCACGAGGAAATGTTGTTAAGCTGTCCATCATTCTGACAAAAGGCAGAAAGACTTTTGTATACTACTAAGGTGAGCGGGGTCAAATGTGAGAAGCTTCTAAGTAATTTGCACATTTGCATACCCGTAGTAATTTAAAGGGAGAACCATGGACTATGCTCTCACCAGGACAGGACAACAAAGAATCCATTTGTCACAGTCACATACAGATTGCGCTCCAATATATCAATGATGCAGTCACCTCCACGTTTTTCAATATGGAATTGCAGAGAAAACACACTTGCTTTGCCTTCGCCAAGTCCAGGCGTTAGGATCATTTGTCCTTTAAAGAAGTGGAGCTTCAACGGGGAAACTGCTATGTTTATATTTGTGAGTGCCTCCCCTTGAGGTTTAATTTCTGTAAAATGAGCATTTGAGCCAATACAGTCCTGGCAAAATGTAATGGGGGATGAGGGCCAGACTGGGAACACCAACCAGCCCTGGCAATTCTGCTGGACCTGCTCCCGGGTGGAGGAGGTAGGGTGCGAGTGAGTAGCAGGCCTGCTGCAGCTTGTTAAAGGGGGCTGATATTGCAGCTCTGCGGCAAAACCGGCCCCCAGTATCGAAATTGTCCCCCACTTCTCGAAAACCAGCCCCACCCTTCTGGCCATCAGGAAAACGCCTGGTGCCCGCTACGGTCAGTCTGGCTCTGCCCGGGCCGATTTCAGCCCTGGGGACCCTACCCTTCCCCCAGGGCCCAGCCACAATTCTATGGGGGAGAGGGGCCTCGTGTCCCCCTCCCCAGGCCAATTTCAGCCCCTGGGGACCCCATCCCCTGGGCCAGAGACCCAGTCTGCACCATAGGGGACAGTGGGGGAGCCTGAATACCATAATTGCAGGCAGGTGAACAGACAAAAACTCTGCTCTCAGCAAGCGGGAGCAGTCTGACAGCTCCTGCTTGCTGGGAGTGGAGTTTGCGTTTGCTCTCACTTCGGCCAAGCAAGAGCAAACAGCTATCTCCCAATGGTGGGCACCTCAGTAGATAGCAGGATCTAGACTTGATGGTAGTGGTCAACAGGTCCATAATTGGCTCCAGGGGAGGGCTGCCTAGCCCCTCTTCTTTCTTTTTCATGAGCCAGCCTGGGGAGGTGGTGGTCGCTGGGGCCCCTCTCCTAATTTGATATATTTGATAGACCTCGGGTGTAGGTGGTGGTACCTGGGGCCCAGGGGGTCTGTGTGGTCCCCTGTAATTATTTTATTTTAGCCCTGGGGAGGTGGTGGTCCTCTGTGTTTCAAACTGTCCCAGGAAGGGGGTTTGCACAGCCCCACCTCCAGTTTAATATTAAAGCCGGTGGTGGTCCCCGGAGGTCCCCGTGAGCTCTTGGAGGGGGGTTTGCATGGCCCCCCTACGTTGTGATTATAAATCCCCAGGTAGGTGGTGGTGCCTAGGGCTTTATAAAGTCTTAGGAGGGAGATCTTTTCCTTCTATTAAGAAAGGCGCATGCCCCTGGAACCTGGCCCACTGGAGGTTATATTATGAACAAGCGTGGGAGAAATCACTTGTTTTTTAAAACTTTTCTTTGGCGGAGTTGCAGACCCTTTGAAATTTTCAGCTCTATAGATATCTATATCCATAGATATCTATAGATATCTATGGATATAGATATCTATAGATATCTATGGATATAGATATCTATGGATATAGATATCTATAGATATCTATATGTATATAGATAGAAAAGTCAATCCTTCATTGTGACTTCAGCAAGAAGCAGGCACAGACTCCTTAAAGGTGCGAAAGTTTTTAATTTATTATTTTCCTCCTTTGTGCAAGTGCATGTCTCTGACGTGTTTCGGCCGCACTCAAGCGGGATAGATATATATATTTATATCAATCAAACAATCAATCAGTAGATGTGTAGAGCGCTTCTTGCCACCCATGAGGGTATCCAGTTGCTGGCAGGGTCCAGTTAATCAGCTGAACAGTAAGGTCTTCAGGGACTTTCAGATCTCTAAAAGAGATGGGGAGGTCTGTAGAAGAAATGGTAGCTCATCCCATGTCTTTGCTGCTAGGTAGGAGAAGAAACAACCTCCGCATCTGCTATGTCAGATGCTGGGGGTGAGGGTTAGAGATAAGGAGATGGAGAAGAGAGTTCTGGTGGGCTGACGGAAGTTCATGCAGTGGTTCAAGTAGGCGGGTCCACAGTTGTTTAGGGCCTTGTATGCATGGGTCAGGGGCTTGAACTGACATATTTTCTGTACAGGGAGCCAGTGGAGTTCCATGAGGTAGGCGGTGATGTGGGGTCATCTTGGAAGATCCAGGATAAGTCTGGCTGCGGTGTTCTGTATGGTCTGTAGTCGTTGTCAGAAGTGAGCTGCAATCCCTACTTAGAGAGCATTACCGTAGTCCAGTCCAAAGGGGATGAGAGCCTGCATGATGGTGTGTCTTGTGCTTTGGGGTAGCCATTTGAATATCTTACGAAGCATGCGGAGGATGAAGAAGTAGGAGGAGGAGATAGAGTTCACCTGTGACGTCTTAGCTTGTTGTCTAGAATGATGCCTAGGTTCCTAGCATGGTCAGTGGGGGTAGGAGTAGGTCCGAGTTCTGAGGGCCACCAGGATGCATTCCATGGAGAGCTTTTGTTTCCAAAAATGAGTACCTCTGTCTTGTCTGAGTTGAGCTTCAGGCAGTTGTTCTTCATTCAATTGGCGATGTTTGCCCATGCAGTTGTGGAACTTGGCCCTGGTGTTAGTGGTGTCTTCAGACAGGAAGAAAATGAGTTGTGTGCCGTTGGCATAGGATATGATGTTGAGTCTGTGGGTTTTGGCGATGCTGGCCAGAGGTGTCATATAAGTGTTGAAAAGGGTGGGGCTGAGCGAGGATTTTTAGGGGACTCCACAGATGATTTCATTGGGTTCGGAGGTGGACAGACTTGTGTTTTTTAATATTGAAAAAGTTTATGTCAATATGAATAATGATACAGTCACATACAGAAATTACATTTATTGACAAATTTTCCCGTTGTGAACTCCACGTCACCCCGACTCAGAAATACATAGTTTGGCAGGCCCTGAGACCCAGGCCGTTGGTCACTGATTGACAGATCACAGGTGGTGTAGCACGTATCCAGCAGACAAACGCGCAGACAAGTAATCCTTGATCAAACCGATAGATACGCGCAACAACACCACAATGGTCCAGGGAAATTGGCCCCAATAAAGCACACATTACTGGATGGGTACGCACGTTCCCAAAATACCATAAAGTTAGATGCCACATAAAGTTAGGAACACTCAGCCAATCAGGAAACAGCACACACAGTACATGCAGTGATCATGTGCTCTTCATGCCGGACATCTGGACACTTTTTCTACTGGTCCCATTGTGTCCAAGCAAGGTCGAGGCTGACCTGGATTCTTCATCTTAAAATTAATTAATGGCTGCAAAGACAGTGGCATGCATTCCTTTCCAAAAAAGAACTGGCGGAACCATTTAATTACACTCAATAAACAGTATAAAAGTCTATGTTAGACTGATTGTAAATTGAAACAGTCCTCAGACCCTATGCCTGTCACTGTTCTCCCGGCTGTACTGTTTAATTACATGAACTGTTCCTGTTTTGCCAAACGCCTCTTGTCTCTTGTTTTTTTCAAGGTATTAAATCTTCAAGCAACACATTCTCCCAGCGAGGAAAGAGATGATCCATCTGAGAGTGACTCCTTGGTTGCCTATGTTGTGCAGTCTTCTGATGAGTGTGTGGTGGGAGACCATATCGAAGGACGCCGAGAGGTCTAGGAGGATCAGAGCCACAGTTTCTCCTCAGTCGAAGAGGCCTTAGATGTCGTTGGTAGCCATGATGAGGGCTATCTCTGTGCTTTGGTTGCTGCAGAATCCGGATTGGAATGAGTCGAGTAGGAGGTTCCGTTCCAGATGTGAGGAGAGTTGTTGGTTGATGGCTTTTTATAACACTTTGGCCAGGAACAGGAGCAGTGAGAGTTTGAGTTTGCTGGGGTCTGCTGATGGTTTCTTTAGTAGGACATTGACGTGTGAGTGCTTCCATTCCTCGGTGGAAGGTGGCCAGGTAATTGAGGTGTTGAACAAGGTGGTGAGTATGTAGCTGATTCTGGGTTGAAGATGTGATGAGGGCATGGGTCATTTGGGGTCCCTGTGTAGACCGAGTTCAAGATGGAGACTGTGTCTTGTAGGGCGAGCTGCCTCAATTCAGTTAGTCAGATGTCTGTGGTGGTAGCAGTATCATTGTGTTGCTTGAAAAAGTCGATGGCCTTGGGCCGGGGTTTGAAGTTTCTGTACATGTTGCCGATCTTGTCAGGGAAGAAGTTTGCAAGGTTCCTGTGAGGGGGTAGTTGTTTGTTGCAGCTGAGGGGTTGGGGAATTATTTTTCTATATTGAAGAGTTCTTTGCTGTTATATATATTTATATTTATAAACACACACATATATATGTATCTGTGTTTATATAAATACATACTTATATATAGTATTAAAAAAATTAGTGGAATCTATTTACTCTACATTATATTAATGATATATGCTAAAATATTTAACACTTACAGCTTTAAACTATATGTAAAATAGAAAAGCAATATTTATATATGTTTGTTGCCAATGATAATGTCCACAATATTTTTTTCAAATATGTTTGTCATTTCCTTCATAAGTAAAGATCACGATTTTTGTAACACGATAATTTTGTCAACTATATTGTTTATCTCCATAATGTGTCATTGATCTCTTGACAACTCCACTATCCTCTAGAGTGTACACTAATGGAAAATGTGATAACACTCCTGTTGCCTTTGTTAGGAGCTCCTGCGCCAATTTACTTGTGATTGCTCCATATAAGGATGGAATGAAGAAGACATAAGAGTGCTTTGAGCACTTACAGCCACCACACAGTGCAGGTGAGAGAACTGTATGCATTTCGGGGACAAAAACTAAGGCATTGAAGTTGGTGAGGATCTGAAGCCCAAATTACAGGAACAGGTACTATGATTACTGCATGTCTTTAGCTCAATATTGCCAAACAAGACAGGCCCACTGGAAGATCAAAGGAAATTCAGCCCTCACCTAGGCTGGGTTAAGACTAGCTCCTGAAGCATCTGATGCAATGTTTTTTTCTCGTGTTGTGTCAATATCTATTATATTGTATCCAGTGGCAGCCGACACAGATAAATACTGGTGAGGCGGGTGGAGGGGGTGGAGGGGAGAGAGGGCCATCGGGAAGTGCACAGGGGGGAGCACACAGCAGGGGAGGCTTAAAATTAAAAAAAACATTTACCTGGTGCTGCCGGCCGCCTCACGGTCCTCTTCTTCCAGTTCTTGGCATCACCGACTCCCCATCTAATTCTTGCATTGCTCTCAGGCATGAGAGCAGCGTGAGGATTTGCCTGAGTAGGCTGGATTAATGCTCACTTAGGCACATGGAGTACATCCGGGTTGGAGAAACCTAAATGCGCATGTCAGTTTGACCCCCTAAGATGGCCGGCTAAACTGACATGCTCACTGAAAAGTGCACATCTACCACTCCTCCTCTCTCCTCCCATGGCCCTGCCTGCCTCTCCCTGCACACGCTGGCTCAGATCCAGCAGCTGAAAAATAAAACAACAGTAAAATATTGTTTTAGTTTTCAGCTGCTGGCTCTGAGCCAGAGGGGCAAAGCTATTTTGACGTTGCGGAGGAGTCATCTCTGATTCTTTCCCGTCCTGACATAGATGAGTTTTTTCCTGTTCTGGTATACTAACTTTTGTTGTTTTGTTTCAGTTCTGGTGTACTGGAGCCATTTCTGCTGTATTCCTTCCACTCCTGGAGGACATAGACCCAGAAGGCTGAATCCAGACTACAAATTGCCAGACTATTAAATTATGGACTGTGATGTGATCTTTCCCACTAACATCAGCAGGAGTGTAGGTAGTCTCATATTTGGGCATTTTGTGAAGAATTCCTTCCTGCCTCATGTTTCTGCCATAGTTAATATGTACGGAAAACTGGGAGAAATATTGTATACTTGCCATCAAGGATGAATGAGTTTTTGATAGGAAACAAGGGAACCCCAATATACGAACCTGGGGTGGTATAATGTGAAGAGAGACACAATGGTTCTAAATGGCCTAAAAGGTCCAGGATAGGAAAACCTTTAAAAGGTAAACGTTTAAATAAAGGTTTTTTAAAATAAATTTTGAAAAGAGAGAGTGATAGTTAATATAGAACAGGGACAAGAAGGTCAAGGTATAACAGATATTTATTATACAATGAAATAAATTCAGATGCTCACATATTCAGTGACAGTAAGCGTGACAAAAACAGTGAAAGTGAACTTTAAAAGAAAACATCGCATTGACAACAGGAATTGAACCACATTCTTTTAGACTTAATATGAGGGGTTCATGTTGTGAGCGGTCACAACATGAACCCCTCATATTAAGCGATGTTTTCTTTTAAAGTTCACTTTCACTGTTTTTGTCACGCTTACTGTCACTGAATATGTGAGCATCTGAATTTATTTCATTGTATAATAAATATCTGTTATACCTTGACCTTCTTGTCCCTGTTCTATATTAACTATCACTCTCTCTTTTCAATATTTATTTTAAAAAACCTTTATTTAAACGTTTACCTTTTAAAGGTTTTCCTATCCTGGACCTTTTAGGCCATTTAGAACCATTGTGTCTCTCTTCACATCAAGGATGAATGAGCCATCATGTGTGTCTAAGAAGAGACTTGTTGACCTCCTGTGCCTGTAGATAAATCTAAGGAGAATTCCTGAAGAGTAGTATATAAAGTGTGGCTTGAATGAGTGTTCAGGATAGGTCAAGGTAAGATGAGAGGGTGAATGGAAGACAAGGTGATTAATCTGCTGACCTCCAGCCCTGTGCTCTTGCACAGGAGCAGGGTGAAGAAGATCCCTGGCAGGGTCCAAGTATGCACTGGTCTCTCCAAAAGATAAGACAGAAATTACTGGAACCCAAGGGCTTGACAGTTGAGCACAAGACTTGATGAGCCACCAGTGGACACATTCCCTGTGGATAGCCTGGTCCCTGAGCTGTTATCACAGGTACAAACGTGCTGAAGGCCAAGAGGAAATTGAGGGAAGCCCATGCACGAGGATTTCAAAGAGTAAATGGGTGACGCGCTGTGAGTTTCCACTGATGTTGCTTCCAATGGCGGGCACAGATCAGTTCCCCCCTACTCTATTTTCCACAGTGCTGGGCCATGAACCTGACCTTGACTTTGCCCTCAACAAAACACTGGCTACGGGTTCCCAGCTATGCCCAACTAATTTAAGGGTGGAGAAGTGTTAAAACCACACAGCAGCTCTCATGTCCTTTTGAGTGCACTACCTCTTATTGTGCATGGCTTTCCAGGGAACGTAGTAAAGGACTACTGAGGCACCGCTAGGGATGGGAGAGTTAGTTCAGTCCCTGGATAAGGAATAGAAATTTCAAAAGTGAGGTACAACATCGTCCATGAGTGACAGAGGGACATAGGGGCCAGGAAGAGTGTGTGTTAATCCCTCAAAGTCTTTCTCAGTGAGTGTGAATTTTTTATGGGTATGGCCTGGCAGTTCAGAAGGTCCTAGTGATGTACATAGCTGTATAAGCTTATTCCCAGTCCTCTGAGAGTGCCCGGGGCCCTGCCTTGTGAAGAACATCCTTTTGTTGTGAGTAACTGGTGGCGTCCAGGCATAAGTGGAATTCTTAACGGGGAATGGGCTGTTGCGCATATGGTGAGGTCATGGTGTCAAAGAAATGGGGAGAGTCTCAGTTTACGTAGTGTTGTGGGATGGATTAGAACAGTAGTTCTTAACCTGTGGTCTGTGGAGCCCTGCGTATCTGCGACGCCGACTCAGGGGGTACGTGGCTGCTTATAAAATTACATCATATTAGAATATTCATGAAGCATATACATAAAAAGCTAAACTGAAAATTGAGAATTGTAAAACTCTCTTTAAATGTGAAGGCATTGGGGGCGTGGCCAAGATGGCGGCGAGGTGAGACGCATCTCTCGGTCTCTCCCTCGCAAGCCCGTGTATAGAGCCGGAGCGGGGCGGATATCATCCCCCGTTCTCGGCACATAGCACCGCTGGCGGGACCCGAGAGGGAGGCGCGACTGCCGACACCCAGCAGATGTCCCTGTGAGCGGCGGGGCGCCATTGGCGGCGGCGGATCTCATCGGCCGTTTGCGGCCTGACGGCGAGTGGCGCAGCCCCGGCCTCGAGTACGGAGGGCCTAGCGAAGGGGGCGGCTCCAGCGGCGGTGTGGTGGCGGCCGGGAGGACCCGGGGCCACGCTTCTGCGGACGTAGCGTTGAGCCGTGGGCGAGGGCGGCACGGACCCGCAGGCCGAGGAGGTGGCTGGCACCCAAGAGGGCCCGTGACTGGGTGAGACGCGGAGAGTGCTCGGCCCGCCGGACGCGGAGCCTTTGGAGGTGCCCAGGCGTGATGGTGGAGGCAGCGTGACCGCGAGGATGCAGGAGGCCTGACGGGCAGGGGATCGCCTGCATGTGGTGGCGGGGTGCGACCCGGCGGTGAGCGGCCCGGCGTTGAGGTGCCCACGGAGGAAATCAGTGCTGCAGGGAGGCCCTTGGGACTCCGGGGGTGCGGAGGGAGGACTCGCGCCGATCGGCCTCCAGGAGGGTGAAGCACAGAGAGGAGTCCGGCGAGCGAGGGCCGGAGCGACCTAGCCCTTCTGCGGTGGTGGTAGGGGCAGAGGAGGAGAGAGCGTGGGCCGTGCCGCCCCACGGTTCGGTGGGAGAGGGAGAGCTCTGCTGCGTCGCCCCATGGTTCGGTGGGGGAGAGCCCTGAGACATTGAGAGTTGCAGCGGGCGACACCCACCCCCTCGGTGGCGGCAGCATCAGTGAGCGGAGCGGCGACTCGCGCCGCCGTGGAGGGTCGGCCCCGGGGCCCCGCCCGGTTGGAGAGGGCGCGCTTCGTGGGGCCTAGCCTGGAGGACTGACACGTCAGGAAGCCTGCCCGCACGATGGCGACACAGAGGGGCAAGGGCAAGGACAGGGCCCAGAGCAAGTCGCTGCAGGAGTTGTTTGCCAAACCCCAGGGGGGGTCGACGGCGGCTGCTCCCGACACCCGGACGGCTGCGGCGGAGGCGATCCCGGCGAAGGGGCCCGGAGACGACGGAGCAGAACCGATCACCAAGGCCCTCCTGCTGTCGCTATTTGCGGAACAGAAGGAGGAACTTAAAGGTATGCGGCAGGAGCTGGCGGCGGAGCTACGAGAGGTCCGGACGGACTTGGACGGCCTGGGCGAGAGAGTGCAAGCGGTGGAAGATAGGGCGGACGCCCAAGACACAGAACTCTCCATGGTCCACCAGGATCTCCTCCGGCTCCATGACCAACAAGTGGACATTCAAACCCACCTGGAGGACCTGGAGAATCGGTCGCGGAGACACAACATCCGCATCCGGGGGGTGAAACGGGACGCCGAGGCGGGGGACGTCTTCACATTCACCCGTGAGCTCTTCAATCAGATCCTGGGCAGGCCGGCGGACGCGGCGCTCACATTGGACAGAGCCCACCGGGTGGGTCTCCCGCGGCCGGACAATGCTTTCCCTGCCGACATTCTGGTCTGTGTCCAGGACTACACCACTAAGGAGGAGATCCTCCGTAAGGCCCGCACACAACATCCTATCACCTTTCGTGGTCATCTCCCGGTGCTCTATCAGGACCTGTCCGCCCTGACCCTGCAGAAGCGCATAACCTTCCACCCTGTCACGGAGGCCCTCCGCCAACGGGGCATTAAATACTCTTGGGGCCACCCGTTTCGTCTTATTTTCCGCCATGACGATCGCCTGTACCAGCTTCGATCTCTGGCGGAGGCATGTCAGCTGTTGGACATTGATTGCCCGAAGGAGGACGCGGAAGAACAGACACCGAGCTCTCAGAGAGTAACCGGCTCGGGAGTAGGCTGGAGCCAATTGAAGCAGAGACGCAGAGGCCCTCGACGACGGCGGCCGCCCCCTGAGGAGATTGCCCAAGGCCGTCAGGATGCCATATCCTCCGTGGCAGGAACACTGGCACCGAAGGGCGAGGCCCCTTGAGGGTAACTACTTGGGGACAAGAGTAAAGCTGTTTCTTTTTCCTTTCTCGTGCCTTTCCTCCCGCTGGGGCTTAGCTGGCGGCCAGAGGGGCGGGCGGGCGGGGGAGGGGGGGGTTTCGTTGGTACGCCACGGCATCCCTTTTGACTTTGGACATACTGATCTTCCTTGGAAGATGGACTTTTGGTGTGCTTAAAGGTTTTGGGGTGGGGGAGGGGGGGTGTATGGGGTTAGTTGGGGTCCTTTTTTGTTTCTTTACCTCTTCTTCCTTCCTTTCCTACTCTTTCTTCTCTTTCCTTTACCGGGGGTGGGGGGGTGGTGGTTGGACCTCAGGGGCACATACTGGCGGTCACGGGGACGATGGATGGGAATGTCTCCTGTAACACTTAAGATCCTCACGCTCAATGTTCGGGGCCTAAACAATCCGATTAAGTGTCGCTCCATCATTTCTCTTCTGGCGCAGTCGGGGGCCGAAATGTGTCTCCTCCAAGAAACGCATCTCCTCATGAAAGACACACACAGGCTGCAATCTAGGTCGTTCCCCGTGCAGTTCTTCTCCTGTGACTCCTCGAAGCGGGCGGGGGTGGCGATCCTTCTAGCGCCAAGGTTTAAGGGGCTTTCAATGAGTAAGGTGGCGGAGATACGAGGTAGGCTGTTGGTTTATCAATTCCACTTGGGAGACTACACATTCACGGCGGGCTCGATTTATGCGCCCAACGACAGGCCGGAGAGGTTCCTCCAGACTGCGCTGACGAGCCTATCGGTCTCAGCGGATCGACGGTGGTTGCTTGGGGGCAACCTGAACCTAGTATTTGACAATGTGATGGATCAGTCGGCCCACCGCACGGGGCAGGTGGGTGCCTTGTCTCCGTCGGGCCACTCGGCGCTGCAGGACCTAGACATGGTAGACCTCTGGCGGCTCCACAACCCCACGGCCCGGGAATACACACATCTGTCGGGGGCGCATGGTACATACGCACGCCTGGATTATTTCCTGGCCACGCGTGCGCTCGTCCGGGAGGCACCTGGGGTGGAGATACTGGCGGCGTCCCTCTCCGATCATGCGGCGGTGGTCATGACGCTGACGCTCCCGCCGGTGGGCAGGAGGATGCGACAATGGCGGCTGCGGGACTCGCTCCTGCTTCGCCCAGCGGTGGTCAAACAGCTGCACGGGGTCATCGAGGAATACCTTCGGTTCAATGACACCGGGGCCTCGGCCCTGGCCACGTGTTGGCTTGCGCTGAAGGCGGTGGTCCGGGGGGCCGTTATCGCCCTCTCTGCGGCGGAAAACAAGGAACGGCGAGCGAAGCGTGCGGAGTTGTCGCAAAAAGTCAGGGAACTGGAACATATGCATAGCCGAACGGGGGCCCCGAGAGTCTGGCGGTTGTTGAAAACGCAGAGAGCGCAGCTGGAGGCACTAGACCGAGATAGGGCGGAATATGCGGCCCTGCGCCTTCGGCATAGCTATTATGTAGGTGGAGATAAATGCAGTGGACTGCTGGCCCGATGTCTGCGGGAACGTAGGCAGAGAGAGGGCGTCAAAGAGATTGAGGACGCTCATGGGGTCATGCACACGGATGATGGGGAGATTGCGGCGACGTTCCGGGACTTCTATGCCCGACTCTACGACGCGCAACCACTCGACGGTGACGGGGCAGACGCGTATCTGGAACAGGGGCGCGTGGAGGGTCTGTCTTTACCCCAGGCTGAGCTGCTGGAATCGCCGATCCGGCCAGAGGAGGTGATCTCGGCCATTGCGAGACTTAAGGTGGGCAAGTCCCCGGGACCGGATGGCTTCTCGGCCATGTTTTACAAACAGTTTTGCCCACTGGTCACCCCCCTCCTCACGCGACTCTTCAACTCGTTTGATACGCTCGGAGAGCTGCGCCCGTTCCTGTTGGACGCGGCCATAGTGGTAATTCCCAAGCCTGGGAAGGACAGCAAGCAGTGCAGCTCCTACCGCCCGATTTCCCTCCTCAACGTGGATCTCAAGCTCTATAGGGGGATTTTGGCGGCTCGTCTTGCGCCCCATCTGCCGAATCTCATCGATCCGGACCAGGCGGGCTTTATCCCCGGCCACCAAACCAGCGATCACACGAAGCGGGTCCTGCATCTCATCGAGAAGACCTCCCGCTTTCCGGCCGACTACGCCCTCTTGGCGGTGGACGCCGAGAAGGCCTTCGACCGGGTTCACTGGCCCTACCTCGAGGCGGTCTTGCGCCGGTTCGGCTTACGGGACAAAATGAGGGCGCGGATACTCAACTGCTACCGCGAACCCCACGCTTCTGTCCGTGTTAACGGCCACACGTCAACGCCCTTTCGGATCTCCCGGGGCACTAGGCAGGGCTGCCCCCTTTCTCCGCTCCTCTTTGCCATGTATATGGAGCCCCTAGCACAGCACATCCGCCAAAATGGACAGATCACCGGCATCAGGTTCGGGGGGGACACCCATACGATCTGCCTCTACGCCGACGATGTCCTGCTGACCTTCAGGGAGCCCTTGACGTCCCTGGGAGCGATCCTACAGGAGCTCTCAGTGTTCGGGGCTGTGTCGGGCTTCAAGGTCAACATTGCTAAGTCAGTGGGGCTCTCCCTTTCTCTCGCGCCGGACGCGGTGGCGGCCCTGCGCTCAAAGTATCCGGTCCCCTGGACGACGGGCCCGGTCCCCTACCTTGGGGTACAGCTGGCCCCCACGATCCCCGGCATTAGGGCCCTGAACTATGATCGTCTCTCCTCCACCATTAAAGCGGATCTTCACCGCTGGCGCCGCTTGCCGATTTCGTGGCTTGGCGGGTGGCGGCCATCAAGATGGCGATATTGCCTAAAATTTTGTACTTGTTTCACACGCTCCCTATATATCCACCGAAGGGCTGGATTAAACGGGTCCAATCTGACCTGGCACAGTTTATTTGGCAGGGCAGGAAGCCGCGACTCAAACGCCAGATTAGCTCGCTCCCGCCGGAATTCGGGGGCGTTGGTGTCCCGGATCTAACAATATACTTCCAAGCCGCTCAGCTACGGTATCTGGCGGAATGGATGAAACCTGAGTCGGAGAAGCACTGGCTGTTCCAGGACCGGGCGGTAGCGGGGAGGGCCCTGGCCGCGATCCCGTTCCTCCGCCGGGACCAACGGCCGCCAAATCTGTATGCTTCGTGGGTGACCCAGGCTACCATGCGGATCTGGGACCAGGTCGGTGAGAGGCAGGAGCTAACGTCCTTCCCCTCGCCCCTCACCCCTTTTTCGGCAATTCCGACTTTCCGCCGGGGCTTCCGGAGTCCGGGTTTTCGGGTTGGCGCTCCTCCGGCTGCAGAGCGCTGGGGGTCCTATACAACGCCGGGGGATTTATCCCCCTAGCACAGTTGGTGGCCGACTGTGGAGTCCCGGCCACGGACCGGATCGGGTACTTGCAGGTTAAACACTGGGCCACCCGACCGAGGGAGAGGCTTGCAGCGCAGCGCCGACTTACTTCGTTCGAGCGTTGGCTGATCACCCGCCTGACCGACAAGAAATTGACTTCGGATCTGTATAAGATGCTCCTGTTGACACACTACCACTCCTATCACGCAGGGAGGGCTAGATGGGAGAGAGACCTGGGACGGGATCTGCTGGCGAAGGAGTGGGAGGGCTGTTGCTTTCGGGCCCGCCATACGGCCACACACACAGGGCTCACCGAGACGTTCACCAAACTAGTGACTTACTGGTACTATACACCGGAACGTCTTCACCGTATGGATAGTTCGCACAACGGGCTCTGTTGGAGAGGGTGCGGCCAGCTGGGCACTTTAGCGCATATCCTGTGGGATTGCCCCTTGTTGTCCTCCTATTGGCGCCAAATTTTAGACGAGATGGACAAATACTTTGACACGGAGCTGCCCAGATTCCCTGCCTACATCATTTTGGGGGTCTCTAATGCCCTTACCTACCCCTTGAAGTCTCGCCGGGGGAAACAGATAGCCTTGGCGCTGGGGGCGGCCACACAGTGCCTCCTAGCATGTTGGAAAACACCCCGCGTACCCACGCATCTGGAATGGTTGCACCGCCTCTGGCACATCTTGGGGATGGAGCGTATATCTCTGACACTAGCGGGAAGGGGCGACGCTTTCCCGGAACTCTGGTGGCCGTTTCGGTCCCTGCTAGCGCAGGACTTCCGGGAGCTGACGTGCCCCCGGTACCTGCGCCTCCTACGGCTCAGCGATGACCCGGAGAGTGGGGCACCGGCATAGTCGCCCGGCTGGGCCGTCAGTGTAGGGGCGGCGTTGCTCGCTAGCCTTTTTGGTCCCTTCATTCCCGGGGCAAGGTCTTTATTTTCTCATTTCCTCCTCTTTCTCTCCTTTCTTTCTGTGCCTCGACGGTGGGGTGGGGGGGGGTGGGAGTTACGGGGGGGGTGCTCGGAGGGGGGTTGGGGTTCGGGGGGAGGGGTAGCTGATGGCGTCTGACGAGGATTGTGAGCGCTTCTCCAGCTTTCCATCCACCTATGGTGGCGGCGTAGACCTTAGCGGACGCTGCACTTGTAGTGGCCGAGAATATGTAATGACGCGACGCTATTGGTTTTTCTTGGTTTTTTTTTTTTTGTTTTTTTTTTCTTTCTGTTGAAAACCTTCAATAAAAAGATTTAAACCTAAATGTGAAGGCATTTGAGATTAGAGGCAAACATTAAAGTTTTAATCCTTATCTTGATTGATGAGAGCATCGCAAATACAGCAAATTGAATGTAGTAGGAATGATTGGTTGCCACAATTGAAGCACTGATAGGCACAGACAAAAAGCAAGCATGCATAAGAAGCAAAAAAGACAAAATATTTGCTAGAGTCTAGAAAATCACTTCATCTTTTAGAAATAAAAAAACATTTTGAAAAACAACTTTCCCAGTAAAATCTCAATCTTTACATATTTGTTTTATCTGTGAATTAAATAAAATACTTCGTAATTTGTTTCTTAATTTTTGTGTACTATTTGAGATACAAATCGCACGATATGTTTAGGCAAGGGTTCCTACCTTTCAGTAGTGATTCAGTGGGGGGTCCACAGAAGTCAAAAGGTTAAGAACTGCTAAGTTAGAACATCTGTGGGTGCCCATTGCACACCGTTGGAGTTTATATTCCATGTACATTGTGAATCAATGTGTGTGCTGAGTTGTGTTCAATTTAATAATAACATACGGTCCCTAGAGGCAGGTATCTGCCAGAAGGGAATAAAGGGCTAGACATATCAAAAATCTCTCGAGCAAGACTTCCACACCCAAATATTGGGCTAGTGGATGACAGAAGGAATGGAGACCCGAGAGATGTTCAAATGTTTACAGAGAACAAAGAGTACAAGACACACATGGAGTAGTAGAGGGCATCTAAAATACTTTATTTGTTAGGAACTAGTCTGGAGCATCAGTAGTGTCTCTGGAAAATGTTTTTTTCACAAAGGAGTACAAATTCATGGTTTGAACTTTCAGCTGAAGGAAAAACTACATTAAATGGACGTACGGTATCAAAAGACACATACTAGTGTACACTGAAAATAAACAAGCATTAACAAAGACTGTGGGTTTGCTTGTGGTATTCATATTTCAGAATCTATTGTCACCTGCTCCTCACTAACTAAATTTGGATTTAAAGTAGTCCCTAATGCTTTGCATTGGAGGCGGAACACACCCAAAAGACAAAGAGAAAACTATTGAGACTGAAATACTCCTGTGGGTTGATCCAATATGTGCCAATGTCTCAGGCCAATGGTCGAAGATTCCAGAGAAAAAGCAGCCAGTGACTGAGGGAGGCTAACTCTGAGGCCTTTTAAATAAGTATAAAATATAATATGTTCCACATAATTGGTGCGAGCAAAATACCATTCAAACCTTAAACCACTATTTTATCTCACCAGCCTCACAATCCTTTTAATACTAGAGTTTCCTGTCAACCTACTTTTTTCAAATTCTATACATTTCAGTTAAGGCGCTGGCACATAAGCATGCACTAAACTTGGTAGAAATTACCATTAACCCTATGAAAACAAAAGGATAACTGAATATATGATAAATCACTCCCACACATCCTACCAAAGATGTATACTGCATCTTGTTTAAGGTACTTTGTTCCAAGATAGTGTAACAAATGTCCCTCATTTACTGGATAATAGATCTCTTTCAGAACCGCCATGAAACTTTGAACTCTTGACAGATTTCAGCTTTTGGCAAGGGCCTTCTCTTGCCCTAGGTGCCAGAGTTCCTTTAATCGGAGTGACTCCACACAACTACGTTATTGTAAAATGTTTACTAATAGGTATAGCTGCAAAGTGCTTAAAAATTCAGAATCCTGTTTTTTTTTTATTTCAAAATACTTTATTGATTTTTTTAAAGAAGGGAAAAAGAAAACACAAAGCCTGTAACAGGGTTAACATAAGATATCTAACACAAAGTTATACATATACAATCATATAGTGTGGTTACTACGCCTATATGGTTAGCATGAGATTAACCCAGGTGATCAATAGTAAAAGATGAAGACCGCAGGCCGAAAGAAGGGAGAAGGGGAAAAAGAGAGGAGAAGGGAAGGGAAGGGAAGGAGAAGTGACAAAATTGTATTATATGTTGGTGATGGAGCGGGTAAAATTTTTTCTTTTTTATATACCCTATCCGTTTATATATGTTTGTATTAAAATGACTAATGATTAACCATAATAATTAACAGAGTGTTGTTTTCGAAATTAATCAACCTTATTAACCAAGAGAATATACGTGGGATTGCTTTGCATGGCTAAAGGTAATATGTAAACTAAGTCTGTATGCATATTAAAATGATAAACGTTGCTTATGTGATGTTATTGCTAAAATAAACGAGTACTAATGGCTTTGAACGTGGCATATGGCTAGATAAACGCACACACATATGGGTATTAGCAAAGGAAATAACACTGTTTAACCATTTCAATGTATTAATGACGGTTTTATGTTTCTTTGCTTAAGTTGACCATTTGGGTCTGCTATAAAATGGCCGCCGACTGAATCAGACCTTACGAAGTAAAATCAATGAAGGGAATGGAGAAACGCGCCTGCGCAAACCTCAGCAGCTGCGACCTGCCGGTGAACTGTCATCGCTGTGCCCATCAAGGCTGTACCAGGCGAAGAGCCAACCCTTCAATACAAATTGTTGCAACCTAAACCATGAATTGCCAACGTTCCCATACATTCGTTTTGGAACTTTTAGCCTGTGGGAATGACATCGAATGTTTCCTGATGAACTAAGATGTACTTTGATTGACCAATGAAAAGCTCTGGAAAAGGAGTTTGTAACACTTGAATGTACATTTTTAGTATAAATATTAGTAGACTAGAGAGGGTCATTCTGAAAACGCACTCCACCATATCCAGTATCCTGATGTTATGCTGACGGAGAGGACGGTGACGCTGCATGATAGAACAGAACTTTGACGATTTTACTGAGGACCAGATTCTGACTTAGAAAACGACAAATAGCCAGAATAGGTAAATATGACAAAAGATGAAATTTACTAATTAGGTCTACCCTGCATTTGATTTAGATAAAGAAAAGATTAATTGAATTCATGTGTGGTGTTGTTCTTTCATTGAAATGTATTATTGATTGATTTAGAGAATTAAGGAGTCATTAAACTAAATTCAACTAAATGATTCATCAGCAAAGCTAGCTGTTCTCCTTGATGGGAGGTGTGAGGAGAACTGGATCACCGTTAAGTAAGGATATTAGTGAATTTTCCCATCAAGGGGAAAGCAGTGTAGTTCGGAACTAAATGTTTATTTCCCCCTTTCCTGAATAAAGTGGTAAGGATAGATTGATTAGAATGAATGTTGGTGTTATGGGCCCCACCAGCGTGTGATGTGTATGTGTGTGTGTGACTGCGAAATCACTCTGTCTGTGGTAGTAAGGGGAAATTGAGGAACCCGAACTGCACCAGTTTTTCTGGTAGCTAGTGATGTTTTTTATTGTTTTGGTTTAATGATTTGGCATGTATATAGCTTATTGATTATTGATTGGTATTGATATATGTACTAACACTATGGTGCCGATTACGATCCTGGAAAAACCAGGTACGAACCGTCGGACGGAGCATATTCTCCGTCCGACGCGTACCCGGTGGGAACAATATACAAACATGGAAATACGATTCGCACGGAAATACTATTTCCGTACGATTCGTACAAAACACCGACCGACGAAAATATACAAACAAATGTGATCCGGGAAAGCGCCGACGTGACGTCGGGACGCACGCAGCCTGCCTTTCACGAACCAGGAAGTACGATTCGCACCGACGTCCTCAAGCAGGGAGAATATTTTCCGGCAGCCAAAAACTGCTGGGAAATCAGGACGACGCGAACAAGGAGTACCTGCACGCGACGGACAGACATGGACCCGAACCTACGTGTCATCCCGGCCCTCATAGCAGTCGACCTCCTCAACAGGTTCCGACGCAGACGCCGCAGAAGGTCAGAACAACAAAGGGAGGGGGAAAGGGGGGTGGGGGGGCAGGAGCAGGGGCAGGCCACAAAACCCCCACCCAAGTCACACAGCACACATGCCCTGGACATACCTGACCCCCAGGCCCTGGTCACTACGAGGGGGTGGGGGCGTGTCCAGCAAAGCCAGCGTCCGCCACAACGGAAGTGGTTGACGACGCGAACCGGTAACCCAACAATACAGGTACGTCCCGTACCCACGCCTTAAGAGCGTGGGTACGAGTCGTACCACGCCCACACCTACGTCACCCCAACAATGGCGGGACGGCTCGTACCCACGTGGCAAAGGCCTGGGTACGGCCCGCACAAGCATTCCACAGCGTGGGTACGGATATGTACGGACCGTACCCCCACCCGCGTATGCATGGAGCATACCCCCCACCCCAACAGTGTACGTACGGACCGTACCCCCACCCGCGTATGCATGGAGCGTACCCCCCACCCCAACAGTGTACGTACGGACCGTACCCCCACCCGTGTATGCATGGAGCCAACCCCCACCACAACAGCGTATGTACGGACCGTAACACCACCCCCGTATGTATGGAGCGTACCCCCACCCCAACAGTGTACGTACGGACTGTAACACCACCCCCGTATGTATGGAGCGTACCCCCCACCCCAACAGTGTACGTACGGACCGTACCCCCACCCGCGTATGCATGGAGCATACCCCCACCCCAACAGTGTACGTACGGACCGTACCCCCACCCGCGTATGCATGGAGCCAACCCCCACCTCAACAGCGTATGTACGGACCGTAACACCAACCCCATATGTATGGAGCATACCCCCACCCCAACAGTGTACGTACGGACCATAACACCACCCCGTATGTATGGAGCGTACCTCCCACCCCAACAGTGTACGTATGGACAGTACTCCCACCCGCGTATGCATGGAGCGTGCCCCCCACCCCAACAGTGTACGTACGGACCGTACCCCCACCCGGGTATGCATGGAGCCAACCCCCACCACAACAGTGTATGTACGGACCGTAACACCACCCCCGTATGTATGGAGCGTACCCCCCACCCCAACAGTGTACGTACGGACCGTAACACCACCCCGTATGTATGGAGCGTACCCCCCACCCCAACAGTGTACGTACGGACCGTACCCCCACCCGCGTATGCATGGAGCCAACCCCCACCACAACAGCGTATGTACGGACCGTAACACCACCCCCGTATGTATAGAGCGTACCCCCCACCCCAACAGTGTACGTACGGACCGTACCCCCACCCGCGTATGCATGGAGCGAACCCACACCTGTGTATGTTCTAAGCGTACATATCCTGATATAGGAGGGTTGGGTGCAGAGTCCTCCCAGCAGTGGCCGGACATAAGAGGGGTGGGTGCAGAATCCTCCCAGCAGTGCCCAGACACAGGAGGGGTGGGTGCAGATTCCTCCCAGCAGTGCCCAGACACAGGAGGGGTGGGTGCAGAGTCCTCCCAGCAGTGCCCACACACAGGAGGGGTGGGTGCAGATTCCTCCCAGCAGTGCCCAGACACAGGAGGGGTGGGTGCAGATTCCTCCCAGCAGTGCCCGGACACAGGAGGGGTGGGTGCAGAGTCCTCCCAGCAGTGGCCAGACACAGGAGGGGTGGGTGCCTAACACTTCCAGCAGTGCCCGGACATAAGAGGGGTGGGTGCAGATTCCTCCCAGCAGTGCCCAAACACAGGAGGGGTGGGTGCAGATTCCTCCCAGCAGTGCCCAGACACAGGAGGGGTGGGTGCAGAGTCCTCCCAGCAGTGCCCAGACACAGGAGGGGTAGGTGCCTAACACTCACAGCAGTGCCCCTGGAAAGAAAAGGGTGGAGTACCCACAGATCCAATGGCCACAAATGTCCACATGAAGTCATGTCAACAGTCTACATACACAAGTACAGTGAGCACCAAGGATGCCACGAATGATGCAGGTGGAGACATCGCTCAGCATGCATGGCCCAAGTCTAACGAATCCGTCACACACCCAGCCAATGTAGACACAGCTCAGCACCACATATTGGAATGACCCTGCAGGGAAGATGTCAGGTTACACAGAGGAAGGAACACACCTTGGGACGATGTCACCATGCAGTAACTGCTTACATGAACAAAGTTATGTAGCCAACAGCTTGTGATGGCACACAGATACCAGGGTCCACCCTATGACCAGCACAAGACTACAATTCCCACACACCCAACACATTACCACCACCCAAAATAATGGAGCAGGTCCACCAACAGCAATACCAGATAAACAGTAGTGTTCTATTCAGCAGGATCTAACTAATAATCCTTATAAATGTCAATATATACAAGGCCCATAGGGCAGTCCATGACTCCAATCCGGAAGGGGGACACAGTGGGCCGCGTGTCCCCTAGCTTGCCTGCACAGTCAGACTCCTTTGTCTTCCAGAGGGGGGGGCATCATGTGGGGGGGGAAAGGACCAGGCACCGCAGGGACATGAGGGCGAAGGGTAGGCGTCGTGGGTGCAGGGACGGAGGACTCCACCACAGGGGGTGGGGCAGCGCCAAAGGTGGAGGTCAGGATGGCGCTGCACACCTTAGCAAGGTCCCCCAGCGTCTCCCCTGCACCCGAAGGAATCACAGGCCCCATGGAGGGGGGGGTCGGAGGGATGGGTCGCAGCGCCACTGGGGGAGGGTGTGGACAGGGGGGGGCCTCAACTCCCCTGCCGGTGTCCTGCCTCCACCGCTTGCGGGGTGGTGCCACACTGGGGCTGATGGACAGACTGGGCAGGACTGACCCTGCATCCGACTCTTGGCCAGGAGAGCTGAGGGGAGGGGATTTGGAGGGAGTGGATTTTGTGGAATGCGGACTCCCACTCTGGCTGCGTGTCTTACGTTTGCCCCCCGACCCAGTGGGTGTGCCTACTTCACCCTGTGTGTGCATGCCAGGTGGTGTGCGTTTGACCTTCCCTGCTGGTGTGGTGCCTGTGTCTGTTGTGGTGGGTGCATGCTGACGTCTGGGTGTACGTGGGACAGGCATGGGAGTGGGAAGTGTGGATGGGTCAGGGGTAGGGGGTTGGACTAAGCGCTGCAGGAGACCCACTGCTGCAGTCAGTGTCGAGTCAATGGACCTCAGCAAGTTGCGTTGGTCAGCCTGCGATGAGAAAATGCCCTCCAAGTATGCCTCCATGTTGTTTAGCACTTGGCTGTGGCCATGGAGGACATTAAGCATCGCAGCCTGACCAACCTGCAACTGCCGCTGGATGTCCACAGACTCGGCATTGGCGGCAGCAGTGGAGACAGGGGCAGGGGGTGCGGTGCCTGGCAGGAAGGAGACATGTGGTGACCGGGCACGCTGGGAAGGGACACGAGCAAGTGGGAGGCGGCTGATGGCAATGGAGGGGCGGGGAGAGATGTTGTGCCGCTGTCAGCTGGTGGTGCAGCCTCCGCCCACTCGGAGAGCTCAGCCTCGGACCCGTCAGCTTCATATTCTGTGGTGGCACTGGACAGGTCCTCCGTCTCACTCCCCTCCGCCTCAGTTCCACTCGATGTGCCAGCCAAGATGTCACTGCTGGCACTGGTGCTCGGTCCCTCCGCATGGTCTGTGCTGATGTCTCCATCCGTGTCCCCCGACGATGCTGTGGGCAAGGTGAAGAGACAGGAATTAATCATACACCTGTATACATATGTCACATGAGTCCAATCTACATAGGTTACAGTGCATAGCCTGAAAAGAAAGATGAGTAACATCTACAATACAAGGTACATATGTAGGCCCTGCAACACACAGTTGGTTGACCCACCATGCCACTGAATAATTATGGAGAGCATGACACAATAGCAAATGACATGAAATGGATTTTGACAGAGGAGCCAGGCTCTGGGGACAATCCAGCACTGCATCTGCACCACACAGCGTTGCCGAAAATAGGGATGAGCAGGGACCATATCCATGAACTTGAGGCACATGCTGCATAGGTAATACTGAAAACATGCCCACCATGACTGGCTCACTGCACCTTGAGTGTATGTCCAGACAAACATCACACACTGGCCAGACCTAGCAAGGAGATTTCAGGTTTTGACATGTAGGCCTTGCCCGCACCAACCACCCCCTACATGAGACAATTTGTTGAGACACAGGAAGCACTTACATCTCTTAGTCTGGGTGAAATACACATGGGCTGGAAAAATGCAAGATTGGACACAAAATACCCAAGGTGCGCCTGTCCAAATAATCATGTACAAATGGGCATCATCAGATGATTGTAACAAGACACACAGGCACTGGCCACCGTGAGTATGAACAAGGAAAATCAGGTCAGGCTGTACAGTGGACACTTGTACTACATTTTACGTCAATATACATGGTGCCAGGGGACAATGGCACAGAGCACAACCTATGCTGTAGACACTGAGAGTGTCCACATTTTGTGATGACACACATGACACCTAGGAAAATAGGCCCCAGGGGACAGTAGTGGCCACACAACTCCATGGTCCTGAATGGGAATGACTGCAACACACGCCACCATCCCTGCACTATGCGTATCGCACACTCATGCATATCATGTCACAGGCCACAACATAGGACATGCGTGCTGTAAGGCATGACACTTGAGAGACTAACTCCCATGTCTGGACTCAGCATCAATGCCAACTGACATGGAACCCACAAGTACTGAACTGGACAGGGCACAGGCAAGGTCCCAACACCTGTTACACACCACCCCCACACATGATGCTACAGGCATTCGTGGATAAACTGCCAGCCTAGATAACCTTGTGAAGGAGTGACTACACACAGACCAGGGAACACATTGCAAGGAGGGGAAGGGAGGCAGGAGAGCACCGCTATACTGTGGGTAACAGGATCTGCACAGCACATTTAAACCCTGGCAGTGTATCCATGCAACTGCGCACTTACAAATGCTGGTGACACACAACAAACACACATGTACCTACCCCCTTCCTGCTGCTGCTTCTCCCGTAAGCGCCTGTCCAAGTCTGGAAAGACCACCGCCAGCACACGCTTGTGGATGTGGGTCAGACGGCGGCGCCCACGGTTCTTATGGGTCTCAGGTGAGTCCCCCAGCAGGACCCGTGCGATCCTCCGTGTCCAGCACCGGATATCCTGCCAGCGTTTTCTCACCTGTACCAGGCGCCGCTTGCGACCCTCTGTCCTCCTCACGGCACTGACGGCGTTCATCCAGATCTGCTTCTTGGCAGAGGCGCCTACCTGTGAGGATGAACAAGTGACACTACATCAATACACCTGGCACATGTCACAGAGACACATATTAGAACAAATTTGCTGGTTACAACAAGGCATAGTATGCAGCCAACGCATTGCACCTTTGTCATAGGGACATTATCCTCTGGTGAAGGGCAAAAGCAGTACGTGCCATTGAAAGTACACAGGTGGAATGAGGGCAACGACACAATCAATGATCCAGGCTCACACTGTGCATCACAAGGTACACCAGGATTATGTGCAGCACCTCAAAGCAGTCACATGCCACAGGCCACTGACGCTACCTCAGCAGAGTACACAGACACACACAGGCACAGGACATTCACCTGCCATTGCCAAATGCAGCTACAAACCTCACTCTGCACATGTGCCACTAGACGGGGGGGGCTCACAGGTGTGGGGCTGGCTCTGCACGTCAGACAGACAGCACTGCTCCCTGCTCACATCAGATGGGCAGGGTATATCCATCCCTCATGCAGCTTGGGTGCTACACTCCACATATGCACCCACCCACATGACAGGGGACTTACACACACACCGATGTCCAGGGTACGAACACATCATGTGGACACTCTCAGCACAGGTACACAGAACTAACACACATCTGTGGGTACAGTCACCTGTCACACTGGGCTGACCACATAATCACATGAGGACTGTAGAGGCAACATTCCCAGGAGGATAAGACAGGCAGAATGTGGCATGCACCATGCAGTGATTGTCACAGTAAACACAATGCAAGTGGGGACGGCAGACATGCACTACAGCATGCTCTGGCTGGGAGACATCAGGCATTCCCCCCCCCTGGGACCCCCCCTACAGTACATTGCATGTGTGTCACACCTGGACACAATGCCAGAAGTCACGGTCACAAAAAAGGGACACAGTCTGTGCTAGTGGACTCTGCACTGACCTGATACCCTGGTCGCCCATACAGCAGGGGGTACTGTGGGAGGATCACATCCAGCAATGCCAGGTTCTCCTCCAGGGTGAAAGGCTGGGCCCTCTCCACAGACCTTGACATGGTTCCAGGGAATCACGAGCAGCAGCAGGGTCGTAGAATCCAAAGATGTGCAGGCAAGTGCTCTCTCATGGGACCTGGCTGCCTTATATCTGCCTTGCTGGCCTGTTTCATGCACAGGAGTACAGAGTGATTGGTCACTCACATTTGCATCCTATGTTTCCTCCAATCCCTTTAAACCTAGCACAGTCAGTGTTTTTTTTTTTTCTTGACCATGATGTCAACTCCACAACCACTTTGCAACAAAGTAGATTCATTCAAACCGACTTTTGCTGTGCACCTGCAGAAAAAAAATCATACTTTAAACTTGGTCTCCATGACAACCAGCATGCATGTAGGCCTTTATACTTGTCCCTCATGTGTCCCCTATGTAATTTGGAGATTCACACACAGGTACGGTGCATTCCGGGGCCCTAGGGCACCCCAAATGCATAGCAACGGCCCGTACAGGCGTGTGTACGCTCCGTATCACTATGGGTACGCATACGCGAGCACACCCATAGTGATAGTGAGCGTACGCGCGTGTGTACGGTCCATATCACTATGGGTACGCATACGCGAGCACACCCATAGTGATAGTGAGCGTACGCGCGTGTGTACGGTCCGTATCACTCTGGGTGTGCTCGCGTATGCGTACCCATAGTGATACGGACCGTACACACGCGCGTACGCTCACTATCACTATGGGTGTGCTCGCGTATGCGTACCCATAGTGATACGGACCGTACACACGCGCGTACGCTCACTATCACTATCGGTGTGCTCACGTATGCGTACCCATAGTGATACGGACCGAACACACGCGCGTACGCTCACTATCACTATGGGTGTGCTCGCGTATGCGTACCCATAGTGATACGGACCGTACACACGCCTGTACGCTCACTATCACTATGGGTAGGCCTACAGCAGCACTCCCATAGTGATAGGGAACGTACACACGCCCTCAGAGCGAATGTACGGTGCCTTTCACACATAACAGTGGTGACAGGCAGCACACAGGAAGGAATAGATCTGACATACTTGTCCATGGATGGACATCAAGGCATTGTCTGGGCAGTACTACATGTGTGGGGCACAGGTGTGAAAGGCTGTGATGTGGCACATTACTCCTGAGTTGTGAAGGCAATAGATGTATGATGAGATGTGTACAGATGTTATGTGTCACGGTGCAATATGTGCCAGACATGCCCTTAACTCCTTTGACATGTGTGCATGTTGTACTGCACACTTGGGATGAGCGTCACTGGCATGGCACAGTCACCAACACACGCAAGTGTCCCCTGATGCCCGCTACAGGGGTTACCACACCAGACATGTGACTACCCACGGTGCAGGATGTGTCTATGTCATGTATGTGTGGTGTGTTCACATTAGCTTGATGTTGGTGTTCCCTCAAAAGCATCTGCTGTTGCAAGCAACCAACATGTGTCTGTGTGTAGATGGCCATGGCACACTGTTACGCACACCTGGCCACATGTGGTATCGGATGTAAGGTGTGTATGTATGCATGGGACACGGAGTAGCGTAACAAGGACCTGTCTGCATCCTCTCAATGTATGTGTGGTCAGTCATGACATGTACACCTTAATGGCAAGGTGTGTGGGCTGTCCTAGTGTAATATCATGTGACCTGTGGCTCTAGTGTTCCGCTACCTGTCTCTGCAATCAACATCCTACTTCTGCTGATGTGTTGATGTATGTCACTCCTGTGTTGCGTCTGGCTGTTCACTTACACTGGGACACAGCTAGTCCCATGCCATGGGATGTGGAGGTTCACAATCTCCGTGTGTAGCTGGGTCTTGGTAGGAGTGTCACCTGGCAGCCATACGTGTCCAGGGCATGTAGCACATACCTGACTCCCTATGTAGCATATGTGTATTGACAGATTAACATGTGCTCAGTACATATAAATTGTTGTTGTAGTGCACTCACTCTTCCTTGTCACTTCCAAATTACTGCAGAGCGCCGCCTCTTCCCTGACCAATTCCGGACTTGGCTGACATGCGGGAGAATGGCTGTATATGCTGCTACCGCTTCCCACAACCGTTGATTGAGGAGTTGATGGCATGGCTGGCACCACACCTGCAACCGCTGCACAGGTATCCTACGGCACTGACACCCAAGGTGCCTGAAATGATGACGCAGCTGCGCAACGAACGAGCATGTGTTGTTGGTGGGTAAACTCTGTCTGTCCTGTATTTTGCGTAGACTTCCAGCACGACCGCTTCTCCTGTCCTACTTATGTCCATGTGGTTTCCATGTAGGGGACGCTGGCTATCCCAACATGCCATGGCTGATCACACCTCTCCGCAACCCCAGCACGCCGGCCCAGCTCCGCTACAACACCGCCCATGGCCGGACAAGGCGAGTGATAGAGAGGACATTTGGCCTCCTGAAGAGCCGATTCAGGTGCCTACACAAGACTGGCGGCGCCCTCCCATATGCCCCGGCGAAGGTCTGCAAAATCTTCATGGTCTGCTGCATGCTGCACAACATGGCAGTTGAGAAAGCTGTGCCACTCATCCTGGATCAAGATGATCAGGACCATCCACCCGTGGAGGACGAAGGGCTTGGCAATGGGGCTAGTGATGTGGAGGATGTGGTTCCGCAAGAGGACATCCGGAGTCGGCTCATACGCGACTTCTTTGCTTAGTGGTGAGTACCAGTGTCTGAGTGTGCACGCATTGGTCCCCGTGTGTCATGTGTTGCCATGTGTGTGTCCATCTGCATGTATGCCACGTGAGTCAGAGGTGTGTGTGGATGTGTCACTCGAGTGATGGTGCCAGTGATGAGTGTATTTCCATAGTCATAATTGTGACCTAGCATGTTGTCATCCTTACATGTGTCGAGTACATGCACATGCAAGTGGCTGTGCTTTTTGTGGCTGACTTCTTGTGTGTCTCTCATCCCCAGGTACTTGCACATGGCGTCTGCTGGTTGCATTGTTGTGGCACTGCTATTCCTCATGGACACGTCATCGTGTGCTGACTCAGCGTTACACGCACGGACAAGTTTGGAAGTCTCCTTAGGGTAAGGGATGCATCAGGGGTGTATTGGGTGTGGCAGTTGTTTACGATGTGTGCACACTGCCCCTGTCGATGTTTGGTTCCTCTGCAGACATGTCGCATCACCATGGGACACATTACATGTAGCTGGATACACCTGAATAGATGGTCAGACTTGTTGACAGTCATCTGTGATGGGATAGTGGATTGTGATGATGGCATCAATGTGTGTAACACTGCCCTTGGACACATACGGTTTGCATTGGCTTGACATGGTGTGGGACTTCCACATCAGAGGATCAATGGTGTATGGCAGCCTCTCCGTGAGCAGCAGGGGGTGTTTAGCTGTTACCCGACACTTGTGTGCCAGTTCCATGGCTATCACGCATTTGTGCTGCAGAAGGGGGGTGCCAGTGTTGGACCCACATGTTACTCCACATGACCTGTGTATGTGTACTCCGAGTTGCCTCTGCATTCCGGAATACATGACTAATAAAGGTGTCCCTATGCCTCCAAGGTGCCTCTTCTCAGTCAATGCTGGTGTGTTGCCACGGTGCATACGGCATGTGTGGCATGGTTTTCCGTGATAGTGGCTATGTGTCTATGTGTAGAGTAGCAAGATGCAAGCTGTTTGTGTGGGATTAGACTCTGTATTGTGCATGATGTCCATGACTGTGTGGGTATTGTGACATGTGCCATCCCCATGCATCCAACGTTGGCCAGGCCACCATTCTCTGCATCCACCTGACTCAAACTTGCAGGACATGGTTCTGCCACCTGTCTACACATACCTGGGTGCCCCCTCAGGACACTCCACATGATCCCTGACCTCTGCGCATGACTGTTGCTGTACTCAATATGTCTGTCGGCACGGTTGTGCGGCCACCCCCTCAGCTGGTTGGGCCCATCACGGGTGTGTATGGTGCTCCATGTCTGTCTTGCCTAATACATTGTGACCCATGTGTGTCCTGTGCCAGACTCAGGCCCCAGGGTATGGATGGTTGAAGTCATATGAGAACTCAGGCATGGTTAGACTTTACAAGACACATGTAAGGTAATAATGCAAAATGTAGGCATCATCTCTTTATCGTGTAACTTTTTATTTGTGTTGGGGTACGTGTTGGGGGGGGGGTATGACAAGAGGGGCTTTCCGGGTGTGTGGAATCCAAAGTTAACTGGGGGAGTTGGTGTCCTTGCCATTGGAAATCATCAGAGTCCATGCCACAGTCTTTGTCAACATTGGTCAGACAGTGACCAGCAAATTCATGTGGCAGAGAATGTCTTTTGCTGATGTGCTGCTGTTGGTCCAGTGGGCCAGGTGCCAGGCCAGGTGTCCTGGGAGATGGTGCTGTTGCGCCGACCCTCACGGTCTTTTCCGTGGACGACCCGCCCTCCTGCGGGAACCCTCAGAAGCAGGCCGTGACGATGTTTGGGATGCTCCATCGGATGTCTCCTCCTCCTCCTGATTCCTCCCTGTGGGTGGTGATGTTCTTGGCCTGGTGGCACAGGGAGGGTTGCCCATGTTGTCGGCTATCCAACGGAGTGTACGGTGAATTCCCGTGAACACCGTCACCAGCTCAGCCTGTCTGTCCTCGATCCGCCCTTGGTGTCGCAGTTGACAGGCATGTTGCTCCGCATGTTGCTGGGCCTGCTGGGTCTTTATCTCCTCGAGGGTCCCCTTCATCTCGTTGAGGGTGGACACAACCTGGCTCATGCCCGTGGTGTCCTGCCGGTATGTGTCCAGGATGTTTCTTACATGGGAATATACCGGTTCCACAGCCAACTGGTCAGGCTCGCGCCTCCGCCGTCCTCCACTCCCACCACCCCTGCCCACTTGCACCTGGCCTGCCCTTGTGGGCACATCGGGTCTCCGGGACCCCTGAGGGGTGGCATTAGCGTTGTCTCCTGCCTCCTCCTGGGTGCCCGGTACACCGTGTCCCTCCTGGTCAGCCTGGCTGCGTTGTGGTGGTGGGGCAGGGATCCTGGGTGTCTCCTGGGATGTGGCAGGAGTGGGGGTGGTGGTTGGCCCAGTTGTACCTGACGCAGGTGCTGCAGGTGGTTGGACACCAGAGGGGCCAGGTTGGTCGGGGTCGTCCACAGAGTGGTGAGAGTCGTCGCTGCCGGTGGGATCGTCATCCCGCAGAGCCGGGTCCTGTGAGTCTTCCCCCCCAGTGTTGGGGGGTGATCCACGACGTTGACCTGTGTGTGAGAGAGACAATGTTATTTTTGTTCCATGCAACATCCATGTTTCATTCGTTTCAAAGTTGGCACATTTCCTCTGGGTATTTGGATATGTCTTGCATTCCACTCACAGTGCACTTGTGCATGGGTATGTCCCTTGGCCACAGCTTTTGAGACTTTACCTATTTGTGACACAGTCTTACTTGCTGCGTCGATTGTGACTGCAGTCAGCAGTGGAGTGAGCAGGTGTGGCGAGCCCTGCATTGGCGCCTTCCGTGTTGCACTGTACGTGGGCACATGGAGTTGTTCCACACACTTATATAATGCAGGTAGCTGGCGTTGTGCTCATTCACAGGTTGAGACATGGCCCAGTGTTTTGCCATGGAGAAGAGAGGGGGATTCAGGCACTGGCCACCCTTGTCTACATGCACGCAGTCCACCTGCTGACGAGCAGACATTCCCACACCACCCAAGGCTGAATTGGTCTCCCTGTGTCTCCCTTTCTCACTCCCTCTCTGTCCCCCTCTCCCTCCCTCCCTGTGTCAGCCTCCTCCCTCTGTCCGTCTCCCTGTGTCTCCCTCCCTCTCACTCCCCCTCTCCCTCCCTCTGTGTGTCACCCTCTGTCACCTCAGGCCAGCTTCCTAGGCACACACTTTTTGCAGATCTTTGAATGGCCCTTGGCTTGTTCATGTGAGTTTGTTTCTGATCTCCAGGCACCCATTGGGTGTAGTGTCTGTGTCTGCGCTGCTGCTGTGGTGGTGTGTGCTGCCACTCTTTCACAGTGTTGGCTGTTCATTAGCTGCTGTCATGTGCAAAAAGTGCCTTCACCCCCATGTCTTAATGCAAGGCGTACGCCATTTGCTGGCAAGTCTTTCCTGTGTGGGGACACACTGTTTGTCTGGCTGTGACCTAGGCCATATGGGCAGAGGGCATTGTTGTCTGCTTCTGAGTTGCACTATGTGATTTTTGAGGCCCACACTCCCGCCATCCGGGTTACCGTGTCTTGTGTTGGTGTTTTCTGTGGCCTGTGACTTGGGATTGTCCAGCTGGGTGCATGGGGCATGGTGGCGCTAGTGGCATGTGCGTGTTTATGGAGGGTGGTTGAGTCATGCGATAGCTTGGGGTGGTTGCATGCATGATTGTGAGTTTGGTTGTGGATGACGTTCCCCCCATGTGAGGTGAGTTGTTTGTGTACTCACCAGGCTCTTGGAGTCCTTCTACTCCGTCCACTGCCACCACCGGCAGTATGGCCATCACCCTCTCCTCCCAGGGATGGTATTGACGCGTCTGCGGGGCGGCCCTCCTCCAGTGATGTTGGCCTGGTTGTGGTCGTCGGTCATTTTGGCTCGGACCCTCCTCCGCAGATCGTACCACCTGGCTTGGCATTCATGCCTGGTCCTTCTGGTGGACGCAACAGCATTCACAGCATCGACAATCGTCCGCCACATGGCTGTTTTTTCGGAAATGCTGGTCTGTCTGACCAATGTTCCAAAGAGGTGTGGCTCGACTCTGAGGATTTCGTCGACAAGGACCTCCAACTCTTGGATAGTTAACTTTGGATTCTTGTTAGTGGGCATGGTGAGGGGTGTGGGTGTGGATGGTTGTGGGGGGTGTGGGTGTGGATGGTTGTGGGTGTGTGGGTGTGGTTGTGCAGGTGTGTGTGTGAATGTGATGAGGGGGTGTTTGTGAAGGTGGTTGTGTGAAGGTGTGCAGGTGTAAGGTGTAGTGGAGGTTGTAGTATGGTGCAGTTGTTTCTCGGTGTGGTCTGGCAGCAGTGGGTCTGTTGCAAAGGATCATGGTTTGTGTGTGTTGGGCCTTTTTATTGCTCCATTGGTGGGTGTGGCTGTGTTTGAACTTTGGGTGGGTGTGTTATAAGGAGTGGTTGTGTTTTGGGCGTCTGTTTGGGAGTTTGGCAGTTGCAGGTCAGTGAATGTGTTGTATTTGTGCTTGTTGGACATGTTTTGTGGCTTTGTGCGATTCGAATAGAGTCTTCTTGTGTTGTTTTGCTTTGTCCTGGTTGTGTACGTGTGTTTTTAGCATGTGTACGGTGTGTACATCGGCCATTTTGTTGTACAGTGCTGTCCTTGTCTCTGGCTTGGTACGACTCGTACATGCGCGATGTTGGGTGAAGGTGCTGGTGTTGGGGCCTGGGGTGCGCTCTGTACTTAGACTGTTGGGGTGGGGGTACGCTCAATACATACGCGGGTGGGGGTACGGGCCGTACATACACGGTTGGGGTGGGGGTACGCTCAATACATACGCAGGTGGGGATACGGGCCGTACATACACGGTTGTGGTGGGGGTACGCTCCATACATACGCGGGTGAGGGTACGAGCCGTACATACACGGTTGGGGTGGAGGTACGCTCCATACATACGCGGGTGTTCATACACGGGTGGGGGTTCGACTCGTACGTACACGGGTGTACATACACGGGTGGGGGTTCGACTCGTACATACACGGGTGTTCATACACGGGTGGGGGTTCAACTCGTACGTACACGGGTGTTCATACACGGGTGGGGGTTCGACTCGTACATACACGGGTGTTCATACACGGGTGGGGGTTCGACTCGTACGTACACGGGTGTACATACACGGGTGGGGGTTCGACTCGTATGTACACGGGTGTACATACACGGGTGGGGGTTCGACTCGTACGTGCACGGGTGTACATACACGGGTGGTGGTTCGACTCGTACATAGTAGGGCTGGGGGGTGGTTGGGCGCGTACATACGGGGGCTGGGGGGGTGATTTGGCGCGTACATACGGGGGCTGGGGGGGGTGTTGGGCGTGTATGCGGCCAAATGTCTCCATGGTTGCTATAGGAGTTCGGTGCGAACGGTGCTTTTTCCATCCGGTTGTAACATCGGACGCACGGGATAGATCGTACTTCCGCGGTCGGACTTCACTTTTCACATTTGTACGGTAATTAGTCCGGGGACGTTTCGGGCACATTTTCCGACCCGAGGACGTGTGGGGAATTATTCCCAATGCGATTCGTATGGACTTTTTCCCATGCGAATCGTAGTTGGCAGTTTGTACGGCACTTGTACGATTCGTACGGTAAAAAGACCGGATACGAGTCGTACGGGGAATTTTTTTTACAGGATCGTAATCGGCACCTTTATGTTAAAGTCATATTGAGTTTTATGTTGTCTGTACGGCTTCTGGGATGTAGAAAGTCGGGAATTGGTAACAGTTCCGTAGCAGAGCAGAGGTAAGCGCTGCTCTCTGGAAAGACGGGATTGTAGTTACCCATAGGTACACAGGGAAAACGTGTGACAATTGAAGTTGCACGGCGCATTGTCTACATTTTCTTGTGTGAAAGTGCGTGAATGAAATAGCATTCGGGTTAATTGTGAAACTCTGGTTTTATTTCTCAGTAGCATTGCGTTTCCAACTATGTGTCTTAAATCTGGAGAAACAGTTAATTGATGCTTGGTAGAAGGGTGAAGTAGAGGGATGTGCTACTTTATCGACGGAAGTAATGATTCTGTGGTAGGGCAGAGGTAAGCGCTGCTCTCAGGGAAAACAGAATTCTCGTGGGAAAGGTCTATTGCTATTCTGTGGTTAGCGAAGCAGACAATGGAGATGTTTATATGTTGTAACTAACGGTATTGTAAAATTGAAACAAAGTCTACCGAGTAGTATTGTAAAGGAGGGGTAGACTGGAGACAGGAGTCAGGAGCAGGAGCTGCTGCAGCGACTGCTGACGTCAGAAAGACCGCGCTGGGATTGGACAGCTAGTCAGAGGTATAAAACGCTCTGGATTGGTACGTCAGTATAAAACCGCGGTAGGATTGGAGAAGTACAGGGTGACGTAGACGCTCCTGGATTGGTGCGTTAGTGTGAGTCGCGCAGGGATTTGAGATTGTGACCGTGACGTAGACGCGCCAGGATTGGTGCGTGAGTAAGAGTCGTGTTGCTATTGGACTAAAGATCGTACAGTTGAAGAAAAGACTAAAGGGTTCACGAGAGAAAGGAAGATGTATTATCATTCACCCGAGAAAAAGAAAAAATCCTTGTTTAGTAAAATAAAAGGATGGTTTGTGAAAGACAAAGAGATTGTGACTAGGGAAGGACAGGTACTTCCTCCGACAAAAACACCCGCATCCTTCATGGTTGCGAAATATGGATACCATACTTGCATTTGGTTAGACAATTGGGCAAAGTATACGAAGGAAGACGGAGTTTTAGCGTTTCCAGAAAATGGTTCATTTAATTTGGCAATTTTAAGGAACTTGCGGGAGAGAATGATGGGCTTAGATCCACGGCCTAGACCAACACAGTTCGAGGCTTTGACTGAGTGGGAAGACGAAATGCATGAGCGAGAAAAACAGAGAAACGGCAGCAGATATAGATATATGTTCGGACGGCCGAACGATCGCGAAACTCATTGTGATCGAATGAGAAGGTGGCGAGACGCAAGTATGACTTAAGGACTGTTTCCCGTAAGAACTGCAGGGGAAAGTGAAGGAAGGAAATGTATAGAGAAAAGGCATAATGTAGAACCTAGAAGGTATGGAGCAAATGAGATAGAGGATGATGTCCTAGATGATATGTTTTACAAAAGCCCACCTCCGTACAGACAGGAATCAGAGACGCTGATCTCAGGTACTCCAGTGAGGGAAACTCTGCGAATAATTAAGACAGAAGTTACGACTCCAGAGGTAAAGAGAATGAATTCTCTTAGGGAAAGAGAGATGGAAAATAAGGTTGAGAGTGAAAATTCGAGGGAATTAGCAAAAACCACGTTAGAACTGACAGAGAAAATAAGAGAATTGACTAAAAATCTAGAAGCAGTCACAGTCCCTGTAACCATAGGTCCAGTTATGCCCATTTTTGAGATGCAGAAAGAAAGTGAGCATGGTCTAACAGTTCCGTATGTGAGCAACAGACAAGCGGAACAACCCCTAATGAGAGCAAAGGAGAATCTTTGGAGGCACACCATGAGTGAAGGGGAACTACATGTGTCAAATAACCCATTTTATAATCCTGATACTGTAGAAAGAAGCAGAATGGTAGAGGGACCAATATTAGAACCACAGACAATGACAGAACCAGGGAATGTAGAAAAATCAGTAGGTATAACTACAGACAAATTGAGCGAATGCCTGAAGGGCTTGCAAGGTAAAGAGAAAGAATCCCAAACCATTGATGTGGCAAAATTACGCATGGTATTAGAAGAATTAATAGTAGGGACAATCCCCACAGAAAAGCTGAAAAATTATCAGGACGAGGAGCTGTTATTCCTATGTAAGAGTGTCACTTGGAGAGCAAAGAATTTACATGACAGGCTAGCAGAAATAGCAAGTGAAATGGGAATTGACATGGATAAGGTAAAAGCTTTACAGAAGCCTTACCGAGTGGATTTCACGGAAAAGGATATTGAAAATCTGAACACAGCAGGATGAACAGGGCAGATTAAGGACATAATCACATTGTTGAGGAAATGGGGAGATGTGGACAAATGGAAAAGCAGGTGGTATAGAAAGCAAGATGATACCTCAGAGAGAACGTTCTCAGCATTTCCTGTGAGAGAAAAGGAAAAGGTAGTGACAGAATTTCCCATGAGAGAGATTCCAGGAGGGGGATATGTGCATGTCCCATGGACAAGACAGGACATTTTGTCATTTACAAATGACTTCCCTCGATTGCGAGAAAAGCCCGTCGAGTGGTACAGACAGGTAGACAGATTTGTTAAGTTGTCAAAAGTACTTTGGATTGATCTAAATAGCTTATTTGATATAATAGTGCCAGCAGACTTATGGGCAGAATGCAAAATAGTCATAGATTGGCCAGCTAAAGAATACCCGAGAGATCCCAAAACAGCAGCACCAGACCCTGAGGTCATGTAGAAATATGAACAAGTTATGGTATTTTTGAAAAACAAAGTGCCTCCCAAAGAAACAGATTGGGTTAAAATAGACCGAACACATCAGGAAGTGAAAGAATCAGTTCATGCTTACTATGAAAGGCTAATACTAGCTTTCAAACAGTTTAGTGGAGATGAAAATCTAGGACAAAAGGATCTGAGTCATTTTGTGTACAGATTTGTGTATGGTTTACGTCCCGAAATTGGTGAAATGATCAAGCAGCATACTGTAGATTGGCAAAGCAAGAAAATAGATGAGATCCTAAGACATGCCAAATACTTTAGTGATGAAATTGAGGCCAAGCAGCGAAAATTAAAAGAAAAGGCAATGTGGGCTCAAGAGAAAGTCGCAGAAAGACAGGAAGCTCAGCTGGTCGAACAAGACAATAACCCAGGAATCAAACCGAGATTTGGCCCAGGAAAGGGAAAGGGTAATATAGAAGAAGCTAAAAAGAAGTTTTCATGCCACAATTGCGGAAGGTTACGGCATTGGAAATCCGAGTGTAAATATCCACCAAGTACTAATAATGAAAATCCATCATTGAATCCACAGGTGCAGTGTGAGGTGAGTGGCCCACCGCAGCAACAGCAGAAGGCTGTTAATCCACAGAATCAGGTGCCAAAACCGCCATTACCGCAAAGCAGGAATACCCAGAAATATAGCAAGGAAGTGGGATTCTACAATGAAGAACAGGTAAACAAACCGCAACGCGCGAGCGCTGTTTCACAATATTGGCTGCGAAATGACGAGAGTGAGTCAGAAGAGAATTATTGGCGGTGCCGAAGAGAGGAAGAAGAGTGCGTACTTGGCGCAACTCTAGAAATAGATCAGACAGGACCATTTGTGGATGGGAAAGTTAATGATGAAAACATTACTTTTCTTGTAGACACTGGAGCTACGCGATCTACTGTCAGGTCAGGAGATGTGAAGAATCTTCCTCTCTCGGATGAAACAATCCAAGTAGTTGGTGTGTCAAACACCCAGATTAGGACCTACCTTACCGAGCCGGTAAAGGTTAAAATAGTGAAATTCACAGACATGCACCGATTTGTGGTGTGCAATACCAGTCCCGTGAAGGGATCTTCTGTGCAAAATGAATTGCACTATATTCTGTACTCCAGATGGAGTAGCATTTGAGACACCAGATGAGGATGTACTGTATAAAATGACAATAGCTAATCAAGAAAATGGAATTACAGGAACTCATGCAGTATTTAATCCAGATGAATTACCCAAAGAATTGAAGCAGTCAGTGAAGGCAGGAGTCTGCGATTTTACTAGAGAAGATGTAGGCCTTATGAGAAACATAGATCCAGTAAAAATTACACTAAAAGAAGGAGTAATTTATCCAAACATTCCACAATATAGACTGACACCTGAAATAATTGAAGGAGCGACCCCTTTAATTGAGAAAATGATTCAACAAGGAGTGTTGAGGGAAATAATGAGCAGGCCATGTAATTCACCTTGAAAAAGCCCAATGGGAAGTTCAGGATTGTGCAGGATTTGAGAAAAATTAACAAAATTGTTGTGTCATGTTGTCCCATTGTTCCAAATCCATCAGTGATTTTGTATCAGATTCCCCATGATGCAGAATGGTACACAGTAATTGATTTGTGTCATGCTTTCTTTTCCATTCCGTTGCATCATGACAGCCAGCCGATTTTTGCATTTCGGTTTGGAGAGCGTATTTTGGCATGGTGCCGAATCCCACAGGGGTACACAGAGAGCCCCTCAATTTTCAATCAGTTGCTAAAGATATCTCTGGAAAGTCTAACCATGCCTGAAAATTCAGTTTTGGTTCAGTACATTGATGACCTATTGGTGGCGTCAAAAACACGCGAAGCTTGTGAAACGGACACAATAGCTTTGCTGAATCATTTGGCAGATGGAGGACTAAAAGTATCTCCGACAAAATTACAATTCTGTAAAAAAGAAGTACAATATTTGGGACATAACATTGAAAAAGGGCTGAGAAAAGTAACTATAGACAGAATGAGAATTATTAGAGGAATGAGAGCCCCAATGACTCAAAGAGAAGTGAGAATGTTCCTAGGGATGGTTGGCTACTGTCGTCAGTGGATAAGTAACTTTTCCCTGATTGCCAAACCATTGGTAAAATTGACGAAAAGTGAGGTTAAAGACCCCCTTGAATTGAATAAAGAAGAATTGGCAGCATTCAGACAATTAAAAAACAGCCTTTGCGAAGCCCCAGCTCTGGGGATGCCAGACTACGAGAAAGAATTTGAGTTGTACTGTAGTGAGAGAAATGGATGTGCACTCTCAGTGTTAATACAGAAACATGGAAGACAGAGGAGACCAGTTGCATATTTTTCGTCAATGTTTGATCCAGTGGTGGTAGGTTTGCCAGGATGTCTGAAAGCAGTAGCTGCTACCTGCCGAAGCATAGAGTAGAGTGAAGGCATTGTGATGGGATATCCAGTAAGAGTGTTTGTACCTCATAATGTGGCGATCCTTTTAACAAGGAACCGAACACAGCTCATGTCACATAGTCGGCTGACTAAGTATGAGAAGGTCATTCTAGGTGCAACCAATGTGAGTCTGGAAAGATGTGTGAATGTGAATCCAGCTACACCATTGCCAGACGCAGATAGAGTGGAGGTAAGAGATGATGTTGATCATGATTGCTTGGATGTGCTTGACTTTTGCACAAAACCTCAACCAGACATAAAAGATTTACCATTACCAGAAAGTGATTATGTGTTGTTTGTGGATGGATCGTGCTTGAGAACAGATGAAGGATTGTTGAGTGCGGCCTATGCTATATGCACAGTTGCTGCAGTCATAGAAGCATCACACTTGAAAGGAGTTAAATCCGCTCAAGTAGCAGAACTAGTGGCATTGACAAGGGCATGCAAAATTGGGAAGAATGTGAGAGTGACTGTGATAACCGACAGCCAGTATGGCTTTGGAGTTGTCCACGATTTTGGCCAACTTTGGCTGCAGAGAGGTTTCCTGACCTCAAGTGGAACTCCTATAAAGAATGCAGAAGTGGTGGGAAAATTGCTAGAAGCAATACAGTTGCCAAAAGAACTGTCAGTGGTAAAATGTGCTGCTCATAGTCAAGGTAGTGATTATATCACTACTGGCAACCGATATGCCAATGACATGGCTCAGTACTGTGCCCGAAACCAGTATTCAATCAATAGGGCAAAGGAAAAGGAAATGGTTTCTTGCTCCATAATGTTTACTAACGTTGTGGGAACATGGGAAGAAGTAAGGCAGTTGCAGGATGAAGCAGGAGATGAAGAAATGAAACGGTGGGTAAAAGCAGGTTGTGCACCAAGGGAGAAAGATCATGTGTGGGTATATCGGGATGGAAGACCAGTAATGCATGATAGCATGATGTCAACCATGGCACGGATGTAACATGGCCAAGGACATCTAGGGAGAGATGCCATGATAAGGGCCTTTAAGCAGAAGTGGTACAATGCAAAATTCAGGTTGATATCCGAGAGTCTCTGTCAAAGATGCCTGATATGTCAGCAGTACAATCCTGGAAGGAAAACAGTGGTGAGCCTAGGCACAATAGACCGAGAGGGAGGACTTTTCACCAGAATGCAAATAGATTTCATTGAAATGCCCCCTTATAACAAGTTGAGGTATGTTCTGGTGGTAGTTTGTCTGTTCTCCAGGTGGGTGGAGGCATACCCAACAAGAAGAAATGGTGGAATCACAGTGGCCAAGCTCTTGTTAAGGGAATTCATCCCAAGATTCGGGTTCCCAGTGACCATTGAATCAGACAGAGGAGGACACTTTTACAATGAGGTCATGGGATTGATTTGTGAAGCATTGGGTGTACAACAAAAATTACATTGTGCCTATCGACCAGAGGCTTCTGGCGTGGTTGAACAAATGAATGGTACGATCAAAAACAGAATAGGTAAAATGTGTTTAGCCACAGGAATGAAATGGCCTGATGTCTTGCCTCTAGTCTTGATGACGATCAGATCTACTCCAGACAGAACTACAGGTTTGAGTCCCCACGAAATTATCATGGGACGAGCCATGAGACACGTATTTGTTCCAGTCAACAAATTGATGACAATAACTGATGACATGATTTTGGATTACTGTAAAGGCGTGGCTGACGCAGTCCATTCTGTGTTTCACCAGGTTGGAGCGGACACCACCACCCTTGAGAGAAAACCAGCCCATGACCTGAGCCCAGGTGACTGGGTGAGAATAAAAGTCCACAGAAGAAGGAATTGCTTGGTTCCAAGGTGGGGAAGGCCAAGGCAAGTTATCCTGATCACAACAACTGCTGTGAAGTGTGCTGGACTGAAAAATTGGATACATGCAAGTCACACTTTGAGAGTTCCAAATCCAGCAGATAGCATTGGAAAAGAATATTTCGATGATTCGGAATCAAGTGCTGATTCAGACAATGAGAACACAAAGACAAAAGAAAATCCTGAAAGGGGGGAAAAGGAGCCAAGACTAGTTCCAACTCCAAGAGAAGAAATTCTGAAAAAAAGATTGCAGATTTCAGATAGTGCAGATTCTGGAGACGAGCAAAACGCCAGTGGCGAGCACAGAAAGAAGAAGAGAAAAGAAAAGAATGTCTCGTCAGAAGTAACATTCACACCAGATGAAAGAGTAGAAGAAGTTCCACCTGAGAGAATTCTTGAAGGAGAAGAAGGGACAGAAATAGAGAGAGAGGGACAGATTTCTGCGGAAGACCCCCGAGGAGGTGTAGGGACATCCAACACTGAGTTAGGTGAAGGGACAAACAGCAAGCAGGAAGATTGCGTGTCGGAGACCCGAGGAGGGACAGAAGTAGGGCCAACACAAGAGGTGGAGAAAGTAGCTGATGGAAAAGAAAAGTCAAATGAGACAGAATCTGAAGACAGTGAACCAGAGGTCGAGTTCTGAGGAAGAGAACTTGGATCGAAGAAAGAAACAGTAAAGAAGGCAAAACAAGAAGAAATGCTAAAGGAGACCTTTGGCCAAACAAAATAAAGAGACTGAGATATCGATTGACACGAGTTAAACCCTCAAAAGCTGAACAAGTAAACGAAGTAACAAGTCAGCACAGAGAAAAAGAGGGAGAGACAGAAGTGTCTGAAGGAAACAAACGATCGAGAAAACCAAATCAGAAGTATAAGTCACCTGAATGGACGTATGTGGCACTGCCTGAACAAGGAGAAGAGGTAGATAGTCAAGGAAATCCAGAGGAGACTTTACTGAAAGTGCTGGAGGAAGAAGAAACAGCGGAAATCCTGAGAGTTATCCTATCCGATATCGGAGAAGAAGCGGAAGATCAGGAAATTCTGTATGTGGATGATGAGAAGGAAGTGAAAAACGATGAGATGCCAAAATGAGTGATTGCAAGAAGATCCTTGTAGAAAATATAAAAGATTGAATAAGTAATTGAAGGATTAGGATAATCTGATAAGGGCCTAGCTCTTTCAAAAAAAAACACAAGAAGCGGAGTAGAAGAGGCTAAGACAAAAGACACGGTCAATTTAACAAGATGGCTAACATAGATGATAATAAGAGTAGATGTACCTTTATGAGAAGATGGTGTAAAATGTGTTGTTGTTGTACAGGACTATTAAAGCTTCTTTGGAGCGTACTCGCTCTTTTGATCTCTTTCAAAGTAACTTTAGATACACTAGAAGGGCATACAGAGAATATGACTAATGTAGTGAAGAATTCGCAAAAGGTAGTTCCATTTAAAACAAGCACTGAACATATACACAAGGATAGGTCTATAACTGATTTTTCTAGCAATTTATTTTCAAAATTATTGTATGAATATGTAAAAACGATGGACGTAAGGGTTTGCTACGTATGTATGCAGTTACCTGCCTCTGTTTCAGAAGGAGTGACTTATCATCACCTTCCAGCAACTTATGGAATAACATGTAGCGTTTTAACCAGTATATTTTATCAAATAGGGAAATTAGAATATAATCTGTCTAATATAGATAACATTCTTGGACAATTGCCCATGAATAATGAATTGAATCCAGCTAAAACCGCTAATGTACTAGGTGAGATTTTTATAGAGACTAAAGAACTAACATTGGAATATATTTTTAGAAACAATTTAACTTGCAGTTTGAAGACAGAAGAGAAAACATTTCTAGACATGGTCGAAGAAAGGAGATTGAAAATACATAAAAATGCAGAAGGACATAAAGTGGGGGAAAATATTTGGGAAATAGATGGGAAAAAGGAGACAAAGGGTGAAGCTAGACCAACAATAGCTATAGATTCACCACAGAAAGGCAAATTATGCATTATGAGGGAAAGATCCCAATATGATTATTATTATATAGGGACAAGTGAGTGTCATGATACATATTTTATTGCATCCGGATGGGGATTTAGAGGCGGAGAAGATCCAGTTTTTCCTGGACTGTATTATATTTGTGGGAACAAAGCTTATTACAGGTTGCCCGACCATTGGTATGGCACATGTTATGTTGGCTTGGTCTTCCCAAAGATTTTTCACATGGATAGAGTAGAAAATAGTGGACCAGATAACCTATTAATGCGTAGTAGAAGAGAAACTTGGTTAGAAATTGTAGGTGATATTTTCGGAGCCTTGATACCAGCAGTGGGAATATCTTTGAATGCAAATAATATTCGGAAATTGTCAACCATAGTGGATCGCTTGTCAACAAGCACCGCTGGAGGATTTCTTTTGGTAAATACTGAAATGGTTGCTATGCGTGCTATGATTATGCAAAATCGACTTGCCCTTGATATTTTATTGGCAAAAGAGGGTGGAGTCTGTGGAATGCTGAAAGTTCAACATTGTTGCACTTACATTCCTGATGAAAGCAAAGATCTGAAGGTAGATATTACAAATATTACTGAACTGCATGATGAAATAGTACCACTGGAGGTTGAAAGTATCTGGACTAAAATTAGTAATAAGATGGCTGCTATTAAGACTTTCTTCGGTAAATTAGGTAGTACTATATTAGGAAAAATATTATTTCCATTAACGTGTGTGATTTTCATATTATTAATACTTAGATTAGGATGTATTTGTTGCAGACATAAAAGAAATAAAAAGAAAATTAGACGAGAAATTATCAAAAAGAAGGAAAAGAGACAAGAAAGGGATTTTGAAGAGATAGAGTTGGAAGAATGGAAGGAGAGTATGTATGACAAAACAAAAAGAGAAGATGAAGGAGAAACAGAATTATAATTGAGCAAGAAAACATTTCGAATTTCCATGAAAGGGAAAAATAAAATGATTTTTGTGGGTTTTGTTTATGGTGATAAAATCACCAAAGGGGGGATTGATGGAGCGGGTAAAATGTTTTCTTTTTTATATACCCAATCCTTTTATATATGTTTGTATTAAAATGACTAATGATTAACCATAATAATTAACAGAGTGTTGTTTTCGAAATTAATCAACCTTATTAACCAAGAGAATATTCGTGGGAAGTAAAATCAATGAAGGGAATGGAGAAACGCGCCTGCGCAAACCTCAGCAGCTGCGACCTGCCGGTGAACTGTCATCGCTGTGCCCATCAAGGCTGTACCAGGCGAAGAGCCAACCCTTCAATACAAATTGTTGCAACCTAAACCATGAATTGCCAACGTTCCCATACATTCGTTTTGGAACTTTTAGCCTGTGGGAACGACATCGAATGTTTCCTGATGAACTAAGATGTACTTTGATTGACCAATGAAAAGCTCTGGAAAAGGAGTTTATAACAATTGAATGTACATTTTTAGTATAAATATTAGTAGAGAGGGTCATTCTGAAAACGCACTCCACCATATCCAGTATCCTGATGTTGTGCTGACGGAGAGGACGGTGACGCTGCATGATAGAACAGAACTTTGACGATTTTACTGAGGACCAGATTCTGACTTAGAAAACGACAAATAGCCAGAATAGGTAAATATGACAAAAGATGAAATTTACTAATTAGGTCTAACCTGCATTTGATTTAGATAAAGAAAAGATTAATTGAATTCATGTGTGGTGTTGTTCTTTCATTGAAATGTATTATTGATTGATTTAGAGAATTAAGGAGTCATTAAACTAAATTCAACTAAATGATTCATCAGCAAAGTTAGCTGTTCTCCTTGATGGGAGGTGTGAGGAGAAAGGGATCACCGTTAAGTAAGGATATTAGTGAATTTTCCCATCAAGGGGAAAGCAGTGTAGTTCGAAACTAAATGTTTATTTCCCCCTTTCCTGAATAAAATGGTACGGATAGATTGATTAGAATGAATGTTGGTGTTATGGGCCCCACCAGCGTGTGATGTGCATGTGTGTGTGTGTGACTGCGAAATCACTCTGTCCGTGGTAGTAAGGGGAAATTGAGGAACCCGAACTGCACCATTGGCACAAGAGCAGTCCGGTATTGATAGGCCTAACATACAACAGCCTAGTGCAGGTCATAATAATTAAATACAAATATACAAGTGGCATGACAGTACAGTTACCGGTTATGATTCCGTGGTGCACAATAGCAGAAACCTGTTTTTTATTCTTGTTTTCTGTGGAAGTTGTCCCTTCTAGTTTTATCCCAACATTTGCATATGATGTTTAATATGCAGTAATGATTTAAGTTGGACAACACGTTATACAAATCAAACAAGAATTATGTACGAAACAAAAAACGCACTATCACTGAAATCATTCTATTTAAAAAAGGTCTGATGGATGAATATGGAGTTTAAACACAATGCATTCTGAGTATTAGGGCCCTGCTCTGACCATATAAACTATGGAACTGTGGTAGGAGTTTAAAACCTTTATTTTTCAAAGCATCAAACTACATGAATGGCCAAATCATTTCCTTTTCATATGAGTATCTTTTATGTTCAGGTCCACAGTGTACAGTAAGTCTGTTTAATTATATTTTCTTCAACAATTCCTATAAAGACATATTGTTCTATTGATTCATAGTATAAATATCATTAAGTAATAAAAGTATCTATCTATATGATGGATAGCAATATTGAAGGAAGGAGATTGTTTATTATTGTTCAATATTGTTTAATGACATATTATGAGTCAATTGATGGCCAACCGCACTGAGAGAAATGTGGAACTATGGTGCCTAACAGTGATGTTGTGCTCCTTGGACCATCACCCCACCAATTTATCATCAAATTATTAAATTATTTGCATTCCTATTGTCTAATGAGGGCTTCTTCGTCTATCTATATCTATCACATGGGCTGCCAACATGCCTATCCCTTTTTGTGTTTGCTTACCTTTGGTCTTCTAACATCTAAAACAGAATAATTACGCTTGTAAGAACTCCTCATACAAAAGTCTGCATTGGTCAACGAGGGCTTGCGAATGCATTATTTCTCAGCTACCTATATCTTTCATCTGGATTGACACACCATGGATTTTAGTCAGATATATTGCTTAGGTTGAGAGATGTTGCATAGTCGAGTCATTCACAACTTCCTAAATTTTATTTTAAAACTTTGTGTGCTTCATGAAATGTACAGCTTCAGAAATAAAAAAAATAAAAGAATACCGGATTCAGGGGCTCTTTTGAACAGCATAATAGCAGGTCAACTGATGATGTTTGGTGGCAGTCTCTTGTCTGTGTCTTCGCTCAGGCACATCTCCTGCCGTATTCACCACCGCTTGCATCATCTCCTGACACATCAATCCCAGCCCTCCCTGCAAAGGTCTCCATGGGCCATCCCTCAATCTCCTGGTGGCAATTGATTAGCTTCAGCTACGGCAGTGGCATAACGAAACTTGAGGGGGCCCACCTGCATAGTACATGAAGGGGCCCCCCCATGCTCCGGGTCCAGTCCGCAGCTCTCAGTGCCAGAAGGGGTCCCTGGAGCTTGGGGCCCCCACACTGCAGGGCTTGTGTTATGCCACTGAGCTCCAGCTAGAGAGACCACCTTCCTCCAGGTCATTATGGACACTGTTTCCAGCCCTGGACTTTGGTGTGATAGCATAATGCATTCTGGGCACTGCAGTCTTGTTTAGCTTCCATTAAACTAATTTGACTAGCACACCTGAAATCAATGAATCGGAGGTGAAAAGTCCAGGCCTGGAGAAAGTATACGTAATGACCTGGAGCGAGATGGTCACTCTCTTTGCTGCCAAAGTCCAAGCCTCTGCTTCCTTGTCTTCCTTGTCCTCCTTCACAACTGGCAAGCACTTAGGGCTGTTTCCCAGCCTGTGGTGGTAAAATAGCTCAATTATGTGGCCTTATGGTTGGGGAAATCTTGCATGGGCAAGTCCAACAAAGATGTAAAACTTTGCTCGGCTTTGTCACTATGAAGTCCAAATTTGCTGGGCACTGTGAGTGAGGGCTTTAACTTTGCTTGACTCTAATTCACATCTGTAGGACTTGGCTGAGGATTGTGGTCATCCCTAAGTCTGCAGATCTGTCTATGAATCACCATTCTGAGTCATATACATGATGCTTCCATAAAAGGTTTGCCTTCCCATCTCCTCTTTTTAGAATAAGCTTACTAGGGGAAGTCATCCTACAAATGATGACAGATTTTGAATAATTCTGTGCATCATCCAAATCCTCCTCTGAGCAATTTAAACAAAAACCTCTACTGTGATTTGACTTAATGGGCCCGATTCACAGAACTAACTTAAGAAAAAATCCTAAACTTACTACCATTTTGGTATTCACAGAAGACACTTACTCATTTCGGTATTCACAGAAGTTAGGACTCCTAACTTTAGGACTCCTAAATGCCTTCTGTGAATACCGAAAGCCTTAAAATTAGGATTTTTCTCAGTTTAGTAGTAGTATAGTTAGGACTCCTAACTTTAGGACTCCTAAATGCCTTCTGTGAATACCGAAAGTCTTAAAATAAGGATTTTTCTCAATTTTGTAGTAGTAAAGTTAGGACTCCTAACTTTAGGACTCCTAAATGCCTTCTGTGAATACCAAAAGCCTTAAAATTAGGATTTTTCCCAGTTTAGTAGTAGTAAAGTTAGGAGTCCTAACTTTAGGACTCCTAAACTGAGAAAAATCCTAATTTTAAGACTTTCGGTATTCACACAAGGCATTTAGGAGTCCTAAAGTTAGGAGTCCTAACTTCTGTGAATACCGAAGTGAGTAAGTGTCTTCTGTGAATACCAAAATGAGTAAGTGCCTTCTGTGAATACGAAAATGGTAGTAAGTTTAGGATTTTGTCTTAAGTTAGTTCTGTGAATCGGGCCCAATATGCCCAAACTTATCTGCTGATCTGCACTGCATTCTCAGTCTTAAGTCCTAATATTTGACATTAAGATCATTAATGTATCATTAAAAGTGTGCTTGTTATACATTCCAATGTATCTTTCTGTGACACCAGCAGTCCTGGTGGTCAAAATATTACTGAACCACAACTTCAACCTGCACACATGGCACCAAAATCTTCCCAAATAGCACAAATCTCACCTATGTATCTTGAACCATACTTAAAAGTGTGACACCTTTTATATACCAAGTACACCAGTCTTTGTCACATGCATGCCTCATCCCTGGCTTAAGTTTGCCACAGCGCAATCATAACACATCTCTGGAACTTACATAAGACATCCAACAAATCCATAACTACCACAATAAAGACATGCAAATTCCAAATATATGTGCACTGTCTGGCATGTGATAAATTGGGCAGGACAACAGAGCTGGGAGTCCAAACCAGAAGCAGCCATGCACTCTAAAAATATCAACAAAAATTACATTAAAAGTTATGAATAGCTATCACCATATGATATTTACCTTTGGGCTTCTTGCAATTTTTGCAAAGCGATAATCGAACCCCAACCCACCGACCTGTGCAACCTCTTTACACCAACAGACTCCACCCACAACCACCAGCTCGCAGCATGGGAACAGCTCACCACACAGAGCACCACAGCCATCATGAACACCATAAACTACAGAGCACCCACGGACCCCTGCCCCAACCACTTCTTTAACCTCAGGAGCAAGGAAATCAGCTGCGTCCACACGTCCAAAACAACGGCCGACCTTTCCCGACGGATGGAAACACACACAGGCCAGACCCCTTCTCAAGAAATCTGCTGCCGACCCTAGCAAACTCAAGAACTGCCGCCCCTCTCTCTGCTCCCCTTCCCTGCCAAAGTCCTTGAGATTGCCATCAACCGCCCACTCACCAGACACCTGGAAAGAAACAACCTGCTGGACACCTCCCAATCCGGTTTCAAAGCCAACTACAGCACCGAGACTGCCCTGATGGCTGACACTGAAGATATCAGACCCCTTCTCAACCGGGGAGCAACAGCGGCCCTGATGCTCCTCGATCTCTTAGCAGTGTTTGATACCATATCCCACCACACCCTCATCAAGTCACTGCATCACATCGGGTTCCAGGGAGACACCCTCAAATGGATTGCGTCCATCCTCAAGAGATCAACCCAGATGACCCACCTTCCACCCTTCATTTCAGAACCCATGAGCATCATCTGTGGTGTCCCTCAAGGCTCAACCCTCAGCCCTAGCCTCTCCTACACATACATGACCCCCCTGGGTGACATCGTCAAAACCCATGGCCTCAACATCATATCCTATGCAGACGACACCCAGCTCATCCTCTCGCTTTCAGACAACCCCTCCACCACGAGGACCAACTTTCACAACTGCATGAAGAATGTAGCCGAATGGATGAAACTAACTGCGTGAAGCTCACCAAGGAAGTGTTGATTTTTGGAAAACAACACCTCCCCATGGAATGACATTTGGTGCCCTCCGATCTGGTACCTACAGCCACATTGGCAGACCATGCCCGCAACCATGGAATCATCTTGGACAGCAAACTCACCATGAAATGCCAGATCAACACTGTCTCTTCCACCTGCTTCCACCTCCCCCACATGCCCTGAAAGTTTTTCAGATGACTCCCTGTCAACACAAGAAAAACCATCACTCAGGGTCTAGTCACCAGCTGGTTGGACTGCGGAAACATGCTCCATGCAGGAATCACCACCCAACTTCTGAAGAGACTCCAAACGATACAGAACTCAGCTGCCAGATTCATCTTCGACCTCCCCAAATGAACCCACATCACCCCTACATCAAAAACCTCCACTGGCTCCCCATCAAAAAAGATGCCAATTCAAGACACAGGCCTACAAGGCCCTCCATGTCCAAGGACCAGAAAACATCAACCATCGCATGAACTTCCACCAACCCCCTAGACACCTGCTCTCCATACTCCCCACATCTGCAGAAGCTACAGTGGAGGAAGCTCCTTTTCCCACTTGCCTCCAAATCCTGGAATGACCTTTTCTTTCACCTCCGAGCATCATTCTCCCTCCCTGAATTCCGAAAGGGACTTAAAACCTGACTCTTTGACTGATCCCAGCAAGAACCTGGTGCCTGGATACACTCACTGGTGATTAGTCACGCTCTACAAATCCAAATTGATTGATTGATAATCCCAAATGCACAAACATAAACAAAAGCTGCTAGTTGTGTAACCTGCATATGGAGCTACTGCATGTTCAGTGGGAAGTAAACTAGAAGTAGGGCATTGCTGCTTGCTTATTCATGGGCCTGAGAGATGCATGGACCAAGACAAAAGTAAATAACGGCAAGTCTAGAAGAAAACTCACACCACTAGGAAAGGAGAGCAGAGGCAAGAAGATATACTGCAGATGATAGAGTCTTCATGTAAAAGAGGAGGTGAGCTTGAGACTCTAGCTGTGTTACAATTTATGAGTGAGTTATGTGGAGGGGTCTACACTGCACAGCTACTTATGTAAAGGTAGCTGTGTATAATTCTCCTCATCACCAGAAAACACATAGCAAACAGAAGAAGCAGGATTTCACAGGAAAATACCTTGACAGGCAATATGCAACAATATTTGTACTCATGTAATACTTTGTCAATTCTTATCTGACTTGCCATGGCCTTAAAATATTTTATATTGCATCAGATTGCAATGCAAGGCTAATGGTTCCCCTTAGTGTATTGGTGCTGTTGAAAAATGTATTGTAACCATCTCTTTTTAACTTGTGGATCAGGATGGAAACAATAATTTATATAATCAACTCTGATCTAATCTTAATGGGAATCGCTGGTCTAAGCACATTGCTTCCCTATGCTTCATGTGGTTGCAACAAAATACAGGTTTTACTAGTATAGCGGTGGCAACATTAGTGTACGTGAAGGGACTACCATGATGGGTCAGGGGACAGATAAACTATCTCTGGTCTGGTTGTTGACACAGCTAAACATAACAGCAATTGATAAACCTGTACTCTCTCTCTCTATGCGTCGCCAGTTCTCTGTATTTTGAAATGTAATGGGTAATTCATGAAAGCTAAACATACAAGCAGTAAGTATCTTAAATATACATGTACACTAGTATTTCTCCCTGTCGTTTGGACAACTACCTCAAGTGGAATCACTACACTACACACTTTCTTTTGTAAAATCAGTTATAGCTTTTACAATGACTACTGTAAAACTGAAACAATACCCAATATACTATTGTTCTCTTATCTTAGCAATAGTACATACTTACTAAAACTCTAATAACGTTTACATGACATTTGTAAATACATATACAATGATCCACTTTAGGGGTCACCCCTCTTTTTTCACAGGGTACGTTGGTAAAGTATAACCAGAGTTTTAATAGTTCAGGTAAATGATCAAGACAATAGATTAATGTTTGTTTCCATCAACATGACTTCAAGATACCTCTCTGTGATCTAATGTTCCATATCAATGATCTTTTAAGTAGCAAAGGATCTCTGTGAGTGAAATCTAGAATCCATGTCATAAGGCCCTAGCTGCAGCAATATTGCCTAGAAAAATATGCATAAAGTGTGAGGAAAATTATAGCTGATAATCCAAGATTTCACACAAGAGTTTATGGCCTGTTGGCAATCAAAGTTCACTTACAGCCCGCTGCTGCACAGCACATCATCCACTTGCACAGCTTCAGTCCAGACAACGCCACCACTCCGTGATGGCCTTTCCTTTTCTGAAGGACACCAAGTGCAGGCAGATTTGGAGTACTGCCTCCACACACATGGGCATCACAGAGTCTCCAGTCTTGCTTCCTGACATTCACTGTTTCATAGATGGCCCCATCACAAGTGCTAGAAAATACAAAAATGTATCTGTGGGCCTGGTAAATCACTTGGCGCCCAGGCGTCCTATACACAAGCCTAAATAATAAAGTAGGTGTCGTTTAATATGACCTCTCGTTGGAAAGCACTATTTAAAGGATGGAATCCCATCCCTCACCAAAGGTGACATGCTTCATCATCTGGGATCTCCTCCTCAGGGGTGTTTTGAGAGAGTTCAACTGGATACACTAAGATACGTCAGATGAAGAGCTCTATCATAGTACAGCGTGATGGGTGCAGTGCTTATGTGAAAAAAGTGAAGTGTATTAAAACTGGCTACCATGAGAAAACTTCTTTAACATATATATCTCGTGGTGTCAGGATTAAAAACAGTGCTTGTGCAGTTTGAAAAAATAACTGCAAATATAACGTTTTTTGAGGGTCGGTCTATATGTTTCTGCTTCGGTGACCTACAGAGTGTCTAGCATTCCTCAAGACCTTTAAGTTTAAAGCTATTGCAAAAAAGATTTTTTTTTGTAAATATAATAAAGTGACTACTGAAATAAAGTGATTACTGTTCTATGGAACAGATACAACCGTACACACCAGATCTACACATTCTGGACTGTTGTAGTTGTCGGACCCATTATGTGTGGGCAAATCAGCTCACCTCCCCTGGCAACTGCTCAGGACGTGAGGCCCCGCTCTATCCGTCAGTACCCCAGGCTTACACTAAGCCGTCTCGAGACGGCTCAGTGTAAGCCTGGGGTACCGACGGTTACGGAATCCGACGTATCTTAGTGTATCCAGTTGAACTCTCTCAAAACATCCCTGAGCTCCTCCCTCATAGGTGAGGGGGTTGTAGCCCTCGGCTGTACTAGGTTTTACAGCCTGGAGGAGATCCCAGATGATGAAGCATGTCACCTTTGGTGAGTGATGGGATTCTGTCCTTTAAATAGGACTTTCCAGCGAGAGGTCATATTAAACAACACCTACTTTATTATTTAGGCTTGTGTCTAGGACGCCTGGGCGCCAAGTGATTTACCAGACCCACAGATACATTTTTGTATTTTCTAGTTCTAGTTGGGATTATATCTGTGCTGGTCGTTAAACTTTCCCTAGACCCTCCTACTCCCGGTTTATTTGTTGCCCATCACAAGTGCACCTTTGTGCCTCCTGCTGCTCATCCACACCCATTCAACTTGCAGTTTTTGAGAGGAGTGACAGTTGTACAAATAACATTGGGACTCTCATCAATATTACCCTAATGTGAGTGAGACAAATACAGCTCAAATCTAAGACAAGGTTTATTTTGAAACGATTCCATGACTGGGATTTATTCGCCACTGTGATGAGAATTCATTCTACACTGGAAACTATGTGATCCTTACCTTGTGTCCCTTTACCAATAACCCAGGATTACCGGGCAAGGCATTACAACCCAGACCCAAAGAATTGGCTCTTTTCTCACTGCATCCATGGCACTTTCTCACAGTTCTCCATACCATATATTTCCCTTAAGACACTCTGGGAAAGTCTCCCCTGGAACCTGCCATGATGTTAACCATAACATTAGTAGGTTGATCCCTCCTTGGTCTTCTACTGCCATCATCCTCAATTATGCTCTAATTGCCACTGGTGAGGTCATCCAATGGAGTCCAAACAACCTCCTAAAACCTATTATCAACCAGTAAACCAGTATTGTAGGCCTGGGTTTTGTACAGACACATAACACTGCTCCTTAAAAATGTGCAGTCACTGCCCAGAAAATACTCACCATTGCAACCTTATCCTTTGTAATTAGACCCAACATGCCATGCTTCATGAGGCAAAACTCCACTTGCTTTTACCATGTACTGAATCTAGGAGCCAGATAATCATCATTTGACAACTTTTCCAACCTATAACCAGACGAGGGACATTTCCTCTTCCAAGAGAACGTCGCCTTCGATTTTCCCATGCTGACTTCCAGATATTTTACTCCTCAGTATCCCCTTTACATTCATCAAGAGCTTCTTGACTGCCAGGGGTCCTTTGCTACAAAGACTGGATAAACCGTATCTAACAACACTGCAACATCCCCTAAATGTAAATATTAGATACCTGCAGTACATATCTAAAATCAACTACACGATTTCAAAACTAGGTCTCCTACAGATTAAATACATTAATTTAAAAAGTTGGCAGAAACACTAAGTACTGTAATCCTGTAGATGACATAATTTTACATTCTTTTTCTAAGGTTCTCCATCAGATTGTTTTATTTGCATTTGTCTACTTATCAGTATATGTTGGTTTCATACTTTCCCTCTGGCAGGAAGAAATGCTGGACATTGCCCTCAGATTGCTTTTCAGATTTTTCTAAAAGTGTAATAAGTGTGTCTCTTCACCGTCCACCTATTATGCCTAACTCAAAGATTGTTTTTATTAATTATGGAATGTAAAGATAAATATTATAATTTATACACATGTTGGATAAGGATATATGAAAACAAAATAGGGTTAAAGGGATCATTTTAAATTGAGAGCACAGCCATTACAGAGTCAGACGGGGACAGAAAATAGGCAAGACCACAAAATTAAAGGTGGCCTTCATTAGCGTATCAGACAGCTAAAAAGGTTGCCCACATTTGAAAATCTGGACAGTTTTAAACTTGTAAAGGCAAACTGTGTAGGTGTTTTGCAAGGTATAGGAGACTGCATACATTTGTGCTTCCTGCAGGCAATGTTTGTGGTAATATGATGGAAATCAGCAGAAAAAGCTGGTCCACCAGATCATAAAGCTGTCCCACAAACAGTCTAAAAAACAGCCGACACACTAATCTGTCAGACCAGTTCTTCGTGCAGTACCTGATTGCCCTGTAGGCCAGTCCGACCATGGGCCATTATACAACTGGAGTGGCAGAGGCAGTGCTGACCACACAGTTAGGTATCATTTCCCCTCACAGCAGCTCCTGTGTTCATGGCAAAAGGGGCTTTGGGGGAAAGAATCACTGACACCAGGTCCACCATGCAGTGGTAGGATGGAGGACTTACCTAAAATTATATTATTTCTGAAGGTAGGTCTCCAAACAGTGGTCTGTCTTCTGATTTACGTAAATAATTGTTCCAATGCTGTGGGATCCTTCAACCATTTCTGGACTTTTTTATGTTCAGGCTATCAGTATTTACATTATGCTCATGGATAGAAGAGATACCGAAATGAATGGTGTCTGTGTTTCTGCCCTAAATAGAACAGACCCTCAGATCCAATCCTTCTGTTGCCGGTTCTGCCACAAGGGGTTTCCCTACAGGAGAGCATGTTGTGATCTTCTCTTCTCTAAAAACTGAAAGTATAGAGCTGTCTTGATAATGATAATAATTTTGTTGCAAAAAGATGTTTCTAATTTTTACCAATTTGTTTTATCTGTAAGTTTATATGTTGTGTGTCAATCGCTCTCCTTTTTCTGACCTATCATTATATAGGTGCTAAAACCACTATTGCTTCCTTCCTTTATTCCTCCCTCTCCCTCTCCCCCTCCCTTCTTCCATCTCTCCCTTCCTTCATCCCTACCTCCTTCTTTCCCTGCCTGCCTTCCTCTATACATCCCTTCCTCCCTCTATCAACATGCATCTCCTTGGGGTTACCTCAGAGAGTTTGTGAAATAAAAGCTTCCATTGTCCTCCTCCCAGACCCAAGAATAAAGCGTGACCATAGACGCCAGGCTGATTTCTTGGTTCCTGTTTCAGAGGCTCTTATCCTTAGAAAACACCTATAAAGTCTGCAGCTCAATAAAAGGCACTAGCAGCCTGAATGACCCCTCAACAGTCCATGTCTCCTTCTGTTGCATGAGGTGTACCCTCTGGACTGAAACCCCTGAACACAAACTCATATTGCTTAACACAAATTTCACCCCTGGTGACTCTACAGGCAAATTAAGAAATTGATTTTTCATCCACAAAAAGATTATGAAATCAGTTATTATGCAGACCGTTTTAGAAAATATGACAACTGTGTTAAAATCCTAACCACCTAATTCTTTCCTAATATGAGAGACTTGTTCCCAGATGTTCAGAGTGCAGAGCGTCATATAGGATCTGGTGGCTGTAGAAAATAATTGTTTTAAGGTTTGTAGTTCAGCATGGTGCAATATATCTCTTATGGTCGATAAAATGACATGAATGTACAAGGAAGGAAAGCAGGTTTGCCATCGAGGACATTTCTTAATTTCATTCTTTAGATTTTGCCTTGTTAGCGCATTCGCTGTCTCTTCTAGACCGTTAATTTCTGTGGGCCTAGAGGCCACCCATTGCTTACCATTGATTGGCTTCATTGTCACTCATGTTTGCTTCCTTCTTATTGGTCAGCTGCCTTAGTCTTCCTTCCTCTTTGATTGTTTGTCCTTTCCTTGGACCGTGAGCACATTACTACTGCTGAATTTTAGGCATTACTTTTTTTTGTATTAAAGCACACCAACATAGAATGTCTTTTTGGTTGAATCCTTTGTGTACTTCTCCCCCACAATGTTCTTCCTGCCTTCGCTCCTTCCCTCATCCATGTTGCTTCCCCCACACAACCTCACTCTCCAATCCGTTGTTACCCCCCACCCACCCTCCCTCATCCATGTTGCTTGGTATGTTGCTTGCCCCACCAGCCCTCCCTCCCTCCTTCATCCAAGTTTTTTGCCCCCACCATGCCCTCCATCTTTCTGTTGTCTGCGTCATTGCTTGCCCCCAACCCCCCTTCCTCCCTCATCTGTGTTACTTGCCCCCACCCTTCCTCCTTCATCCGGGGAGTTTGCCTCAGCTGTCTGCCCTTCCTCCTTCTGTTGTCTGTGTCGTTGCTTTTTCTTACCAGCCTGCCCTCCCTCCTTCCTTTGTCTATGTTGTTGTTTGCCGTCACCTGCCTGCCCTCTCTCTTTCGTTGTCTGTGTCTTTGTTTGACCCCACCGATCCGCCCACCCCCGGTCTCTATATTGTCTACATCATTGATTGCCTCTATCCACCATTCCTCCCTCCATTGTCTGTGTGTTGCTTGCCCCCCCACTGGCCCCAACAACAAACAATCTTTGGTGAATGCGGGAAAGGGTAGGCCACAGCCAACAGAAATGGAAGAAAAGTAAGTGGTAAGCACAGGAACCAATGAAAAGGAAGGAGGCCGGATATAAGCCCCTTTTAAGATTTATATTAAATGCAATAGATTTCACAAGTACAACGCAAGCGCTGTGAATGCGAAACCTAAAAAGCACAATCACGAGGACACCGTTGGCTGCGCCATTGCACTCTTTTCCTCACACCCTCAGTTGTCTGTGTTGAACCCCATCCGCCCTCATTGTTCCCTCCCACCTTATCCTCCCTTCTACCTGCAATTTAAAAAACGCTCTATGGGCTGGCCAGTGCTGGCTGGGTCATAATGTTTAATTTAACTTTTTTAACTTTCAGCCATGCCGCATGGCAGCTGTGCTGCTGTACACAATGGCTGAAAAACATTGACAAAGCTAATATTTCTTTTCGCGTATGCAAGATTTATTGGCTTTGCTAAAGCTTGTATTGAAATCGCTGCTGATGACGTAAGATTTCAAAAATCATAATACACAACACCTTTACTGATTTAAGACACGAAGAGCTGATAGTGTCCCTTACACACTTTAGACGCAGTAACCCCCAAAACTGACACAAATGTAGTAGAAGAACTGTAAAAGCGTGGTTTGAAATGAAAGGTGAAGAAACATATATACAAAACACTACTAATACATACATATAAATGAGTTGCACTAATGAGAATTCTTGAAAATATTGTTTATTGGCATTTGCTGATGGAATAATGTGCTATTAATAAAGTAGCCTAGTGTATCTGTTGCTTTCCATTAGAATGCAGAAAAGTCAGTACAACATTTGTAAAAATACTAGTTAGGAACTTGAATTTTAAACTGATAATACTGGAGAAAAAAATCGATTTGTAATAAGAACTTAGAAAATGATATGCACATGTGAAAGTTGAGAAAAATTGTAGTAGTAGTCTATTTATAACCTTAGTTAATTTCAGATGATAATACTTGATGAAAGTTCTACTTTACTTTAACCCTGGGCGGAGCTGGCGGAGTGGCAGTACGCAGAGGTCCACAGAATTGCGGACAAACTCTGTAGAACTCCGCTCCGCCACCCGCCTCCATCCCCCATATTAAAAATAAAAATAAAAATACAATAAGGAGTAAAGTAAAATGGACTTACCTTCACTACGGCGTCCCCGGGCTGTCGTCCTCCTCTTCCTCGAGTCTCAGGGTGATCTGCACATGCGCACCCTCACGGCATGCACATTTCTCGCAAGGAATGCGCATGCGCGGGTGCGCGCGCATGCGCAGATCAGCCTGACACGTAAGGAAGAGGAGAACGGCAGCCTGGGGACGCCGCAGTGAAGGTAAGTCTTTTTACTTTACTCTTTATTGTACTTTATTGAATTTTTAATATGTGGGGTGGAGGCGGGCCAAATCCGCGCCGCCGCGGAGTGTGCAGAGGTTTGCCTACTCCGCGTTCTCCGTGGAACACGGAGTAGGCAAAACTTTGCACACTCCACGGGCGGAGCGGAGTTCTCCGCCCACGGTTACTTTATTTCCAATATGAAATTATTTTATTGAGGTATATTTGAAATAGGTTTAGAGTTAATTTCATTTAAAAATTTTATTCCAACGTGAGGCCTTTTTTAAATATGCTCTTTCTCTAATGTTGACGTATTCTCTGGCCTACTACAATGGTTCTTTTGCAAATAGTAAAATATTGCCTTATTGGTTCAAAACGTGTTCCTGAACTGTTTCCTCAACGTTCCCACTGAATTGTTCCTGTGGGAACAGGATTTCAACTGTTACTACAAACTGATACTTTATATTCTTTTTTACCGTTGTTAGGCTTACGTGGACTTTAAATCTCTCATTTCTCATGACTAGCATGGGAAACCATCTTGTTGTTGCAAATGTCCTGGGTGATAATCTATGACTAAGAGCACATGACTATCTTCCGACAGTGGTGTGATGCTATATCACTAGGACTCTTACAGAGACTTTATAAAAGAAGAAACCCCAAAGGAGGGGCCATTCAGATTTTTCTTACCTGAGACCAGAACCTTATGCTGATCGATTTTTGATGATTTTGAAACCTATCTACTTTCGCTTTTTATTTTTGGACTGCTTTGCGAATGTTACATTCGGTAGTTGATGGACTGAAGCCCTTCTTAGCCGAACCATTTCATTTTTTTCTTATTTTTTTCGTCCCATATTAATGGACACACCATTATTGGACTTTAAATCTAAACCTTTTCTCCCTTTTCCTTAGGATAGGATTGTGAGCTGTTAGCTAAATAAATAGTTATTTGAAGCTTGGCCTACGTATTTGGCATTATATTGCAAGCTGTGATAATTTTAATAGGACTACTTAAAAGAGTGCTTATTGCCATGAATTGGAATCTTTAATAAAATAACCACATTTATTCAGTATCTGTCCAAGTCTATTATTGTGTCTTGTTGGTTCTTCCATTGAAACTGTGCAATTTTCCAATGATTTAAGTGCATAATGAGAATCAGCGAGCTTTTACAGAATATCAAGTTCTGCTTCTTTTATTCTGTATGGCCATAGCAGAACTTTTGGTTTGCATACTGCTTGTCCGACTTAACTTCTTTAGGAGGTTGGATCTTCCTATTGCAATTCTTTATTTCTACAGTATGGTTTTGAGAGTGGTGTACTTAAACCTGATTTCAAATTTTTAAGTTAGCTGTCAATGTATGGTCCTCATTGGACAATTAACTAGGTGTTTTGGCCACCCTAATTTCCACCCCTCCTAACAGAGGAGAAAGATTCATAAGAGGATCATTGCCTCTGTGGGAAAGTGAAACGCTGCGGATTGTCTAATTGTAAAGGGCTCAGTACAGTTAGAGTAGTAGGGAGAGTAGGCGTACAGAAATGTTTTACCACGCTTGCGCTGCAACACTACCTAGCCTGTTCTTTCCACTACAACCCCCACTCCCACTGGAGACAGTGGGAAAAAATGTTAAAATCTGACAGCAGAACATTTCTGTTCTCAGGCTCTTGCAGAGTGCCTCATGAGTAGCGTAGATAGGTCAAAATAGAAGTGTGCTTAATCTGAAAGTAAACAAGAAAACTGTGTTTGTCTGTAGACTCGCTTGGATATTCCTCAATAATTTTTTATTATGGGAAGTGTAGAGGGTTGTATGTAAAGAGAACTTTCTGTTCACACACTTGTCAGTTTGCCATTGACCTAGCTGATGAATAGAGGGTAATGGCAAAAGAAAAGATGAGATTATCCGCCAAACAGTAACATTTCTATTCTATGACTAAATAAAGCCCTTTTCTCGGTGACGTACTTTAGAACAAAAAGAAAAACTGAACGGCAAGGTTTAACAATTTGGAATTGAATCCCACATCCCAGACAATCCAGCGCTATGAATTTTAAAGAGAGCGGCCATATTGGGAGCGTTTCATTAGAAATGCTGGTATTTTACCTCATGCACACCAGCAACGATGCACTTTGTAAACAGAAATGAAATACATATAAATTCTAAATACACCGCTGATGTTCTTCAGGTAAAACCATGGCTGTCACTTAGGGGTTGCCAGGGGTCGCAGTTACAACCCCTGGCTTCTCCTTGTGACCTTTGACGCTCCCTTTGTGGCCCCTGGCCTCAGAATTGGCTAAATGAGTGCAAAGAATACAGGGGCAACTCCTCCTTATGGGCGTTGGTTGGAACTCCACTTTTTTTGTTTTTTGTCAATTTTTTATTACACTAATGGTGAATAATTTTCTATTATTCACTATTAGTGTAATAAAAATTGAATATTATTAGCTGGAATATGACCCTCCCTGGTAGTTGAGGTAAGTAAAAAATGCTCTTAAATATAGGTTGTGTGCGTGCTTGTGGATGAGAGGGTGTTTATGTGAGTGTCTGAGGGCCCGAATCACAAAGGCACTCTTGTTGAAAACTCTTTCTGAATTACTTTAACTTGTGGCGGAGGCCCCGCAGTTGTGGTGGGTGGCCCGCACTCGTGGCTGGACCTCTTTAATAAGAAACTGAAATGCGGAAGTCCCGCCACGACTGTGGGGCCTCCGCCATGAGTGCGGAGGCCCTTTGTAAATCAGGCCCAGTGTGTGAATGTGTGTGTATGTTTGAGAGTGAAAGTAAAGGTCAAATAGTGTGCGATGTCACAGCCACTACTACTGAGATTTTATCGAATTGACGTCCATGGGCAAAACAATCCAGTTCATAAATTGTTTATATGGAACTATGAGCTGTAAATCTTTGCCATACCTGGGTACAGAATTCTCAGCACATATTAGTGTCCCTTCTTTGATACAGACAGGCTTCCCCACATGCTAGCAGTTTGCTGGAAGTGTGTGAAATCAAGGATTCCCAAAGAGGTGTGGCATCCCCAGCACACACTTTGTTGATGGCATTTTGTGACTTATAAAATTCTGTGCAGGAAAGCCTTTTGGAATTTTGACAGTGTTTATTCTTATTTAGAGTGAATATTGAACAGAATAAGAAGTTTCATTATTTGCCATTTCGCGTCACAATAGTGACATATAACACCAATATGAGAAAGACACTAAAATATACATTTCAGAATAACATAAACTCTTTCAAATGTTACAATTGCCAGAAAAAATGTTTTTAAAAAATCATAAATATTAAAAGCTGTTGTGTATAGTGGCTTATACTTATAACCGTTTTCTGCCCGTGGTTCATTCTTAAAATAAACAGTATAGAAGCAAATTCAATATGAAAAATCGCTTGTCACAAAAAAAGCATGGACTGTTGCACGGGAGTTTTAAGATGGCTTAGGTTTTGAGATAGTCAAAAAAATTAATATTATTTCAAGTATATAGACTTTTGTGTGCCTTGCAGTGAATGAAGTAAACAGAGATGAATAATCAGTTTCAGTCGGAGCCTTTCAGTGCTTGCGGAAGGAAGTCGAGTGACTAATTTATTTGAAGAAGTCACTTATAAAAACTAAGGGGAAATATGGGTTTCTCCTATTTCACTTCTTCACTAGCATTCGCAATTATAATGTATTAAAACATAGCCTTTTTTGCTGCCTGGTTAGTCACAGAAAGTATTCTTTAAATGTAATTTATTTCATGAGATGGTCTCTGTAGATGAACTGGCCTGGTCACGTAACGCTACTTACTGTTCCAAGGATTGAATTTTGAATATTTTCATTCAAAGGATTATATTGATAAGTGAAGATCGGGTTTAAGATGACATGGAAAGATATCAGTATATGCTTCTAAAACAAAATGACTGTATCACTTATGTTTGTACTAATCGTCCATTTTGACAATCTGCATTCTCTGCATCGGTGGCAGCTCCTCCGCAATGGCGGAGGAGCGTCGGCCCACTGCCTGACTCGGAGCCAGCAAAAGTCAAATAAAACGATGTTCCTGCATCGTTTTATTTTGCATTTGCCGGCCTTTAGCCAGTGGTGTTGGGAAGGGTGGGGCCTAGGCATGGGAGGGGGGAGAAGTAGTGCTACGTGCACTACACTTCCTAAGTGCGCATTGGTGTTTGTTTATGGTGGCCGCCGCTGCTCTGCATAGAGGCATGTTTTAGGGTTTTGGGAGAGCATGGAAGTCTGCTAGTGTTTATTTCACTAAAAAAAAGGACATGGCAATATCATCCCGGACCTGAAGGGCAGCTGAATGCTAAACAAGCGCTGATTGGTCAGACACCTTGTCCTAGTTCATGCTCACAGCAAAATGTACAAATGTAGTTCAACGAACAGCTGAGCATAATATAATTATTTACATGATGTCTACATCAAATCTAAAGCTTTTTGCAGTCAAATTTACTTTTCAAATGTTTTCCATGCGATATAATGTACATGTTGCACCAACTGGTCAGCTTTACAATGGTACTTTTGTAAACCCCAAAAATATTTGCCAACAAACATTTGCAGGCTTGCCCTTGCTTGCTGTATCTCAACAGATACTAAGTAGAAGGGACCAGTAGCTCCCTACACCTAATCAGAGCGAGGCCCATCACTCATGCCCTTATAGTTAGATAATGCTGCACCGTTAATGAAAAAGCATTCCCAACATCCAGTAGTTGATAATCATTAGCTCTATACCTTCTTGCTCTCAACCATGTCATGAGCACCAAAGTTTCCCTTTTTGCAATCACAGAAACTCTCGTGGCTAAATATATATTTGTTTTCCAAAAACAAGAACCCGGCATAGGAGATGGAGTCACTTTCATCTTCACTAACTTTATTTCATGCAAGGATCTTGGGGGCATATGTATCAAAATCCGTTATTGCGATTCTCAAATAGTGATTTTTGGAGAATCGCTATTTGAGAATCGCAAAACGGGATGTATTTAAAAATTCGCAAATATTTTGCGATTTCTTGTTTCTCCTTAATTGCAATTAGCAAATTGCGAAATCGCAATTAAGGAATACCTTCCCATTCATTCCTATGGGCCAGGAGGCCCATATTAATGAATGGGAAGTCATTCTCAATTTGCGATTCGCAATTAGAGAATCGCAAATTAAGAATAATTTCAAGGGTGCAAGGGTGTCACAAGGACACCCTGATGCACCCCTGAAATGAGCATGTGCACGCATATGGCGCACATACATGCCTAAGGGCATGTATGTGCGCCACAAGGCACTTTGAAAAATGCAAAAAAGTGAATTTTCGAAAGAAATCGCAAATTACCACCAACTTGAAGTTGGTGGTAATTTGCGATTTCTTAAGGAGAAATCGCACAACTTGGGTGCTTGTTACATAGCATTTTAGGAATCGCAATTTGTGATTCCTTAAATGCTTACGCAAAATTAAGGAATCGCAAAATTAGCGAATCCTTAATAATGTGATGCGAAAATGGCTCATACATCGCGTTTTGCGATTTTGTATTCGCAAACGCTGTTTTTTTGCGAATCACAGCATTTGCGAATACAAAATCGTTTGATACATATGCCCCTTGATGAGCATAGCTTTGATTCCTTCACAGTAAGTCTCCGGTAAAAGCATCACAAGCCCTTCTTTACCCTGGGTTTATACGGTGGTCCTTTCATCTTCAAACCTCACCTAATAGCCTTTGCCCAATATATAACATATGGAATAAAACATTATACATTAGATATTGCAAATCATAGAAGAGTTCCTTGACCGTATATGGGAATGAGGCCAAAGTTCCTTTATAAAGTCATGCAACTCCAAGTTGACTTCCAATAGCCTTATAATTTACAGCAAGGGGGTACTTTATTCCTTATAATACATGGTCACACCATTACCGTTCCCATATCACACCATTACCGTTCCCATAAGCAACTAAGTCCTTGGTGTGTTACTGTTTCATGTGAAAGAGATAGCATGTTTGCAAACATGAAGAGTAAAAGTACATTCTCTAGTGCAAAATTAAACACATGAAAATAAACAGATAGATATTTGTTGCAAAAAGATATTAAAATCAGTTTAATACAAGTCATATTAAAAAAAAAAAAAAATCCGTAGGTCGGAATGTGCAGTAGAATGCAGAGAGGTTCCAAGGAGTGCACAAACGAACATGTTGCAATAAATATCTCTTTTATGCTTATCACTGTTCATTTAGATAAACAGAGCAGAAGCAAAAGCTGTTTTATCTTTGTTTTTTTAAACTTCAGTTTTAATTATGCTCAGTGTCCTGATTTTCACATTGGGTGCTGGCAGCAGACATTGTGCTGTCAAAACTCAACAGTAACATTACAGTGGAACAGCTACAGCATTTCTTTATTACAGGTGGCTAGGTGCATCAGAAGTCGTCTGTAATAAGGAAATTAGAGATGAGTTTTATACAGAGATTTTCGGATTCTATATATTCAATGCTTTTCACCAAGGATTTCTGAGACAACAAAAGTGAAGCTCGAGTTGCCTATAATGTCACTCCGAATCCTGAGGTGAAAAACATCTGTGCAATTCACTTTCTAACCCATCTATATTCGTATGTTATGTATAGTCCCCAAAATCATCTGCCCCTTTTTTCACGCTCCGTGCAGGGCCAGACAAGTAATGGGAGAGCCATACATAATATAACCTCTCCTCCCAGTCCCAAATAAAAAAAATACATGAACTCCTGCCACCCACCCCCACTACTCTCTGTGTTTTCCCTTCCCTATCCTCCAGAAGCTGTACTTCCTTCTTTCTAGTGCTCAGAGAGCCCAGCCAGGGCAGCCTGAATTTCATTTATGATTTCACAACAGAGGTTAACAAATTCTGTTAGCTACTGTTGTTACTTCACAGCAGCAAATAACCAGATTTAGAATCTAATCATTTATGCTAAAGGCGTTCAATAAAAGCCATGCATAACAGAGCGCTAGGTGGCGCCTGACCGGCATGGCCGCCTTCCAGTGAGGCTCCCGGCGCCGGACCCCACGAGTCCTTCTGGCTCCATTCTGGACTGCCCTGGCCGGCCCGCTCCAGGCGCAGCGAAGTGCGGAGCTGTCCCGGGCCCGGATCTGGAGTGCCGTTGTCCCCGCGGCGCTTGTCTTGCAGCCTCGGAGCCGGACCGGCGGTGGACGGCGGCGGCCCTGGAGCTGCGGCGCGGGTAGGCTACTACCTGAGCCCGCGGCGCCCGAGAGGGGTGTAGGCCCGATCCTGCCGGCGGAGGGGAGGAGACGGACGCGCGGCCGCCGCAGGCCCCGCCGCGGAAAGAGAAGCAAGGCTCCGGTCTCGTGGCAGCCCGTGGGGGCCCAGGAGACGTGAGGCTGGCCCCTGGGGGCAGGATGGTGCGGTGGGACAGGCGGTGAGTGCGGCTGCGGGGGAGACATCGACGGGGCCTGCCGGAGCTGCTGTGGGGGCCGGGTGAGGTGGGGACACCCCCCCATCGGGCCGGGTGTCAGCGGCCGAGGGCCGAGCCCCCCCTCCTCCTCCCGCCTGCGGTGCTGGCGCCGGATCCGTCTTGCCACCTGGGGTGATCCGGACAGCGTGGGGTCCCCTTCTGGGTTCGGGCCGCGGACCGGCAGTCAGGAGGTGTGTGGCCTCCCCCCCCCGCTCTCACTGCTCCGAGGTTGGCCTTGCTGGGGGCGCAGTGCACGGGATCCCTGGGGGGAGAGGTCCGAACTGTGTCGACGCCCCCTCAAGAGCTGGACGACGACCGTGCTGGTGAGGGGCTCACTGAGAGGGGTAATTTGTGTGAGGAAGCACATTCGTCTGTGCCTTGGAGGCCTGTCGCCTGCGGGAGAGTCGGTGGGCGTTGTTTCGGCCCGGGGCCCTGAATTGAGTTGCGAAGCCTCGCCTTTCCCGTGGATGGTTGCGGGCGCTGCTGTGGTGAAGAGCTCCGGGAGGTGACTGGCTGTCCTGCTGGGAGGCTCGCTGGGGAGCGAACTGTGGTTCTGGTGGTGCCTGGCCTTCTCCCTACGCGGGGTGCCCTGACCGTGCCTCCTTCCGCCTACATTTCGCCTCGTCGGCTTTCGTGGACGCACTGGAGGTGCATTCCCCGCCCGTTGTCCGGCCTCGCCGACCTCCGTGCCCAGGGTGCCCTCACCATGGGTAAGGACAAGACAGCCAAGCAGACGCCCGCGGCCACCCAAACCAGGATGGACCAATTCACAACCTCCGAGAGGGGGTCAGGCCTCACCGGCGAGCCGGTTCCGGCCCCCGCCACAGACCTTGCTGCCATCCTGCAGGCCATAAATTCGTCTCGCGCCTGCCTGGAGGGTATGGTGGGAGAGGTTAAGGTGGATGGGGCTCTTCTCCGGCAGGATCTGCGGAACGCTACCGCCCGCATCTCGGAAGCCGAATCTCAAATATCCACCGCTGAGGATGATATCCGTCACCTGCAGGACCAAGTACGAGAACTGACCACCCATTCCAAGAAATTACACCGCCGGGTCGAAGATACAGAAAACCGCGCCCGGCGCAGTAACCTGCGCCTGGTGGGATTCCCAGAGGGGGTCGAATCGGGCCGTGCAGATGACTTTATGGAGCGCTGGTTCAGATCCTGGATGCTGGCGGACAGTCTGTCTCCCTCGTTCGTGGTGGAGAGGGCCCATCGCTCCCTGGCCCCTAGGCCCCCAGGAGCGCCCCCCCCGGCCCTTCATCCTCAAGATCCTTAATTTCCGGGACAGGGATGCCATTCTTCGCGAGGCCCGGCGCACGGACACCCTCAAGTACCAAAACCACACGATCATGATCTTCCCGGACTACACCCGAGAAGTCCAGGAACTGCGACGATCCTATACTGAGGTGAAACAGAAGATGCGATCCCTGGGCCTTCAATACCAGCTTCAGTTCCCGGCCCGCCTTCGGGTCATCTTCCAGCACAAGACAATATTTTTTGATACGCCACGAGCGGCCTTGACCTGGTTAACGGAGGAGCACTCCCTGCACCGCTCTGGACATGGATCACCTGTGGGCGGGCGGGGGGGCGGGGGATGCCCCGGTCATCGAGACCCCATCGGCGGTGCCGCACGCTGCCCCGGGAGCGCACAGCGGGAGAGGCGGTCATCACACGCTCCAGGGGACGGCCGCGCCGGGGATCGGGGGCCTCTTCTGCCTCCTCGGCGCACCCGCCATTCCCGCGGCAGTCGGGCGGCGGGCCATGTCGCCCCGGCTTGCGGCCCCGGCGGCCCGGCCTGCCGTGCCTATGGACACCTCGGACCTTTCTCGCAGCCCTACCATTTGACTTTCTTCTGCTGTCTGTGTTTTTGTCGGGGGGTTGCTGGCACTCGGGGCTGGGCAGGAGTGCTCCGCTGTGCTTGTTGCTCTCGGCCAGGGCAGGTAAATCAGGCTTGTTTTCTGCTGTATCAGGGGTCCACTAGTGCTCAAGCCCGAGCGTTTTAGCTTGGTGGTTGTTCCCTTTCGTTAGGGCGACAGATGCTTCTGTTTTCGAAGTATAGGGTGGGGGTGGGGGATTGGGGTTGGTTTGGGGTTGTTTCTTCCTCCTAGGGAGGGTTTTGTAGGTAGACGGTGACTCCCTCTCTGTTGTTGTTCCAAGGCATCATGTAACCTTTGACCTGCTCTCCTGCTCGTTGTCCCGCTGTCCCTCCTCTCTGGGAACTCACGCAGCCGCGCCTCCATGGCTGACACGCCCGATCCTTAGGCCGCCATGCGCGTATTGTCCTGGAATGTTAATGGTCTTCTAGATCATTTTAAACGCATGGCAGTCCTTAAATATGCACAGCGTGCTGAGATTGATGTGCTCTTCCTTCAGGAGACCCATCTTCTTGGCAATAAATGTCCCTTTCTCACCCGTTACGGCTATGATAGGGTGTGGCACTCAGGATTTGCAAGGGGATCCCGGGGGGTGGCTATCTTGCTTCGCAGGTCCTTTCCCTTTGTCTTGGCCCAGGTGCATTTGGACCCCCAGGGCATAGTGGTGGCGGTCTGTGGTACTCTTGAGGGGCGACCCCTCACCTTGTTGTCCCTTTATGCGGCACCATCCCTCTTACCGACGGCCCTTTCATACACCGCGGGCCTCCTCCCGACGCTTCCTGTGGGCTCACTCGTTCTAGGAGGAGACTTTAATGCTGTCTACGCGCCCCATCTGGACTCGACAGGACCGATCTCCCTTGCCCGAGCCACTCGCGCGAAGCAGCTGTCGAACTGGGCTGAATCTCAAGGCCTGTGTGATGTCTGAAGGATTTGGCACCCACAGGCTCGCCAGTACACCCACACGTCGGCGGCGCACCACTCCCACGCCCGGATCGATCTCATCTTCGTTCCGTCTACCGAATGCTCGGGGGTGCAGGATGCACGCATCCTTCCGAGGGGCCTATCGGACCACTCGCCGGTGCTCCTTGCTCTTGGCCCGCCTCCCCTTTCTGCCCGCCCGATATGGCCTCTGAACGCTTGGTTCCTTCACAACAAAGCTTTTCGAAAAGTGGTCGGCGGCGAGATAGCTGACTATTACTCTCACAATGTGGGCTCCGTCTCCTCCTCTGCCATCCTTTGGGAGGCCGGCAAGGCGACTATTAGGGGGGCTGCAAAGGGGCATGTGCAACAGCAGAGACGTAGACAAATCCAACAACTCGCGGCTAGAGCGGAACCAGGGGGCGTTGGGAGATGCCATGCAGGCGCGCCGCCTGGCCTTTCTGCGGGAGGAGATCCGCCTACACTCTCTGGAGGCGGCGAAGACTCTTTGGCGCTCCTCGGTGGCCCGGGTCTACGGATGGGGAGATAAGAATGGTACACTCCTCCACCGGCTGGCCATTTACCCCTGGGCGGGCAGGATCATTCCTGCCATCAAAGATTCCGCAGGCGGGACCCACACGGTCTCAGTGGCAATGGCCCAAACCTTTGCTGATTATTATTCCCAGCTATACCGAACCCGGGCGTCAGAGATCTCCCTTGCGGAGTTGCTGGGGGTGAATGGGGCGGTGCTCGGGCGGCTGGGACAGGAGATGTGTGAGACCCTCGACTTGCCCATCACGCTGCAAGAAATTGAGGAGGCGATTAGCCGCCTGGCGCCCGGGAAGACCCCGGGACCAGATGGGTTCCCACAGGAATACTATGCTCACTACCGTGAGACCCTGGCCCGAGGCTTCGGGACCTTTTTGCAGAAGTGGTGGAGAAGGGTTAATTCCTGCAGGAAACAGATACAGCCACCATAGTTGTCCTTCCCAAGACGCAGCCCCCATCACAGTCCTGCTCTGACTACCGGCCGATATCCCTCATTAATACCGAGCTCAAGATATATGCCACGGTTCTCGCGCAGCGGCTACGCCCGTCTCTTACCTCCCTAGTCCACCCGGACCAATGTGGATTTATGCCAAACCGGGGGACCAGACACTGCCTGCGGCGCTTGCACCTCGCCCTGGCACACCGAGAGCGCCTTTCCCCCTATCTGGCCCTTCTGCTGGTCGACTTCGAAAAAGCCTTTGATTCAGTGGGGTGGGCCTACCTGGGTGATATCTTGGAGCGAATGGGCTTTGGTCCCCGGTTCCGCGCTATGGTCGGTGTCCTGTACGCGAGCCCACGTGCCCGTGTGTTGGTCAATGGGGCTCTATCCCGCCCGTTTCCCATAGGACGGGGGACGCGATAGGGCTGTCCGCTCTCGCCCCTCCTTTTCGCCCTGGCCATGGAGCCCCTGGCCATGCTGATCCGGTCGGATCCCACTCTCCGCGGGTGGGATTGGCCAGGTATGATTCCCGACAAAATTGCTCTATACGCGGACGACGTCCTTCTATATCTTTCTGATCCGGCGATCTCGGGCCCCGGGTCCGCCGGATTCTCTGCCGGTTTGGCCAGGCATCGGGTCTTCATCTGAAGCCTAAGAAATCCGTGCTGGTCCCGCTGCACCAATCGAGGGAGTGTTTCGACTAGCAATCTGACATTCCCCTCCGGAGACTCTCATTTAAATACCTGGGGATCTGGGTCACCCTCCTTCCGGAACTCTGTTGGGCACTCAACGTGGCCCCTGTGGTCAACAAGACCAGATCAGATATGATTAGGTGGCAGTCGCTCCCGTTGAACCCGTTGGGGAGGGTCGCCCTCTATAAGATGATGATCCTTCCCAAGTTCCTATACATGCTACAAAATACTCCATGCCCCTTCCCACGCCCGTGGTTCCGGGAACTGGATAAGATGGCGACTAAATTTCTTTGGGGCGGCAGCAGACTCCGTTTGGCTTTGGATCGCTGCCGGGTCCCCTCATACGACGGAGGCCTGAGCATGACTAATCTTTACTTGTATTATTTGGCCACCCAGCTGCTGGTGATTCATGACTGGTTCTCGAACGGGTGGGACGGTCCGGCCTATAGACTCGAGGTGCAGCTTACCGGGTTCTCATCTATCCAGAGTATGCTCTATGGGGCGATGGTCTCCCGGTTGCTTCCAGGTGTTGTGCGGGCCCCCTTTCTGGTGTGGCGCGCCGCCTTGCAGCATACCCCCTGGTCGGGAACGAAGCCCTTGATCACACCACTTTGGCACGGGACTTGGCTGCGGGAGGTGGCGGGACTTGAGGGATTTCGACAGTGGGATCTTCTAGGGATCTCCAGCTTGGGTGATGTCTGGCGGGGGAGCCACATGTGTTCCTTCCAGGAGCTTCAGACCCGCTTCTCTTTACAGCCTTCGCAATTTTACAAGTATCTTCAGCTGCGCCATGCGGTCCAGTCCCATGTCCCTCTAGATTCCAGATTGCCTGCCCATAGCCCGCCCGAGGCTCAGGTGATATTGGGGTGTCTGGGGAGGGGGGGAATATCCCGCATCTATAAATCTCTGATCAACAATACCCCGGTAGATTGGAGCGGACTGAAACAGTGATGGGAGACCTGGGTGGGTCCCTTGGATGATGCTGACTGGAAGGACGCCCTTATGGCACCCAGATTGCTTACCACTTCCGCTAGGCTGCGGCTCATCCAACTTTACTACCTCCACGCCGCATATCTGACCCCGGACCGCTTATATCGTGCAGGCCTCCGCCTGGACGCTTCATATGCTTGCTGTGGGGTAGATCCGGCAGACTTCTTCCACATGGTATGGTCTTGTTCCCGCCTGGAGAGTTATTGGGCCGCGATTGAAACTGAGTTAACTGAGGTCCTGGGATGGGAGGTCCCCCATGACCCTAGAATGGCTCTGCTGAGCATAACGGATGGGCTAGACGGGTCCCGTAATGAAAAGTACTTTCTAACTACTGCCCTAATGGTGGGCAAAAGAGATATCGCGGTCGCATGGAAACAACCTGACCCACCTAGAGGTGCTTCTTGGAGAAGAGGTGTGGACTGGTGTGCCGCTCAGGAGCGGTCGTTGTACGCTGCCCGGGGCTGCCCCAAAAAATTCCGTAAAATATGGGGGAAATGGCTTGGGGGCCTGTTTTAAGGGGTGGGGAGTGCGGGGGGTGGGGAGTGCAGGGGGCGGGGGCGGGGGGCTGGGGAGGAGGGGTGGGTCTTGCAATTGCTTGTCAATGCTTCCATGATAGGTTTTATTGATGCCAAGTTAATCGAACTGCTGTGTGTCATCCTTGATTTTGCTTTCTACAAAGAAATAAAAGTTTGCTTACCAAAAAAAAAAAAAGCCATGCATAACAATCCTAAAGAGATTCTCTTGTTGGCAATCTTGCCAACTTTGTTGGTGACCAAGCAAACCATTATGAACAAGAAGAAATTGGATCACACACAACCAGTTAATGAGCCACAATTTACTGGATGGCACAGTCTCTCCGTACTGCGCTCCCTTAATCTCAATCCTCTTCTAATAGTCTCTTTCCAAGACTCAAGAGACTCAAGGTAACCACCTAGGTTCAGTATTCTTTTTTGAAACTTATATTGAGCCTCCAAACAAGCAGTTCCTGGAAGTATTCCCATGCACTCTGGGTGAAGGATTGTCTGATTGTACCACATAGAAAATGAGATTATCATAATTGTTGACAACATGGCCCCAATAGGCTCCCGAAGAATGAAATCACCAAAACCAACTGCCAAAGTTTGGTACAGCGATGACCGGCAACAACTGAAATAACAATTTAGGAAACAGAAAGGATGCTCCCATATCTCACAACTCTCTAGAGATCAAATGGTTTGGTGAATCTACAGCAAGCAAAACAAAGAAGTCATTCTCAGGACCAAGGAGTTCCAATGCTCTTGCCTCACTCATTAATGCTTTAATTCGCATAGGGACCATATCTCAGAATCTGAAGCATGCCATAATCAGTCACATTCCCAAGATAACTAATTCAGAACTAAACATAACAGCAAATATCAACCCATCTCTAACATCTATTGCACGACCTAGGTCCCTAAGAAGATCACTACTTTATTTCAAACCACTAGTCCCTACACATACTCAGTGTATTCCAATCAACTTCTACCTGAGATGAGATAAAGACAATCTCTTTGCCAGGGATCTGAGTTTAGCCTGTGCCATATTTCTTGCAGATCTATCAGCAGCAGACAACTGAGCACACACAGATTGAGCTCAATAAGAAGGTTTAGAGTGTTATTCGGCCCCTGATGGGTGGCCCATCAGCCAGTAGGTCAAAAGAGTCCTTGGCTTCTGCTCCATAGGCAGAGGACTGACCTCTATATTATAAGATTCCCTCCTGCCTAGAAGGGGCTCATTGCCTTCTGTGCAACGGAAAGGTGTGGTGATTGCAGAGAAGGGAAAACAGTTTGTCACGTGGGCAACATACTGCTTCAGTGCTGAAGGCAAACTTTTTGTTTTTCAGAAACAAATAGCCCTGACATGCTGGACGTATTCTCCCTTTAACAACAGAATCAATGATTCCTGTGCAATAGTACAACAATCTATACTGGTATGGGTGTGCACAATCGCAAAGAAAAGGATTAGGTTGATGTCAAAAGGAGAAGAGACCGCATACACCTTTGTTTCTTATTTTTAACAATCGCTTTTTAATAAGAAAGGTTTAAGCAAATATTTACAAAAAGTGATAAAACAATAGTACGTGGTGTCCCCAGTGAAAATGGAACCTAAAAGATCAGTGAAATATTTGTGACGTATGCGCTTGGTTTCCAAAATTTCGACCATCTCAAATTATACACAGTAAGAACAGTGTCTATATACAATGATAAGCGCTGGGTAATGGTTTGCTTTGGTTATTTTATCGACGACGTTTCGACCCTTTCTGTAATGTAAGGTCTCTTCAGGACCTAAGAATGTAGGGACATCTAAGATTAAAGGAAAGAAAGACTATCAATATGTGGCCATAGATATGACAACAATACTTGAGTTGGAGCGCCAAAGGTCAAGCAGTACCTGAGAGAATGATTGTGCAGCTGCGTGATGTATGTGTGCCACAGGCAAGCGAAAAGGAAAAAAGGGAATACTCACAAGGGACCCAGCCGGGTGCTGCACATGTGAGGAGGAAAATAGAAAATAAAGTAGTACATTAGAGGAGAAAAGACCAGGGTCAACAGTGTAAACTGAAGGGGTGAAATGCTATCGATTGAGAGCTTACCCCAATGTGAGGGTAGGGGAGGGCTGGCAATCGGAAAAATAGCACGTCGTGTTGAGTAAGTAGTTGCGTAGTACAATGATTTCCTGAGCGCACAGTGATGTGTGCGGACCGGAATAATCTCTGTGGGAAAATATTGTGTAAGAATAACGCTGTTAATGAAACAGTGATTGAAAAAAGAAGGATTGGTCAAGGCATAAACCTTCTATAAAGTATGTTTAAACTGTGATTAAAAAAGATTGGTAATGGCTTACCACGAGCGAGAAGATGACCACAAGAGGTGCGAACGCTCCGACCTGTGACCTTTCAATGCAGCCAAAGACTCAGTGAATCAGTCTATGGGAATGCGATTTCCTAAAAAATAACAAGTATGTGTAAATTACTGGATGGCCGATCGTGTCTGTGGCCTATAGTATGTGTGGAGGAAGGCAAGGGCTCTTACCTATTGTGCAGCAATACAGAGATCAAGACGCGTGCCAACGCTACGCGCAAAGGTAGAACTGCGTGTGTCAGTCTACCTGGGCCAAATGACAATAAGCCCGCGGTGAAACCAACCATATGTACGCTGGGATCCCGCCAAAAATGGTTCACATCTCAGGCATCACTCGGGATTGTCGCCTATCGGTGTGATCCGGTTGTCGGTCATCTGTAGAGGAAATAAAGGAAAGACCGTTTTTTTGAGAAGGAGATAAAGAATAGATATAGTGAACAGACAGATAGAGATAGAAGTAATGTGAGAATACGAGGTTGTAATAAATAGGCAAATCAAGTGTGGCGCATTCCGACCTGATGTGTATGTGAATACCAACAATTTAGTTAACAAAGGGGATTACAATACGCAATGATGGAAGACAATTTAGTCAACAAAGGGGATTACAATACGCAATGATGGAAGATGCATTAACCGCCCGATACAAAAATACCGTGCTGACGCGGTTATAACCATTTGAACATCAGCCAGTATATAATACATTCAACGACACTTACATAATTGTAATCACAATAACATGATAAGTACTAAAAATTGTAATGTCCATTTAGTGATATAATCGCATTGCTACTAATATTACCAAAGTATTCTCCCAGCATGTGGGGTGACATTTAATCTATTTTCTGTTTCGTACTACCAGACTATTACTGACGGTCCCGCACAGAAAAAACGAGCCCTGGAAGGACCACCTAAAAATGGACAGACCTTCTGCCGGACATCGATTGATGGGTTGCCGGTCAAAGATTTCCAATGGCGGAGGGAGCTGAGGTCCGGCTGTTGGAAACCTGACACTTTAGCCTCCTCTAAATGAGGCCATAATTCAAAAGATCAATAGGGCTGAAGTGGTGGTGGGAGAGCTGTTTTCGCTGCGGCTGGTTCCTAATGTTTATTTTGCTGGGTAATAAAATTCATGTGTGATGCATCTGATGGGGTGCTAATGTGTTTTCATGTTTGGGACATGCCTCAATTTTTGATTATGGTCCTGTGGTATATCCTCATTTTGTCAGTGTATGAGGAAAACGGCCACGATGGTGACGTCTAGATTTGATCACTAACAGAATATCGTGTCAAAAATATCTATGATCAAAATATTGAGAAGGTAAATGTAAATAGGTAAGTATTGATTTACTATTCCTAACTCCATATCTACGTTTCTTGAAGTTATATATATCGTCACTATACATAAGTATAGTCACACTTTTCACACCCATCGAAACTTACCTTCACAATATTCTTGCCCTCGATATTCTTGGCACAATATTTTGTTCACATGATATTTTGGACTCGATTGTTCAAATACAGTGTGGATTACTTCAGGTAGCTCTTATTAGGCTTAAATGCCATTCCTTGTCACACTGCTGAGTCTCTTCCCTCCTGGGTGGTTGTGGCATGTATTACCTGGTATAATAGAGGAAGCAAGCCTCCCTTAATTGGTTTAACCCCTTGCCTGCTTATGACGGAACCACTCCGTCATGAGCCACGGGCGCCATGTGCTCATGACGGAGTGGTTCCGTCATGCTGCGGCCGTTGGCGGCCGCTCCACCCACGCGGCACTGATTCCCCGCCTGTGCGGGCGAACAATGCAAGTGGGCGGAGTCGTGACGGAACCACTCCGTCATGAGCACAGCGCGCCCGTGGCTCATGACGGAGTGGTTCCGTCACGAGCATGGCGGCGCCGCAAACACCCCAAACCCCCCCAGCGCCGCGGCAAAATTCGTGCCGCGGCGAAGGGGTTAATGGGTTGAAAAACAATGGAGTCCAGCTCAGGCAGAGCAGAACAGGGAGGGAAGCCATGGAAAGGAAGAAAGGACACTATCTTCCTGGGTTTTTGGTGAGGAGGCATGCCTCCATTTCACAGAACGTTAACAAGGGCAAGGATGGCGGGAATAATGAGAATTATATCAAGTAATTCTGACATTACAGAACCATCTGATGTGGGAAGCAGTGACAGAGCAGCTTATTTGTGTGAACGCAATTTGCACTTGTTATTGGTGCTAAACACAATTTTCTAAGAATATAGGGGCTATCAGAAGAAAACAAAAATGAGATACAGTTTCAATTCATATAAAAGTCTGGTTCGACTGTAATTATGGACAATTTAAAAGAAAGGGAGCCCGTGGCAAAAAGTCTAATCTGCATTTGATACAAATTGAATGTATTTTGAACGGGTTCATTATATCCAATAAAGGTTACCTCCCAGAAAATAAGCATACAGGTTCTGCAAGATGAGATAAGGATATTAATAGCAGCAGTTAGAAAGTATTTCAATAGCCATAGCAAACAGAAACAGAGCCCAAAAGGTACAGGCAAATCCAGCTACAAGAAAGTATTTTTCGGGGAATTCTTGCTGAAATTAATTTATTAATGATTGCATTTGTATAACCACTTGATGACTGTGGTTTGATGATGGGGTTCCTTCAAACTTCATTCCTTTGAGTCTAATTGCTCATCTGTTTTTTGTTGTTTATACATTCTCTAGAAACAATCACCACTTTGCCTGAAATGTATAATTATAATTTCAAGGTATGATGATGATATTTCACAATCTTTTCCGAGAATGTGCCACATACTTCAGTGACCACGCAATAGTTTTCAATCAGAAACTGAAATGTTCTTTGTTTACGTAAAACACCACATCATGTTGAAATTGTGACTCGAGGTTTAATACAGTTATGTTTGTACAGTGTCAGCATTTGGTAAGGGGGCACCAGCTGCACGCATGTCTTTTCCCCTTCAACAGGAGTTGAAAAGGAACATTCTAAAGAAGCCAAGTTAAAAAAAAAAAACTTTATTTCGGAGTAACTCCATAAAAGTACATAAAATGAATATAAAACCATTTAACAACAGTAAGTAAAATGTTTAAAATTAATACAGCCACATGGCTAATACATACTAATTACATACAGTGGATCAGATTGGCATTTTTAGATATTTTTTCCGTTTGTGCCAAAAAGCCCCCAAAAATTTTGCCACTGCGAACATAATGTGCACGGCCGTTTCGCTCTTAAGAATTCTGAAGGCTTCATGGCACCTGATGAAGCCCAGGTTCCTACAGATAGGGATAATCCATTTTCTGCGTGCCTCAGTATAACCCGTGCAAAAGAATATGAAATGCAGCTCAGTTTCGTCACTTGATCTGCAAGCCGGGCAAATACTGGGTGACGACAAAGACCAAGAACTAGTAAAAGCACGAATTGGCAAAGACCCGTGCCTCCATTGCAAATAAAGCTTCCTAAGTATTATAGGATAAACATTGTCAAGGGCCAATTCGAAGGTATAAGTACTCTTCATAAGAAGGAATTGATTTGTTAGAGACCCTAAGGATTTAGAAGGTCGAAGTAAGGGTGCCTTGGAGTCATGATACACTTTGGTTAGAGCTTTCTTAGAAAGCTTGGGACAGGCGTTACAAGGATCATTCCATAGTGCATTAAGACCTAGGCTCTCCAAACTATTCCGTACGAATTTAAGCCAGGCAATGTTCCCCGAATTTGGGAAGCTAAGAACTTCCTGGAGGCCCTGCCTGTAGTGAGTCAATTCGGGCACCGTCCACAATCTGCGCCAGTAGATCACAGGACGAAGTGCCAACTCTTCCTCCAGGGGTCTAATGCCTAGGTCGAGTCGTAAGGGCACTAACGGTGTACTCGGAGGAAGAGCTACTAGACACCTGAGGAATCTATTCTCCTCCTTTGTCAAGCTGTCCAGTACTTTGTGACCCCATAATTCACTCCCATAGGTAACTGCTCCTCTTGCTTGGACCCTATAAATGTGTAGAGGAGGGCCTATGGGTTTAAGGGTCGACCTATTCTTCCCCACCATCCCTAATATTCCACCAATGTGTTGTGCTAATTTCAACCTCGCTTTCTCCTGATGTTGACCCCACCCCAATTCCTCGTTGAGTGTAACACCAAGGTATTCAAAGGTGTTTACTCGTTCGAGTATATTGTCCCCTATGCGAGGAATACGGTGGAACCTGGGTGGCGGATTGAAGGCCATAAATTTGGTCTTTGTGGTGTTTATTTCCAATCCGTGGTCTCTACAGAAGTCCCCAAATCCATCCAGCACACGCTGGATTCCCATAGGTGACTTGGAGAGAAGGAGGGTATCATCAGCAAATATGATTGCTGGGACCCTCCTTCCCGCCAACTTCGGGACATCCGAATTGGGGACCCCGTTAAGATGGTCAATAACACCGTTGACAAAGAGGCAAAACAGGGTCGGTGCAAGTACGCACCCCTGTCTTACCCCTCTCTCAACGGGAAATTTGTTTGAGAGTACACCCTGTGCACCGCACCTCACACGAGCATAGGTATTTGTGTGTAGGCGGATGATCATACTCAGGAGATCAGCTGGCATCCCAGCATTCGCCAGGACCTGCCAGAGCTTGCCACGAGGGACCAGGTCAAAGGCTGCCCTTAGATCTACAAATACAGTATAGAGGCTGCCACCCTCCAACTGTATTGTTTTCCAATGTAGAAGGGACAGCCTGAATACCTGATCTATAGTAGAGGTCTTCTGGCGAAACCCAGCCTGCAAAGGGCTCAAGATGTCCCTCTCCTCGATCCAGTCCAAAAGTCGATCCAACAGAAGCCTCGCAAAAAGCTTCTGAGGGACGTCTATCAGACTGATCGGTCTGTAGTTAGCGGGGAGCAAAGGTGAGCCCCTTTTGAAAATGGGCACAATCTCCGCCCCAAGCCAAGTTGGAGGAAGTGCCATTCCATGGATGATGGCATTAAACAATACCAGGAAGTATGGTGCCCAAATGCTGACCTCGTGCCTTAAGAGGTCTCCTGGGAGCTTATCTAAGCCTGGCGCTTTTCCTGTGGAAAGGCAAGTAATTGCCATTTCTAATTCCTCCAGCTTAAAATCTTCCAGCTCAGTATGATTGTCGATGGTGGGGACCACTAAGCACTCAGGCGGAGTTCCCATTTTGTCTTGCTCAGCTCTGCAATAGAGCGATGAAAAATGTTTTTCCCAGACTTCCGGTGCAATATTACCTTCTATAGCCATAACAGGCTCAACTGAGCCATGTTTGACTATATGCCAAAATTTCCTTGAATCTCTGGTTTTGAGAGCCGATGTTATTTCTGTCCAGTTCTCCCAGTCCCAGTCTATTTTAGCAGATTCAAGGAGGAGCTTATAGGCCACCCTCTTCTCCCTAACCACCGAGTATGCTTCCTTGTTTTTGAGCACTTGGAGAAGATCTTTCTTAGCTCCCCTGCAGCTGGCATTGAACCATGAGGCTCTTTCACTCCTCAGTTTCCTGCCCCGAACCACAGGGTTCAAAACCTCAGCTAAATTGTCACAAAGTGTCTGATGGATGACCTCAAGGGAAGAACGACCTTCTGGCGAGGACAACTGAGGGAGGAGACTTTCCACTCTTTCCAGGGTAGAAGTCATTTGCTCGTATATTGCCCTTATACGAGTCGGTTTCTCTAACAATTTGTCCCACCTTATTCTTCGTCTGTTACTGGATAAGGTGAGACTGGGGGCAGGTAGTCTATTTCCTCGAGTTTCAGCCCTGAGGAAGCCATCTGCATCTAATGAAAGAATTAGGGGGTTATGATCACTATCCACCCTTGGGACTATTTTAAAATCTAATGCCAATTTCCAATCCTGAAGTCTAATCAGTATGTAGTCAATCCGGGACTCCTGTCCTGGTCTATTAAAAGTTGACTGGGGCGGAATATCCCCATTGAACCTACCATTGCATGCTCTGAGTGAATTTGCCAATGTTAATGTTAAAACTTGCAATAGGAGGGGTGATGCTGCCCTTACTGGTGGACCTGCAATACTTTGGATTCCCCAGAGATCGTCCTCTTCACTACTAATCCCACCTAAGTGAAGCGGAAGTGGTTCAAACTGAATATTAATATCCCCTCCGACCAGGAGTATATCTGGGCCGGTGAGAGAATCAAGAAAAGTCGTTAAATCCTCCAATGTCCTTGAGGTGGCCGCAGCTCCGACTGGTCTCGAGTATATATTTACCAGACTCAGACCCCTCCCAGTGGGCCAACGTAAGACCACACACAGGATGTCAAGAGAATTTGTTTCTACCACCTCGGCCGTACAGCCTAGATAACAAGCAATCCATATTGACAGTCCTCCAGACGGGCGTCCCTTCCCACCCCATCTAGCCGGAATATTAAAAACTGCAAACCCGGGGTGGCAAAGGTTTTCTCTGGCCCACGTCTCTTGGAACATGCATATATCATGTTCTTTAATAAAAGTTTCCCAGTCAGTATTGCCCAGCTTATTTGGGAGCCCAGCCACGTTCCATGACAGTATCTCTAGTGGCCTCAAGGCCCTGTTTGTAGGCATAGAGATCTCATACAGAGTGCTTTCTACCGTCCTTGATGGGGCACAGACCCCCAACTCACTTCGTACTTTAAATGAGGACCCCTGTAGAACTTTAGTCTTTCCGGAAAAGCAACCACCCTCCACCTCTACCCTCTCCTCCCTACGTTCGGAGTGATAAGGTTTTAAAGCTAGTTCGTCTGCAGCCGCCGGAACATGTTCCAGGGGCACTATATGAGTCACCGGTAAGGACAAGTGTGGCCCCATGAAAGTAAAATTATTATTACTTGGACAAGAAGTCAACAATTTGGGGATCAGATCCATATCCTCAACCTGGTCGCCCTGTGTGCTGAGCCCATAGTCAAAGGTAGTACTATGTCAGTCGCAGTCATCGACTCCTGATAGGGCCCCGAATCTATTAGCAACTTCGAGAGGAGTAAATGGTAGCCTATAGTTCATCCTCCGCGGTCCAAGTCTATGATTCCCAGAGGGAACCGTAACCCATTCTGCTGCATTTCCGTAAGCCACAGGACTGGGTACATACATGTTACAGTGTTGAACTTGGGGACCAGAAGTTGCTAGAAATGGGTGAGGGTAAGTCACTGTTTTTACTGGAGCCCTGGGGTATGCATTATAAGAGACTATTGATCTTGGGTAGAAATATGATAGTGCACGGGGATTTATAGACCCCCATGTAGAACCCAAGGGGTAGTCTAAGATGTATTTGACTGCTCTGGGGTCTCTAAAGTTGATGATAATTGCATCCCCTTCAAGATCCTTGATTCTGCGACCTAGCCAAGGAAGTCTCCGGACATGCAATATCTCCCCATTGATGTTGGGGGGGAGGGGTCTATTAGTCCTAAGCCAGTGCATGGTTTTATTTTTTAGATCGTAATAGCCCTCATTTTTACCCTTTGCCAGAGGCGGAACTTCTGTTAACACTACCACATATGGTACCGCCTCTGGGGGTAAGTTAACTTGATGGCTATATGGGTCACTTGTTCTAGCTAGGTGATGATTCTCACCCCTCTCCTTTGGGGACGTTACTAAGATGGGATTTGCTATTTCCTTCCTTATTTCACCCTCTTCATTTTGACGATGACTTTGAAGGGTTGTGATGTCAAGCGGCTTGTCCCTATACTGGGAATTAGAGCTACCTGTCTCATTAGTCCTAGTGTGAGTAAGAGGTGCGTCTGAAACCATGGGGGGGGGCGGGAGTAAGTGAGCCGGATCTTCCCGTGACCCCGGGTATTTTATGATTAAAGATTCTAGATTCCCCAATCGTGACTCTATATTTTTTAGTCGTTCTATAATGGGTAGAGTGAATGATCTTATCAATTTCTCGATGCTCTCAAGATATGATGGCATTGTACCCAAATCAGGTAGGAGCAACGGAGAACGAGACAGGTCAGGAGGAGGGGGAACCAAAGAAGTAGAAGATGTTAAGGCCACATCGTGTATTCTTAATGGCAATGATGGAACCTTTGTCGGCGATGCTATGCCCACAGTTTGCATAGGGCCCTTGCCAAAATCAGTGTGATTGATCTTACCTTTTGGCAAGTTGCCTAGCCTCTTTCTTCTCTTAGGCGGAGGGGGCCTCGGAGCATTAGACACCAACGCCCTCCCTGCCTTCTTACTAGACGGCTTAGCCTTAAACTCAGAGGGAATAGTGACAGTATCAGTTTCTTTATCAAAAGTAATAGTACTGGAAGGGGGCAAAGCAATTGAAACTGGTGACACATTGAAATTGCTAGGTGTAGACTCAATAGATCTAAGCAGCTCAGGGACATTATCCATAGCTAACGCCTCCTGCGTCAAAGTAGGAGGACTTAACACAATGAGGGACGAAGTCAAAGGAGATGTACTTTCCATTAATGTCCTATTTTTAATACACTCTATAGAGCGACGTCGCTCGGCCCTTCGTTCGGCAAGCGTAGTCTCCTTGTCCGTGGGTACAATAACTTTTTTAAAATAATCAACCAATGTGCCTTTGGTCGGGGCACCATGTATTGCAGGAGGATTAGTAGCTACAATATCAGCCATATTTGTTTTTTCCAGCAGTATCGAACACAGGACTCACGGTTAGTGGGCAATAAAGTTAGTAAGTTCCCCCGGTCCGGTCTCCTCGTGTCTCTGAGGGCCTCAGAGGGCCCGCTCTTTGTCCGGTCTTCGTCCCGGACTGCGCCCCGCACGCGTCCCGCGATACGTGTTACAGGGGTTGCCTTTATGCTGTGGTTGATGATAGGGGCGTTGAGGAAATATGAATTTTGTGATCAGTTATGTCCCCTATCGTAGACCCCAACGGCTCCATGTGCATGCTATACGTACATGTATGTTCCCTCCAGTTCCAGTTTTGAAGACGCAAATACATGTGCGTCCACCGTCAACATGTCCTCTTTCAGATCCGCCATGGATGGGTCAGATATTCCATTCCTAAGTATGAAAGGCCACCGACTTTATGTGGTTCACTTTCCACATTTTACAGGTTCAGGCGAGTAGGCCCAGAATTCTGTCATCAAGCCTTTTCCTGCCTTCTGCCTCTGAAAGCTCCAGTCTGAGCCTGCATCTGTATCCATGAACTTTGTCCTACTCCCTGCAAGGCTAATGGTGCCTGATCCAGCCTGTTGCCTGCCAAAAACTGTATTTCACCTTCAAGATTATCTACTCCGCTCCTCATCCGATGCATTCCTGTCTAGTAGTTTAGGTAAACATTCCTCCAGCTACCGTGCAAAGGGCCAGGCCTCGCTGTCCTCATGCAAGTAATTCATAGCCCCCGTTACCATGGAATATTCCTATCCCCTCGCATCTCATGTAGACACTTAGACGCTTGTACACGCACTAACAGTCAGTATAGAATAGATTCTATCCTAAGAAACCTTTCCTTTTGGATAACACAGTTCTTTAAACATAGGATATTAGATATGATTTGGGATTAGGTTGACATGACCCTCAGACTTCGGTCTCCACATATAGAGCTAAATGTCAAGTCCCCTTCACCCTCTAGTTGCACGTCAATCACACGTCATGCGGCTGCGCGCGCATCTCTGCCAAATATTTCTGCTGACATTGCAGGATTCTTTTATGGATCCACCCACTTGTGACATCATGTATGATGACGTTTATTAAATTACGCCCATAGGTCCACCTTTATTAGTTACGTATGCACATTTTATCTGTATTATCAGCTGTTACGCCTCTTGCATCTGTTTTCACTGTAATGTATTTTCCTATAAAACTGCTTATCTGTCAATAATGTATGCCCTTCCTTCCTGAACTTTCGTGGTGATGGAATAGAAGCCTGCAATTCGAATTGTATTCCTTTGTATAGGAATAAAGCCTTTTAGAACCTCTAATACCACGGATTCTGCCTCTTATATTTACTGAGTTATTCTTACTAGACTTTACCGCATAAAAAATAGTACCGGTAATGAAATATTTACCACAGCGTGACACTGGGAGGGGGCGCGGCTCGCACGGGAAGAGGACCAGCTGGAGCTGTTGTGTGCTGGTCCTCGCAGTCCCGGGGCCAGCGCCTCTCCCTCCTCTGCGGCCGCGGGATGTGCTGGGGCTTCCTAGCCGGGCAGCGGTGCTGATTATCCTTGAGGGGCTGCTCCTGTGGGTGAGAACTGCTCCAGTCGTGCTCGGAATGAGCTGAGACTCTTGGCGAGTGGCACCCGCGAAGCGGGTGCCGCGAGGAGTTATCGCGCTCAGGTGGGGGCGTGGCACTGGGAGGGGGCGCGGCTCGCACGGGAAGAGGACCAGCTGGAGCTGTTGTGTGCTGGTCCTCGCAGTCCCGGGGCCAGCGCCTCTCCCTCCTCTGCGGCCGCGGGATGTGCTGGGGCTTCCTAGCCGGGCAGCGGTGCTGATTATCCTTGAGGGGCTGCTCCTGTGGGTGAGAACTGCTCCAGTCGTGCTCGGAATGAGCTGAGACTCTTGGCGAGTGGCACCCGCGAAGCGGGTGCCGCGAGGAGTTATCGCGCTCAGGTGGGGGCGTGGCACTGGGAGGGGGCGCGGCTCGCACGGGAAGAGGACCAGCTGGAGCTGTTGTGTGCTGGTCCTCGCAGTCCCGGGGCAAGCGCCTCTCCCTCCTCTGCGGCCGCGGGATGTGCTGGGGCTTCCTAGCCGGGCAGCGGTGCTGATTATCCTTGAGGGGCTGCTCCTGTGGGTGAGAACTGCTCCAGTCGTGCTCGGAATGAGCTGAGACTCTTGGCGAGTGGCCAAAGAAGCAGCAGCTAATCCAGTCGGAAATAACATAGAATAGTTACAAATGTACATCAAGAAGCCATATTTCAGGTGAAAAACTGGAATCTACTACAGGGTTTCAAAATTAAAAATAAAGTAAGGACCTCGTTTAAAGATTCCCCACCAACATGTGTCTCATATGGCAGCAGCCATTTTGGGCAAAAGAAACATGTCAGTGGGTCTGTTCCACTGTGGCATGGCAGACCTGTTAGCACTTTTGGTTTTTCCAAAGACATACTTCCTAAATGAGGTTCTGTCTTTGGGGGAGGAAATACTAATGTCCCAGATGTGTTAGGCATTTTTTCGGTGTATAGGGCTGTCTGGAACCGCCCCGTTTTACATGGCAAACAGCACAAAGCTGGCATACATGGGGATGGTGGCACTGCCTTAAATAAGGACTAAAGTAACAGTGATTCAAAAGATTAAGGGCCTGATTACGAGTGCGGTGGTCTGACCGCTGCACTCGCAGTGGCACAGCAGTGCTGGTCCACCGTCTGCCGTTTTACGACTCTCATGTGGCACCCATGGTGGACTGCCACCTGCACCAGGGAAGCGCCGCTCTCTTGTGGTGGCGTGGCAGTGGGGCAATGTAAAATGATGAGCAGGACTGACGCAGTCCCGCCAAGGGCCACAGGTTTCCCCTGCCCCCCTGCCATAGGGATGCATTCAGGGGGGCACACCAGCAGGGCCGGACTGGCCATAGCGGGCACCGGGTGTTTACCCAGTGGGCCACCAGGGTGGGGGCCGGTTTTGGGCCCCTGGGGGCCGTTTTTCTTACAGGGGCGTTTTTGCAGCATAACTGTATAACTGTAACAAAATCGGCCAAAACCAGCCCTGGTAAACAGTTCTGCCGTTCCCCCCAACCCCGCTGGAGGGGGCTGGCCAAGCACTTTGCCAGGGCCGGTTTTGTTTCCCAGTCCGGCCCTGCACACCATGTGCCCCCCTGTCAACTTGCACCTCCAGTTCCAGCACCACATGGACTTCACAGTCCATGCCGCACTGGAAAATTTTTGCCATTCCCATTGTGGTGGCCTTTTTCAGGGCACTGCCGTGTGAAAGGCAAAAAGACCGTCCGCCTGCAGGAGTTCAACTCGTAATCAGGCTGGTGGTCTTTGCCAGATTTGGCGCAGCCATGCTGGAGGAGAACCGGCGAAACTGGGCCAAAGTCGTAAGCAGCACCTTACTTATTTGAAATTTTTATTTTCTGGGCCATATGATTGCCAAAGTCTCATTTAGTTACAATATATCTTGGTAGCCCTTACTGAGCAATCATACATTTTTAAATAAAAACATTCAAGAAACTAAATGAGTAATACATTTGCTCAAGTAGTGATCACAGAGTGAATATGTGCAACTATGAGAAAAAGTGTGTGTACATAAAAGTACAATCAATGGAGGAGTACAGAAATAAAAACAGGCCGCTAGAATTAGGATGCACAATTCTGTAATTAATACATCGGATTAACCTCCTGTGATTGTGAGCAAATCACCTAATTGCCCTTGCTTACAAAAAAATCCAACAATATAAAAAAATGAATGTAATGGTGTTTAATGTGTCCCCGTGCCTAAATTACAAAAAAACAAGAACGGAGTTCATGTTAAACACTTCAATACCCGCGCTTGAGGGGAAAGAAGAACCAGGCACAAGGGGGAGTAGTAAGTGAAAAAATAGAAATAGTACCTTACTCATAGCGCGAGCAGCGGATGGTCACTAATTAAGTTCAATTAATCTGTGCTTTACCCTTCTCCACTTGAAGGAACAGAACTGACGCATGACCTGTATTGCCCTATTAAAAAGCAGCAAAGAAGAGTGAAGATGGAGCGAACCAATGGTAAGTAACGGGTGGACTCCAAGCCCTTTACTGTATACAATACCCCTTGCAGCAACAGTGCATACATGCTATGATTTCTGGAGTGAAATATAGGGATATAGTGCAGCTCGAGTGGAAAGAGGCAGCTGTAAATTCTTCTTCAAGTGCCAATAATCAGAATTTCACATTTGTTTAAAGTCAAGCCAAGGACTAAAGTATAAAATGCAGCTAAATTTAGCCAAAATTCTCCATGGAGAAATCAACACTCAGCAGTGTCTATATCCCACCAAGGATGCTAAGGTCTGTTTTCCATAACATGGTGGGAGCTTCGCCTGGCTTGAAGTAAAGGGCGTGGGAGGATGAACATTCTCACTAACAGGATCCACAGTCTGGTGGGCCCTCTCACCAATCCGATGGGCACTAACTTTATTCAGCAAAAAAATGGAAATGTGTCTTTTCTTGATCATCCTGGTGCAACCACTAATAAACTGACCACCCACTACACTAGAATAAGCAGCTTTTAAACACTGCACAGAACATCGGAAGTAGAAACAACAAGCACTTGCATACATGAGGTTTTAGAAGTGGCAAAAGTGGAAAAATTAAAATCCAGCCAAAAGATTGCCATTTACACTTCAGTTAAATGCACATGCGCTCATCCAACTAGCTTTAGTTGTACAAAAGGACATATTCTCAAAGGCATTTTGGAGTATGCAATATAGTACTACTGTTGTACTCTTTTACATACTCTTACAAACTGTTATAAATGTGCCCCAAAATATCTAAAATAGGAATAAACTGGGGACATTTAGGGAATATTCATATACATTTAGTACAAATAGAAAGGTCTGTGCCCTCTTTTCACTTCTGCTGATAGGGATTTGTATGATTTGGGATTGATTCACAAAGGAAGGTGAGAATCGCTAAAAGAGAGCTCATATAGTACTACTTGCCCTACTCAGAAACGCTTTTGTCAGTCGGCCTCATCATCTGTTAACTTTATTTAATATTGAAAAAAAGAGTTACTATTTCAGCTCACTGCTGTCCCTTTCATTTTCTATTTTTAGTCTTAGTAATGTGTCCAATTGAAATGTTGGCAGGAGTACAAAAACATGGTTTTGCATTTGTCAACTTTAATCTGTGTGTTTTAAGCATCCTTCACATCCTTCACATGTGAATAATTACCAGCAACAGTCACAGGGCTGACACCCATAGGGCATTGTCCTTATTAAGATTGTGATGATGCTATGATACTGCAGCATTTGTTTGTTGTTTTCTACATGTTGAGAAGGCCTTTTTGTAGATCCTATGTAATTTAATTACAGAGCTTTCTTGTGCCAAGTATGGTTTCCACTGATGTATAAAATTTCTCCTGTAATGACATTAAACACTACATGAACAAGCACTGAATCAGATGTAAAATGCTGTGTTTAACAATTTCCTTTGTGAAGCCTTAAGCAGCTAGCCACATTTTTTGTGGTGAGGCACAAGGCAAAGTCACTTTCTACAGATCTGGCTCTAATGTGCTTTAGCCATTGTAAGAAAACGGCTTGTTATTTAGGGTGGGTGACCACCCACCTCAAGGAATAAACACAAACCATGTTATGGTGAACCCATAACTCCTTCGCTGCTATTCCTTTCCATGAACCCCCACCCCCCCGCTCCCCAGTGCTAAGCCTTTTTTGGCTTTTTGGGGTAGTTTGCGCTTAGGCCTCCATAATTATCTGTCCACATACGCTAGACATGCATAATTTGCATCCTTTTTTTCCCCACATTCCTTGGGATTCTAAAGGTACCCGCGTTTGTGGATTCCCCTTAAGGGAACTGAGAAATTGGCCAACATATAGCTACATTTTGGGGGTTTTGGGGCAAAATGGGAAAAAAGTGCTGCAGAAGAAAGCATCTTTTTCTTCCTGCAAATGACATCAACGAAGGGTTTGCGGTGGTAAAATCACCATCTACTCAGCTTTCAGGAACAGGCAGACTTGAATGAAGAAACCACATTTTTTAACACAGTTTTGGCATTTTACTGGGAGATAACCCTTTTTTCCTATTTTCTGTGCCGTCATCCTTCTTCCAATTTGTGGTGGAAAGGGGTCAAAGCCCACGGTGCAACCTGGAAAGCTATACATTTCTGAAAACTAAACAAAATTCTGAATTCAGCAATGAGTTATTTGTGTAGATTCTTTCCCTATAAAAAGTAACAGTTGAAATAAAACAATATCGAAATTGACTTAAACAAAACAGCCATTTGTATCTACATTTTCATCTGAAATTTCTTATTACTATGGCCGATTGTTGAACACATTATACCTTTATGTCCGCTGAGCCATTCTGGTTGTGGGGATATATAAGGCTTGTAGTTACTCCAAGAACCGGAGGTACCCAGAGCCAACAACCGAGCTGCACTTTACAATGTTTTTTTATTGTGTACCGACTATAAAGCAATTCATATGGTAAATTTTAAAGAATGGAAAAAGGGTATGAAGTAAAACTCTTTATATCTGAAATGTATACATATACTGAATTTAGGAGCAGTGGTTGTTTGTACATCTCTGAAAATGTAGGTACCCATAGTGGCATGTGCTTCAGAGGGCATTTGGTAAAATGTTTTCTATGTTACACACTTGCTTACATTTGAAAGGCATAAACATACAGATATTCAATTGGTAATAACAAATGTTCTACTATTCTGTATTCCCACATATCTCCCGATTAAAATGGTACTGCACTTGTGTGGCTGGGCCTTGCGTCTGGGACACAAAACACCCAAAAACATGACCTAGGAGACATCATATTTCACCCAGCAGAAACCATGTTTTTTTACAAGGTCGCTAGCTGTCGATTTTGGGGCCCATCTCAGCTGGCACCTGGGGAAACATACCAAACCAGCAAATTTTTTAAAACTAGACACCTGGGAGAGTCCAGGGTGGGGTTCCTTGCGTGGCTCTCAATAGGTTGTTTTATGCGGAATTGCATGCACACCTCAAACATTGCCTAAAAGAAACATTTCCTTGCATTTCTGTGAAGAAAAGTCCTGGAATCTGCAGGCAGCCACAAATTTCCCACCACCCAACGTTTCCCCAAGTCTCTTGAGAAAAACGGTGCCTCACTTGTGTGGGTTGTCTAAGTGCCCGCCACACAAAAGCAACGCAGACACACCGCATTTTTCCAGTGAAAAACAATGTGTTTTTTGCTATGTGGGTATCTGTGGATTTTGGGCCCCAGCTCAGCTGGTACCTAGGGAAACCTACTATACCAGTGCATTTCTTTTAAACTAGACACCCGGGGGAATCCAGGGTGTGGTGACTTGCATTTTTGTGAGGAAAAGTCCTGGAATCTGCAGGTAGCCACAAATGTCCTACCATCCAGTGTTCCCCAGGTCTCCCGATAAAAATGCTACATCACTTCTGTGAGTGGGCCAAGTGCCCGCGACAGGGAAGGGCCCAAACATATTATTGAGATAATGATATCTATGGTAGGTGTACTAATTAGTTGTGGGGTCAGCAACCATGTAGGGAAACCTATCAAACCCAGAAATGTCTGCAAACTAGACACCCAGAGGAGTTCAGGGAGGTGTGGGTTGCATTGACCCCCTAATGTTTTCTTTCCCTGCAAATGTGAAATGTTGAATAAAAACACATTTTACTTGCATTTTTTTGATGTAAACTACAGGAATGTGGAAGGATCCACAAACTTACTACCACCCAGCATTCCTCCACTTGTCCTGATAAAAATGCTACCCCACTTGTGTGCCTGGGCCTAGTGCCCGTGAAAATGAATGGTTTGCACAAGGGTCAATGGTAGTCCTTGCATGAGGACTTCTGTTGACCCTGGTGTGATCCATTCCTGACGCGAGCACTAGGCCCAGGCAAAACTCCGTCATGGGTAGAATTTATTGCTCACCTCTAGTCATAGTGCATCTAGGTCCCGGCATTCAGTAACCATTGGCTATTATTAGTACTTTATGCTTCTTGACGCTATTCCTACTTAAAATTGAAAACATCTCTGATTCTCCTTATTGAATTGTTTTTTAATTTTTGTTAACTTGTTTATTAAATGTTACTCTATTTTTCTGATTTGATTTGGGATTTTTATTGTTTTGAACATCGACTTTATTACTGTCTTGGAATTGCATAAATACTTGCACAATGACTGTGTTTATAGTTACTGTCCATCTACTTATACGATTTCTTTATCCAGGGCCCCTGGACAATATAACGGTTGCTCACAGCACATTATGTTGTTTTTAAATAGAAGAAGCATTGTTTATATAATTTTAAAATGAAAGATCTTTGCAAGAGGAGAATAAGGATTGCTGAAAATGGAAATGTTTACAAATTGACGAGGTGTCTTTTTATTCTGTTGTGAGGAATTGTTAATGATTTCATTTGCATTGGATTTTAAGATTCAGGAAGCAGGATTTTGAGTGAGGCCGGGGGACTGGACCAAGTAGCCCCTCTGCAGCATAGAGTTCCAGGCGCCAAAAGGATGAAACAATTACCATTGTGTGTGAATGAGATGTAAATTTCTTAAGAATTAACTTAATCACCCGGACTATGAGTGAGCACATTGCTCTGAAACGCAAAAAAGGTAATATTGGAATATAAATCGAAATGCTAACAATTTGGAGCTTGAAATCTGTTACAAGACTTTAGGAGCATTTGTAGACCCTGCTTTGTCCTTTGGCAAACAATTGAATTCAATCTTGGCCTCTTGCATCTATTATCAGAGATGTCTATGCAAACTAAGCCCATTTCTTTCTGAGCCCCGTTGATTGCCTGGGACATTATTGGTTTTAAAATCAATTGTTCAATGCTATGCTAATTTTTTAATCACCAAAACATATATCAAAAACCTTGTATGTTGTGTAACTCGGCCAAAAGAGTTGGAACAAACACATGGAGAAGAGAACATATTTTCCAATATTTCCTAGTTTGCACTATATGCCAGTGCACTCAAGTTAATATTTCAAGAGAGTGTCTGGTCCTATCAATTAGCAGATCCAAGTATAACAACTAGGGCTGACCGGTGCACATTAGGGATCACAGTGACACCCCCTTTCAACAGAAGGTGGTACCTGTAGCATACTAAATTGAACCTTTGTTTCCACATGGAAAATAAGCAAGAGGGATATTATCTTTCAGAATTTAAGAATAAACATTGAAACATATACTTAGACCTTCTTCCGAAGAGCTTACATATTATGGACAAAAAATATCTAATTTTTTTGCTTGCAATTTTATTCTCTGTGATAGTGCTATGCTGCTTTCTGGCTTATGTTCAAGTTAGGCACACTGAGAGTTGCATGTCAAGTGAGGTCTTTGCAATACTTTGACCTTCTGTTACATACCGAGAGGTTCTCTTCAAGAGACAAACGTATTGAAAAAATCAATTGATCTGGCATTGGCTGCCAGCATTTTGGCTTTGCCAACGCTTGTTTTACTTGGTTTTTTGCTACATTTTATTATTGGGGAATCTGTTGGGCCCTTCTCAATCTAAACAAAATAGTTGCAAAAATCAAATGTTTTTTTGGTTTAAACAAAACACACATTTTAATGTATTCCTTGGCATTGAAGGGAATAACATTGAGTGTGTATGGACTCCTTGTGAAAGGGCAGAAAGATGTCATTCATGCAAAGCTAGCTAGTGGCTGAAGTGGGATGACCGATTGTCCGATGCTGTAGGCTGTAGTGAGCAAAACGAAAATGTGAATGACACAATAACAGATCAACTGCTAAAGAGGGCTTGCTGAAAGCTTCAATAACTAAGTATGTTATGCATACAATTTTCATAAAGTCAAAACAGATCTTGGTTAATATATGGACTAACAAATTGCACCCTCTCCCCTTCAGTTAGCTATATCTTTTTTAAGTTTTAAAAGTAGAAACTTATTATAGGCATAGGACATAACCATACAATATTCAATACCTAAAAAACTGATTACAATAAAAGGCAAAAAGTGAGTAACACTTATATAATAAAAAGAAAAGGGAGAAGGGGGCGGGAGAAGGAGAGGGAGTATAAATGGTTCATATAAAGTATAGTCTAGTAGGATTACATAAAGGAGACAATAATATATACAGTAGTAAAGTATCATATACAAAAAATAGTATTCTCAAATATGAGAAGTAAAGGAGGTTGAAGATTTTCCTGTATATCAGATGAAGGAACGACTGATGCTTTCTCAGATTTGTTAAGGAAATATGTAACAGGACTCCACTGGGCTTTTCGTTTTAAGACAAGTGACAATGGGTGCATGTAGGCTGTATCTAGTCTGTGATTGTGACAAACTGCATACCACCATGCTTCAAATGATAATTGAGTAAAATGTTTCTAATGTGTTGTGATCTGGTGAAAGGCCACTGACAGTAACAAGTCTAATATCCTAACAGTCAATGAGATATCTGTCCAGTCATCTGGCACACTCCCCCAAAATACATTAGATATGGAGAGAGGCACATTTGACTTGAGTTGAAGATGGAGTCTACGGAAGGGCACATGAAAAGTAAATGTTTGAGGTCAGCATGTTGTGCTGAGCACGTCCAGGAAGCATCTGAGGTATCTGTATTAATTTTGTGTAAGGATATTGGAGTCAAAGGTTACCTATTATAAATGTAAAATAATGTTTGTGTTGTGCTTGCTGCTTGGGAAGAGTTCCTAATTTTAATCCAAATCTGTCTTCAAATAGGGATGGACCATGTAACATCGAAATCATGCTCCCATAATAACTAACGTTCTGTCTTGGCTCTTTTATTGGAAATACATTGCAAATATGAATATATGGGGTGGCTTTGGGAGTTGTATGCATAAGAAGGCCAAGAGGGTGTTGCAGGACCAATGAAGCATTGGGAGCAGATTTAAAAGTATTATAAGATGTACAAACACTATTCTGTAAAAGTTGGAATTTATGTTGGAATGAGGACAGAAAAGCAAAAAGTACTTGAGCTTGTAGAAAAGAAATAGAAGATTCTTGACATAATGATTGGTTAACCCCTATCACTCCCTTTATCCTCCATGATTTCCAATATAAAGGCCTATTGGTTAACTGATTGAATCATTTATGCAAAGAGTAGAGTGGACGAAAGTGTGAAAATCTTTAGGAGCATATGATATGACAGTGTCCAATAATCTACAGGTGTTTTTAAAAATAGGGTTGGATAATGTTTGAAGTTTACTTGTAAAAGTTAGGTATTCTTTAAGGTAGAAAGGTGACAAGGAGTTGCGCTCTTAATCAACCCGTAATGGGCAATGTTCAAAGGAAGAAGTGAACCAAGGTATGGATTGCCTCAATAAAAATGTTTTATGCTATTCGGAGAAGTCAGGGAAAATTACACCGTCATAATTTTTTGAGCTTTTCAGTTTTGCTACAAACAAGTGTGGACATGTTTTACACCAGAGAAAAGAGGAGAGTATAGAATAGATTTGTGTGTAAAACTTAAGGGGAATGTGTAATGGAATATTTGAAATGATATAAAGAATAATGGCAACCAACATCATTTTTATTGTATCCAAACAACCCCACCATGAGAGGTATAAGGGGTGCCAATGATTTGGTTAATGAGGTCACTTTTCCCCCCAGATATTTTTGTTATTCAGTGCAATACACTTTACAGCCATCAGTATCAAGACGTATCTTACAAGAAGTATCCGGATGAGTCATCAATAGCTTTATGTAAACAGTTCCCCAACTCCCCCTACACCCGTACAGCTCAAGTAAAATTGTAGATAGGGATTTTTACTCCGATTAGTTATAAAGATGTGACAGTATTAGAATCCTACTTCGTATCGTCCATATATCGTAACATATCAATAATGCTCTTGTTCATGGTTATAGTAACCCGCCTGAGACCAGGAGTACCGATATGTATATCATGTACATCAGGAGGTTACTTTATTAATACAGTTGTCCATGTTTAGAAAGATGAATGTTTTAAGAGATGAAGTAAATTGTAAACCAAGATTTAAATCTGTTGAGGTGCCAGCGGAAATTAGAAGGTAAAAAATCATGGTTAAAAGTAAATTTATTTAGAGGTAAAATTTCACATTTGTCATTATTTAATTTATATCCAGATACTAAGGCATAAGCTTTAACTTCAGATGAAAAAGCAGGAATTGAAGAACGAGGGGATGATATAAATAGTAAAATATCATCAGCGTGTGCAGCCAGTTTAATTTTTTAAGTAATATATGAAAAACTAAGTCTGAGTTTTGTCTAAGTCAAGTTAAAAATGGTTCTAAAACAAGATTAAAGAGTAAGGGGGAGAGAGATCATCCTTGACATTCTCCTCTACTTAAGGTAAAATAAGGAGAAGTCAACCCATTTCCATAAACAGCTGCTCGAGGAAAGGAATAAAGAAGTAAGATGAGGTTAGTTATTCTGGGACCGAAAATAAGCCAATGGAGCAACAAACATGTTCAATTTACACAATGAAAAGCTTTCTCAGCACCCAAGGCTATGGCAGCTGAGTTCACTAAGAGCCCTGGCTTTTGAAAGGATATCAAAGAGGAGCCGGGTGTTATCCAAAATGTATGTTACTTTGACAAAACCTGATTATTCCTTTCCTAATCTTATCATTTCCAAAAAGATTAGGAAGGATGGGTTCCGAACACAAGGCCAATGCTTTTGAGAAGATTTTATATTCTATGTTGACAAGAGATATGAGTCTATATTTTTTACAATATTGCGGTTCTTTGCCATCTTTTGGGATAAGGCATATAAGGCAATCTTAAAAGGTGCCTAGTGAAGTGAAATAGTGAGTGAAGGATTCAATAAGAGTAGGTAGCTTAAGGAGAAGCAATTTAGAATAGTGTGTATACAATTCTGCTGGGAAACCATCCGGTCCTGGAGCTTCATCTTTATTTAAGGTACGTAATAGAGTGTAAAGGTCTGTTTCTTTGATATGTGATTCTAAGCAAGAAAAATCTAGATGCAGGGAAAGGACTTTTTGTATGGAGGATAAATAACGTAGAATTTCAGAATCAGAAGATTAATATTCTGGTGTATATAAAGTTTCATAAAAGTGTTTAAACTGATTTAGAATTTCTGAGTCTTTGTAATGGTAAGTATTACTTTCATCTGTAATTGATTCAATGTGTAATCCCTGTTGTTTGACTTTTAGATAGTTTTGCTAATATCTTCCCCAATTTATTTTGACCACCATAAAATGTAGCAATAGATTTAAGAAGGTAAGAAGACATGTAGTTGGTTGATAATTTATTAAAGTGTTATTTGGCCTTAATAAGTTGTTGTAAAGATTGTTGTGTTCCCGAGGTGTAATATGCATGTTCTAATCATTTGAAATTGTCTATAATTTGCTTGAATTGATTTTGGGCAAGTTTCATTTTTATGGATACAAAATTAATGATGCAATCATGAGCCGATGCTTTAAATGCATCCCATATAGTGTTGAACGGAATGTCTACTCTGTTGTTAAACTGAAAGTAATTATGAAAGAATGAAGTAAAGGTGCAGGTAAATGCGGAGTCTAGTAATAATGAAATATTATGGGCCTGCTCAGGATGTCGGCCGGACCACTACAGACAGCCAGGATAGCGGTCAAACCGCAGCATTATGAAGTGGTTGGTCGAAGCGCAGCAGTCTAAGGGGTTGAATGACACCTGAATGTTTGCAAACTGCCTTTTTCCAGTGCTGCTTGTGCCTTGGTGCTTTTCCGGGCTGCAGCATAAGCCGCAATGGAAAAAGGCATTTTTCCGACGGTCTACATGGCAGTCGCATCGTAATTTGGTCGGTGAAACTACTGACTACATGTCAGGCAGTTCCATTCCAGCTGCGATGTCGGTTGGACTCTTGCCCAACCACCATCGTAATCAGGCCCTCAATCTCCACCACTTTGGAGATGTGGACGTAGGTAAAATATCTAATTGTATAGTAATCATGACATGATCCGATATGAGAATAGAACCGATATCTGCGGCATGTAAGGTTTGGGTCAAGTTATGAGAAAGAAAAATGTAGTCAATCCTTGATTGGGTATATTGAACTGGGTAAATATAAAATATTCATACAATATGGGGATACATAGCCTTCAGGTAAATGTCTTTGGCGATTTGTTAGGTATATAGTGTCATGTGGAGTGTCTATCGATAAAAGGATCAACAAGTTGAATGCAGTCTCCTGCAAGTACAAAATTATCAGCCGGATGTTGCAAGAGTTTTTGTTTAACATTAACCCAGAATTGACCGTCTGGAGCAGTAGGACTGTATATATTCATTAAAGCAATTGGTAAATTGTCAATGAATAATTTGAGCACTAGCCATCTACCATCAACAACAATGTCTTGTGATATAAATTGAATATGAAGATATTTATGACAAAGGATTACAACACCATTCTTTTTACCAGTTCCTGGTGAAAAAAAGACTTTCCCCACACATACCCTTTTTAATTTCAAAGATTCCGTCTCCATATGGTGAAATTCTTGCAAAAAAGCAATATGTGCAAGAAGCTTAATGAAATGTGTCAATACACTCTATTGCTTAATAGGGGAAAATACACCTCTGACATTCCAGTACATAAGCTTTAAAGCCATTGGAAAAGCAAAATCAGACATAATAATTGAAACATAGGGTAATAACCACGTAGGGAAAAAGAGGTCACATATTATGAATAATATAATAAAAGTTCGAAAATGATAGGAGAAATGAGAGAGGACGAGCGAAAAGAAGCGAGAAAAAAGAAAAGGAATGGGAGAGAAATAATGTGCGAAAGGAGGGAAAAGAAAATAGTCAACATGAAAAGACCACAAAGAAGAGGGAAACGAGTTAACCTAGGTAAACTGTGATGAGGATTGGGTAGAAAACCACTTGGATAAGACAGCACGTCCAGTCCACAGGGATAACAAGGCACACAAAGGTTGAAGAAGTTTGAACAGAGAATAAGCACAAGGACACACACAAGTGAACTTTATCTGCGGGAAAATGACATGAAAATGGTTAAAACATGAAATAAAATATGAATGTACTATCAGTGCTCGGGAGTAACAACTTGGTAACATCATGAGAATAAAATAATTAGATCATAGAAAAAATCAGCATTGTAAATAAGACATGTGAATGTAAATATATTATTTTAAATTTAGTAGATATTGAAATATCCATAGTGTATAGTCAGTACGTGTCAAGGAAAACCTTCAACTGACTAGGATCTTCGTAAGTTGTCATTTTTTTTCTTGTAGGTGATCTTAAAAATGCACAGGGGAAAAAGTCCAAAACAAGCATCTATAGATTGAAACACTGGTTGCAGTTTTAAGAATTTCTTTCATCAATCTGCAGCATTTTTTGTATAGTCTTGAGTAAAATAAAGGTTACTTCCTGACCAGAGAATGTGTTTTATTCGTTTGGCCGCTGCGATTACTTGTAATAGCTCTGTATATTCCAGGGAATAAAGAATAACTCCTATGGGTTTTCTTGAAGTTGATGCTGCAGCAGAGGTATGTACCAGCCTGTGCGCTCTTTGAATATTTAGTGACGTCTCATCTGATAAATTAAGGAGTTTAGGAAGAAAGCTTTTGAAGAATGTGATAGGGTTAGTTTCCCCTGTCCTCTCTGTGAGACCGTAAATTTGCCGGTTGTTTCGACTATTTTGATTTTCAAGCTCTTCGACATGCTTTTGAAAGGTGAGAACTTGTGACTGAAGAGAATTTACTATTAGAGAAGACTTCTTTCGGGTTGTAATTTGATGTTCAGCTGCAGTCATCCTTTCCTCATTGTGAGTTCATCAATCTCCAAGAGATTGTAATTTAGCATTTGTCTCTTCCATATAAGGGCGAAAGGCCCTTATCTCTTCCAACAGGATGTCTATTGAAGTAATAGGAGATGTTTTTGTAGGGGATAGTGGGTCTTTTTTAAGTTTTTGGGTTGAAGGCTTATTAGCTGTTGGTTGTGTAGAAATTGAAGTAGAAGTGGTGAATGATGCCGAGGAAGTACCTCTATGTTACGAAGAGCAACAGTCCTCCATTATAATAATAATTATAATAATACTGGAGCTTGTATAGCGCAAACAGCTACCTCAAAAACAGAGGTGTCCCGGCGCTCTAGCAGCAGGCATTGTGCACAGGGAGGTTTAGGCACTGAACCCAAGCCTAGTCAAGATAAAAGAGCCATGTCTTCAGCACTTTTCTGAAACAGGTCTCTGTGTTAGCTTGGCGGAGGTTCCCAGGCAGGGCATTCCACATTTTGGCCGTTCTTACTGCGAACGTTTTACCACCCAAAGGGGCTTTCGCAAAGCGGGGTGTACAAAGCAAATTCTGAGAATTTGACCACAGGGATCGAATTTGCTTATAACAGCAGAGTCTTTGTTTAAGATAACTGGGACATTTTCCCTAAAGGGCCCGGTAGGCCAGAGTCATGGCTTTAAATTCGATTCTTTTGGCTACTGGGAGCCAATAAAGCTCATGTAGGTGCAAAGAGACATGATGCTGCAAAGGAATACGTCTAATCAGTCTCGCAGCCGCATTCTGCACCATCTGGAGATGTCTAATCAAATATTTAGGAAGGCCAAGGTATAAGCCATTTGCGTAATCCAGCCTGGATGTCACTGTAGCCTGGACTACGGATTTGCGGCAATCTTCTGGCAGGAAATGCAAACATTTCCGGAGGTTTCTCAATTTGCTGAAGCAAGTAGCGGAGACCTGTTGAATTTGAGCCGAAAAGGAGAGATCAGCCTCCCATCTCACACCTAGATTTTTTATATTAGTGGCGGGAGAAGGCGGTGGGCCCATTTCTGATGGCCACCACAGATCTGGAGCAGGCACTGGACCCTTTCCAAAAAACAGCACCTCTGTTTTTCCGGCATTGAGTTTTAGTTTGTTTTTATTCATCCATAGTGCTATGTCTCTCAACCACCCTTAAAAATTCTTAAATGCCTCTACCGTCCGCTCTTGAAAAAGGAAAACCAACTGGGTATCGTAGGCGTAGGAGCTAGCCTTCACTCCCCCGTTGGCAATCAAAGAGAAAAGCGGAGCTAGGTACAGATTAAAAAGTAGAGGGCTCAGCGCTGAGCCTTGAGGGACGCCACACCACAGGTGTTTAGATTTGGATTCAAATGGTTGTAAGGCGACTCTCTGAGTGCGACCGCTCAGATATGATTTCAGCCAAAGCCTGTGTCTTGTAGTCTCTGAACCAGAAAGGCATGATCGACAGTGTTGAATGCTGCAGACAGATCCAAGAGCACCAGCAACGCTGATGCCCCTGAATCTAGCGACCATCTCACTGACTCGGACACCTCAAGGAGAGCGGTCTCCGTGCTGAAGCCCGCCCGGAAACCAGATTGTGTGTCATGTAGAGAGGCATTGCTCTCGGAAAAGTTAGTCAGCTGGACCAACTTCTCTAACATTTTTCCCGGAGAAGGCAGCAGAGGGATTGGCCTGAGATTGTTGAGATCTCCTGGGTCACCATTTGGTTTTTTTCTCAGGGGGAGAAGGGTTGTGTGTTTCCACTTGTCTGGAAAAACACCAGTTTCAAGGGAAGAGTTCCAGATATGAGATAGCGCACCAGTAAGAGAAAGAGACAACATTTGCCAAAGTTTAGGAGGACATGGATCATCTTTGGAGCCTGATCTACATTTTAGAATTTCTGCCAATGCATCTTGATGCGAAATTGGTATGAAATTTGTGAACGGAGGAACCTCCACAACTCCTAATGGCGTGTCAGATTTCTCCGTTGCCTCTATTTCCGAGAAGGAGTCATAAACCTTTAAGATTTTATTATCAAAGAAGCTTGCAGTGCCTTCACACAGAGCTGGACGGTTGCACTTCAGTCTCTGTTGCTTTAGGCATAAAAAAGGTCTGTACCGCCTTAAAAACCTCTTTACTGGAGTGATCTGCCTTGTGGATACTTGAGACTATATCATTCCTCCTGGCTACTTTTAGCGACTTATGTAAATCTTTCAATGCATTTTTATAGGTTACTTTAGCGAGGTCGCAGTAGCTTACTCTCCACTGACGTTCTAGTCTTTTGCACCTGCTGTTTGCTTCTCTAAGTGAATCAGAGAACCATGGTGCAGATGGGGACAATCTAAGGGACTTCACCATTCTGGCCAAACCAACGGACTCCGCAGCAGTGGAGATCCATTGATTTATAGCAAGGGCATCTGCATTGGGGTCTATATTATAATATGATGTTGGATCGCAGTTGGATGTTTGAGGGATTTAACTGGCATATTCTTCAGAGGCTGTTTAAGTCTTGCAAGCTTGACCATGTACAAAAATAACCAGCAAGATTATATTTAGGAACAGCAAGTCATAATAATAAATATTATTCTGCAAACTTCATGTAGCAGTGGAAATATAAAATTATGAAAATCCCACTCAGAAGTATGAGTAAACTGCGATATGATAAGAAATAACTCCCACATTTGCTTGCGATGATAGAGAACCACACTTTTAAGTATAGAAAAGTCTATTTAGGGCCACATATCAAGGCAGAGAAGTAAGCCTGACTGCTGTATGATTAACACATAGTAAACACCAGACTGAGGTTTAATATCCAAATATTGGGGATACTCATGCAGCTGAAGAAAGTGAGGAGGCTAAACATGTTAGCTTAATAACTACGTTCCTGACAGAATCCTATTAAAAAGATTTAACCACACTTGTCTGGTTAATATAAGGCAAGGATCCTTTAAAAGACCCCCTTGCAGCATTGGAAGAGGTTACACATTGAAAGGGGAGTGACCATTACTCAACAACTGTGTTGCTTCAGTGCTTGCGACGTCATTCAAAATCTGCCAAAATGGCGGGTGTCTCTGAGGAGACAGAAGCGCTCCACCAGTATCACCAAAAACATGCCTACTCAGGCAGAAAAAGGCTGGCAGTCAATTCTACATCACCTCACAACATTGAGGCAACGCAGGGAAGGCGAGTCATCGAGGGAAACCGCCGCTGCAGCTCCTTTGTGTGCGCTGGCCAGTGGAACTCTAACAGGATGCTGCCATCTTCCTTGGGTGGTAAGCCATGCCCCCAGTTAGCTATCTCTTTGAGCCTTGCTTCATGTTCTACTTCTTTCTGTAATAATGCAGATAGTACACCATAACACTCACTGTATTCTGCTCACACTAACCAGTTTATTTCAAATACTGCTTTTGTACTACTCTACTACATCACAATTCAGTTTTTCCCTGGGCGTCCCCTGAATACTGAACAATCAGTGGTGGACTAAACCCTGGGTGCACTGTATTTGTATTAAAAATGTTTCCTTCTTTCTCAACTCCTGCATCTTGCTATCTAGTTTCATCAGGCTGCAGCCCAGTCGCCCCACTTCTCTGGGGTGAGCATTGCTTCCATGGTTTGCCCTGCTTTTTATCACCACAGCACTCTCTGAGGTTGTTGCTTTCCCTTCTGCTTTGAAATATATGTCTTGTCATCATTACTAAGTTAATATATGTATATATCCTCAGCTCCTTTCTATTTTAATTCTTCACTTCTCCATAATATCTCCATTTCCTCTTACCCAGAGCGTTAAGCAGGCGTTGCTGCGCTCACCCACTCAATGTTATGTTCCCTTTCTGTTTTTGTTTTGCAATAATAACATTAAGAATACTTATTATCACCCCTGTTAGTGGCTTTCATCCCACGCAATGTTGGTTACTTTGCAGGCTTCATCGCCTATGCTTGGAACAGAACATTACAAACAAATCATGGGATCAAATAGAATGGCTTCAAACATTGCTGAAAAACACAGTGTGAAACATGATTGCAAAATCATTTCCTGGGAAATATCTGCAGATTATGACTAGAAAAAACAATCAGCAACACAGATTGGCAAATGCCAGATGGTCTCGCGTTAGCTGCTAGCCTTTTGGCTTTGTCAAGGCTTGCTTTGTTTTGTGGTTGTTTTAGTACAATTTTGTTGTGTGGGGTCAGCACAGCCCTCACCTATACATACAAAAAACTAAAAAAACTAAAAGCAACAATATTTTTGGGTCTCATAAACAACACTTTGTCATAGAAGTCTCCAGCACTGTGTGCATGTGTGATCCTTGTGACAGACCAAAATTCCATCACTCATAGTGAAGTTAGCCGATGGCTGATGTTGGCTGATCAATTATTCAATTATTCCATGCTGTATGCTCCAGTCGTCAGAAAGAAAATGTGACTAACACAACAACAGAGCATTGGATGAAAAATACTGGCTGAAACCCCCTTTAAATAAATATATTAAACATATAACTTTAGTAAAATCAAAGCTAGACCTAAAAAGATTTTTCAGCTTCTTTGAAAACTTGTGATTGATAAACTCAATGCTACTCGCAGCCATGTTCTGCATTATGTAGGTTCCATTGGCTCTTAAAAAACGTATAGAAATGTATGCGTTAACATAGCTAAATGCCCTTCACAATACCCTTTTTGGGGATGCAAGAATGTGATCTTTCACTAGCTACACGGCCCCCTTGTTTTAAACTGATACATTGTCACAAAGTTTGACGCATTTTTTGTGAATCTTCTGAGTTAATTAGCCTTTTCATATCACTCCAAAGCAATAATTTAAAAGGGTTAAATGGATGTTACAGAGAAGTAACTCAAAAGAAGTGCTAGCTTCCTGTTTCTCAATAACATGAATGTGGAATAGCAACATTTTGTGAGGCTTGTTCGATGGTTGTCATTGTCACACAGAGACCCCTCATGCATGGGTACAATTTAGGCTGCAAATCGGGCCTCACTGACTATTTTAATGGAAGGACATGGCTTTTTAGGATAATAGGATGATCCTTTCCTGGTTGATAATCTCTTGCTTGATGTTTTTGGGTATCTCTCAGTTAGGTAGCATGTTGTTTATTGATAATGCAAGTGCTCACAAAATGTCCCATCTTAGATGAATCTAGCAAGTAGAGGCAAAGATGGGCTTAGAAAGATAAAAAATATTTCTAAGCTGCTCGCCAAAAAGAAAAAGATCTGGATGCTAAATCACTTACCCTCAGAGGTGCAGGAACCAAAGAGAGTACCACGCCTGCACAGTCCTTTTTTTCTCCACCTGAAGTATAATTTTCAGTCCAGAGGTAAAAGTGGCAATGTAGTGAAGATGTGTGCGAGAGATTTACACTCTAGCCTCTTCCTTTATGGGTGCCACACCAAATGGGTAACACCTCAAAACACAGCCGGACTGAGAATGCAAACCAGCCTTGGCAATTAAGTCAGATGGGCCGGAGAGTGTGTGGGGGCAGAGAGGTGCTGGTGGGAAACACTGCTGCTACTTTTGTTACATGGAGCCGATATTGCAGCGTTGCTGCAAAACCAGACCCAGTAATAAAAACGGCCCCTACCGCTCCAAAATCAGCCCCCAACGTTCCGGCCCACCGGGAAACGGCCCAGTGGCCACTACGGCCAAACCGGCCCTGCCTGAAAACCTTGGAGAGAGTTCATTAAGACAGGAGCTCACCCACGCTTGGGAGCATTCAGGCGATGTGATGATTGTTGCTTGGACATGTCAGCCCTGATTATGAATGTGTCCGAAAATTTTCACTAGAAAAAAACCCCATTTGTGCAGGGGTCAGAATTTCTAGTTGTGTGTGTAATTACCGGGTGTGATAAAGGTTGCTTTGCCCAACACATTTCCGCAGGTCAAAACTGCTAGAATTTATTTGGGGAAGGCCTAGTATTCACTGGGACGTGCAGATGTTGGTACGGTAAGTACCAAAATCCATAGTTTAATCCACATATCCTCAGAATAGGTACACTTTATCACATATGATGAATTCCACATCCAGGGAGTTGGTTTTTATATGGTGCAGTACATTCTGTATGCATCTCAGCAGCACTAGTAATCATGCCCATAAAGGGGAGTTAAACTTGGGATAACAGCAGTGACAATAGGGTATGGAGGTATACCCCAAACCATGATCTTATAGGAATATTATATAAAAATCTTCAATGTGCTCATAATTAAGTAATCAGCAAAAGCAGTGCCATATTAAATGTATGCAATTATCCATGCAAAATTAGCACTATTGTAAAAAATGTGCACTGAAAACTCAAGTCCAATAGCACGCACAGTAAAAGAGGCCAGAGAACCAAGAATGCAATGGGCAAAATTGGCACCAAAATCGGGTGGCAATTAAATTCAACAACCCATTTCATAATGCAATTCAAACACCTGTAACTTAAACTAGCCTTCCTTACCTCATGCATTTTTCACTGTCATTGACTTTCCTTTTACAAATGACTATTCGCAGGTGTGACAGTCCAATGCGTTCCCAATATTTCAAACATGGAAAGACAGAACAGGAAACAGGGTTTCCTGTAGATAGACAATGAAATGGAAATCCCACATAAGGTAATGACACTGCAAACATATTCAAACAACAAATTAGTAAACATCTTAAAAAAGTGTGTCTTATAATTCCTTAAAATATGGATGCCCAACTACTGTGCCACAGTTTGTAACTAGAGTAAACATATAGCACCTACACAATGAAAGAGAACAAAGAACATCCCTGAAAACAGCCTTAGCAGCACCATAAACCCCAGAATGTTTGCTACATTAATGCCAATGTAGACAGGTAGCTGATGGCAGCACAATAAGGTGGCCTTATTAATGGTGATTTTTGGTCATCTGAACAAACTGGTGCTAGAGTTGCAACTTCCTCAGATAGATCAAGCCATCAATATAACAAATATACAAAAGCAGTACAACCACCAACACACAGATCAGAAAGCATGAAGGCTGCTTTTGAAAATGTTTTATTTGTCCACCAGATGTCAATGCTATTGGAACATACCTTGCTGCAGGAGAAGGAGTATTACCAAGATCCTCCTGCAATATGATGATCCTGAGAAATAAAAAATCACAAGGAGGGACGGAGGGCAAATAAAGGTACAGCACACGTGCCCCCAGGAACGTAGGTATGCGTAAAGGTGTGTTGTTCCTATAGAAAGGGAGGTCGAGCATACCTGAGGGATCAAGTCAGAGGGATCTTATCCTTCAGGAGCTGGAGCCCTCACACATCCCAAGGGGTGTCATGCATGCTTTATCATAGGGCAGCTCCTCGTTGGGCCGGCACTGCAATGCCCAATGGGCCCCACAGGGGGGCTCTTTGCCGGAGTTCTTTTAAACTGACGTCGTGAAGTATGGGTTGAAAGGTGAGGGTGCAGTGAATGAGTAGAGTGGTGGGTTTTAAAAATAATTCAAAGGGAATTTTAAGTCAAATTTTAATGTGTAAGACCCTAGGTTATGTTAAAAAGAAGTGTACGTCAGAGGCCGACCTCCCTTTCTATAGGAACTGCACACCTTTACGCATACCTATGATCCTGAGAAATAAACAGATGCCTCCACATTGATTCACAACATCTGTACAGAGCCTGGTTTGTAGGTATGTAAGAACTCCCCCCACACATACAGGTGCATTCAGAGACACACACACACACACACACACACACATATGCACCAAGCCTGGGTGGTGCTCTGAGTGGTGCTCCACGTAGTTCCACTGAGTTTTAAAAAAAATCTGTGGAACTACGCCCGCTCCGCGCCCTCCCCCTCCCAAAGCACTTAAAAATAATTAAAAAGGCACTTACCTGCTGCGTTTTCCTTGGCTGCCTCCTCCTCGCAATGGCTGCTCTCTCCTGCCTCTTCCTTGCATTGAATAACCCCTACGTGTACGTCTTGCGAGGAGGAGGCAGGAGAGAGCAGCCATTGCGAGGAGGAGGCAGCCAAGGAAGACGCAGCAGGTAAGTGCCTTTTTAATTATTTTTATGCTTTTAAAATTATTTTTAACAACTTTGGGAGGGTGGAGGTGACTGCTAACTATGCTCTGCCACGGAGTCGGTGTTTTGCCTGAACTCCGCGTTCGCAGAGGAATGCGGAGTAGGCAGAACTATGCAAACTCCGCGGGCAGAGCGTAGTTACCCGCTAGGGGTTAATATGCACATGCAGTTCTGCCTACTATTGACTCAGCGTAGCATCTCACAAAATGACCATTCGTCACAGGGGGTTATACTGTCCCTGATAACAGTCTGACAAAACCATGCCCCAGAGAACAAGCAAAAGTATATTAACAAAGCACATGTCATGCTTAATGCCATGGATATTCACACAGTTATATATTTCAGTGGGTGCTGCAGCAGGGCCTTGATGCTTTGTCCAATAATCATGCAGTGGTCTATGATCATATCCTCATCATTTCCGCGCATAGGATTTCTGTGTCTAAATCCAGCAAACTGAATAATGCAAAATCCATACCGATTACATGCACTTAATTTACAAGCCGGAAAACCTCTCACCCTTCTCGCTTTGCACCTTGACTACAGTGCTTCCTTCTAACTAGGTCTAGCAGGATTTCCTCCCACCACCTTCAAGGACAGATTTAAGAAAGTTCACATACACCCCAACCGCTCACCTCACCTATCATTTCTCTACTTGCAGCGTTCTCTTTTGTTTTTCAATCCATTCATGATCTTGTATCTATAGATAGTTATGTCTTTCTTCAACTATAATATACATTTTCAGTAGATCAGGTTTTCATTAATTGTCTTCCCTTGTCACATGTTGTTCTCTTGAAATAATTTTAGACAAGAGCCATTGAAGTGCATGGCATTGAAATAAATACAACTAAGGGGCCTATTAGGATGGCGGGCAGATTGCCCCCGCCGGGCCGGCGGTAGTCACCGCTGGCCCGGCGAGGGTGATCCACCCACCATCGTAATAGACCCCTAATTTGGAGAAGCCAGCATCAAATGACAAGACAGTTCTCCCAGGTCAATAACATTGTGATACCACAGATCACAGGCACACGTCCAGACAGGGTTACTGCGCCACTGCATGCTTCAGGTCCAATAATCACATGCCCCTTGTACTTCTGCAAGGTAATTTATCATCCTCTGTGCAGTGCAGCAATGCATGTGGTGCAACAATGAATGTACAAGTCACATAGTTCCACAGGCACATTGGAAGTGCATCACAATTACACTGTACACATTTGCACATGCATAAGTGTGGCACACTATATGGTATATGACTGGACAGCTCCCTTTCAATGGAAGCACCAGCATGAAAAGTGACTTGCAGATGCTACGCCTTGCTGAGAACATTGCACAAAATTCTGGACTTATTATGTAATCTTTCCAGAAGAATCGTAGTCCAGGCACTTATTTTGTCACGCTTGAACTACGGAAACGTCTTATATCTGGGATCACCCAAATCAGTCTTAAAGAGACTTCAAGTCGTCCAAAATGTTACGCCCAGAACAATCTTCAAGTTACCCAAATGCTAGTCAGTCAAAGGTTCCTTGGTCTCCTTGCACTGAATACCAGTGGAGAAGAGAATAAAATTAAGACACTTTGCATAACTCACAGGGCAATAAATCACAGGGGACCCAATATGATTACGGCTCTTCTTACTTCCTACACCACCAATAGAACTTTAAGGTCCTCTAACACTGGTCTTCTGAAGTTCCCTCGCATTCAGAAGTCCAGATGGGCTGGAAGGTCCTTCTCTTAGATATCCCCCAAACTGTGGAATTCAATGCCCATCAGCTTGAGAACAGAGCCCAATGAACTCAAATTTAGAAAGCTCCTCAAAACCTGGCTTTACGCCAACTGATTCCTCTACATATTAATAGGCTTGAATAATGCTTACTCTCACAGCGCTGGGAATCCATTTGGTTGCTACGCGCTCTACAAATCCACATAAGATAAGGTAAGATATCCCCTACTGCTATTATTGCTGACTCTGCTAGCAGCCAACTAATGCTCAGTAGCGTAGACACAACCTGACCTGAAGTACCATAGAACATAGCTCCGGGCTGCCCACATTAGACCTGAGGAATAATACTGAAAAGGTGGGCCATACTAGCTACGGTATTGGTAATGCGTTGCATGGCCATGGCATGGAAATCTCCTGTTTCTTCCCTAGTATCAGAGTGGTGCAAATATGTAATTAATAATAATGAAGATTTAATAAAATGGTCACATGCAGAGATAACTGCCAGGTCAAATACCTGAAGTGGCGCTCCAAATGAAGGGGGCGAGATATACTAAATGCCATTGGACAATTACTTGGAGGAACTAGAACCCAAATCTGCTAAACACTCCTCATGGCCCCATAATGTGAAGCCAAGAAAGTAGTGAAGGTTAATTTTCATAGATTGGAACAAAGGACTATTGGTATATGACTACAGGCCACTTAGGAATGATATCAATAGTTTCAAGGTTAAACTCCCATGGAATGGATGGGACAATCATTGGAGGCTGTACGAGTAACAGATAATGGTAGAGTCCTCTTTCCTCCACCCAGGAACAAGGCAACTCACAAAAAGCTACCTGTCAATGTTGGATTGCTTTTAAAGGTTAGATCGTTTATTGCTAATTCAAATGGAATCCTAAGGTACCACTAACCTGAACACTGGACAAAGCAGTAGTAGGCCAGCAGACCGGAATAAACATATATCGTGCAGTGCTACTTACCTGCAATGTGATAATGCATACGAGCTGAGCGATGGTTGTAAACCATTGTTTTTGAGAAAACTCAATAAAGAAATATTTTTTTAATATATGTACTTACAGAAGCAGCCGCGCAAGAGTCAATACTGGGACACAACGGGAATGTGCACCATTTTCTATGCCCTGTGGCAGTTTTATACAGTCCAAGCCACGCATGTCTGTAAGTGTGCAAAAAGCAATGGAAGATGCACACTGTGGATTGCGTTTCCACCAGTGTGTACTAGCCTGTGGCGGCTCGCATAGGGCGTGCTGCGGGGTGGTGGGGTGGGGCTGGGGCAGGGTGGGGGGTAGTAAACTCAGACATACGACGGAACGGAGGAAAGCAATAGTTACTTTCCTCCGTTCTGTCATATGTCCAAGTTTCATGTCTGAACTGGGGTGGCGGAGTGAGCTAAAGAATGATGATGGTTTAAACCTAGATCAGTTGTCTAGGGGTGAGTGCTTGCAATGTTCAACACTCCGTCCATCATCCCCTTTGGTTTTGCTTTGTTCGCCCTAAGTTGGCAGGGTATGCCCAGACGTGGGTCCCTTGCTCACTTTGCCACTGAGTTCAAGCTAGCCTGGCTGATGACGGCTGATTAGCCAGAAACTGGTCCCAGAATGCTTGTTTCTGGTCCAGGGAAGACATGGCTTGGCAGTTCGGGCTGGACTGCTCCCATGAGGCACAGGGTCAGACTGATTTGTATATGGCCATGTCTGATCTGGGGTGGCAGAGTGGGCTAAAGAATGATGATGGATTAAACCCAGATCAGTTGACTGGGGGTGAGTGCTTGCAAACTTCAACACTCCGTCCATCATCCCCTTTGGTTTTGCCGAGTTTACTACCCCCCCACCCTGCCCCTCCCCCGTCCCTCCCCGCCCCGCCTCGCCCACTGCCCCGCAGCATGCCCTATGCGAGCTGCCACTGGTACCTACACTGCCCTAGTTATAGTGAAAATGTGCCTGTAAGTGCACGCTGTCAACCCTGCACAAATTACGTGTTCAAGCATGCACAAAGACAGGAGACTTGCACACACTAGATTTGTGTTTGGAAGTAGGTGTTAATCAAATCTGATCACACCGGGTGTGTGTCACAATGTGTTCTGGCCCTACCCTGCACACACAGTGTGTGTGTGTGTGTGTGTATTCTGCCAGACGACTGGAACACTTGTGATATGTGCATGAGAGCAGTGCTTTATTTGTAAAAAAATAATAAGTGCTGGGGCGCTCATCAAGAGGCCACTGCAGCTTGCACTACTCGTTGGCCCTATATGTGCCAGTGAAAGAATCAACACAACTACAATCCGCAAATCATACAAGTATGACTTCTCAGACTACAAGACACCCCAAAGCTACAATAATGACTTGGGCAGCAGATATTAGTCATTTTTAATGTTCATTGAAATAATAAACTGTTGTCGTGTTCATTTGTAATTTATTCAAACAGTGCAGACTGTCCTAGTTGCCGGTGTTAAAAATTAAGTTTCGTGCCCAGCACTGGAAACCACCAGCTCAAATTAAGCACTGCATGAGAGCATGCACTAAAGCAATAATATCTGCACAAACTGAGAATGTGTCGGTGAGTCTGTCCTAAATCAGCACTGCTCTTACATGGTGAGTGGATGAATGTGTACTTCATCTTGAGGCCTATCTATCTTATGACTTGTAAATTAATGTATTTAGAAAAAACGAGCTGTAAAATACACTGAATATTTCTGCTAGGCCTTCTTTTTTCTTTCCTGATCCAGCCCTGTACCTGAGCTATTATCAGTCACATAAAGTATAATTTTGTAGACTCAATTGATGTAAACCGTACATCATAAGAATTGCTATCTTTTACGAATAATTAGCACAAAGAAAACACAATTCCACATAGAACCATGCTGAGACCCTTGAGTTATGTATGTTGGACAGAACAATGATAGAATATCATATCTGGTAGGGAACCTATTGTATATTGATGTACAAAGGTTTGTAAGCAGACTTGTACAGCACGCCTATGTCCTCCTTCCCTACTAGGCCTAGACAAACAAAAGATAGGTCTCGATTCTGAGAGCTACTTACACACCACTTCTTTTCTGAAACGAGGAAAGACTTACAATTTAGGGGCATATTTACAAGCCCCTATTGTGTGGTGGCGGTAGGAGCTTTGCCTTATTTACAAGGCACTGTTAAGCCATTAACGTGGCTTAACGCTGCCTTGTAAATAAGACACCCTTTCACGCTGTAATTAGCGTGAAAGGAGAGGGCAATGGGTGTGGAGGTGGGCGTTCTACCGCAACACCTATTGATTTTGAAGCTACCCCCTATTTACAAGAGCAGCATAAATATAGGGCAGCGCCAAAATTAGGACCAGGAAAAATCTGGTCTTAAACAGGCGAAATGAGGAGCAGTGCTTTATTTCTCCTTGTTTTTGCTCTTTCCATGTCTGCTGCGTTGTGCAGCACACATAGAAACAGCACAACTCAAATGGTTGCTTAGTGTCCCTTCCTGCACATAAACAATCATTTGAAAAAAATGCAGTTTGCAGCTTCTATGTGTGCTGCATTAAGAAGCATAAATAGAAGTTACAAAACGGCATTTCAAGATTGTGTGCAGGAAGGGGGACCTCCCTGCACATAAACAATCTTCCCCTCAACAGAGGATTGTGCAAGGGTAACTGCGTTGGCGCGAGGCAGCTAAAGTCAGCACCAGCGTAGGGGGAAACGCAGGGCTGCACCATATTCTAGTAAATATGATGCAGCCCTCCGTTTCTAAAGTGACGAAGCGTGTCGTTATCTTTCTTGGCTTAACGACACACTTCATCACTTTATTGTAAATATGCTCCTAAGTCTTGTTAAGGGCAGGATTTAAGTGTGTATCCGGAGGAGAATCTAGTAGAGCTCATGCCACTTTGTAATTGGGGTTTAGGGAGATTAGGGAAAGTGGTTCCTCCCAGGATAAAAATATTTTCCGTGTGGAGAAATATGTAAAAGCTAATAGACATTTGCATCAGTGACAATGCAGCAGTGTACGGCGTTTTCCACCTGCTACAAATTCCGCATGTCTACATTTTCTTCATGTGAGAAATCCTGGAAAACTACCACTGTCATAGTACTCCAGGTACACTCCTGGAACTCTTTGGGACTCCACTGGCTTTTGTGAATAGGGTTCATAATCAAAGCACTGAGGACCACTGCACTGCTAGAATTCAAGACCGGTGCAAAGCAGAACCCAGAAACCAAATTGTACATCCTAACAAAAGAAGGGGTATATTTACAAGGGGATACCGCCAACATAACGTCACTTCTAGTGACGTTCTGGTGGCGCTATGCCCTTCTCCATATTTACAAAGTGGTGTTAAGCCACCTTTTGTGGCTTAATGCGGCCTTGTAAATACAGCTCATTTACATGCATCATTCTGCGTGAAAGGTGTCGTGCAATGGGTGTTGCTGTGGGCGTTTCCATGCAGAACTCATTGCTTTTTGACACTGCCCTTAATTTACAAGGATGTGTAAAACCGAGGCAGTGCCCCAAACTTTTATTTCTCCTTGTCTTTTCTTTTTCTATGTATGCTGCACTCTGCAGCACACAGAAAAAAAGCAAAACGCTATTTTTGATTGTTTATGTGCAGGAAATAAGCATTCCCTGCAATGCAGGCCCCCTTGCACGATGGCGAAAAGGTGCCTGTGTTGTCGCTAGGCTGTTAATTTTAGCAACACCACTGGGGAAAAAACAGGGGTGAGACGTATTGTTGTAAATACTGGGCATCCTTCCGTTTTGGAAATGTTGGAGGGTTGCAGTGCCAAATTTGGCGCAGCTCCGCGCTCTGACATTTCCTTGTAAATATGCCCTGAAGTTTCAAGCATGAGGTTTTTGCGTTGGAAAGTACATACCCTAGCTAGACTCTGTTCTGCTTTGCTCACTGCTTGACTTTGAGGTGGCGCACTGTCTTGATAAGTCTGCCCCTTAGCGATTGTAGGAAACATGATTCCAGTAGAAGAAATGCTAAGACTGCCAGCTTTGTCTTTCACTCTCTTCTTTCCACAGGATAAGAATGTAATGTCAGAGTTTCCAGCTAGTAGATATGATAGATCACTGTGCCTTATCAGCCCATTTTGCGGGGATGATGATTGTACCATTAGAGGTGCTAAACTAATTCATGCAACATTATGATGGCCTGAGCTATGGAAACTGCTGCAGAACTACACGTCATGCAACAAAGAGCTGTCCGTCAGTCATATTCATTGTGTGCCCAGTTCTTAATTTGAGCTGGTGCCTTCCGGTGCTGGGCACCAGCATTTAATTGTGAACACCGGCACTTATGACAGTCTGACATATGATGGTGCTGTTTGTCTAATTTAGAGATGAGCACAACAACAGTTGTTTGTTAATTAAATATGCATTAAAAATGACTAGTAGTTGTGCCACCCAAAGCCATTCTTATGGGTTTGGGGGCCTGGAAATAGTCTGAATTGTCACACATGTAAGTGTGTTCTGGTTAGTAGTTGTGCAGGTACTATCATTTGCAGCGCCAGCATCGGCAGTGGGTGGTGCAACCTGTAGTGGCCTCTTGACGAGGGCCCTGGCAATTATTATTTTGCAAATCAAGCACTGTGCTTGCCCATAGTTCTCATTTACATTGGCTGCCTGTCAAGGCCAGAATAAATGTCATGTTAATGACTGTGTCCCAGTAAGGGTGCTGTAGCAACATGCTCGTAACTACATGAAAGGTCAAATGACCTTTTATCAGCCCTACAGAGCCCTTAGGCCAGATGATCAAAGTTTGATGCCCATTCCCAAAGTGACAAGAGCGTCAGCAGAATGTAAAGCCCAAAAGACACGAGTTGCATGTGCTTAGAGAGCAACCTAACACAGGGCTCAGAAGCAGTGCTTAATTTGTGCTGGTGGTTGCAAGTGGTGGGCACTGGCATTACGCTTTGGGACCTGTGGGACTGATTTTGACCCAGAGCAAAAGAGGAAAAGGCAGGAAGGGTATAAAACAGTCCTAAATTTGAGTCGGCCCTCATATTAGGGGACCCTCACATATTTTGATTACTTGCAAGAGAACCAAAAAAAATGGAAAGACGTAGTAAGAGAAAGACAGAAAAAACGTCACAAAGGGAGGCAGCAGTAGCCTGCAAGAGTAAGATAAAGGGACTGCAAGTCTGCAAGTGGACTAAAACGGCCTGAGGTGGATTCCAGACTATGCAGCCTTGGTATTTGGTGTGCCGGGACGGCTGCGGGCTTCTGAGCAGAGCTTTGGGTAACAGCACCAGTCGTGGCTGGCGTCCGGGCAAAGTGGTGGGCGGGACAAGGAGGAGCAAAACAGAAAAAAAGATCAAAACCAACTTACCTGAATCCCGCCGCATTGCTACATCACCGCTCTTCTGGCTCCACTGCAGGCACAGTCTCCCAGAGTGCCCTGCGGCCAATCCTGACACTGCTCTCACAACATGAGAGCAGCATCAGGAATAGCCTCATTATGCACTCCCAGGGAGACTGGGAGCCTGTGCCTACTGTCTCCAACCTGGCAACGCAGCTCGGGCTGGAGACAGCTTCAGTGCGCATAATGGTTTGGCCGGCCGATAACAGTGCCCACCACTCCCCCTCAGTGCCTGTCATCCCCTGGCCCCACCCCTAAGACTCCACTTTAGGAGTAAAAGAAAGACGATAATAAACACAGTTTATTATCATTTTATTTGTCAAGTTTTGCAGCTGCTGTTGCTGGCAGGGAAGGGCTACGCTCCTTGCCATAGCAGAGGAGCCGCGCTGACTGGCACTTATTCTTCTACAAATTAAGCACTGGTACAAAATAGGAGGAAAAGAAAGAAATAAAGCAGTGACACATGCAGAAAGCAGGGATGAAAAGAGATGGTAAGAGTGAGATAAAGGGATTGGCAGTGTGGCAGAGGAAAGAGGCGTCAGGGATATTACAGCGACCTTTGCATCCGGCAGCACCGACCTTTTAAAAACAAAATATATTAAGCACTGCTCAGAGGCCAACAAGAATTTCTGTCATTTAGAAGTGTGTTGAAAGCTCACATTTTCTGACATTCTGTAAGGTGGTTCTTTTGTGCAAGTGATTCGATACCCGCCTTTGTTTGAGCACTGCATAAAGAGCTGCTGGTGATGGCTGAACGACTGCTTGGGAGTGGATGCTTAGGGCCATATGTATGAACACATTTTCCCATAGACACAGAATGGGTAAAACCCTTTGATACATCTGGCCCTTAGTGACTTACCATATGGGCAGGGGGTGAGTTATCCACCTCTGGGAACCATATTATCAACCAAGACGACCCTTTGTTTTTGAGAAGGTCGCATAAATGACAATGTCACCTTGAAAATCATTGCACTGTCAATGTGCCACACAACATTGAAATAACTTCAAAAATAGTTCTGCAGATTTAGAGAAGCATTTGCTGACTACTCATTTTTCGTGGCAATAGTGTGCACGCTGCATTGGTCACTCGTGAGTCACTGTTAATGACAAAGAACTTTCCAAACATTGTCTGAAGAAAATAACACTTTTTCCTGTAAAAAAAAATCCCTTTTCAAAAGAAGGAAGTCTAGTTCAACAAACATTGCCAGACTATGACAATGACTAATTTTTTAATGTTTTTAGATGTGAAGCAAATTCAAAGAGCTTCCCATCCTTTCAGGCACAGAATAATGCAGTCGAGTGGGAAGTGAAAAAAGCATAAAACATAAAACATTTCCTTTCACCTAAACACAGTTTTCTTAGGTTTTCAATATAATTCCGACTTTTTGTAAGGCATAATGATAGATGCACATATTTCTCGCCCTCATCAATTACTGGCACATAAGTTCCCATGGTCCTTTCTGATTTTCTGCAGTGAGATGACGTGCACTCAATTTTCACTTGAAACTGTTTTCTGCTTTTTTCGATGCTACTTGTATTTCATTAACACTAAGGGCCATATTATGAGTTGCCTGGTAATCCTGATGTGCCCATTAACAGCATTTATTGACCCCAGTAGGATAGGCCCTATTGTCCACTAAGAGGCCTGTGGTCCATATGAAACGCTGGAAGAAATTGGGGAATAACTATAGCGATCAGGAGTGGTATTACTGATTCCCCAATGATTCTGCATTTCTGAAAATGCCTCAGGATTTAACTCCTAAATCCAGCGATGGTCCGTATAAGGCGTGTTACCGGGGCGATGACGTGGGGCAGAGGAGGGGCAGGGTGGGGGATACGAAAAAAATAATGAAAACAAATTTTGTTGTGCGCGCTGCATCGCATTTGGCGATGCTGCGCGGGCAACGAAATTCGTTTTTTTTTTGTTTTTCGTAACTTACCTGCAATTGGCCGTATGCAGCATTTTGCGACCCCCCACCCTTCCTCTCCTCTGCCCCATGTCACCGCCCCGGTAACACGCCCTATACGGGCCGTCGCTGCCTAAATCTCTGGAGCTGGAATTACCAATGGCCATGGAGCCTGCATTATTGTCAGCATTGGGGAAGGGCGTTGCGTGGAGATACCGCGCCATTTTCCAGTTCATTTATTATGGGCCCAATACATTTCAAGCAATTGCATCATATCAGAGACCTCTGCCAACGTGATATAAGAAATGTTCCAGAAAAGTGCCCACTTGCAAGGAGATAAGAGCACGAACCAAAGCCCTAGAGGAAAATAAGATATTTATCTGTTGCCGTTCAACAAAGACTATAACAATCATTTAAGTACAATGCACACGGTTTTCAGGATAGAGAAGATAAAAGTTCTACATATGAATTCTAATAGTGCCCTTCATGATGCAAGTCTTCCTGTGGATACATTCTTTTTGTTGTTCAAGGCTGGTAAATCCATAACCCAAATAAAACAAAGATGCCTGGTACCAGTTCTGTCTTCTAAAGAAAGTGAAACCATTTCTTCCAGAAAGCAACTTTAGAACTGCTGTACACGCCCTCGTGCTCCCGCATCTAGAATTTGATGACACCCTGCTTCATGACCTCCTAGACTCCACACTGGCAGCCCTTATGGGGACACTCCAGTGCATATCTCATCCAGGACCTGATGAAAGATGATCACATGGCACCATACTAATGGAGCTCCATTGGCTGCCCCTAGCAGGCCCGCACCATCGTTAAAACCCGCTGCGTCATTTACAAAGCCATCGTGACAACCACACTGACTTATCTTGCAGACAAGCTCACATCTCCAGTGATTCTTGGCACACCCACGGCGAGGGCACCAGCAGACCAAAGACTATGATGTATAGAAAGAAAAAACACAGGGAAGCCTTTCCCATCAATTCAACCTTGATCTGGAACAACACCCCCGTATCCACCAGGACCACTTCAATGCTGCTCCAATTCAAATTAAGAAAGAGTTGAAGATACAGCTTTTAAAGAACACTTTATCACATTGCATTGACAGTCAACAACCAGCCACCTTTCCTATCACTTGTTGCCTTTCTGCTTGTCTTTGACCTTGTACAACCCTCCACTGCCTTCCTTTTGACTAGGTTCGTACAGTAGAAATAGCACATACATGCATACAGCGGTGTTACAGCGTTACCAATATGTGTAACAAAGAAGGCCATACTGTCAGCTACACATATGGCCCTCTTGCTGGGGAGGGTGAATATATGCAAGCTTCTGGCCCCATTAAAACTTGAATCATTTCTATCAGTGATTCGGTCCTTGGGTGTGCTTTAGCAGAAAAGGCATCGTTTAATTGTAATTGCAATGAAAGAGCAACAACCACAATTTTAAAAAAATGTGATGAATGAAGGAGACCTCTATGACACGCCGTTGTGGCTTATGTTTATCACCAGCTCTGCCTCTTTTATATTTTTAATTATCTTCTCCGCTCACTCAGTAATTTTTTTGTTTTCACCCTAGCCTTGCTGCTGTGTTTTTTTATCAATTGCCCCTATGCTTTGTACGCCTCCAGCGCCCTCACCTTGATGTTGCTGGTTCCTGCTGCTTCTGCGGTATCCTACCTTGATGGCCATTCTCAAGTCAGGGAAACCCGCATCATACCAGACACGTTAAAGTCAGAATGCACCAGCTTTGTGACTTTCCACTTCATTCAACAATGTCAGCCATGGATCTTCTATTTAGAGGCTACAGAGTGAGGTTTGCTTGCTGTCTTCTAAACTGGGCCAGGTCAGCTCTTCTTGTCAGAAGGTCTCAATGCATCTTACTCCTTCCATTTCAGTTGCCTGCAACTGAAATCCAAAGTGGGTCACTGTGAACTTGTAAGCATGTATGCATCTGCGTAGTCTTTGGATCACTCAAACCGAGCCAAACTGTAGCATAGCAAAGATGCCATAGGCCTTTGTGCAAGCTAGGTATATTATCCACGTGGCTGCTATTGAGGTAGTAAAATACACCAATTATCAAAGTTCAATGGACCTCTAAGAGCTCTGGGCCCTGCTGCACTGGACCTGCTGCACCAATGGTAAATACGCCCCCTGGGGTCAAAGGCAAAGACAGAGTAAGCTGTACTGGATTGGTAGCTGTTTTCTACAAGTGAAGGTAGACTGGTACTGCAATGTGAGGTGTCCTTCTATTCTTCAAATAAGTATATTTTAAGCTGTTTCCTGAATCGGACCAGAATACGGGCAGTCCTGAGGGATACATCTCCGGCTACAGGCTGAGGGTCTCCTGGCTACAGGTGTGCCAAGAGCCACTCTGATTGTCAGAAGCTTCTCCTTTGTCATCATTCACGTCCTCTCGCCTTTTAGGATATTCACCTGCAGATATTTTGCCAGTGTCGCCACAACTAAAGTAGGTTGTTTTGTGCCTGAGGTCCCTGAAAAACCTATGGCCCTGGAATTGAGACGTGACTGCTTTTATATTTGTCTTACTTTTTTTCTGGGAGGAAAAATGCAGCGTGTTCAAATTAGCGAGGTGAGGGTAGTTGCTGGGACCACCCCAGAGCCAATATTATATCAGTGCTTCTCAGCTTGCACTGTCTGCTTGTTGAGGAGGAAAGAAAATGAGTAGCCATTTCTTTTCCATCCATTTTATAGAGATTAGTACATGCAAATCAACAGAAATACAGTGGGTTGTCCTGAACTGAACTAATTTTACCGGATTTTAAACCTACAGAACCCTTTTCCTTCTCTCCAGGGTGTTGCAATAGTTGTACAGCATCTTTAGATCAACACTATGAAGGGTGTATACATACTTCTATGACATAAGCCTACATAAATGAATATATAAACAAAAATACAGATACTGATTGTTCAATTTTTACCATTCTCTGTGGAAAATGAGAAGGTGCTTCCACTCTAAAATCTGTGTCCCCCCATATTGGTCTTGAATTTGTATGTGCGTCTAAACAGCCTCCTTGTGAACTAAGGAGGGGAGCCTGCAGCCCTAGTCCCTGACATATGACCTGTATCTTATCTTGGTTTATAAAATGGAGCCTTGTCTGTTGGGGTCACCAAGGTGTCTCTTCAGACCTTTGTTGTTTCTATGTATGTCGGTAGTTGCCCTTTTGCCTTAAGCTTATCAAGAGTTTTGACTCTTAGCGCCATCATGGTTCAGTAAAACCAGTGGCGCATAGGTCTAAGAATCTTCTGTGTTCAAAAAAGCACCCCAAATGCTTTCAAATTTTTCCATTTGATCAGCCTCATGATATATCATCTGTATGTATGTGGCCATTTTATAGATGTCCTGGTTTAGGGGATCTCCATAGTTGGAGTATACAGAATTTTGCTACTGCTAGCGCCGCTTCTGCTGAGTTATTTTCAGATAATCCATGCTGTCATGCAGGAGGGCTACTTGTCTGTTAACTGACCTTGCTACCCTAGCATTCTGCTCATGGTGGTTCACACCCTGCTCAAAAGTGTGTTAAGGTGGGGCATTCCTATAATATGTGAACTATGACGCTATTAGAGATTTTGCACCTCAAACAGGTGGTACCTGTTATGGAGTGCTAATAATTCTGTCTAGACTTCTTCCGTACAGACTAGTTGCTGTCTGTGAGACCCCTATTCTATCTACTATTGCAAAGTGTGGAACGAGAAAGTGTGATCAAAGAGAGTCTTATATATGTCTGATGCCTTCCCTTTGGAGGTTCTCTATTTCTGCGAGTATCTGAGTATAGTTGAGTCCGATAGGACTATCTGTGGTGGTATGAGTAATATGATAATTCAATAATGTAGCCTCTGAAAATCTCAGAACTGATTCTGTGTGAATCAGAACTCCTCTTCAAACTTGTTCAGTCTGTTATCATTGAGGTGGTCAATCAATCAATCAAAAACCACTTTATTCGATTAGTTAAAATCATAAAAGTGTACAATTCAATAATCAACAATTTAAAAACATTTCATCATTTGCATAGTTAAAAAAAGAAAATTAAATAATCCTGGTGATACAAATTTATAAAAACCAATTGATTTCCTCCAAGGTGGCCAATCTAGACCTCCTTAGCCTAATAGAAGCAACTAGAAAACTGGCTACACAAAACATAGTTGTAGGCAATTCCATTAATTGTAAAAACATTAGAGCAGGTTTAACTTAGACAAAAGCTCCCTCTCTCAGAATAGGAAAAATAAACCTTTTCCTAGCTTCAAGGTAAAAAGGGCAAAAAAACATAAAGTGCATTGAATCTTGGACAGAAAAATCGTCACATCTACATGGGACCCCATCTTCCGGCTTAAACCACCCCTGAGGGACACTTAATAATAAATGAATCTGACTGAAACGGAATTTGGTCAGAAGCCATCTATGATAAAAATTCGTGACAATTGACAAATATGGGTGCATATCCATAGATAAATTAAGCAAGAGGTGAGCCCTTACTGAAGATTTACCAAGCTCATAGGAGTCACGCTCAACCTCGCAGTGCTTAATATAGTATGTCTTAACCCACATTAAATCGGCTTTACAAAGACCTTCGGGATTGGTAAAGAGCTCAGGGCATCCTAACTCATTAGTAATCAATTTAATATAGGACAACCACTGTATTTCCTTCCAGTTATCAAGTTTAATGCAATCTTTCAGAATGCTATGATTCAATGTTAAATCCGAGTTCAGCCAGATTCTGATCCATAACAGAATTGGAGCTATTTTTAAAATATCAGAAATATATCCAATGCCCAATTCTAGATGGACCGAGTGTGTTGCAGTAGATTGAGGGAGGCCAAGAAGAGCACGTAAAAATGTGTTCTCTACTGTTTGAATGGGTTCCGGGTTAGTATACCCCCAAATAGCAGCCCCATACCTAGCTATGGAAACAGATTTTGCCTGGTATATTTTTAAGATAGCTTCACAGGGTTTCCCTCCCAACCTTTTTGCAAAATCCAATATTGCAACCGAGGAGCTACGTACCGCTTTCACCTTGGTGGTTACTTGGGATGCCCAGGTACCCTTATCATTGAAAACGACTCCCAGGTAGGTGAATACTTGCACTTTAGAGATAACAGCTCCATTACAATAACATGTTTTAAGGAGATTTTTTCCCTTACCTAGTGCCATAATATGGGATTTATCGATATTAACCACAAGGTCCAAAGATTTCATAAAATTCCCAAAGGAATTCAATAATCTTTGAAGACCAAGCGGGGTCCGGGCCAATAAAACAGTGTCGTCCGCATAGAGAAGTACGGATATGGGAGTACCATCGATCCGTGGGATATCGAGGGAAGCAGCTAACAAGCTTTCTTCAAGGGAATTTATGTACATTGTAAATAACATAGGCTGGCTGTACATTTCCCCTCCTGGGACATCCTTATTGAGGCTTTCAAATCTTTATGTAATTCTGCCAAAAAGTACACAAGGGGCCTATCCAGACCCAGTTCCAACAGTTTAGACCAAAGCTTAGACCTGTTAACCAGGTCAAAAGCCGTGGACAGGTCCATAAAACCTAAAAAAATCGAGCCCCCAGAGGCTTTAGTGTACTTTGCAATAATTAGGTGTAAATTAAGACATTGGTCCTCTGTACCCCTCCCTGATCTAAAGCCATACTGCGCATTAGAGATTACACCCTTCTCTAAAGCCCAATCATTTATCCTAGCCAGAATAACCTTTCCTAGAATTTTAAACGAGGAATTCAGCAAGGATATGGGCCTATAACATCTAGGGTCACCCCTTTGGCCCTTCTTGAATACAGGGATTATGATCGATAAGGACCACGACTTCGGGGGGACTACTGCGGCCGCTGAGTTAAAAACATTTAACATAATTTTGGCCCAGTACTTAGGGTTAGCCTTGTACATATCCGAGGGCACCACGTCGGGGCCTGGCGCCTTACGCCCAGCAGTACCCTCAATTGCTTTCACTACCTCATCAAAAGTAAAATTGATAGGGGGTAGGGGAGGACTAGAGATTGGTTTCGTAAAGGTTTCCAGCTCCAGGTTACTTCCATAAATTTTTTCGAAGTGACCTAACCACTCCTCCTCAGAAATATTCAGTTCTAACACCGAACTCTGTGAACCGGGTAGCAAAGGGGAATTAATGATTTCCCAAAATTTAGAGCTGTCTTTCAAGATAGCATTATCCATTAAAGCTACCCATGCCTCTTGTTTAATTTCCCTTTTCCGTACCAGTTTTACTTGCGAGTACTCTTTCCTTAACTGTATAATTAGCCCTTTATTTCTCGGTTTCTCATTGAGGGCATTTTTAAGTTGGTTTAAGGCTGAGGTGCAACTATGATTGAACCAACCACAGGTAGATTTACTTTTAACATCTCTGCCTTTCGTGGTAAGTTCATTAGCCACTTGAGAGCAAATGGCTTCAAAGGCCAATATTATATCCCTGCCATAGGTGGACGAATCGGCACATGTACTTAAGTGTGGGCCAGCCTTTAAGGTGATTAAATTAAAAAAGTCTTCTGGGATTACCTTACTCCATTTAAGTCTCCTCCCTTTGTCTTTAATGTTCACGGGAACCACAGCAGGGGTCAGGGCACACTTGTTCATGAGTGGGAAAACATTAGCTAAAATCAATACCACCGGGTTATGATCACTAAAACAGGACCGTAGGGCATTATAAAAAAACACATATTTTAAAAGTCCTGCTGATAAAAATATGTAATCAATTATCGATTCACTATCCCTTGCAGCATAGGTAGGGACACGAGTATTCTTATCTAGGAACTCAACTTCATACAAATCATTATCTGACAGAAGGGACTCCATGGCTTCCCCCTTCGAGCTGTGTTCAAAATGTTGAGGGTTTGTGAATTGCGGGCCGTCCTTATCCCTATAATGGCAATTTAGATTACATAAATGTACGTTAAAATCACCCATCAGAATATAATAACATAAAGTGGTTTGATTGTCCTTATAGGATTCTAAAAGTTTTGACAGCCAGTGAATATGCTCAGTGGGGAGTTCTTCTTGCTGTGAATTATAACAGTTAATTAATATAAGCTTGGTGTTATTTGCCAGACTTACTTCCAAAATAAGACAATAATGGGAGGTACTTACAATCTTCTTGGTACTTCCCATAATGTTTACTGAAATAAGGAACATGAGGCCACCCCTATCTCTACCCGCTCTAGAACTCTGAGCAGGCACAAAATAGGAGGTGAAATCATCCATCCAAAAATCACAGTCCCTATCCCAAGTCTCTTGAAAGGCTATAATGTCATATTGTTTTAATGTGTCTAGCCAACCACTATCACTCTTTTTAGATCGTAAGCCCGCAATGTTCCAGCTTAACATTTTTATTAAATCCCCGGTGTCAAATACAGTGCTATCAAAATTAAGTTGTGAACTTCCAAGGTTCGTTATAACTTCAGAGATATCTCTGGTGTCTAAGGTGACCGGACTGACATTCCCCTGATTTTCTGAGTCCTTACGTCAATCACACGCCTCCAAGCCCGAAAGTGCCCCAAATCTATTATGGGTGGTAATGTTAGGTCCATACCCACAAAAGTTGTCCGTGTTAAGCCCCTGGGGGGCTACGGGCCTCTGAGGTTCCCTGAATATAGATGGTCTAGATCTCACACAATTTGGGGATCTATTATTATGCATATAAAAATAGCCCAACGGACGCGCACAAACACTGTGGGCATCGGCCGCCAGAAAGGCTGCGCGTAGCAGGACTGTATTAACATGTTGCGGATATCTGAAATTAACTATGACACAGTCCCCGCTACTGCTTTTCCGGGATGGACCAACCCACTTCGTCCTTCTAGTAGATAAAATGTGATCTGCGAGATTTATCGGAAAACCACATCTTCTATTGAGCCAGGACACAGTTTTATTTTTTAGTGACTTATGAGTTTCCTCACGGGGCTGAGCAAGCTGATTTCCTAAGGTGGGTACATTTGTCAGGACAACCACAAATGGCGCACACTCCGGGGGAAGGTTAGTATAACCAATATTGGTTCCATAGCTAAGGGTAGATGTGCCACCATGTCCCTCAGGGGAATGTTTAACTGGGCCATTACGTGGTAAGGGGTCAGAGGGGACAATTTCCGATAAGGCGAAAGACTGGGAGGGTCGCAAAGAAGAGTTACCTAATGTGTTAACATAGGGACCAGCAGTACCGAGGTCTAATGTCGTTGTTTTCCCACTACCAGACAAAAGTTTCGCTACAAGGTCCCCAAGCCTCTTCACTTCCATATTGGCATTTTTTAATTGGGACAATAAAGATTGAGTATGCTCGGCTAGCTTAGTTTCAAATTTTGCCTCAAGGGTTGCTACAAGTAATGCAAACTGGTCTGGTGCTAAGTTACTACAGACATAGTTGTTACCTTCCTGTAGTACAGTACCAGAAACAATACTATTTTGGGCTTGGTGTGAGGCATCCACTCTTCTTTTAGTGTGCTTCCCCCCCGTTTTATTGGGTTGCTTCCCTACAAGCTCGCACAGGTCTGGGACTAAGGGGAACTTCCTCCAAAACAGAAGTGGTCAAGTCCAAAGGGTCCACCGGGCACTCAGAATAAACCTGGGCTTCGACCGTTATAACCGGACGGGTATTTAGACTGTTAGGATCCTCAAGTAGGCTATCAACCTCACAATTGAGGGAGACATCTAAAGGAGCAAGGGGGCCACCCTTACCAAGGGATACTCTACGGTCATTATTGATTTTATTGACCACTTTAACTAAATAGTTATCCATTAGACCAGTTCCAGATACCAATTTGTCATGTTTACTGCTAGGCATGGTCAGTATTACGATATAAACTATGATACAGCAACGGTTACCAGTTAGGGAGCAACAACGCTACAATATACGTACAGACTATTAGACAAGCCACACAGTAATGTATAGTATAATTCTAACGCCACAACAAGCAAAAATCCCCTGTGTCGGAAAAGCTCACAAGGGTAATAGTCCAAGGCGCAAAAAGCAGTGGCCCAGCCCAGCCTCGTCCAGCCACGGACAGCCACAGACGGTCCCGCCCTTGTCCCGGGCTTCTCCCGGCACCACCCGCGCGCGTCCCGTGTCGCGGGGGGGCGGGCTCAATTAAGTAGCGCCTCCGGGCGCGCAAGAAGCGTCGTTTCCGCTTCCGTGACCCAAGGGATCCTGGGTGTCGTAGTCCCTTCAAGCGCTCCCCCCACACAGTAATCGCGGTTACAAGCGACGGCGGGAGGGAAACGCAACAGCCAACAAGGAGACGGTAGCCCCAGGAGTCTCAGGGCCTCACAGGTACGTAGCAGGGCTCACGAGGACGTGGTCAGGGATTCAGTACACGGCCCCCACTCTGCCGGGGGGCGGGCTCAATTAAGTAGCGCCTCCGGGCGCGCAAGAAGCGTCGTTTCCGCTTCCGTGACCCAAGGGATCCTGGGTGTCGTAGTCCCTTCAAGCGCTCCCCCCACACAGCGATCGCGGTTACAAGCGACGGCGGGAGGGAAACGCAACAGCCAACAAGGAGACGGTAGCCCCAGGAGTCTCAGGGCCTCACAGGTACGTAGCAGGGCTCACGAGGACGTGGTCAGGGATTCAGTACACGGCCCCCACTCTGCCGGGGGGCGGGCTCAATTAAGTAGCGCCTCCGGGCGCGCAAGAAGCGTCGTTTCTGCCTCCGTGACCCAAGGGATCCTGGGTGTCGTAGTCCCTTCAAGCGCTCCCCCCACACAGCGATCGCGGTTACAAGCGACGGCGGGAGGGAAACGCAACAGCCAACAAGGAGACGGTAGCCCCAGGAGTCTCAGGGCCTCACAGGTACGTAGCAGGGCTCACGAGGACGTGGTCAGGGATTCAGTACACGGTCCCACGAGGAGGTGATCAAGCGTTCCAAAACCTTTCTCTGCGAAGGGTTTCCAAAGTGGCCCTACCCTACTTATGAGTATACAACTATATAAGGGGGACTCTTTGTGAAGAGAACAGTGCCCTCCCAAGATTGTATAGCCATTTCTCCATGTGTGAATCATTGTTTTGATTATTGGGTCGGCGGTCATGAAACGCCTTCTATCCCCCAAGTATAGTGGATACGATTTGTTTGCCTCCTTCCACAATGATCTCTCTATGAAGACCCATAATAGTGTTGCCAGACTGCTGTGGAGTATGCATCGATTTTGCATGAGTTGGAATGCAACCCAATAGTATTCAGCTTGTGGAGGTTGCAAACTCCCACTTTTAGTGGCGGCATGCAGTTTATTAAACTTTAGTTGTGGATTCCTTCCCACCCAGAAGGACCCCTTCATCGATCTGGTGAGTTTGTGCATACCTGCCAACTTGAAGAACAATCTCACTGTGTGAGGAGGGGGCAGGGCCTTGAAGGAGTAGGGCCTTGTGCCGAGAGGCACCTACCAGGCAATTTTGAACCCCACCCCGCTCCAAGCCTTCTTCTCCCCCCAAAAAAAAAGCTTGCTGAGGCTGGCGCCGATGTCCTGTGGTGTTTTCACACCCTTACATGGACTTTGGCCGTTCAAAGCCTCGGAAAATGAGCTTGAAAACAACTATTTACAGTGGTTTTCAGCTCATTTTCCCAGCCACCGTGAGATATCGGTTTCTCACAGTCTTCCGTACCATGCCAAACACTTATAAAGCATGACTTTATGTTAAAAACTGACCCAGTTCAAAAACATGGGCAACTTTTTTAGCTTTCTTATTCACTAATGGGGGCCACTATTATTTTAGTGCCCGGTCCTATTTCCTGTCCCGGTCCAATCCTGCACATCGATGGTGTTGTAGCGTAAACGTGTTGGGCCTTCTAAATTATTTTAATTAATCTAATTTCTATAATCTCAGAATAACCTCAGCTACCATATCAAAGTCTCTTAGGTCCTCCAATGGATCTTGCTCTGTGCTGAAAGGGACCAGAATACTTAGGGGATGAACAATTATCATATGAGGACCTGGAATAAGATAATTGTTAATATCCATTAGATTAAAGTAACCTCCCAGGAAATTTCTATCACCCAATCATTTCATCATAAATCAAATTAATTTAGTCACAGAAAATAATGAGATAGAATCAGCAGACTACCTTTATCTTGAATTGTATTTTTGTCATGTTTCAAATAATTAACATACAAACTAATTTTAAAATGATCAGATTTAATGAGCGTTAACAAGCTTGTGAGATTCAATATGAAAAGAGCTATCTTCCTTGTCCAAGGAAGATCTTATTCAAAGGAAAATGAGTTTATAGGAAATCAATTTTCTCTCATACAAACCCTATTGGTGAAAGTTCAGTAAATCACCAAATGAGCAGTTCCAGTTTGTGGACAGGTTGTCTGCCCCTGTCCGTACTGCAGCACCAATGCCACAGCTCTTTTTCGCAAACCTCCCAGATGGAAAGAGTCACACTACGCAAGCATACCAGCTAGCAGCAAACGCAGCATTTCGTCACAGTTCGCGTTGTTTCTGGAAAATACAAACAGTCAGTATCTGTACCGCAAGATGGTTAGAGGGGAGACAGACAAGATTTGAACCACCTTGGTCCGTAGTTTAGGTAATTATACTCCAACGATTTCTGGTTTACAACCCTTGACATCACCAAAATTATCGAAACTGTCAGTCCTATTGGTCAGTTTCGATAAGATGATATGATGTAGTAGGTTAAAGTACACAAATCCGGAAGAATTAATCAATCCATTACTTTGCATTTTCCTTCGGACCATTATACTTTAGTCATACGATTGGTTATGACATTTAGGAAGTAGGCAAGTTCATGTTCTCATCCTTTGTCCGATATTTCCCAAGCATATGCTCTAGGAAGTAACAATTTTGTTGCATAGACCAGTCAAGTGAACTACAAGTGTGAAAAGAATCATTGACTGTTAGCACACAAGTAGATACTTTACGAAAGGTTCCCATAGTCTTTCATGTCCTTTAGTCTTGTCTTGTCATGTATACCCCTAATACATACATTTGCCCCATCCACATGACAATAACGATTCTGAACAGGTGACCTTTTACCTAGTAGCTTGCTCCTGTCTCGTTGACACCATGCTCTAAGTATTCTATCATAATCCCTGTACCTGACATACATAAACATGTTCCCAGGCACGGCTGAATTATTCTGTATAAGGGTCACCACTTTTTTCATCCTTGGCCAACAGCCAGTGCCTGATCACACTTGTTTAGAAATGCATTGGTGATTGTTTTCAAAACATTTATGATTGTTTTCAAAACATTCATGATTGTTTTAAAATCATATTGATTATAGAAAAAACCATGAAGTGACCACTTTAGTATAAAAGACCCTCACTCCCCCCTGCAAATTAGAGGAGAATTCCTTCAAAGCCGACACGGGGTCCGGCATGCTGAAACTTCATTATACAGAGGTCTGACATCCCTTGCAGACTGTCATCCTTGACGCAGAGATGGGTTCCTTTGTTCTCAACCATCGGGTGAGGGGGCTGGTTCATCCCTAGGGGTTTCTTGGCTTCAGATACACATAGTTATAGTTATACACATATACACCTACACGTCCAGGTTGAGCAAGGTACATTTAGGTAAATTACTTGGGGCACGCATTTTAGGAATATGCAAGTGCTACTGTTTTTATCTGAACTGCTTATGTTCATCCTATTAGCACTATGGTTGAAATATACCTACTATTTACAATATTGGCACTAGCAATCTCTTTCGTATGCTTCTGTCTCCTGATTGTCGCAGCACATATGTTTTACATGAGGCTGTCGCTGGACCAATAAATACTTATTGAAACATCCTAATCACCATCCTGTGTATTTTCTGAGAGAAAGCAAGCACGAGTGTCTGAGCGAAACATACTGTACTGTTTTCCATGATCCTTGAGGAATCAGAGTTGTCATGTTCAGTGGTTGCCAGAAACTACCTACACCACTGTAGAATACAGGGGTGTGGAAGTGGCACTGTATAGCTAGATGGTCTAATGGCCGACATATCCTGGGGGGTGTCCGGTAGTGGTTTGGACACCAAGCCCCTAGTTTAGGTCATCCAAAACACGCAGGTCCTCGGGATTCCTAGGAACTACACAACAAGGCTTTAGTCTATTCAGTACATTCTAGGAAAAAAAAGAAAGTTTGAGGCCTTCAAGAAACACACCTTGGGCACCATGAATTTATGCTAAAATATGAATCTCACATTATTGAATACAATGCATTAGTTCTTCAATTAGGCAGATTTATTGACTTGCAATTACATTATCTAAGTATAAGGTAAAAAGTTTTTAACACTTCACTGTCATTTCACATATAGTTTGTAAATCTTCTACAAGTTATAGATTAATACGTCAATCAGTATTCGGAGGGCACATTTAAAATAAACCTTACCGAAGCAAAAACCATAACATCACCTTGTATAGCATCTATTTTTCTTGTAAATGTTCAATGCTCACACATCATACATTCTAGTGCTGTTGACCGTTTTTCTAACACATGAACGATTTTATCCTTATATAGAAATTTCTATGTTATTGTTTGCTTTCTACATTCATTATAGCATAAGGAAATGATATGTCACCATATTTGTTAAACTTCACATTTAGTTTATCAATGGTTAAATGTCACCAGAAACCTACACCTAACATTCTGCATGCTGTTACGATGCAGTATCTAAATCAAACTTCCTTTGTGCATTTTCTTAAGCTTGGTAACCTAACATCACATTTGTCATTATCGTAAATTAATGTCACAAATCATTTTGCAAGGTTGAATTCATAGAAACAGACGAAAGATATCATCTATGCTCTATCAATAGGTTAAGTGAGGATAATCATGTGAGGTCAGTTTTTGTGGAAACTATAATCATTGTAAAACACAATATGTGGGATTTAAAAGGAATATACAGTAACTAATGAAAAATAATTTAAACAAGAATTTAATTAAAATAAAATGCGAGTGTTTTCATAAAAAATACTTATATAAATATAATGCATACAGAAACATATTGTGTGGAAGATATTCAAAATCATAGCTTAAACAATTGATAAAACTCTGTGCCCGGCAGCAAGGGAGTGTGTTCTAGAATACATATCCACAGATGCACATGGTTAGCTAGAGCCAGTAGCGGATCTTAGGGCTATTTGCTTGTGTAGCCAGATCAATGCACAAAAAAGGGATTTAACTTTAGGATCACACATAAAGGAATTGCCATCTACAAAGGAGTGAATGTTGCCATCTAACACTAATGCTTTGTGAGCACCGGAATCTAAAATATGCAAATGCTTCCAGTTAAACTTTGATTAGAATGGGCAGTAATCAGAGGCTTAGTTAGACCTTTGGTCGCCTGTGGTGGCCCCTGCATTTGCCGCCCCCGCGAAGGCCTCAGGTAAGAGCGGGGTGTGGGGGAATGCTGGCGATCCCTGTGTTTGCCGCAATGGCTGCAAGTAAAAGCGGGGGGAGGCCCCCACCCTCAAAAACTCGGGCCGCCTGGGAAGGACAGTGCCCCCCTTGCTACGCCACTGGCAGTAATATGAACTTCCATATTTCCTTGAACCAGACCTTGTTATTTGATGACCATTTGATGAAACGGGCCTGTATCTTTCTGTCATTATGGAGTTCATTGACCTGCAGTTGGTGGCAGATGACTCAGTGAGCTGAAACTTTCCAGTGGAAACGTGGTGATCTTGAGGTCATGAGTTTAATCCTGGGAGAGCTAAATCATCCATCCTTTCAAAGGATTGTAAATTGGGAACAAATAAAATGAGAAATTGTAACAGCTCTTACTTACAGTGCATAGGAACTGCTCAATTGCAGTATGATGTGCTATATTAAAAAATAAGTTATCATTATTCTAAATTACCTGGTGATTCATTGCAATAGGGTGAATTAATGCTGCACCTACCTCATCTTCTCCTTTGAATTAGAATGTAGACATATAATGTGTCAGCACACTGACTCAAGGCTTGGGACACCAAGAAAGTAAGTGTCTAATCGGAGGTGAGACAACTAAAACACAATGACAAATCTGAAAAAAGTAAGTGTGGTGGAAACTCCATACAATTAAAGTAGTTCATGGCTTTTAAACATACATTTGATATAGATATTACATTTGGGAAGATCTGTTGAGAAAAGTATTGCAAGATTACACTGACTGCACTAACTGAAATGTAAGAATAATAATAATTAATAATAAAACAACAATTATATTCTTTGTTGGCATTTGCTTTTAATAGTTTATAGCCACTCTACATTTAGTATTGCTACTTGTGCAGTGTTATCAATTTGTGGACAATTTTTTTAGAAAACCCCTAGTCAATTTACAACAAATTCCAAAGGGTGCATACTTTTCAGAAATGTGTATTACTAGATTTCCAGGAGTGCTTTATTCCCAAGTTGACAAACTGCAATCACTCAATGAGCTAAAGGAACATATTTGTCCCCAAAGCTTCATATTGTGCAGCTGTAGTTTTGTCCTACGAGTTTTACCATTACAATTGTATTACCTTTAAGGAATTAATGACATACAAGTCTGAAATACAGATCTCACGTGCAAGTATCTATTCATAAAAAAGGTAAAGTATAATAAGCACATGAAATAATTGGTCACAATTAATATAAATTATATTAAACAGATTTAATATTAGTAACCAGATTATATCAGAATGCAGGTATTCTCTGTATAGTCAGTCAGTCAGTCAGTCAGTAATACTTTATTCGATAAAAAGTTTTCATCATAAAAGTAAGTATACAATAACATGACCTATATAAACACATGATAAAAAAAGCAATATAATCGTTAAAATTTATACCACATAATCACGTAAAATTTCACATTACAAAAAACTTGTTAAAATTCATCATTTTACTCTGCATTTACAACATAATAACTCATCGATAGCCTGGCCCTATGGCCAATCCCTCATTGTGACACCCCGGTCTACTGGGTAAGTTGGAGCCTAAGTCTCCTCATGCGGATCACCCAAGCACTTCCGATAAATTTAGCGACACCACACACCAATGAAGAGGAGGATGTATCGGTACAGAGTACGCGCAAGGCCATTGCATGACAGCGAAGGCCCAGGCCCCTGCATAATGGTTTTAGCCATATCCTCCTAGGTACCTTGTAAGCCGGGCAGGCAAACATAAGGTGCGCCATGGACTCAATAGGGGCTGCACAACACGGACACGCCTTAGTTGAACTACCTTGAGGGTTCCACCCAGAAGTAAAAGCATTTACAGGGAGGGTTCCAAACCTAATTTTTAAATATAGTGATCTGTCGAGGGGTTTCTCGATGTAATCAAGGAATGGTTCAAATAGCCGGGACCCCTTATAATCTAAAAACCGCTCAGTAAGAGAGCCCCCAGCACCTCTACGAGAAGTCTCCAGCTGGACCCACTCCCAATAAAGCTTCTTAATAACTAGTTTAGGAGGGGGGGATTGGCTCTTCCATAGATCACTTAGACCCATAGATCCCACCAGCTGCCGCAGATTACTCAACCACTTAATCCTGTTACCTTTATCCAACAAGATAAGTTTGTCCAGTGCAGCAGCGTAGTTCTTAAGCTCCTCAGTTCTTCTCAGCCGGACCCAAAAAAGTAGAGGGCGCAGGCGCACAATTTCCTTAAGGGGACGCCTGCCCATATCTAAACGTAATGGTATCAATGGGGTGGAAGCTGGTAAGGCAACCAAATCTCTCAAGAATTTGTTTTCAGAGGTTATTAAATCCAGAATATTCTCGAACCCCCAGAGTTCGGAGCCGTACAGAGCACTAGGCAATATTTGGCCATCGTAAATAGCTAGGACCGGGGCCACAGGTTTACTCACTGACACTCTATGCTCACGCATTACCGCCCCTGCAACTCTTTTAAAGTTTAATGACATTTTAGCCAGATGGTCATTCCAGCACATCCGACTATTCACCCTAACACCCAGGTAGTCAAAGGACTCCACCATCTCCAAGGACTCGCCATTGAGCGAAAAATTATTCCAAATTCTTCTGGAGGGGGAAATGGCCATAAGTTTGGTTTTCGAGGTATTAATTGTAAGGCCCCTGTCATTGCAAAAATCACTAAAGCGGTGCAATAGCTTTTGGAGACCTGCCGGGGTTTTTGAAATCAGAATGGTGTCATCCGCGAAGAGGAGAGTTGGTATTTTTTCCCCAGCCAGGGATGTTGCATCCGCCGACTCATCCCTTAGATGGTCCACCACACCGTTCACAAATAGGGAAAAAAGAGTCGGCGCCATGACACAACCCTGGCGGACTCCCCTCCTCACGGGCACCCTCTCGGTCAGTTGGCCTTGGGTACCCCATCTGATTCTTGCGTAATTACCTTCATGGAGCTTAACTATAAGGTCCAGAAGGTAGCCTGGCAAGCCCATCTCCTCCAAAACTTCCCATAGCCTAGCACGGGGGACCAGGTCGAACGCCATCCTGAGGTCTATAAAGGCCAGGTAGAGACTATCATGATTAATTGACACGGTTTTCCAATAGATCGCAAAAAAGCGGAAGACCTGGTCCATTGTACCTACTTTTTTCCGGAACCCGGCCTGAAAATGAGAAAGAACCTGCTCCTCATCCAACCATGCACCAACTCGCAGAATGATGACCCTGCCGACCACTTTCTGAATCACATCTATCAGACTGATTGGTCTGTAGTTGGCAGGGTCATCCCTGTCCCCCTTCTTATAAACCGTAATCACTTCGGCCCCCTTCCACGAATCTGGGACAGGATGTCCCTTGGATATTAAATTCATTATTAATGCTATGACTGTGGCCCAAGCTATGGGTTCTTTCATGAGAAGATCCCCCGGAATACCGTCTTGGCCTGCTGCCTTCTTTGGGGTTAGGTGTCTTATGGCCTCTACAATCTCGGAAGACACATATGGGTTCTCAAGCGAGAATACAAGGGGGGCCCGATTGGCTGAATCTCGAAAAAGAGGTTTGGGTGCATCTTGGCCACCGTAAATTGTTGAAAAATGGGAATACCATTGTTGGCTGGTAATGTGGTTAGCCATCAAAGGCCTATTAAGATTTCAGGCCTCATTGATCAGATCCCAAAACAGTGAACCATTTTTCATTCTAGATGCATTTTTAAGGTCCTGCCAATACTGTTCCTCCCATTCTTTTTTAGCCCGAGCTTGTTCGTTCACATACTCCCTCCTAGCTATTCTCACTAGCGATTGGTTCTTATTTCGGAGGGCGACAGTTAGCTCACGTCTTTTTGCCCGGCACTTTGAAGAGTACCAGGGATTGCTGGATTTAGGAGCATTTGATTAGAGCTCCGGGTTAAAAATAATTTGCCAACTTCTTCAATAGCATTAGTATATATCCGTGGGAAGAGCGAATCATGGACCACCCCTGTCTCCATAGTTATAGCCTCCAGCTCACTAATCAGCCCATCAATGTGCGTCTTAATCTTTGCCAATTTATCTGGGTGAGAGCATACCTTATCCCATTTCAATCTTCGATTACCGTCATATGGGGTCACCTCCTTTGTTGTCTTCAATTGGACTGGGTTTGGGCCACCTTTTAAATCCCTCCACCTCAACGACATACATAAAGGATTGTGGTCGCTATCCTGCGAGGGGACCACCTCCATGTCAACTAGGTCACGCCACATAGTGACGTCCAATAAAATATAATCAATTCTGGACGGGCTATTGAGTCTGTTAAACGTCATTGCCCCGTCACGATCAGAAGGGGATCTACCGTTTACTGCTCTTAAATTATAATCCACAGTAAGGGCGTTAATCTGTAGTGCTTTTGCGGACCAATTTTTAATCGGGGGTAGTACCAATGCAGGAATAGACCAGCTAGCGTCGTCCTCCTCTATACCCAGGGGGTCATCCTCACTTAGGGGTTCAAATGTACAATTAAAATCCCCCCCCACAAGTATTTTAGAATTTGAGGGGCAATTAGCTAGTGCCTGATCCAAAATTGTAAAGGTACAAGACATTTTACCTCCCTGGGTCCCTCTAGCGTAAATATTAAATAACTCCATCTTGCTTCCCCGCTCCTGGCCTGGTAATGAGAGATGTTGAATATCCCTACACTCTGAATCATGAACTGAGATGTTCCAATTTAGATCTACTTTTATCCAAATATGTAAGCCCCCAGAGGGTCTGCCCTTACCACTGCTGTAGGCGGGTACACAAAAGGTAGCATATCCAGTTTTATAAATTGGTAATAAACTCCAGGTTTCTTGGAACATACATATATCAAATTTTTCAATAAAGTTGTTCCAATCCGGGATAGTCAGTTTTCTTTTCTAACCCTGCTATGTTCCAGGATAACAGACGAATAACGTCTTTCCCACTAGTGACCGGAGCTGGAATAACTCCAATTTCCATATCCACTACCCCTGAAGTGGGTATTTCAAAATGCTCTACCTGGTTTAATAGCTGGTTGTCATTACTACTGACTCCCGCAGACGGAGAGTGGGTAGGGGGAAAAGAACAAATAGCAACCCTGGTTTCCGGATCCAGAAGAAACCCATCACTAATTTGGGGATCATCAGCCTCATTAGATATTACAATAGCAGCAGGGTGAATTAATGCTGCACCTACCTCATCTTCTCCTTTGAATTAGAATGTAGACATATAATGTGTCAGCACACTGACTCAAGGCTTGGGACACCAAGAAAGTAAGTGTCTAATCGGAGGTGAGACAACTAAAACACAATGACAAATCTGAAAAAAGTAAGTGTGGTGGAAACTCCATACAATTAAAGTAGTTCATGGCTTTTAAACATACATTTGATATAGATATTACATTTGGGATGATCTGTTGAGAAAAGTATTGCAAGATTACACTGACTGCACTAACTGAAATGTAAGAATAATAATAATTAATAATAAAACAACAATTATATTCTTTGTTGGCATTTGCTTTTAATAGTTTATAGCCACTCTACATTTAGTATTGCTACTTGTGCAGTGTTATCAATTTGTGGACAATTTTTTTAGAAAACCCCTAGTCAATTTACAACAAATTCCAAAGGGTGCATACTTTTCAGAAATGTGTATTACTAGATTTCCAGGAGTGCTTTATTCCCAAGTTGACAAACTGCAATCACTCAATGAGCTAAAGGAACATATTTGTCCCCAAAGCTTCATATTGTGCAGCTGTAGTTTTGTCCTACGAGTTTTACCATTACAATTGTATTACCTTTAAGGAATTAATGACATACAAGTGTGAAATACAGATCTCACGTGCAAGTATCTATTCATAAAAAAGGTAAAGTATAATAAGCACATGAAATAATTGGTCACAATTAATATAAATTATATTAAACAGATTTAATATTAGTAACCAGATTATATCAGAATGCAGGTATTCTCTGTATATCAAATTCATACTCCTTAATGCAGTGCTTAATTTGTAAAACAATAAGTGCCAGTGCTCTTGTCATGAGGCCACTGCAGCGTGCACCACACCTTGCCCCTGCCATGCTGCCAATGATAGAAACAACACAACTATGAACCATCACACTAAAAGTGTGACAATTTGGACTATTCCAGGCCCCCACAGCTATTAAGAATGTCTTGGGCAGCAGGTAATAGTCATTTTTAAAGTATATTGAATTCATAATTTACTGTTGTTGTGGTCATCTTTAAATTAGCCAGACAACGCCACCTTGTGGCAGATTGCCACGAGTACTGGTGTTGACAATTAAGTACTGGTGCCGAGCACTGGAAACCACCGGCTCAAATTAAGCACGGGCCGGCCTTAATGAACTGAGATTGCTAACATTAAAATTGAGTGTGCTGACTTCTAATGATGTCTGAATAACAATATTTTAACTCTTTATTGCATCCAGAACAGTCAATAATCACTTGATCTAGTTTATTATCTCGCTCAAATTGCATCCTTCTCCAACTTTTGTAAATCAGACAGGCCTTTCTATGATTTATAATTGATAATTTACGCACAATCTGCCAAATGGCAGGGATAACCCCAGGATAATCACTACCAGCAGATTCATGACATCACAGTTTGACATCCAAATATTCAATTCCTGGTTTATCGGACCAAAACCTATTTTACTATATGCTAAAGGCCTCTTTTTTGATGAGTTCAGTTATTGATGGACAGACTTCCCATCGAGAGTAAGTGTAAATGAATGTCATGAGCACGTTAAATTCCTAGCAACTTGATATTTGATGTCACTATGACCATTTTACCTTCTAGTCTTCTGCAGAGGATCAGTAATCCATTTCAAATTACCTTGCGATTTCTGTGTCAGATTTGTCCATCAGGAGATGGTCATCACAATTGGCCATGAAAATAATAACAATGGTATTCTCATCACTTATTACTGCTAGCAAAAAACTGGTAGTAAGAAACCGAAAAAACGTGGAATTATGATGCAATAACCATTCCACATTTTTTTCGTGGACAAATAAATCCATAGTTGTTTAGTAACGTATTTACCACTACTGGCCATTGCCATTGGATTTTGCACCATGATCTTGCCCTGAACTTACTCCTGCCTAGCACTCCGTTGCAGAACTTTTGTCCTCACATTTGCTTATTTTGTTAAACTGGGGATATATATATATATATATATATATATATATTAATAAGAGATTTAATTTGGACGAATGGTATCTAAATATTATTGCATGATGCTTCTCTTGCATGTTTACACCTAGAGGTTTCCAGATATCCTTCACACTCAAGGAGTCTTAATAATTTCAACAATATGTTCCATCAACACATTCTCGCTTCCAGGAATGCTGGTTTTTCATAAGTCTTGGCATTTTAACTAAAGGTTTTTGAAATTCATTTGCATGAGCTTTTGCACCATGGGACCTGCTGATGACATCAGGCCTCCCTCACAATGTTACCACCCACAGGAATTTAGTTGGGTTTGTAGTGCATTCTCTATAAATGCCACCACTGACAATGAGCGGGTATCATTTTGATCGATTCAAGCAAACAGAAAATATAGGCTTCTCTTTTCACAAGAGATGTGTGCAAATATAGGATGGTATGAAATGTCAGTTAGCAGAGAGAATGTGAATTATTATGGTTAATTTTCAGGCATGGTTATTTGGAGATTTTGTATGAGAGAACTGTATTCAGCATCTCAAAGAGCAGTTCCGACAGTAAAATCTTGTAAAACCATCTCAAGTAGCCCTCTCTCTCAATGCACCTGGATGTTCACATATTAAATCACTTCAATGCATCCTTTGCGAGGGCAAAAAGGAGAAGCGGACGTATTTGACAGACCATTTTGAGATGAAACCTTGGAAATAATGATTAATGGATTTGTATGCTGGTTTTGGGGGATTAACATAGGCTTAGTCTTAACCAGGGCCACTGGAATTATGTGATTCTATGGCCACTGCATTGTCCACATAAATATGGAGTTGCTGCATTTTCCATATAATCTGCTGCATAATCTGCAGATTTTAACAAAAAATATGTTTCTAGGTCAAACAGATAAAAAGTTAGTGAAATCGCAGCATTCCACACTGCTACATAGTGGAAGGCCCTATACAAAGGTTGACAGGTCATCTTTCAATTGTTTATTACTGTATTTTGGGCGTTAAACTGGTTCTCTTGAGATGAAACCTTTGCCCAGACAGTGTTAACATGTGAAAAAAAAAAAAAATATGAAGTAGTGCCATCACGAGATGTGCCACATGAAGTTGCATAATTTGCCTTTTCTTGCCACATAATTTAATCAACCCTGCTGCATGATTAGCTCCTCACCTACCGCATAATTCTATTGGCCTTGGTCTTAACCAAGGCGTGTTGATGGCACTCACGACTGCAGACGAATCACTCCACTACAGTGCATCCCCAAATAGGACTCGGATATTAAATACCCAAACTTTGTGTACCTATTATGTAAATAACTCTTCATTAACTCAACTGATTCCATCTGACTTTCATTAGACTGTCAGAAATATTTGACACCTTTATAGGAAATACAATCCAAAGTACAGATGTAAAGAGCGATCTGTGATGCAAACTAATTTTTACAAGTGCTTTATTACGACAGCCATGGCCTTCTGTGCAAATGATCGTTTTCTATAACCCACATCAGATGAAAGCACCCTTCGTAGGCTTGCATATTGGACAGGCTTCCCAGAATGCATCACTTACGGGTACACCCGTACAGCACAAGCCCATCAATTAGGTTCAAAGCATCAACCGGTTGAAGAACGCCATCGCCTTGTGCATTGCTGCATAATCTCTGCTCCACGCGCCAGGTCAGACCGTCTGGGTTTGAGCCACTCTATTATGTTACCCACATTGCAAAACCTTTCGAGGTTTCGAAAATCCGTCTGGATTCCTATGATTTAAAATAGATAATTTACACACAATTTGCCTACTGATATGGTTACACCCAAGAAAGTCACTACCCTCAAATTCATGACATCACAATTTGACATCCAAATATTTTATTCCTGGTTTATCGAACGAAAAACAATTTTACTTTAGCTAAAGCTCTCTTTATTTTGGTGAGATCAGTTTTTGATGGTCAGACCTTCCATCAGAAAATGAGGATAAGTGAATGCTCATGAGCACTGACAACCCCAACATAACTGAGATCTGGGCATCTAGTCTGCTGAAGGTGAGGCAGAGGTCAGCTGACCCTCATAGCATGAACAGTAGGGATTGGGCTACACTAATCTCGCCCAGCGCCTCGATGTTTCATGTAACTACGACCATCTTTTCTCCTAGTTTTCCACAAAGAATCAGAAGTCTATTTCAAATTTCCAGGCAATTTCTGAGTTCAGTTTGTCGGCCAGCTGATAGTCACCACAAATGGCCAAGAAAATAATAATAATGGCAATCTCGTCACAGCCAGCTAGAGGCTTGGTAAGGAATGGGAAATCATGTGGAAGTACCATGCAATAGCCCTATCACCACAAGATATTCCACATCTTTTCCATAGAACAAATAAACCCATAGTTGTGTAGACTTTCGTCCGACTGCTATCCTATCGGTCCCACCATAGGCATTAGGATGCTACCACCACCACAGCGGTCGTAATGCCTATATTTTATATTGCAGCGGGTGCTGCGGGCTACAGCACACGCAGCGGTACAAAAAGGGGACACTACACATATGCCTGCACTACGTGGCACGCACCATGCAGTGTCTGCTACATGGTGCAGGGATATAAGTGCCCCCAAAACCCCAAACTGAGGGCCAGGATGGAAGGGGGACCCGCTACAAGCGCCCAATTTCCTTTTCCAACAGCCTTTTCATGGCGGGCAAACCACCATGGCAAACCACCATGAAACAGCCAGCGAGGAAGGACATCAGAATCCCTATGCCAGGCACTGCCACCATAGTAGGGATTGCGGCTCCCTCAGACGCACCTGTGGGCTCATGGAGCCCGTCCGATGCGTGGCGGTCAGTCTCCCTGACCGCCAGCCATCTGCCCACCATTGTAATATGGTGGGCGGAAAACATGGTTACGATGGCGGTGGGACCGCCACTAATGGGCTGTTGGTGGTGGTCCCACCGTCATTGTAATAAGGCCCTTAGTTACCACTACTGGATATTATTTTAAGTAGATTTTGCACCATGGTCTATTTAGGACAGGAATATTCCAAATTTTGGCAAATATTATTGCCCTCAATTGTTTCTATCACTCCATTGCAGATCTTTTGTTCTAACATGCTTATTTTTATTAAACTGGATATATGGCATTTAATAAGAGATGCAATTTGGACAAATGGTGTCTCAATATTTTTGTGTGATTTTTCTAGTGAATGTTATTACAGCTAGAGGTTTCAAGATATCCTACGCACACAAGACGCCTAAATAATTTCAAAAAAAGGGTTCCATCAACGTAATTGTCCGGTTTAAGAAAAGTTGATTTTCTAATGGATTCTGGACATTCAAACCAAAGGCTTTTCACTTCCATTTACATAAGCTTCATGGTCTTTGCACCAGGGGACCTGCTGATGCCATCACACTTTCCTCACAGTTTTACCACCCAAAGGAATTCAGTAAGTTGGCATTGCATTCTCTAAGCATGACACCACTGACATTGGGCCCAGAATCAAAGGCAGTTATCATTTTGACCTATTCAAGCAAACTAAATACATAGGGTACCATTTTAACAAGAGATGTGTGCAAATATGGACATGTCTGTTAGCAGAGGAAGTGTGACCTATGCTGGTTATATTTCAGGCAAATCTCTTTAGAGATTGTGTTTGAGAGAACTGTATTCAACATCTCAAAGGGCAGTAAAACCATCTTGTGTATGTGCCTGAATGTTTACATCTTAAATCATATCAAAGCTTCCTTTTCCTCTGTTGCTTGTGTTCCGGTTCAGGAACGACCTGGCGTGGCAGTGAGGGCTGGACTGTTCCTATTGGAGCAGGGTGAAGACTGATTTGCATATTGGTGGGTCCTAACTGAGGTGGCATGGTGTGCAGAATAACGATGGATTGGGATGAAACCCGGGTAATTACCAGTGGCTGAGATTAATTCAAGTATTCCATACCATTACTGTTTTGTATTCTTTTCCAAGGTAAAAAGGAGAGGCGGACATATTTGGCAGACCTTTTTGAAATGAAACATTGGAGATAATAACTGATTAATTTTCATGCTGGTTCAGGGAGATCAGCACAGTCATACTCTTACTCCAGCCTTGTTGATGAAAGTCATGATTGCAAATGAATCACTCCACTACAATGCAACCAAAAATAGGACTTGATTGTTAAACAACCACACTTTGCGTGCCCATTATTTGAATGACCGTTTAATAACTGGGTTAATTATATTTGACTTTCATTGACTGCCAGAATTATTTATCACTTTCATAGGAAACACATTCCAAAGTAAAGATGTAAAGAGCTGTGATGCAAATTCATTTTCACAAGTTTTATTTTAAGACACACAAGGCAAGGCTCCTCTGATGTCCTGCATATTTGAGAGGCTTCCCAGAATGCTGCACTTATGGGTACACCCATAATGCACAAGGCCATCAATTAGGTTCAAAGCGGCTACCGGGTGATTCATGCAATCACCGTGTGCAGCAATGCATAATCTCTGCTCCACCACCACGGCAGAATATCAGGGCTTTCATATTAAAGAAAGGGCAGGGGCCAAAAGTACTTCAATGCTAGAGTTTTTTTTATATCGCTGTATCTCTGTCGTTGAGGTGCCTCTCGTTGCCAGCTATATGGATATTTATATTTTTAATGTATGTGCAATCTTTTGGAATGCAGAGTATAGTAGTGTACATTGGCCCTCATGTATGGTTTGGCACATGCCTTCCTGGACTGTACAGTAAATAATACGACTTGGGTGTTTAGGACAAGCAGAGTGTGTTTGTAGTACATTTGTGGTTTCCACTATGTGCTGCAGTGTACTACTGAGCGGAACTGGTGTCCTGGAGCACAAGGGAGGCAGACCGGGGTTCTCGATTGCACTCTTTGAAAGGACAATCTTATGCATCGTCCACTGTGGCAGGGTTCTCTGGAAGGTGTTGGGACATTGCAGAAGTGAAGGACAATTGGTATGGAGCTGTGCAATGCTGTGAATGATGTGTCATTTAACTGTATTTATTTTTATAGCATGTTCACCACACTGAGTTCCGGATTAAGAATAAAGGAGAGAAACATGTCAAAATACAATCAAGCAATCAATCACACAGGAGTGGAATATCACATGTTAGAGGGGGTTTCAGGAACCTGAGCATTGACGTTGATATTTGACTAGTGATCTGAAGGACGCGGTTTACCAAAGAATCTAGAAAATGGCAATAATGAGCTTTACTCTCTGGGACATTTCTTGATTGTGACTGGGATAGTTGGAGACAGTGGCTTAGGCGCCACCTAAGATGGCCGCCTAAAGGTAGGGCTCCGATGTGACACAGACTTACTGATGCTTTTTAGCATATTTGAAGCTCTTTTAATCGGAGGCTTCGTTATTGAAGAGCCAGCGGGAGGAGCCAGGATGCCTTGAAACTGTTTATTCTTGAGCAGTGGTGTTTTCTTGTGTCTGTTTTTGTCATTGAGGCTGTTTCCACGGTTGAGGATGCCATTTTGGATTCTTCTCAGATGCAAGTAGTTACTGCGTTATGTTCTCAGGCGAGTTTAATTAAAAACGTACTCTGAATATACTTGCTCAAACATTCTGCATTCTCCTGGAGCTTTGCCACCTTCAATCGAACTAAATATTATGAGAATAATATGACTTTGCAAGGTGTATACACATTTTTGCCACTCTAAAACTATGCGCCTGTAGTAATTGGATTGTCTTTAACATTGTATAACTTCGTCATGCAGATAACAGTGCATATCATATGATGGTAGCACTTAGAATAATAGTTCTTTCAGGCAATATTATAAATTCCTTTCTGTTTTGAGCTACACTCTCTTCCAAGTGTATGTATTGTCTGGTTGATTTATTATTCTATATGGGCAGATTAAAAAAGCCACTGTTTGTTTTTACGCCTAAATCCCAAATTGCTTCTACTTCGAGTACAAGTTCCATTGCTAAGATGGATAAATCAATGTCTTCTGATAAAATAGCTAATTCCACTACTCCTCTTTCTTTATCCATATTACCATCTTCAAATAATGCTCAAACACCCTCTTCAGATACTAAACACCAAAAGCATGAGCCTCTTTCACTTGAAAAATCTTCATCTCCTATCTCTATGGTGCTATTGTTGGAGGAAATATGTGCATTGCAACCCTTTGTTGAGAAGACTAATAAACGGTTTCAACACCTGGATGATAAATGGACTTTGATGCAAAATCATGTTGCTGAGGTGGAACAATAGATTGTGGATCTACACAATGAAACAAATAAAATTCAACGTTTGGAAAAGGAAGTTCTCCAGCTTAAAAAACCTACAGAGGATTAGGAAAACAGGAATAGGAGGAATAATCTTCATATTTACGGTCTTCCTGAAGCAATAGAAGGCTATGATCCTGTTTCCTTTTTCACCTCCTTTCTCCCAAAAGTGCTGGGCTTGGCTTCCATGACTTTGTTCAATATTCAGAGAGCTCACAGGTTAGGTCCTCATCTTTCTTCTTCTGGGTCTACTGTTAAACCACGGGGAGTCATCATTCTGTTCTTAGAATTTACTGATTTATGGAAGGTCCTTACTGCTGTTAGGTCCAAACAACAAATTACTTGGTCAGGTAAAAGAATCATCATGTCACAAGATGTCTCCAATGCTACAGCCACCAGAAGGAAAACATTTCTAAGTCTTCGACCTTCTTTATGAATTTGGGTGCTCAATATGGTCTTTTACATCCTTGCTACTTTAAAGTGACTTATCAAAATCATACCACCACATTTGAGGATCCAGCTGAACTTAAAAAGTTTATACAAGCTCATACGTTGGATACCATGGACACAGCTGCTCCCTCTACATGCTGACTCTTTCTTCTGAAAGGATTTTCATTTGTTCTACTGTCATTCTGAATTATCAATGTAGTTGATATTTATTTTAAGGTACTCTTTTAATCTCCATCACTTTTATTTATATATATATATATATATATATATATATATATATATATATATATTTTTTTTTTTACAGGTTCATGGTATATGTCTGCATTGTGTGATTCTCCTCCTGATTGCGTATTGTTCTGCTGTGGCGCATAGTCTTTCCCTTTCCGATGTGTCATTTTCAAATGTGTTGTCACCACCCTGTTTCCCCTTTTGTTATTCATTCAGGTATGTTTTTTTCAGTCGTTGTTTTTGGACAATTAGTGTTTTTTCTTCTTGTTCATTGTTTCCCCTATTTAGCTTCTTCTCTTTTTTTCACACTTGTTTGCCTTTTCTCTCTTTTTCTCTTCATGCTATTTTCTCCTCACTATTTTTTCAACCTTTTCTCAGTTCTTGAGATGTAGTATTTCCTTCTTATATGTTCGAAAGATCTCCAGAAGTTTATCCTTTACTTATAGTGTATAATTCTGAGTAATTTAATGGAATAATAAAGGTTTTATTAATCCTGCTAAGTGCCAGAGAGACTCACCTTACTGAACCTGAAGGGTTGAAACTAAAACGGAATTGGATAGGTTCTGTGTTTGTCACCCCATTGCCTAATAAGAAGAATGGAGTTGTTGTGTTATGTAAAAAATCCCTTAATATTACTATGCTTTCAAAAGAAAAAGATGATATAGGCATGTGTAGTATTGTTAATTTTCTCATAGACAATATTCCTCTTACTTTAACCGTATCATACTTTTTGGTCTTTAATCGCAAAAAAGTGTATGCAATATCATGACTCATATTTAATTTTGGGGGGGGGGGGGATGATTGCAATCAAATCATGGACCTTTTATAGACAGACAATCTTTGGTTCAATTCACATCTCATAAAATGCAGAAACAATTTCATTCCACTATTTTAAAAGGTGCTTTGGTTGATTCTTGAAGATTATATAATCCTACACCTCAAGATTACACATAGTACTCATCTTTTCATGGCACACACACAAGGTTAGATCACTTATTTCTTTCCAAATCCCTATCACAGTTTATCATACAGTCTCATATAAGTTTAATCATACTTTCTGATCATGCCATGTTTACTACAGACTTAGGTTTGGTTCTTCCCTGTTCTTCTTCACATAGATGGAGATTTAATAATTCTTTGTTACAGGATGCTCAATTTTAACTTCCTTAAATTCCTTTGTCTCTGTATTCTTTACATTTAATGATAATAACACAACCTCTCCCCCTCTATTATGGGATACGTTTAAACCATCTGCATGTGATTTTATTTTATGCTATGTCTCTTGGAAAAAGATGAGTTGTGTTAAAGAGAATGCTGCGTTACTCTCCTCAATCAAATCCTTAGAACAGCAATCAACTTATGAACTTCAACAATTACTCAAGCACAAACTGCCATTTAATACTATTTCTACTAATGAAGCTAACTAGAAGGAATGCACGTTATTATTGGAGGGAGAAATAAAGTAGGTAAATAACTAGCTACCTGTTTGAAAGTAAGAAAAGAAAGGCACATGATTGACTTGTTTTCCCATAAGGACGCTCAATCACAAATCAGCAGGGTATTTTGGAAGAATTTGTCAAGTTTTATGAGTATTTATATACTCCCAAAACTCCAACTCATCCCTCCAATATCAAAGACTATTTGCGTAATATCACACATCATATTCCCTCTATTGTAGATTTTGAATATCTAGATACCAATTGTAAATATGATAACATTTCTCATGCATTACAATTATTAAAACTAGAAAAAACACTAGGGCCTGTTTGTTTTACAGTGGAGTGTGATCTCCATTTTTCTGATATTATCCTTCCTTATTTATATCGCTTATTTAATCATTTCATTGAATCCAATTCCGTATCTGGCACATTTCAGGAAGCTATAGTATGTCTTGTTCACAAGGACTGAAAATATCCTACTGATTGAAGGAATTACAGACCAATTTCACTATTAAATATAGATTATAAGAGCTTTGCTAAAATCTGAGTGCTCCGTTTGGAATCTTTTCTTTCACATCTTATAGGGAAAGAATAATCAGGATTTATTAAAGGTGCGCTTGCATCGGATAACACACAATTATTTCTTTACATCCATAGAAAAGCCCTATCACTTAAATCCTCCCTTGCAGACATAACAATTGATACTGAGAAAGCATTTGATAGAGTAAATTGGGATTACATGCGCCAGTCATTAAGCTAGCATTTATTCGGCCCTAAGTTTATAACTCTTATTTCCTTATTATATATTCTGTTTGTGCATCAGTATTGGTTAATGGTAAGGTTTCCTCCTTTTTCCCCCTTCAGCGAGGAGTAAGGCGGGGTTGTCCACTTTACCCCTTATTGTTTGTTCTGGCACTTAAACCTTTTCTTTCCTTTGTTCGTCTTAATTCTTCTATTAGTGGCTTTTCTTATGAGATCATCATCTCAAACTTGCTGCTTTTGCAGATGTTTTTCTTCTATCTATGTCCTCCCCAGAAACTACTTTGCCTCCTCTTCTTCATGAAATGTCCCTTTTTTCTACTGTTTCTGGTTATAAAATTAATAAAGACGATACAGAAATTCTCCCACCTTGTAAATACATTTAAGTAATTCCCTTAGCCTTATAGGCTTCCAATGGTCTTGTTCAGTTTAAATACATAATTGGACATTTGGTTTACAAACTATATCTCTGAAACTATTAGAATTAATGTTAAGGAGCTAACTTCTAAAATAAAAAAAATATTCTATCTACTTGGAATACCTTATTTTTATCATGATGGGGGCACTTAGATTCTATACAAATTATGATCTCTCCTCTTTTACTCTATCTTCTTTCTATGTTGTCTATGTTCATTCTGATTTTTTTTAATTTTTTTTTAAATTAACTGAATGCTTTTTAAATTCTTTTGAAATGATAAAAAGTCAAGGTAAGCCTGAACTATTTTACAAAAATCGTAATTAGCTGGAGGAGTTAACTTTCCAGACTTCTATTGCTACCATAGAGATTTTGGTTTATGTCAAGCTGCCCTTTGGACCTCAGAATCAACCTCAACCTTTTCTCCATTATCGTTAGAAGTAAAAAAAGGTTTTCTTCTTCCCTTAACTTTTAAGGAAGTGTTATCGTTCTCTTCCACAACTTCAATTCTTAACTTTCCCATTTTTCATCAGATGGTTTGATTGATCAAATCTACATTCCTTCCACTTATGTTAACCCCATCCTTTTTTCTGAAAAAGCCAATATGGTATAACAAATATATTAAAATTAATAATAGGCCATTCTTCTACTTGGAAAGATAAAGGTCTCTTGTGTATTCACTAACTTTTTCATAATAATGCTTCCATTCCTTTGCCCCAATTTAGCCATACTTATCATTGTCTCAAAGCTTTTTATACTCAGCTTTTATTGCTTATGAATGCTGTCCTTGATATGTATTTCTCTTTACAACATTTTCCTGTCACTGTTCCTCTTTTGTCTGAGTTCACCAATTTTCCTACAACAGGACTGAACTTTTAATTAAGGATGATTTAGAGGTGAATTGGGACATCTCCTTTTGGAATAAGGTTTGGGCACGTATTTATAGAATTTCTAAGTCAGCTAGTATTATTCAGTCCCTGTTTTCCCTTTATCATAGGCTTTACTTTACTACTGCACAATGTTCCAAATTTTCCCCAGTGTTTGTCTTGTGATTTTCCTATGGATGACCTGATGCATATGCTGTTTAGTTGTCCTAATACACTCTATTTCTGGCATAAGGTTTGGTCCCAAATCTAAAAGATGTTCAAATTGCAATACTCTCTCAACAATCTTTATATTTTTTTAGGTAGGTTATCTAATTATTTTATCCCTTTCTTTCCTAAAGCTAAATTATTAGATATTTTATTAGCAGTTGCCTTTCAGCAAATTTTCTCTAATTGGAATTCACCATCTAAATTATCATATCAGGTATGGAGGGATAGTGCTTGTTCACATCATAAAGAGGATCAATGAACTAATCAATGCTCATCCTCTCAAAATGTCCAATTTGTATGGTTACCTCTAACCACTTTCCTTAATCAGATTGGTAATGGTGTTTCTACTATACCTCCCATACCATCTGGACATTTTCAACCTCCATGAATATTTTAACTCTCTATCTCTTCTTCTAATTTTATTATTGTATTTCAGATTACCTGGTTAATGCTTATTTTTCATATAGGATATAGTTGATGAGGACGTTACTTTTTGTTTCTTGTTTGCGCCTTTGTCTATATGCAGGATGTTTTACTCTCTCTCCTGTACATGATACCCCTCTCTCTCCTTTCCCTCCCCCTCCTATAAAATGATAAAGATTTTAACCTTCCCCCTTTATAAAATTATAAAGACTATAATGATTAATTTAATGTTTTTGCTCAGTACAGTTGATGCTCTGTTTATTGTTCATTATATCAATAATGCATGTATTGCTGTACATTGATGCTTTAAATAAAGTCTTTGAAACACTAGCACTGGGATAGAAAATTTGAAAAAGGTTCTCTCCTGCCTTTGAACTAGGCATGAATAACCCTCACGGTCCTTGGGCAAGGCTGTGATGATGCTGGAAATGTTGTGGACTCAAGCTTGACATCTGTTGCACATGCTTAGTTAACTGTTTTATATGGCACTGCTGACTATAGCCACCTTAGTGCACTATACATAAAGCATGTAGGTCATTTTCACAAAAAAGCGCACTGTAGAAATGGACAATCAAATTACAAATAGCAAAGAGTAACATTTAGATTATGGAGCAAAGTTACATATTCAATTGTTACTGCTGAGGTGAGTAGTTAGATTGTTTCAGAAAGAATCTGAAAAGGTGATTCTTCAAATGTGTATTGAAGGTGAGGATCAAAGATCATTAATGAATGGGGACATTCATGTGCCTTACTGTAAGAAGCCATTAATGAGCAGTGCTGTATGCAATGATTGATGAGAATTATTTCCTGAGCCCATTGATGCTAGTTACTACCAAGGGACATTATAGCTCACTGCCACTATTTGGAGGGCATTGGTCCTCCGCATGGCTAAGGCAATTGATTCTCCCTATTTCGGGGTCCATTGATGCTGATAAGTGCTTGGGTTCATTGATATTAATTATTCCATAGGCCCATAAGTAATCATCCATGCCGATGCTTATGAATGCTTTTGGCCTTTACAGCTCCTAACAGGGTGGAGCCATTAATGCAGAGAGGCCATTCAGATGCCAATTGAGCGTGTCCATTGATACTGAGAGCAGAGGATATGTACTAGCCTTTTCTGCCATTACTCACAGTGCAATTAAGGCCCAGGATTACTGTGTGCATTGATTGTTATTAAGAACTGGGCTCCACGAGGCTCCAGCATCAGGTTTTAACCCACATAAAACCAACCAAATTCAATGCAAAAAATACTTCAGTTTTTTTTTTTAATCTAATTTATGGAGATTAATGATGTCTACAAAACAAAAGCACTAAACATAGGAAATAAACCAATTAAGGTAGTAGTTAACCCTACTGCCCACTTCCATCATCATGATTGCAAGTTGACAAGCATATGTCAAGAAGACAATGAGTGGTTTGGTTGCTGAATTCAATACTTTGAATGATGCATCCCAGAAGTTGGTGAAGTGAGAAAGGGTATGCCGACTTTGGGCCACGTTTATTATGCGGATGAACATTATGTCACCTGGAATTCAGTGCTTAATTCAACAGTACTGCAGTTATAGGTGGCAAAATGCCTATGGGCACAGTGTGGAGGGCAGCAGGGGCAGGAGAAAGCACCCCCTCTAAAAAGAAAACATTGAAATCACCGTGGGCAAACACAGGGGTCCAGAGCCTGTCTCTGTTTGTCCCGCAGTGAAATGTCCGCAAATCGTGAGAAATTAGGGACATATTCATGACCCAGTTTGCATCATTTTTGAACCAAGCAACATGGTACAAGAGCAAAGCAAATCTTAAGTCAGATTATTGAAGCCACGCAAAGCCACTTTGTTGCAAGGGTGCCTGTGTTGGCACTAGGCAGCCAAAAGGGCACCAGTGGAGGGGAAATACGGTGCGATCCTGCCATTTTCCTGTCATGCAGTGCACCACAGCAAGGTGACTTGATACGCTGCACTGCGTGACTAGTTCATAATTAGGCCCCTAAATGTAATTGGTAATTGCACTTTAGTTCTGTGTACATATAAGTTACTGGATCCATGGGTTTGTTGATATATCATATTATGTTATTTATTACTGTTTGTAAAAACACTGTATGATTGTATGTCGGGCATTGTATACTAGTGAATCACATTTTACCAGTTTGTGAGTGTGATTACATTGATTTTGAAAGATAATGCAAATAATGTTACTGATATTATAGATGATGTGCTGTAATACTGTAAGTACTGAATAATGGGTGAGGTAATAATCACTGCATGGTGGGTTGGGGTGAAGAAAAACGTACTATCTTGCATGGTGTTGCCTTTTCTGGTTTACATTTGCTTCATGAAGTGGGACAGAAGAAGTCTTTTTTATGAGTTAGCTCGAGTGGGAACCTGGGAGGGCTCCTCAAGTAGGGGTATAGCTTCTGTTGGTGCAGCAGGAGCAGGGGCACTGGGGCCCAGAGGTTCATGGGTCCAACGAACCCTCATTATGTCTGTATTTAGTAATTTAAACAGCAGCCAGGGCCCCGTTTCCTTCCATGCGCTTGGGTTCATGACACACTGGCTACGCCAATGTCCTCAAGCTCAACAGAAGATGTTACACTTCATTGCCTTTTATTTCATACAGCATTTCAAATCATGGTGTGTGTTTCTTCTAGGTGCTATCAGCAGGACCAGTAGTTATTACCCAATGAAAGTAGTACTCAAATTATGAACTGTGGAAGAATGAAAAGTTAAATGAACCCTGGGCAGGAGATCAAACTCTTCTTTCAGGTGAAGGCACTAGGGTGCTATTTTCATTTCTCCATGCAGTTGACTTACTTTCCCACTCGTTTTGTGTGTATCTGAGTGGCACAAATAGAGATAGATTGAGGGGCATATTTATCATTATTTCATGCAGCGCAGCAAGCAACCTTACTGCGCTGTGTGAAAGGGAACAGGAAGGGATGCTCGGTATTTAACATTATATGGTGCATTCTTGTCCTTTCCCTGTAGTGGCGCACAATGTGATGCCTAGTACCAACCCAGGCACCCTTGCACCTTGGTGCAAGGATACATTCATTGTAGGACGGATTGTTTTGTGCAGAAAGGGGCACCTTGGTGCTCAAAACAATGCCCTGAGGCATTTTCCAAGCAGAGATACAAATATTTCTTCTCGTTACGCCCCCCCTGAGGAGTTGTAGCATTTCAACACATTCCCAGCCAGGTTTACTAGTAATGGTTAATCTGGAAATGCACCAAAATCCATGGGTGGGTGCGTGGGAACACCCACACAGCACCCATGGAACGCCTCCGTAGGGAAGAGTTACCCAAGGCAGCGATTTGCACAGAGTAGAGGTACTCTAGATTTATCAAGACACACAGGGCCACGCAAGGTGAACTTCATAAATCTAGCTTAACAGTTGCGTCATCCTTGCGTCCCCTTGCGTGGCGCAAGGACGGCGGAGGACGACGTATCTCAGTGATAAATATTCCTCTTTATGTCTCGCTCGATCTCTAGATTCTTGATTAAAAGTGTGTTAATATTTATATACAAACCTCTGGGCTAATCAGAGTTCTGATTTATAATTCAAAAAGGACTTGTTGCTTTGAGGGGGCAATTACATGAAAAAAAAAATTCGAATTGTTATTGAGTCTCTCATTCACGTGCCTATCTGGAGTGCCCCCCTCCTTGATGTGAGTGCACCTTTAATACAACCCTGAGTGACGTAGAAGCCGCTGGGCCATTGTGTTGCTTGCAGTTAAGTCAATCCATTACTGGCAAGAGGTTTATTGTGAGCTTATAGTGCAGCCCATGCCAAGCCATTTCTCCCGAGGGCTGATCCTTAGATGAATAATGATTTAAAAATGCTAAGTGGATAACTAGATTGGGAAGGCCTATTAGAAACAATCAGACATTTGCGAGGCCTTGAAAATATTCCAAAAGCTGCTATTGCGCAACTGCTCCAGGGTAAACAAGTAGCTATAATGCTTTTAAAAATAACACGCAAGGTTTATTGGGGCCGGTTATTTTATTCCCGTCGTCTATAATTGCAAACATCTGTCCCACTACAGTAGTTGTTACTATTAAGTGAAATTGTGTAAACAACTTGAATGCGGCTGGAGACATTGTGGAATGAGGTAGACGTCGTGTACAGCCCTCTGACCGGTTTATAGATACTTTCTTCTGAGCTTAGTTTTTAGTGTGCCATAGATCACGTTCTCCTGTATGACTTCTCGGGCCAAAATGAATTAATTTTGTAAAGGACGGACTGTAACAGTCAAAAGAATAAGAGATGTGATTTGACCATTGGCTTAGATTAAAGTACATCCCTGCCCACATTGAAATTACAAAATACAAGCAAGAAAAAAAAAAAGACTATTGAGTATAAAAACAGAAGCCCTTTGGTTTCCCTAGGTGATATTGTTGAAAAAATATTTTTTTATGGTTTGCACTAATCGCAATTGGCATTTCTTTGTCAAGTAGGTATAAATTATGGTTCACGTCATTAAAAGTAGTGATGCTCCTCGTTCTGTGCATAAATTCTGTAGCTTGTAAACAAGGGCCTCATGTATCAAAAAAACATTTTGCGTTCGCCAAATAGTAAATTTTACCGAATCGCTATTTGGTAAAGGCAAAATGCTATGTATGTAAGGAATCACCAAGGGTTTAGAGACACCTTAATATTACCTAATAGCGATTCGCTAAATAGGTAATCGCTATTACCTATTACTGCTAATACTTCTGAGTTCGTTCCTAAGGGCCTCAAGGCCCATAGGTGCGAATGGTTTGGCATTAGCTAATTTGTGATTATCTAATTGGTATTCGCAAATTAGCTAATGCTAGGCCAATGTCGCCCGGGGTCTAAGGCCCCCCTGAACCACTACCTCAAAAAATGTGCACATGTAAAGTGCACACATGCCCTAGGGGCATGTTTGCGCTACATGGCTCTTTGAAAAATGCATATTTGTGCATTTCTCAAAATTTGCACACGGTTACCATCGACTTGAAGTCGATGGCAATAGCATTGTCCTAAATGCACAGTTTGCATTTAGAATATGCTTGGTACAAGTACTAAGGGAATTTGTGATTCCCTATTTGTAGTTTTCAATTTTAGGTAATTGCAATTTCTGCGATTACCTAAAATTGCGACTACAAAGTCTTTCATAATCATGAAAGGCTGTATTGCATTCGCAAACTGTTGAATTTTGCGATTCGTTATATGCGAATCCAACATTGGTTCATACATGTGACCCTAAATGTGCATCACCACATGAAAGATCTGCAGGCTATATAATACATCCTGCAGGGCTTTCATATGGTCATTCGGTAACTCTTTAGCGATGGACTGAGCCACATCATGGATCTTGCACTCTATATTGACCATAGGTATTAATGCACCATTTGCACCATCTGGGACCTCAAACTCCTCCAAAGTTCAAGAAATGATGCAATATGGCATATATGAAGAGCTGTTGCCAGGACCTTTCCGCTGACAGTGTGTTTCAGGCATTGTTTGCATGAGATGGATCAATTACTAACCCTCAGGAATACATACACCATTGCAATTATTAAACATATAAGATTATAGTGTTAATTCAACACCTTGTCACTATTCCTAAAGGGTGCACACAATTTCATTGCTTAGCCCACATCCCTCTCCATCTTCAGCCATCCTCTGATCCTCCATTTTAATGGAATGCTATCCAAATGTCCTTCCTGTCCAACAGCCATGATCTTGCTCCTTAACCACTAATGCAGAACAAAACAACTCCTCTACACACACTTCATTGCTTACATCAAAATACCTCTGTTAGACTTCGCTTTTTCAGTGGGTTTACCCCCAGGCTTTTTGGCATCCTGTATTTGACCCTGTTTTTTTTTTTTTTGTTGGGCTGCTGATCAGTGCTAAAGTGCATATGCTGTCTGTATGATTTGTGTTTATGGATTGGTGTTTCCATAATGGGCATATTTGATTTACTGTTAAGTCCCTAGTAAAGTGTTCTGAGTGTGCCAGGGCCTGTAAAATCAAATGCTACTAAGTGGGCTTGCAGCACTGATTGTGCCCCCCACATGAGTAGCCTGTAAATGATTCTCAGACCTGCCACTGCAGGGTCTGTGCGAAGTTTGAACTAATATGTCGACCTGTCAAGTGCACCCACTTTGATTCAAATATTTGCATATTGTGCACACCTGTTTGTTTGTTATATAACCTCAAAAATTAGGGTTTTACTCGCTATTCATGTGATTAGTGTGCCAGTCAGGATCGTACAGCTGCCTACCCAACGCACAAATTGTACCTTATTGCAAGTGTCACTGGTCACTTGAAGCCTGGCTGCACAGCTGATGAATATATAAAAAAATCTTAACACAGAATCAGTATACATGACAAAATGTTTTTGACAATACTATTTGTATTTAATTTAACATAATGACTATTCATCTTTATAAGTCACTGTTAACATTATATTCACAAAAGGATTGTACATTTGTACTTATTGCAATAAACAAAAGGGTCATTGAAGAAATCAAAATGGCCTATTTCACAAAAGAAGTTCTCTTTCGCAGCGAAGTGATAAATGCCCAATGCATTTCGGGAATACAATCCCTTCTTCAGGTGCCACTATAAAAAAATCAAATATCAATACTTAGATAGCATTATACAGGCAGACATACTCATCCACATCTTTCTGATTTGCAATCAGATGACCAAGTGAAGTTAGTACCTATCCACAATTGCGACTGGTGTAGCTAGAAGAATTAGTTGTGTCTTCCTGAATTATATAAAACGGCTTATTTTGCATGCAACATAGCCATTTGAAAATATTTGTGTGATTTGTAGTCCCACTGCAGCCATGTGTCAGAGAAAGAAAAGAAAAAGTACGGTCACATGTCAGAAACTTGTGCCAAAAAGGAAGAAAGCTCGTAGTGTCCATCTTCATTTCAAACGTTATCTGGACAGTTTATCCATGGTGTTTAAAAAAAGAAACAAAAAATCACCTAACCAGTATATCGCAAAATAACATGCTTAGAGCAGAAAGAATGTTTCTTTTTGTGACACTTAAAAGAAATTAACTATACCTAGCTACCTGAGTAGTATTGCAATAAGTACAAATGTACAATCCTTTTGTGATTATATTGTTAACATTGACTTATAAAGATGATTAATCAATATGTTAAATTAAATACGAATAGTATTGTCACAAACATTTTGTCATATTAACTGATTCCATGTTAAGATTTGTTTATATATTCATCAGATGTGCAGCCAAGTGCACCCACTTGCCAGGCTCTTGCATTATATGTAAGGCACCCCTATGGTATGACCAAGATACCCTCATGGGCAAGGTGCAGTGTCTGTGAAAAGTAGGACATGTACTGGTGTGTGTGACATGTCCTGACAGTGAAATACTGCCAATTTCGTTTTTCACTACTGAAAGGCCATCTGTCCCATAGGATAGAATGGGAAATACTTAGTAACATCTTGCAAGTATAACTTCCCATTGGGACAAGATAGAGAAATAAAGTTTAGGCTCTCTGAACTCAGAATTTAATAACACATCTTTTAGTAAAGATGGTTTCTAAATTGTGTGTTTAAAAATACCACTTTTAGAAAGTAGCTATTTTCTTGTTTAACTAGTCTGTTTGCTCCTAACTAAATAATTTCTGAATGACTTGCGATTTCAGTCGGAGTCCAGTATCTGCACTGTTTAGTGTTAGCCCACTAAGAAATGTGCATGCTTTATATAATTAAAGAGGTTTTGTGGGCAGTGTATAAAACAACTTGAAAAAACAGAACCTAGACTGTTTCATTAGTGTTTTTCGTGCAATTGTGACTTTTTAGTAATTTTTTGTGAAGAAAAAAAATATTTCTTTGTTCCTTTTCTAATATTTGTATATGAGGTTAATGTCCTCTTTGTGTATTGTTACGGTTGGTCAAATTGTGTTTGTAAATTTATTTTTGAACCGTTCCTTGAAAAAAAGTGCAGATCAAATGAAAAAGAAACCAGAAAAAGTAATAAATTGCTGTTGATCATAACAGGAGTGAGTGATTGTATGAAAGGATATCAGTATTGGCATTTGTGTTGTTTCACTAACTTTGAGAAAATTCACTGTAGACAGCCACTGGGGGGGGGGGGTTTGAGGTGTGACTGGCCATTCCTGAATGACTCAGAGCTCAGCTGAATAGTCCTTAGCTGCATTTAGAGTAGTGGGAGGAGTTTTCCTTGCGCCTGAATAGGGACTGTCTCCCTTGCACAATGCTTTCTCCACCCCCTGTAGTCATACTGCACCAGTGAAGACAGAACTGGGTTGGACTGGGCTCAGAGACCCTTGCTCAAAGAGAACAAAGACAAAATGGGGTATAAATAGTAGACCTTAAAACCCAGAAGTTTAGTTCACTTCTGGACTGAAGAGGAAGCTGGAGAGCTGTGAGGACGAGTACTGCCCCTTTGCTGTGTGCTGTGTGGGGTTGGTCTGCAGTTGCTGTGTCTGCCAAGGAAAGGACAAAGACTGGAACTTTCTGTGAACCTGCTTGAAGAAGAATCTCCAAGGGCCTGAGTGTGCTGGCCTCCTGTTCTGAAGTCTCAGGGACACAAAGAATTCACCTCCAGCTCCCCTGAACTCTTTTGCTGAGAGTGCTGACCTGCCAGGAGGTGCCTACTGCCTACTGCCTGTTGTGTGTTTTTTAGGCCACTGGAGGTTGTCCCTGCTGTTGACAGCTGGAAGCAACTTGAAAAAAACAAGAAAACCTGTCTCCAATGCTGTCAGCGACGCCGCTGTGATGCCCCGACCTGCACCGAGGCCAGGGGCACTGCTCATGGACTTGCACAAAGCACCGCCCGGCATGCACCGCAGTTCCAACACCCTTTGATGCCTGCAGTTATCTGCATTTCCCGACACCAGTGTTTGCACCAACTCCGTCATCACCAGCGCCTGCATCCTGTTATCGCGGTGCCGATAACCGCCAAGGGTAACTCCACGAACTTGCTGACTTTGCATCGTCACAAAACTGATGCCTCACTACTGATGCAACTGTCTTCCCCGTCCTGAACACAACATGTCGCCTCCACACGGACACAACGACTCACCTCCCCAGCAGCAGCCAGGGAGCCGGCAAAGACCTCGGCACCGACTCCTCACCTCCATGACGCTGTGCATCATCATAGACTTCATTTCCAAGGTGCTGTTTGTTTGGGGGTCCGTGTGATCAGTGTCTGATGTATAAACCAATTGAATCTTGCATGTGTGTTGGTAATGAAAAGTGTATTGTATTTCATGAAAATTATGCATCACCACCTGCGGTTGACATATGGCGTCATACATGATCAACTGTGCATATCTTGATTTAGATGTGCTAAATTTACCCTGCACTTGTAGGGAGTGTTCTTTCTGACATTGTATAGTTTTTGGTAGAGTGGTTGCCTCAGACTGGTTTGTGTGTCTCTTCATTTATGCCCACTAAGCGAACAAGTAACTGATTTGTACATGCCTCAGTCCCCCTATAATGTCATTCGAGTGGAGAGTCACATGACACACACTTCATTCTGTGTTGGCACTTGGAATGAGTGCCTTAAGTCTTCACTCTGTATACTATATCTTGCAGATATTGAAGTCTTACATTTGATTGTACATCTTTCACTACTATCTCTCCAACCAATGGCTGCCATTACTAACCTGTTTCATCCTTTTCTCTTTGTTGCCACTCTGTCCTCATTAGCATCCTCTTTGAGTGGGCTTGAGATGGTCTCTTCAGTCACTGATGGGTTCAGCAATTAAGAAAGAGACAAATATGCTGACTCTGTGCAAAGCATGATGCTTGCTTCTTTTTCTAACCTGAGGGATGTGCCTCTAGCACCAATACTATTGCACAAATAGCCATAAAGGTCTACCTGTGACTGCAGGAGCAGGTGCCATTATTTACCTGTTGGCCTCACAAAACTGTCTTGACAGCATGATTGACTGCCAATGTTGGTAATATATTTTGCCATAGGCGCTCTCTTCAGCAGAGTTAATAACTTATTTGGAAAATGTGGCATTTTTGAGTATCGATGATGGCTTAATTTCTTAGTCCTTAGGGCTCTTTACGTCATCTTGCTTACAACTCATTTGCCATTGTGGGATCAGGTGAACTTGTCTGGCACCCTTCGAAGGGGTGGTGTCATCTAGACTAAGTGTATGTGTTTGCTTTGTACTGCTTTTACATTTTGTTCTGCCTTGGTCATCATGGGTACCGAGGGCCCAGTTCTCTCTGGCTTCCCCTTGGTTGCTCTCCTGTTGCCTGGTTTGCCTTTTCCCTTCAGCTGCTTTGAACCGCTACTTGTGATCTATATGAACTTGTTGTAACTTGCAGGTAGCATTTGATAGTAGTGGCTGACTTGCTGTACAGGTGTTGATTGATTTGTACTGTATAAACAAAAAATGGGACAACCCAGTATCCACAGCAACCTGATTCAGTATATATTAACATAAATAATGGTTCCCTTATGGAAGCTATTAGCCTTTGCTTCCTAGGCAGTTGTAATGAAATGTTCTGAAGTGAAATCAGAGTTTGTAAAGGACCAGCTGATTAATAGATAACCATATATAGAAAAAAGCACAGGCTTGTGCAAGCATTGGGTATATACATTACATATATACAATGAAAGTATCTTACAAACATGCTTTAAAAAAACAAATAAAATACTAGTAGGTACTCCTTATGAATGGTGCAGTGTTGGTGAAAGGTGAAAGATAGCGAACAGTAGTGCGAGGTTATAAATAAAATAAACAATTGTTAACTTAAGTTGCTTAAGTTTTAGTGATAGGGAGCCTAGGTCGCAAATGACTATATAGGTTCCACCATTAACAAACAATAGTTAAACTCAACACATTTAAGTCAATGCTTTGACCCCTAAATATCAAATTGAGTCTTCATCAGGACCAAAGTAGTAGACATCTCCTAATCAAGGTTACTTTTATGTAGAACACAATCCCCTGAGAGATCCATTTTTCATGTTAGTTTAATTTGTACTGTAATCATCGATAAGATGTTTATCAGTTGTTTCAGTTCATACACTATGGCAAGTATGACTGGCGCTCTGTAGAATAATTTGTGTTTGAAGATGGGTCCTTGGCATTGTTGGTTAGATGTGAGGGTGACAATGACTACTGAGAGCAGGTGGAAGATATTGGATAGAAATGGGGTGTTTCTTGATGCTACTCTACACGCTGCACCACAGAGAGGTATTAATGTATTTCAACCTCTTGTTGATTGGGCGGACAGGCTATTGATACAACGGCCTCTGTTTCTTAGTACAAGTCTCTGTGTGCCATGCATAGCGGTGACATTAATTTGTCTACGTGCTTTGAGTCCATTGTTTATTTTGTTATTCTGTTCCTTGTCTGTAGGTGAGCAGCAGTACTTACTTTGTAGAATAAGTGCCAGGGCCAAAGTTTTACTTAGAAGCCAGCAACCAGCGATATCAAATGACAGGTTGCTGAATTCCAAGGCAGCGTAGTCCAGATTCCACCTTATGCCTATTTTGTCCACCACAAGAAACATTCTGCCCCTTTATCCCACTCTCTCAGCTTATTTTTCATCCCTGCCTTCTTTCTTTGTCTCTATTTCTCTGTCGTTCTCTTCCTCTCTCCTTCTTTCTGGCTGTTATGTTTTCCTCTCTCTTGGTTTGGGTTAAAGTCTGAAGAGGAAAAGTAAGTGCCAGCCCCCATATATCAGTGCCGGTGGGCCCCACCTGTAAAATCAAGCACTGGTGAGCAGTATAATTTATCTCTATACAGTTAACTTATCTTTCTTATTTCTTGGCCACACAGATATGCTTGCACCTTTGGCCACATGCTTATTGGCATATCAGAGGTGCAGTCTGCTGAACTTTTAGATATTTTAATTTCCATTGCATCCTAATTCCCCTTCTTGCCCTTCCAGGCAATCACTTGCTCCTTAAACTGGCTCTGCTTGCTAACCTGCCAATTTCTTCTCAAATTGAATGTGTTTATTTATATATGGTTTTGTGTAGCATGGCCATGACCCAAGGGTGAAGATGCATGGAAGGAAGGACTTTGCTTAGCTGTGGTCTTTATTCACAAAAAAACCCTCAATAGGATACCCTTTATAGATCTTGTCAGAATTATTGATTAAGGATTCAGTATGGAATTGGGAGTTGACTGTGTGGCGGTCAAAGACACTGGAAGGTTTGGGTTGCTTGTATTATGCCTATTCTTATCTGTCTGTTATAATTTTTACAATTAGGGTGTGCGTTTTATTCTGTATTTTCCACCTGTGTGCTTGTAGGGGTCGTTTCTGTGAGTCTTTTCCTCAACTTCGATAATTTCACTGAAGTGGCCTTAATGAATATTATCTATTTGTTCTTTTTTCAAAAAATATTATTTAATACACTATGAACTGTTTATGTGTGTAAACATTTTGTATTCCTTCTTCATGGGTACATTGTATCCAAATAAACAGATTAATGGTTGATTGAATCATCTCAATTATATCTTTTGTAAAATACAAGAACAGAAATTTTGATGGAAATCATTGCGATATTGCACTATTGAGACATCACTGGCAACACCTGAGATAGGATTGCCACACTTATTTTATTTGTGCCTTTACAGAAGTGAATCACCCATATTACCTTTAGAAACAATCAAAGCAAGCTTTCTTCTACTTAGTTTTCTTTGTGTGTCTGCATCCCTCTTTCACTGTTTATGTTCCTATGTGTTGACATAGCATCTCTTTGGGTGGTCTGTGTTCCCGGGAAACTATAATCTCTATTTAGGTCTCCTCATAGTCTTAGCAAGAAGGCTCGAGTAAATGAAGCAAAATATGCCGTATTAAAGGTAAACAAAAAGGGAGATATATGTTAACAATGGTCCCAGGGACATTCTTAAGGATTTCTGGGGCCCTGGGCCAAACGTATTTTGGGGACCCCTGTTAAGAACAGATTTGAATTTATGATTCTATTTCAGCTCTTGCATGCCCTCTTTGGCTAGGTCCCTGACAGTGCACAGGTACACTTGTCCAAATTCAAAATGTGTTTACATCTAATCTTCAGGGATAGTTTTGCGTGTTTTAAATATTGTAACACAGCAGCAGTTCACCAATATTACTGCAAATAATCTCTGTGACACCCTCCCATTTCTCATATGCGAGGCCCTGTTTTGATCTAAAAGAAACTATGTTTATGGATGCTGCACGAAACAAACACATTTCCCTGAAAAATGTCTGTTGTGGACTCTCACACATCACGTACATTAAAAATAAATTAAAGGAAAACGGTATTTAAAACAATCTGTTTAAGAAATAATTACGGTCATTAGGACAAGACTCTGCAGAACAGAGATGAGCCCACTTTGCCCATGCATTAAAACATCTCTGAATGGTCCTCATGGAATCATTCACAAAATAACCTACAGGTTAATCTATGATATCTAGTGTTTTTAATATACATATATATATTTGTTAAATAACCAAAGGTTACAGGGACATTATAGTTAGGTTCAGACTTTACATATATAAAACCATAGAAATTCTGCAGCTATAGTTATTGTTATCTCAAGAAAATATAATTAATGCCCTAAATTTATGTGTGTAAAATCTGAAGCTAAGTACAACGTCCTTGGAACTTTTGTTTTTGTGTGTGAATTTCTAAGGTGTTTTTAATTCTATTTCCTAACTATAACATGCCTGTAACCCTTATTTTTTTCTATAGATTTCTACGTTTTTTAATGCTATTTCCTAACTATAATGCCCCAGTACCCTTTGTTTTTCAGTGAGTTTCTACCTTTTTTAAATGTTAAGTAATATTTAATTACCAAACATTAATTCAACTTCCGCTATGCACAGCCAATAGCTGTGCATGGTGGGTATTTGGCCAAAGGGACTGGCATGTGGCTAGGCCCTGCAGCCAACCCCCTCATGCAGGCAACCTTACTCTGCGCACAGGCTTTAGCCGTGCACAGTGGGGCATTGACCACAAGGCCTGGTCTGTGGCCAGGCCCTGGGGTTGGACAAAAGGTCTGGCCTCCAGCCAGCCCCTCAAAGTCAGCCAATATGTGCCCCCCTCCCCAGGATGCTATTGGCCCTGGCGATCCCATTCTCTGGGGGCCGACAACATATTTCATGGGTAGGGGGCACGTAGACCTCCTCCCCAGGTCGATTTTGCACCTGGAGATCCCAGGTCCCAGCACATTTTGTAGGGGAGGGGGGCACGTGACCCTCTCCCTGGGTTTATTTTGGCCCAGGGACCCCATCCCCCGGGGCCCAGTGTATTGTTTAGGGGAGGGGGCACCTGGTTCCCCTCCCTGACCGATTTTTGTCTTGAGGACCCTTCCCTTGGGTCCTGGACATACTCCAAAAAGAGGGAGGGGGCATGCAGCTCACACCTGGCTGATTTTGGCCTCAGGGACCCCATCGCCCTGGGCCCAGATGTATTGCAATAGGGGGAGGAGAGCACACAGCTCTCCTCCCTGGGCCGATATCGATCTGGGGGACCCAATCCCCCAGGATCTGGCCAATGGCCAAACGTGGAGGGGGCCACGTGACCCCCACCCTGGCCGATTTCAGCCCATTGGACCCCATTCCCCGGGCCCAACCAACAAAGGGTTGGTGCCCTGGTGCCCACCCAAAGCACCCACAACACTATGGTTGAGGTCTGCAGGGGGAGTCCCTTGGTCCCACCTGGAGCCACGCCTCCAGCAGGAGTCGACTGCTTTAGCCCACAGGAAGCAGCTATAAATGCTCCTCCCTGTGGGCAGGAGCAATCTTTTCATCTGTTTCCCTGTCCGCTTCGGGGTGGCCAGGGAAACAGATGAAAAGTCTGGTCCCAGTGGGCGGGATTAGTTTTCATGCTCCCATCCACTGGGAGCGGATTGGTGCTTGCTCCCACTATGCAGGAGTTTTTAAATTGCTCCACAAAGCGAGAGTAAGCACAGGTTTCCCTGCCCGCCCCAGTGTGGGCAGGAAAACTGCTGTGCCCCAGGGGTGGACTACCAGGGACGTACCCTGAGCCAGCCCTGGGGGATGGGGTCCCCAGAGCCATTTATGGTTCAGAGAGGGGGCGCCCATGGCCTCCCTCCCCTTTGCAGTTGAGGCCAGGCCTCTGGGTTTGGGGTCCTCAGGGACCAAAATCGGCCTTGAGGAGGGGGGGCTGGGTGCCCCCTCCTCTTTTTTTAATCTGGCGAGGTCCTGGGGGATGGGGTTCCCAGGGCTGAAATCGGCCTGGGTAGGGAGGCCGATGTCTATTATAAATTACACTTACACTCCTGACCTGTATTAGCTGCCAGAAAAGCAGTAAACGACCATTAGTGGTCTGAAACACCATTAAGTCTGATGCATTGAAACACAAGTGATGGTTTGAATTTCATATTACATGCCTTTAAAGTTTTAGGTTTTTCACCCACTTGCTCCAACAGTGCAACACTAATAAACAAATATGAAGTACTGAATATTAAGATTGTTTGTTGTTCTTAAAGAGTAAACTGTGTGGTACCAGATCTCTCTTCTTTAATAATAAAATGTGTAAAAGTCAAAAAGTTTCTTCTAGAAACTGACTTCAGAACAGTTGTTCAAACTCTTGTACTTGTGCCTCTGGATAGTGATAATGCCTTACTCCAAAGCCCTCCTGCTCCACTCCACATTGGCACCCTTCATGGGCATCATACATCCCCCAACACGTCTCCGCCAGGGCGTGTAGAAATACGATCACATCACACCTACCCTAATGCATTCCCATTAACTCCCCTTGCCAGCCTGCATCATCTTCGAAACTATGCATTGATTACAAAGCCATCACAACCAGCATCCCCACTTATCTTTCAGACAAGCTTACCATCTCTGGTGGTTCTCAGCACATTTGCAGCCACGACACTATCAGACTGTCAACTAAGAAGTGTATAAAAGGAAAAACAAACCAACAGCCCTTTTCCATCTATGCACACATGGTCTGGAAAAACATCCCAGTATCCCTGTATCCTTCTGAACTGCCCAATGCTCCTCCAATATAGGAAAGAGACTTAAAAGCTTACCCCTTTAAAGAAGACTACATCACTTTACGTTAACTGTCCACAACTCGGCAACTACAGCGCTTCACTGCCTTTTGGCTAGGTTCACGCTATAGAAATACCATATACATACATGCACATTAAATTAGAGTTTTGGTCAAAACCTCCTTCTGAACGATGTAGCAGCCCAAAAGTAGATTTACAGTTTTATTACAAAACCACTTAAGGAATTGAAGCCTATTACATATTCACATCATCATTTAAAATGAAGAATATACATTTAAAGTGATGACCATTTAGTTATTGATACCAATATGATTTCATGGCATACAGTTTTAAAAATGTAGACCAACCAATTAAAATTAAATGTAGGCTAAATCATGTTACATTCTGTAAATTAATGAAGATACCATATAAATATGGCTAAAGTAACATGTATGTGTATTTTGGTCCCGCATTTCGGGGCTTCATACCATGAATATACCTTGGTCAAAGGTAGAGCAACTAATGCCTGGACAGTCACTTATTCAATATTTACTAACAATACTCTGAGCCTAACTGCGTTAGTGCTGTAGGATTTGTACATCTGTGACTGTGAAGATTGTGTTGTCTCTCTTTATGCTTTTCTCTCACTGGAAAACCGAGGATATTCACCCTTAAAAATCGCCACCTGACGCCACCCTTTTGTATTAATGGCACTCAGATTTTCTAGAACAGTTTTTATCTGAGTGCTCTCAACTTCTAAATCCCAAACCAGCGAGCAACCTGAATTCCGTACAATATACGCTGCCACTATCACATGAAACCAACACAGCTGATTGGCCTATAGGGCAACGAAGCTCTGCCCGACAGGCTGGTCTGTCTGGTCAGTGTGTGGGCCAGTTTTGTGGCCGTTTATAAAACTATTTTATGGTCTGCTGGACTGCTTTTTACTGTTGATTTCCCTGATATTAAAACATGCATACAGCAAGCTCAAATACATGAGGTCTTCCGAAACTTGCAAAACACTTATACAGCTTGTCTTTGCAAGCTCGAACCTGCCCCATTTTCTAAACATGGACCACCTTTTTAGCTTTCTAATTCGCTAATAAGGCCCACATTATTTTGGTGCCCAGGCCTATTTTCTGTCCACGTCCGACTCTGCTATTATTCAATATTCGCACTTTCACTTAACATCCAATAGCAGCACTCAATGGTAATACCGCGCACCATCATTCCAATCTCACCCTCCCATGATTATAACCAAAGTGTGCCTGGTAGAGAGACCCCACTTAAAGCCATATAGTAGACCGAAAGAAGCCAAATTAATAGCACTGTTTTGCACCACACCAACATTCACCCTAGAAACGTACAGAATATTGGCATAAGCATAGCACCTCCTTGCTCACAATGTTGAATTATAAGGCACTGGTTTGAGTTAAGATCCATGTATATGAATAGCTATACTCTGTACAAGCACTAGGCAGTTGACACCTCCATGGAACGAAAAACAGATGGTCCTTCGGCTCCCACCCAGATACACCTAGATACACTAAGATCTGCCTCGATTGAAGTTGTTTTACAGTCACTGTAACTCAGAAACCATTTTGAATTTTGACACTGTACAAGCTCTCTTAACCACACACACCCAGACAGAAAGAAAATAAAACACATGATCAGCAACTGTTCCTCCAGCCCAACTGGAGACTCTCCTAGATCAGGAAAAAAGGGCACTTAGTTAGAGAACACGCCATGATGCCATAACAATAATAGTTGCACTCTAAAAATGGTAATTACATGGCAAGAATTATGAGTAATGAATGGAAGAAAGAGATGATGCTAAATTTAGCCTCCAAATAGGGCTAGTATGGGCCTAGAAAGAGAAGAAACAGTACCATGCAGATGCCCAGCGCGGTCCAGTCAAATGATGGAGTAATCATAGAGAAAATGTATTTTCGATATATTAATACACATACTGTATATCAAAGGGTAGGGCTGTTGTCTTTGGCAAGGGAGGACTTGTTTTTCTCCTCCCACAAAAGACTGAGAAAGGAGTGTTTGAGTAACAATGAGAAAACGAACTGCATGTACTGGCTTTGGATGGCACAGGGAAACCGCAGCAAGTTGGGACGCATCGTGTAGCAGAACAGGACAGGACAGGACCGCATTATCGCGTTGTACCGCTGTCTGTACTTGAACACGGACACTTCCTGTCAGCCTGTGTGTAACCAGTCCCTCCTCCGTGCCTGGAAGGACGCGCGCTGCAGTGCGGAGCGTCACGTAGCAAAGGCGGACATCCATGACAACTGCTGATAAAAAAAAGAGTAAAGGTTTACAAGGGAAAGGCAGCGGGGGGTAATGTAAACAGCTGGTTAATGTTCCCCCACTTTACCTTTCTCTGTTTACTTTTCTAACTGTGCTACTGACCTGAACTCTTATTCTTAAATCAACGGGACCCAAAGGTGGGTGAACTTCTGCAGTTTGTCGCAGAAATAAAATGCATGCGATCACTGAATTCCGAGCTTGCCCACAATACCCGATTTGTTGCCGTTTAAACGGCCACCTAGGACCTCCCTTGAATGTTCACCGCTAGGTGCATGGTGCCTGACTTGCTGCTGCGCGTCAGCCCTGTACTCTATATTCAACGTTTACATATTGAGGTCCATGACAAGATGACAGGGGTTAAAACTAAATAATTGACAGGTAGCATTTTATAGCTTTACAAGACTACGCTGCAAGTGTATATCATATGTAATGTGACTCTGGACAGTTAAAGTGCGACTTTATTATTATTCTGTTTTGTTTGTTCCCATGGGCTTGCTGTCACGTTTTAAATTAACCTAGTTTCAGCACCTAGCCATTACCAACAGCGCTTACAACAAGCGGCCGACCTCACGAGAATCCAATTGCAGAAGTATCTCCCAAACAAGCAGCAGCTGTAATCGTCTGAGACGAAACGCTGCGAGCCGTACACGTGCACATCGCCTGTCCGGGCGCGTGCACATCTCCTGTCCCCCTTCCAAACAAAAATCGATGACAATAGTCTCGCCAAGCGAGCAACGCATGCTCTGCGTCGCTAGGCGAGACCTAAAAATCACTCTTTCGGGACCAAGATCTATTTTTTTGCCAAATTTGGTGTACTTCTGTTCCATGGTTCGGGCTGCAGTCGTGTCTAAAATCCCTAGGGGAAATTGCATGGGGAAAGCACTTTATGGGATCCCCACTTTTTTTCAGCCCTTGCTTGACAAATCTCCCCTGAAACTTTTGAGAAAACAGCTGAATAGACTGAAACACTATTTTGAAACTTTCATGAAGATTCATCAAATGATCCCAAAGTTATTAGCAAAACAAACAATGATTTTCCTATGGAAACTAGGTCCTAACTATAACTACCTACTGCCGACTGCCAGTAGGTACTACATATATATGTGTATATATACATTTTTTTATTTTTATGAGTTTTATATAGTGCAAACTTGACCCGAATCGGGTATCAGAGCGCTTTACATAGCAACAGTTGCATTACATGAGGACACATACATTTTTGTTAGGCACGGGGAGATTAAGTGATTTGCCCAGAATCACAGGATGTTCAGCGTCATTGTCGAGACTTGAACCACCCTAGCCGTTAGGCCAACCCCTCATATATATATATATATATATATATATATATATATATATATATATATATATATATATATATATATATATATATATATATATATATATATATATATATTGCAATGAAGTTCTCCCATAAATCCTAGGAAGAATGACGAGCCACTCCGTAGTCTGCAGGTAAGTGTAAAGTTTATTCACACCAGACGACGCGTTTCGGCTGACACGCAGCCTTGGTCACATGACCTCGCTCCTGAACCAGGAAGTATATATTGTCATTGGTTCCGGGCACGTCGCAGCGTGCACAAACAAAAGTAAAAGTAAAAACAGACTTAATATCAGTCTTTCTTTTCATACAATAATTTCGTGATTGAAAACAATTCCTTCTTGATATATTAATGCTTTCCCTTTGGTTTACATGTTAGGCGGCCAATTTACAAATTGTTATAAACATTATTGCATATACTTGATATAATGTTGTTCGTGACAGTCGATGTTTTAGTTTTTCACATATAAGTTGTTGATACATGGAATAATATCGAGATCCCTGCAGTTGGGTTATATAGTTAAGTACGCGCAGTGGTAGGTAGAAGGATTCCCAAGGTTGTGATCACATATATAAATGTCCAAAATCAATGAGTCCAAATTTTAAATATTAACGCTACTGGTATAGTACCAGGGAGTGCTTGAGCCTAATATTTATTTAAAGAAGGCCACAACTGGAAATAATAGCATCAAACTATAGGTATAGTACCCCAAAACTCTATACGAGTCCCATAAGTGAACAATGTGCGCATACCACGAACTTAGCCAGTATATTCTATCGGTGACTATTGATGGTGAATTCATCTATTCATAGGCCCCAGGCTGCAGAAACGAAAAAGAGAAGGAATAGTCAATTGTTAGTGTATATTACATTAAAACCAAACTGTCACTAAACAACCCATGTATGTATCTGGCCATGGGGTACATTCAGAAAGCATAACAATACAATTGAAAACAGAACCATACAATTAAGAGTAAAAAAGGAGTAAACAGTCATTAGAATTCAGATTTTGAACTGGTTACTACAGTGGCGAGGGAAACAGAATAAAAAAAGGGGGGGGGGAAGGAAAGGGGAGAGCAAGGAGGAGATGAAATTTGCCCTCAAACCTTTTTCAGCAAACAATACTACGATAATATTTACAAATGTGAATACATTTCCTCATCATTATTAAGACCAATTGGAAATAGACTGCCTGTTTGTAAAATAAAACGAGATTCGAGTCGCCTCAGTGATTGTATTCTATTCCCACCTCTAGGGTGTTTGGGCACACTATCTAGTGCGAAGAATTTTGCTTTCATCCAATCACTGGAATGATGCTCCTTGAAGTGCCTGGCAGTGCTATAACTTAGATCTTGATTTGTTATAGCCCGCCAGTGCTCCAAGATTCGTTTTTTCACTGGGAATGTAGTGGACCCTACATACCATTTTGGGCACGGGCATGTGATGGCATACACTACATGGTCAGTGTTGCAGTGGATCAATTTGGGGATCCTCCACACTTTGCCTGTTCTTTGTCGTACAACTTCTTTCATATCTTCAGAATGGCTGCAAGCTTTGCATTTTTTGCATCGCTTAAAACCCTTTCCTTGTTCCAGCCAAGTTCCTTTTTTGGGGTTCAGATGGCTATTGACCAGCATGTCTTTCAGGGATGGACACTTTCTAAAGGAAAAAGAAGGGCAAGATCCAATTTTGGCTGATAGCATTTTATCCTGTGTTAAGATGTCCCACCTATTTTTCAAAATATTCTTCAACTGATTAGTTTGTGAAGAATAGGTGGTTACAAATCTAATAGGTGTCAGATCAGTTGGGGCGTTAGTTGGTTTAGTAGATGCTTTAAAAAGGGCCGCTGTTCTGCTGATATTGTCTGCTTTTTTAGTACCTTTCATGAGCATTTTCCCAGTGTAGCCCCTCTCCTTCAGTCTGTTTACCATCATTTCTTTGGTGTTCAGATATTCTCTCTCAGTACTGCAATTTCGTTTTGCTCTGAGGAATTCCCCATAAGGTAGACTCCACCTAAAACTCGGGAGGTGGCAGCTGGTGGCATGTAAAATGCTATTTCCAGAAGTTTCTTTTCTGAAGAGAGTGGTTGTCAAGATATTGTTACTGACCATGAGTTTAATGTCCAAAAAGTTTACTGTCTGTTGGCTATGTACCATCGTAAACTTTAAATTCATGCTGTTCTCATTGAGAGTGTCGTAGAAAATAAGAAGTTCATTCTCACTTCCTTCCCAAATAAAAAAGATGTCGTCTATGTACCGTAGCCATAGATTGATCTTTTGGGTCCATTTGTCCATATCTTCATTCCAGAGCACTTGCTTCTCCCACCAGCCCACGGTAAGATTCGCGTAGCTGGGAGCGAAGCAAGTGCCCATAGAAGTACCTTGTGTTTGTTTATACAGGTTGCCATTAAACAAAAACACATTCTCAGTGAGACACATCTCTATCATTTGGAGAATCATGTGTGTGTGGTTAGACAGGTGTGTGCTCCTAGTTTTTAGGAAATCATGGCAGGCTCTTACCCCATCATTATGACGTATGCTTGTATAAAGGCTTTCTACGTCAAGGCATACCATCCAGCAATTGGGTCCCCAGTGGAGATTCTCAATTTTCTGGAGAAAATCTTTGGTATCCCTGACGTAGGAGCTGAGATCTTTAACAAAAGGGAAGAGAAAGTGGTCAATGTATATTGAGGTATTCTCGAACAAACTGTTCTTTGAAGAAACTATGGGACGTCCCGGTGGATTCACGGGGTTTTTGTGTACTTTGGGTAATAGGTAGAAGGTGGGTGTCGTCGGTGTGGTGTTAATCAGGAACCTACTTTCATCCCAATTCAGAAGCTCATCTTGTGTCCATTTGTCTACCATATGATGGTATCTTTTTTGCAGTTTCTCAAGATAGCCCTTGTCTACTCTCTCATAGCATACACTGTCCGAGAGTTGTCTATTAGCTTCTCTAATGTATGCTTCCCTATCCATAATGATCACATTGCCCCCTTTATCGGAAGGTTTGATCACTATGTTTTCATCTTTTTGTAGAGCAATTACCGCATCCCATTGCTTTTTAGTGACATTTCTCCTATGTGTGTGCATCAATGTGAGTTTGTTCAAATCATGGATCACAGCATCCTGGAAAACATCGACATTATCTTTGGGCGTCTGCGGGATATACTTAGACTTAGGTCTAAAATCAGTTTTCACAGCATGAATGTGTTCGTGATTCTGTTCTGTGTCTGCCTCACTATGTAAGGTTATATCCACTAGGTCTGAAGGAGTGTTGTCCAAGGGGAGAGACTGTGTCAGATCAGGGTTAACATTAGCCAAATCACATAAGGTATTCAAGAGTACAAGGTCATTATTCTCATGGGCACTGTCCTCACTCGTGATGGTGTTAGAGAGCCCAGGACAGCGGTTGACAGTTTGCATTTTCTTATTGCTAGCATGTATTTTACATAGTTTCAATTTTCTGATGAATTTATACAAATCAATTTGTACTTGTGCATAATCAAGAGGGTTATCTGGACAAAAAGACAAACCTAAGCTGAGTACATTTCTGTCAGTGTCAGTTAAAACTCTCTTAGATAGGTTCATTACCGTTAATGCTGCTGCTGTGTCAGTCATGCCTGCTTCTTTGTCAGTTGCCCACGTGTTCCCATGCTGACCAAACTCTTCTTTCCTTCGACGTTGTCTCCTTTTTGTGCTCTGGTTGCGCCTCCTTGACCTCTTCCTCTTGGTCGTCCTCTTTCCGAATGTTCCATACTCATTTGTATGAGGCGCATTTCCTCGGAAAAAGAAGTCACTTCTGGTGTAGTTGATGCATTGCTGTCCACAGACTCTAAATCCGAACTTAAATCCGTTGTTGATGCATAGAGCGTTTTTTCGGCTCTGCCCATAGTTTTCTCCTTCGAAAGTTCGTTTCTTGCTTTGTCAAATTTTCTCGCAAACGTGAGAATTCTTCCCATCATGTAATCATGCTCATCGCGTTCGAACTTGTTCTGTTTTCGTTTCACAATGTCCGACTCAAATTTTTTCATTCTTTCTTCGATAGCTGTCAATGTTTTACGAACCTCTTCTTGGTCACTTTCTTTTTCAAGATCGTCCAGTATAATCTGTATTTGAGTCATCAGATCTTCATGGTCTTCTCATGCGTTTTTAATCAACAGGTTCAACATGTTCTTTGAACATTCATGTGAGTTGCTCATCCAATCTTTAAGCAGTTGTGGTTTGGGATTATTTAAGGTGGGTATTGTAAAAATCCTCAATCCTCTCGGGATCCTGTTTACCTCAATGTAATTTTGCAGTGAGGTTGCTTCCCACCATCTGCTTATTTCTCGTTTCCTGAGCTTTTCGAGCGCGTTACCCTTTTGTTTGATATTCAGACATGTTGTTAAATGTCCGGTTTCCACGTTAGTCTGACTTGAGTCCTGATTCAATTTTTTCTTGAAAATGTTGTTTGCTGAGGCCTCCCGGCCCTTTAAATATTCTGATGCCATTTTTTGGTGTGCCAATCGTTAGCTTGCTCCACCGAGCAAGCGTTGGTTACTGCAGACCGCGCCCTTAGTTGCAAGTCTCGCAAAGGGCGTACCCTGATGCCGTTTGTCTTCGCTGGTGTCCGTCTTCGTTCAAGACGAAAAGCACTGGACTTCTGTTGTTATCCACTTCGTTGCCTGTAGATACTTACAGGGTTCCGAGAATCGGCATCGGCGGGCGTCACTCACACGGAAATCCAAATGAAGGTGTGGCGTTAACGTGAAAGCCCAGCCTGTCGGGTCGGGGCTCGTCAACGGACGCCACCGTTAACACATTGCAATGAAGTTCTCCCATAAATCCTAGGAAGAATGACGAGCCACTCCGTAGTCTGCAGGTAAGTGTAAAGTTTATTCACACCAGACGACGCGTTTCGGCTGACACGCAGCCTTGGTCACATGACCTCGCTCCTGAACCAGGAAGTATATATTGTCATTGGTTCCGGGCACGTCGCAGCGTGCACAAACAAAAGTAAAAGTAAAAACAGACTTAATATCAGTCTTTCTTTTCATACAATAATTTCGTGATTGAAAACAATTCCTTCTTGATATATTAATGCTTTCCCTTTGGTTTACATGTTAGGCGGCCAATTTACAAATTGTTATAAACATTATTGCATATACTTGATATAATGTTGTTCGTGACAGTCGATGTTTTAGTTTTTCACATATAAGTTGTTGATACATGGAATAATATCGAGATCCCTGCAGTTGGGTTATATAGTTAAGTACGCGCAGTGGTAGGTAGAAGGATTCCCAAGGTTGTGATCACATATATAAATGTCCAAAATCAATGAGTCCAAATTTTAAATATTAACGCTACTGGTATAGTACCAGGGAGTGCTTGAGCCTAATATTTATTTAAAGAAGGCCACAACTGGAAATAATAGCATCAAACTATAGGTATAGTACCCCAAAACTCTATACGAGTCCCATAAGTGAACAATGTGCGCATACCACGAACTTAGCCAGTATATTCTATCGGTATATATATATATATATATATATATATATATATATATATATATATATATATATATATATATATATATATATATATATATATATATATATATATATATATATATATATATATATATATATATATATATATATGCAAAAAAGAAGCAGAGAACTCTGGGTAGTTCTCAAGTTTAGGTGGAAAGCAGCCCCTGTATGGAGCACTCTCAACACCAGCGACACTCTAGATCTGCTCATCTCAAATGTCTGTTTTTCTATCAAAATCTTTAAGCATTGGATTAGCACAGTGCCATCCACGCCGAGTTAGAAAAGGACAAAGTCTTTTGCCATTTGTGTCAGGGGTTGCTTTTACTCATTTCAGGTTGGCTTGATTGGTATTTTACCAATTCAAAGCTGTAATACAGTGCCTGGAGTGGTAATTGGCTTTTGTCATTTTACAGCTCGGCAAGGACAGCACTGTGCTAGTCCTATGCTTAAAGACTTTGCTGTACAAATGGCAAAAGACTTTGTCCTTTTCTAACTCGGCGTGGATGGCACTGTGCTAATCCAATGCTTAAAGATTTTGATAGAAAAACAGACATTTGAGATGAGCAGATCTAGAGTATCGCTGGTGTTGAGAGTGCTCCATACTGGAGCTGCTTTCCACCTAAATTTGAGAACTACCCAGAGTTCTCTGCTTCTTTTTTGCATAATTTATTCGTCACTCTATGCCTGAAAGGGTATTACGCGTTTTTCCCATGCATTTTTCCATAGGACCTTTAGACAGGGCTACAGCCCGAACGGCTGATCAGAATTTAATGAAATTTGGCAGAGAGGTAGTCCCCAGGTCAAGGAAGTGCCTTTTGTAGGTTTGGTGTAAATCTGTTCAGTAGATTCTGAGAAAATAGCCTTTAAATCAATATATATATCTGTGGCAGCTTACGGTGCGCTTACCGTGCGCTTACCGTGCGCTTACCGTACGCGTACGGTGGCGTGCGCGAGCGCGATTCTGATTGGCTCTTAGATCTTAGTAAACATTCGAGTCGGTCGAAACCAGGAAGCGGCGGCCGCCATTTTCTCTCTCGCTTCCTGAGTTGGGCAGCAAAAACGTACCCCAAATATATGTAAAGAGGCAGTTTCATGAGATCCTAACCACCCAGCATTGATACAGGGGTCCCCAAACCACCCCCAAGCCCCCAAAAATTTTTTGGGGGGAAAATCGCCGATTACGCTTACCGTACGCGCACGGTAAAAAATTTAAAAAAAAAAAACTATCCACATTCTCCCCACCCCGTGTGCAAATGGTGCCCGAAGAATACATTTCACAAAGATGCGCAAAATATGTCCCCCATGTGCGCATGGTGCGCGAAGCGCGTCGTGCGTACATGGCCCATCCTGCTTAACGTGGGCACGCGGTGCGCGCAGCGCACCGCGTGAGCACTGTGTGTGCACGGCACTAACTGCGTAAAGTGGGCGTGCGGTGCGCGAAGCGCACCGCGTGCTCACTGTGCGCGCACGGTGCGCGAAGCGCACCGTGCACGCACGGAACGAACTGCGTTAACTGGGCGCGCACACCACGAATGGCGTAAAGTAACTTAGCATTTAAAAAACCTTGCAAATTCACTGAAAAAACCATAGGTTTCACACATGTTATAGTTAGCTGGACATTTTACTGATAAAAAACCAATGAAATTCCCCCGTTATAGTTACTGCAGGCAACTATAACTCACGCGACCGCAATCTTCTGCTGATGACATATGTGTCTTTATGAAAAAAAAATATTTGTAATATATGTAAAGCTAAAATTTAATGGAAGAAGACATGGGCAAATAAGTGTCTAAATACAGTATTAGCATCAGCAGAGGATTGCGGTCGCGTGAGTTATAGTTGCCTGCAGTAACTATAACGGGGGAATTTCATTGGTTTTTTATCAGTAAAATGTCCAGCTAACTATAACATGTGTGAAACCTATGGTTTTTTCAGTGAATATATATATATATATATATATATATGTATATATACAAAAAAAACATAGGTTTCAGGGACGTTATAGTTAATTGGACATTTGACTCATATAAAACCAGAGAAATTCGCCCGTTATAGTTAGTTGAGCTAACTATTACTCGCGCGCCCGCAATGCACTGGTGATGACGTCACATATTACAACACTCATGACATGGTCAGTGACATCACTGATGACATCTCAAATGACATCACTGATGACATCATCCAGTGAATGTGCGTTTCTGTAAAGTGTAAATATTTTTCATAGATATCTATGCCAAGGTGTATTGAAGAATGAGTGGATTTACAAGTGCCTCAATGGATTATTTAGTAGGTGTGTGACTGACTTTATAAGGGAGTGATTGAACGTGTCTTACTGAATGCATGGGTTAGTGATTAAACTGTCTGAATGTCTGTATTAGTCTCTCAGTTGGTGTATAAGCGGCTGCATGGGTTGGTGAGTAGCTACATGAGTGTCTAAATGGGTTATTGATTTGTTGTCGGAGTATCTGTATGAGTGCCTGAGTGTCTGTGTGGGCGAGTGGGGGGTGTGTGACTCTGTACATAGATGTCTGAGTGGGGGATTCACTGGTTGTATGGATTCAAAAGTGCATCTGGGAAGGGCTGTATGGGTGAGTTAGTGTGTGTATGGGTGTGTTGGTGAGTGAATGAATGTCTCAGTGGTATATGTGTGAGTAACTACATATGTTTTAATGCAGTATATGTGAGTGTTGGAGTATATAAATGACTATACGTGAGAGTAAGTTATTTGAAGAGTGGGTGTATAAATGAGTGTCTGCTTGTATCATTGATTGTATAAGACAGTAAGTATGTGTTAGTATCTGCATAAATAAGTGATGTGGTGTGTGTATAAATAACGCAGTTGGTGTGTATAACTGTATACATGAGTAAATGGGTATGTGATTGATTCTTTGCATGACTGACTAGGTGTGTGAGTAACTCTATTGATGAGTGGCGGAGTGTGACTGTATATATAGGTGTATGAGTGCATATTATAGTACTGTATTGATGAGTAACTGCATGTATAAGTGACTGGATGTGAGTGTAGACCTAGGAAATAGTGGGTGGTATGTAGTATCTGGCATTGTTGTGTGCATGGTTTCAAAAATAGTAGTCTGTATTTTAGAGTGCGTGTATCAAAGTTTATATTACGCCATCAGTATGTGCATCAGATTATCACGTGGATGATGTCATCAGTGATATAATTTGAGATGTCATCAGTGATGTCATCAGTGATGTTACTGACCATGTCATGAGTGATGTAATATGTGACGTTATCACCAGTGCATTGCGGGCGCGCGAGTTATAGTTAGCTCAACTAACTATAACGGGCGAATTTCTCTGGTTTATATGAGTCAAATGTCCAACTAATTATAACGTTCCTGAAACCTATGGTTTTTTAGTGAATTTCAAAGGTTTTTTAAATGCTAATTCCTAACTATAACATCTGTAAAACCTATGGATTTTTTCAGTGAATTTCGAAGGTTTTTTAAATGTTAATTTCATATTTGAATATTTATAAAACCTATATTTTTCCTATTTTTTGTGTGTAATATTTTGGAACTCTATTATCCTTTATTTTAATTAATTTTAAAAATTATGTAATGTTTTATATCTTCCAAAAAAAGTATGTATATATTTTTATTTTTGGGGAGAAAACTGGAGTCTCGTACCGGTAGTGTACCAAGCTCCATCAGCACGCGAATCCTATCTGCCATATTGCTAAACTCGTAAAGGATGCGTTTTTCGTATCCGACGGGTTCGTGGCACCGCGTCCCGCGTAACATCATATACGTATGTTGTCGCGCCAGCTGCTAGTTTGGTATGCGACGGGTACGCAGTACCAAGCCGCGCGTTACGTCATGTACGTATGGGGTCGCACCCACTGAGCGGTGCATATGCGACGAGTGCACGCTGCCAGGCCCTGTGTTATGTCATAGATGAATGGTGTTGCACCGGGTATGCCATTCCCTCATTTTTTTTTGTCTCAAAACTATATCTAAATAAGTTTAAAGTGTATATGAGAACAAGCGATAATCTAAAATATTTTAAACATTTATATATTTCTAACTGTAATAAACTTATATTATGGTAAATATATTTTCTCAAAATCGCGTCGGGTGCGGCATCCTTGCGCGCTCGGTGCGCAATTGCCATGTGACCTTAAAAATAAGCATTTGATTGGTTCATAACATTTCCCATTGTAACAGTTGGAGGACTCCACCCATTTTAGTCATTCTCTCTACAGCGTTTGATGAGAGACTCCTTTTCTGCTTAGAGAGCTTTTTTGAAAACTTTTTGCTATGTACACATATCTGACAGTACACACAACATGCAACCATCATCTTCATCAATATTCATGCTCTGTAAAGTAGCCTTCCACCTGTGATAGCCATGCACCTAAAAGTTACAATCCCGAAGTTTTCCCCACTGCCAGAGGTAACATGGTTGCATACGCTTTCCACAGCACAAGGTAATGTGGTACGGCCCAAGGGCAGTATCATGCATAGATAATGAACACATGGACACAGATAGATAGTGGAAGTGGGTACGGGTACGTGCGCTCGACTTCTCTTTTTTACCAGGGTCACATATCCAGTGACGTCAGTGCTGGATGCGTGTGGGGTGAGTGTAAACTAGCCCTCAGGGAATGGTTGCTGCTAGCATCAACTACAACAGTAATCATTCAATCACACACAGAGATTCAATAATAAAAGAGTCAATAGTTTGTGCTGCAGTAAGGTAGGGACAGTAGATGTGAAATAATACACAAAAGATTCAATCGTAAAAGAACCATAACTTGTGGTACACTGAGAGACAGGCAGTAGATCTGAAATAATACACAAAAAGATTGTATCATAAAGGGTCCATCAGTTCTAGTGCACTCAGATAGCCACATGAAAAGCATTCAGCATGTGCACAGCCAGCGATGATGCGTGATGCGGGCGGGCCGTACTAGGAACAATGTCTGTTGCCTAAAGGACTGCATCATCTGCAATAGTGACTCGATCTGAATTGTAAACACTGCTGTCTGCAGTGTAGGGCAGAGAGCGGTCAGCAAGGGCCCACAGCCACGTGGCGTTGACTTGAGCTGCTCAGTTTGTCATACGAGAAGCAACAAAAAACGTGTGCGGACCCTGCTATGATGCGTATGCGTGGTGCGGACAGAACGCACTGGAGCAATGTCTTTTGCCTACAGGACTGCGTCATCTACAATAGCGACTCGATCTGAATTGTGAACACTGCTGTCTGCAGTGTAAATTGAAGGCAGTAGTCAGCACAGTCATCCATGAATACTTTTTCTCACTTCCTCTCCAGAAAATACAACAACATAAATTACAAAAAACTCTGCAATAAATAAATCGAAACAATTCGAATTGCGATCTCCGCTGTCCACAGTGTAGACTGTTATTCAGTGTTCTTTTCCACTATCAAGAAGAATTTGGTCATTGTACTAAACCTATAACTCATCTAAAAAAAGTTCTTCAAGCAAGTATACTAAAAGGATATTGTGTATATTTCAATAGACATTGTAGTTAGTTGCCTACTGGATTCTGTATTGAAACAATCACCACTCGATCTGAATTGCGAGCCCTGCTGACCGCAGTGTAGGCCAGAGGCAGTGGTCATTAACGCCTCACAGCGACGTGCCGTTGGATTGGAAAGCATGGAGTTGGTTGCACCTGATCGGAGGGAGTACACACAAATCATCACAGACTTTAACTTTTGACATCCTCGACTGCAGTCAGCCAAGCCCAATGATCATGTGCAGCAGTTAGCTACGGAAGCACAGAGTCTAATGCACCTCAACAGAGGGAGTTCTGTGAAAACCAAGCAGCAGGTAATATCAGACATCGTCCATTGTGGGATCAAGACACCGTTCCAATGTTGGGACCTAGAGTTGGTTGCACCTGGTCGAAAGGAGTACCTTCATCTCCACTCTCAGATGCAGTTCTAACATTGTCCATTGTGGGATCAAGACACCGTTCCACTGTTGGTACCTGTTGGACTACTGTGTTAGTAGTATACCGAGCACTCCACGGTGCTGGACCTCAGGCTGGGCGCTGTGTGCCTGTGTCATGGTACAAAAGGGGGTGGTGATGGACGGAGCATCAGAACCAATCAAACACTCACACCCAGTCAACAGATCTGGGTTTGATCCATCACCGTTCTTTAGCACACTTTGCCACCCCAGTTCAGACATGGCCATATGCAAATCAGTCTGACCCTGTACCTCATGGGAACAGTCCAGCCCGAACTCCCAAGCCATGCCTTCCCTGGACCGGAAACAAGCTTCCTAGGACCGGTTTCTGGCATTTCAGCCGTCTTCAGCCAGGCTTACTTGAATCCAGTGGCAAAGTGAGCAAGGGACTCAACGTCTGAGCATACCCTGCCAACTTATGGCGAACAAAGCGGTACAAAAGGGGGTGGTGATGGACAGAGCATCAGAACCAATCAAACACTCACACCCAGTCAACAGATCTGGGTTTGATCCATCACCGTTCTTTAGCCCACTCTGCCACCCCAGTTCAGACATGGCCAAATGCAAATCAGTCTGACCCTAAGCCTCATGGGAACAGTCCAGCCCGAACTGCCAAGCCATGCCTTCCCTGGACCGGAAACAAGCTTCCTAGGACCGGTTTCTGGCATTTCAGCCGTCTTCAGCCAGGCGTGCTTGAATCCAGTGGGAAAGTGAGCAAGGGACTCAACGTCTGAGCATACCCTGCCAACTTATGGCGAACAAAGCGGTACAACAGGGGGTGGTGATGGACGGAGCATCAGAACCAAGCAAACACTCACACCCAGTCAACAGATCTGGGTTTGATCCATCACCGTTCTTTAGCCCACTCTGCCACCCCAGTTCAGACATGGCCATATGCAAATCAGTCTGACCCTGTGCCTCATGGGAACAGTCCAGCCCGAACTGCCAAGCCATGCCTTCCCTGGACCGGAAACAAGCTTCCTAGGACCGGTTTCTGGCATTTCAGCCGTCTTCAGCCAGGCTTGCTTGAATCCAGTGGCAAAGTGAGCAAGGGACTCAACGTCTGAGCATACCCTGCCAACTTATGGCGAACAAAGCGGTACAAAAGGGGGTGGTGATGGACGGAGCATCAGATCAAATCAAACACTCACATCCAGTCAACAGATCTGGGTTTGATCCATCACCGTTCTTTAGCCCACTCTGCCACCCCAGTTAAGACATGGCCATATGCAAATCAGTCTGACCCTGTGCCTCATGGGAACAGTCCAGCCCGAACTGCCATACCATGCCTTCCCTGGACCGAAACAAGCTTCCTAGGACCGGTTTCTGGCATTTAAGCCGTCTTCAGCCAGGCTTGCTTGAATCCAGTGGCAAAGTGAGCAAGGGACTCAACGTCTGAGCATACCCTGCCAACTTATGGCGAACAAAGCGATACAAAAGGGGGTGGTGATGGATGGAGCATCAGAACCAATCAAACACTTACACCCAGTCAACAGATCTGGGTTTGATCCATCACCGTTCTTTAGCCCACTCTGCCACCCCAGTTCAGACATGGCCATATGCAAATCAGTCTGACCCTGTGCCTCATGGGAACAGTCCAGCCCGAACTGCCAAGCCATGCCTTCCCTGGACCAGAAACAAGCTTCCTAGGACCGGTTTCTGGCATTTCAGCCGTCTTCAGCTAGGCTTGCTTAAATCCAGTGGCAAAGTGAGCAAGGGACTCAACGTGTCGCGGTAGCCAGCGTTGACCTCAGGAGCCTTCCGAGCTCACAGACCTCGGCCCAAAAGCTTCCACTGGTGTCGAAAGGTGAACTGTGGGGCATATGTGCGTCGCAGCGGCCATGACGGTTTCTGGGTACCAGCAGGCTGAAAGCATTATTCACGCAGCCACCTTTGCTCACGGCGACCTGGCAGACATGTTCGCCATTCCGGAAGTGAACCACACCCAGAGAAACGTGCCTTTTATTGATACCCTTACGCTAGCCTTGCGTACGCCGAGCCAGCCCACTACACTAAAGATTTGGGTGGGAGGGGCCACATACGCGCTATGTTTTCATAATATTCCCTAATGACTGTACTATCATGGTTGCGTCCACTGTCCAATTCACTCAATAGACCATCAGTGTATCTTCACATGTACATGTCTGTGCTCTGCATACTCAAGTCTGTCCGGCACCTCCCCTCAACACTTTGTATTGTATACTTTTATAATCGAGATTCACTTGCCACCTTCGCACATACTTTGCTTCCATCTCTCCCCGCATTCTGCATTGTGAGGCAGAGGTGCCATGCCATGTTTGGTTTGTGTACATGGCTAGCCACGGTTCCCACAGTACGTAGTGTCGTTGTGTCTTCTAGGTGTACATGTTGTTTGTCATGTTGTATGTGATTATATAAGGTAGCGCGCTTATTTACAAGCAGTGATTTCTCCCATTTACATATCGCTGTCTTAAAGAGGATACAGAAGTTTTTCTCACAGGTGAAAAGTGCACCCACAATGGCAGTCATTCATTACTATGCAAGAATGTTCAATTGCACGACGCTTCTAAGCTTACAGCCCCCAAACTTGCATGCTTTCTTAAAAGCACGCCAACTCCCACAATCAGACCAACATTCACACAGCTTGCTAACGGCACTTATCTGGTTCTTAATAACATGGACTCCTACGGAATGTGAGCTGGCATACCGTATGTACTTACTGTTTCAAACCGAGTAACTTCCTGTGGCAATGTCTATTCCCACCCACACAAAGTAACTCCCACAGTTCAACTTGGCCTTCAATACCTACTTTGAAAACAGATTTTATTAAACTGAGAAAACTGAAACCGCTTTTGTTTCAAACAGAAGTGTCCCTCACTTCTGCAAAAGTAATTTATCGACTGCAGATAGCACAAACTTCAAGTAAAATAAAGTCCCTTTTAAATACGAACCTCTCATTACACTTTGTGAATTGTTACACAATTTTCAACACATCTGACATTTAAGCTCTGGCACAGTTTTCTAACACTGTCTCCTCTGGCCTTGTCACAGGCTTTCAAACTGGTTTTGGTATAATACCAGACTTCATTCATTTGATCACATCTGGAATAACAGGAACAGTGCCCATAATTCTCGCTCTGTTTGTGGCCATCATACTACTACTATTTTTGCTTGTAAAAAATGGCTGCGCTCCCTGTGGTAACAAGCATGTCCGACAGAATGCGCCTCTACGCGAAGCTACATCAATACCGTGAAAAAATGGAGCAACTTTTCGGCTTCTAGCATCAGGAGGACAAAGTTTCTATGGGCAGGTGCAAAAAGTCACCACGCCCTTAAAAAAAGAAAAGAAAACAGAGTGTGAAAAAATTCCTAGATTGGAACCCCACTCAGGAGACCACTCTTTGTCCTCTATTGCCCTCACACACCCCGAAGGGTGTCATGCTTCATCATCGGGCGGTTGCTCCTCGTAGGGCCGGCGCTGTAATTCCCTACGGGCCCCCCGAAGGGTCACTTTGACGGAGATCTTTTAAGGACCGCCGGATGGTGCATGTGGGTGTGTGGGGAGTGGGTTGTTGATGGAGGGTAATTAAAGTGCGTGCTAGTTGGTGAAAAAAAATATATATAAAAAAGGGTCATCATGCAGCAAATTTTATTAGATGTACCCTTAGCAGGCTTTGGACTGCTAAAAAGTTATAACCCTAGAGGCACGCTATGCCCAGGGGTCATGGGTCATAGGTCAACATGTTTCGCGCCTCTTTCGCCTATAAGAGGTCGGTGGCGCTTCATCAGGACCAAATTGTTAAAATTAAGTGCACGTGAGAGTTGGTGAAACATAATAAAATACCCTTAATATCGATCTGGGCAACAAACTGTGCTCCTCAGTGTGGTCACAGGTCAATGATGAAAAATTAGCTCCAGGTCAATATCTAGGAAAAAGAAAACGAAGACAGCAGTAGGGATGTGTAGCAGTAAAACTTGATACAGCATATGTGTGCCACAATCGTGTGCACATCTAACCCACGTTAAAGCAGGTGAATAAATCCATAGTTAACATGAAGGCGCCACAGCCGTACATGGCATCCTCACACAATTCCTCATCTCACAGCACCCATATTATTGGCAACTTTTCGGCTGCCTGCCTCTATCTATTATCGGAGCCAGCTACAACATGACATTTATTTACACATATGCAATCTGCGTGCAACCATCTTTTTATTACAAAAATTGCCCATTCGACTGGCGAATGGATGTATGCCTTGCCAACATCCCAACAATCTCTCCCGAGATCCAGCAGGTGATGGAGTATCTTTAAAACCATGAACTTGATTGTTCAGGCAGTGGAGCAATGGTGGATGCAACGCAAAAAGGTATCCTGGCGGAATGGGATTTTTGGGCAGCCGCGAAAGATCTACTGCAACGTGCGACCTTTGACAACATCGCAGATTGCCTGCCAATTCAAATTGCCGCTCCAACATTCGAGGAATATTAATGTCCCTTCGAGGATATGAATTGGATCGCTTCACTTTTCTCACATGATGGCAACAATAGCCTCTTGGAACATTACGCATCTCAAGCTGCTGAAGAACTTCTGGACTGCAGCCTCCAAGACTTGTAAGAAATTCACTTTATTCTTGGATTTATTTTTTCCAACTTTTTTGACTTTTTCCCATAAAATGTTTTAATACACTTCAATTGAACTATTTTCATATAATAACTTTCTAAGTATGCTTACGCATTTGAACTCTGTTTTCATTATTGCCCCTTACGTCTCCAGCCTGACCAAGGATGGGTGATCTATGGCCTATGCAAATACGCTATTTACTTGCTAAATTAGCCTAAACCCGACATCCATTTTGAAACCATGTCTATTCTTTGTACACACGTCTCTCTGCCTGCCTGTTATCCACGAAGCCCTTTCACACAAATTAGCTCATCCTCAGCCTCTGCTCACGAGCTGGCGATCAAGATCCAAAAACACGGCATTGTTTAGGAACTGGTTGGCACAGTGTGGTAATCGTATCCTACCTTTATTTTCATTATACAATTTACAGTCATTCATGTCTAATAGATATTGTTTATGTCACATGGAACTGTAACATGTAATGTGGAATTGACTGATGCAGGAGCTTAGGTTTGAATACAGCAGAAGCGGTTGGAGTTTGCCTCAGCTAGATGCCTTAGCTCTTGCACCAGTGGGTCCATTTATGGCACTTAAATAAAGACACTTTTTATATAACTTGCAGACTCCATCGCTTTATTACACACAGCCACTTTCTTAGACACACCTGATTTCACCATTTGTCTTCTGTGGCATTGCAACATTCTGCATTATATTCTTCACGATTATTTCTTTATTCCTGCTTGCTAAAACACGGCATCCGAGACTTCACACCGGTAGGGGTGAGTAGTTCGCTTCCCACTCCCTGTATAGTATAAACGCATACTAAGACTACTTACACAGGTATGCTACAGCGGCCAGTATCCTACAGCGTCCACAGCACATCACTTTACAGCAATCAGCTCACAGCTTAGGCTCACGTTTGATCGCCGAGTCTTCAGACTGGTAGGAGTGAGTAGTTTGCTTCCATGAGTAGTTTGCTTCCCACTCCCTGTATAGTATAAATGCATACTAACACTACTTACACAGGTATGCTACAGTGGTCAGTATCCTACAGCACCCACAGCATATCCCTTTACAGCAATCAGCTCACGGCTTAGGCTCACGGTTTGATCCCAGAGTCTTCAGACCGGTAGGAGTGAGTAGTTTGCTTCCCACTCCCGCTATAGTCTAAACGCATACTAACACCACTTGCACAGCTATGCTACAGCACCCAGAGCAAATCAGTTTACAGCAATCAGCTGGTTTATTTTGGTTGTAGACATTGGGAGATTAAGTGATTTGACCAGAATCACAGAATGTTGAGCTGAAGCAGAAACTCCAACCTGGTTCCTCAGTTGCAAAGTCTGCAGCTCTGAAAGTAACACCACATCCTCTCCCCTAAGTGCAACATTTAATTAAGTGGTCAACTGGATAAAAAAACATAAAGATTACAAATAATTTAAAAGTTCTTTGTCGCTATTTGAAAACTCAGAAAATATGTCCTCATTTTAGTTTATTAGAGCACTAACCATAATTTTGATGCAAATAAGACACTCTCATATATGTAATTTCTAAAGGAAATGCTCTAGGTATTACAGTTTTGATTACATCAAGATGACTTCAGGCGTTCCACACTTTTGTAATAAATATAGAATGTTAGCAATCTAGTTGTTCATTGGGATACTGTTGAGAGGCAGAGGCCAGGGGCACAGACTCTGAAAATTGAAGGCAGGTAGGAGAGTGCAGAGGCAACAATTTGACCACACTGGGCAGGCAGGAAGGGCAGTGGCAGCACAACAGACTATGGAGGGCAGTGGAAAGGGGGGCAGGGGCAACAAACCAACAATACAGGACTGGCAAGAGAGGCTGTGGCAATATAATAGACCATTGTGGGCAGAAGGAAGAGGCAGTGGTAGTACAACCATACATGCCAACAGACCCGTTTCAGCCAAGAAACGTCCAACGTTTTTAAGCTCAAATGGGCTTTATTTGATCTGTCTCCTGTCCACAATCTCCTCTTTTTTCAATGTAACTCAAAGGGGAAAATCAGTACTCCAGTTTTTTTTCAAAATCTCCCTCTTACCAAGTTCAAAATGTTCGTAAGTATGGTACATTGGATCATGGTAGGCAGGAGGAATTGGGGTAGGGACATGGACTCGGATAACGGAGGACAGGAGGGACATGGAGAGGTGCACCAAACTGACCCTACAGGGCAGGCATCAGGGTTTGCAGCAGCACAATACACCACACAGGGCATGCAGGACGAAAGTGCAGCACAACAATCCATAGAAAGCAATAGGGAGGGGACAGGACCATGCACATGGACAACAGAGAACAGAGGGGAAAGAGGCAATGGTAGCTAGCTGACCATAATAGACAGACAGGAGAGAAAGCTGCAGCATAACAGACCATCAAGGGCAGGAGGCATGGATCAGGGGCATTACAATGGAACAGACAAGCCAGGAGGGAAGGAATAGGGGTCTGCACATGGAAACAGAGGGCTGGGGGCAAGGGGGCAGGGCAGGAGCAGCAAGATGACCATGGAGGTCAGGCAGGATGGGCACTAGAAACAAGACACACCATGGAAAGCAACAGTGAGACTATGATGGCATACACACAGACCATGGAGGGAAGGTGGGAGGGGGTCAGGGGCAGCTAGCTGACCACACAAGGAAGGTGGGAGGGGCCATGGCAGCACAGAAGACCATGCATGGCAAGCGGGAGGGTTAGTGGAAGCACAATGGCTATGATGGGCAAGAAGGAGGGTGCAGGGGCATGCACAAAGGACCATGGAGAATAGAAGGGAGGGTCAGGACCTGGGCACAGACAAGAGTTCAGGGGAAGGGGCCTCACAACAGACCGCGCGGGGCAGGCAGGAGGAGCAGTTGCAGCACAACAAACCAGGGAGGGCAGAAGGGTGTGGCAGTAAAATGGACCATGGAGGACAGGAGGAAGGGGATAGGGGCATGGCATGTGGATAGGCAGGGTGGAGGTGGCAATGACAGGTTACAGTCATCTGACAATGCTAGGCAGGTGGGAGGGGAGTGGCAGCTCAACAGAACACTCAGAGTAGATAGGAGTGGCAGGTCCATGGAACATGGTGGGCAAAAAGGATGGAGCAGGGGCATGCACAAAGACATCGGAGGGCAGGGGGAAGGAGAATAGGGGCAGCAAGCTAAGCACAGAGGCTAAGCAGGAGGTCAATGACGGGCCATAGAATTGGGCAATGGAGGGCAGGAGGAGTGGACTGGTACATCATGCTAAGCGGAGGGCAATGGCAGCACATCAGACCATGCATGGCAGGAGGGAGGAGGCTAGTCCATGGATTCAGACAACAGAGGATAGGGAGGAGGTGGGTGGGGCAGCAAGCTAACTGTTCAGAGAAGGTGGGTATTAAAAACTTTATTGCTTTTAAAATGTGTGTCTGTGCGAACTACTTAAAATATGAACAAGTATGCAGCATAATCTCACTTTTATTCAGGAAGAAGAGGACGTTTGTGACTGTGACTCCGGGCTCACTTGGCAGAAACACCCCCTGACCTTCCATCCCCCATCGCAAAATGTAATGCCCGTGAAAAGAGTAGGTGGACGCAGTGTTATATAGAACATAGCCCTGAGAGCACGATTGAAAATGAAAACTAGATATAGTATATGGTATAAACTATGCACAAAAAAGTGTGATATAAGATGAACCGGGGCGTGAAATATAATATGCAATAGATTGTGCGCAATGACAGATTCATTGGAGAGCGCGAGATAGCACAGGCACTAGCATGTGCTATGCTATATGCGCCTCGGAGTGTAGTATGCACAGGGCAGTGTTGTGTAACCTAACTAGTCTCTAAAGTTGTAATATAAAATATGTGCTGGGGAGTGTAATGTTGCATATGCACTGTGACAAAGATATGGATCCCAGATTGTAATATGTATGGCATAGCGCTGTGCGTTATAACATAGGCATCGAGGAAGGCACGTTAGATGGGGCAATATAACCCGTGTGAAGGCAAGTGTGGCATGACATATTCACGGGGTGGTGTTACAGTGCACATGGGCTAGAGAGTGTCATAGCATACGCACTAGCTGTTGGAATACAACACAGAGGTGTGTGGCACTCGGCGGGCACTGGTGGGTGTAACACAGCATTGGGCTCAGCCAGGAGCACGCTGTGACTCTCAAGTGAGGTTCGTCTCCTTTCCAGAGAGTACAATAAAAAGTATTACACATCCGCCGGTGGATGTGTGTTTTATTAACCGTGAGGGGGGTTTCTTGCATAGTTTGGTCGAATTTTTGTTGAATCCCCTTTGAATGGCTTGGTGTGCGTGTGTATTAAATGTGCCCATCAATAGCTACCCATGTTTGTATAAATAAACGACAAGGGTGTCTACTTGGAGAGTACCCACCGGCGGGGGCACCGGGATTAGGCACGGTAGGGCATCATACATGTCAGAGCTTCACTAGCGGTGTAAATACATTCCACGTGGATTCATTGTATGCATAGTCGCCTTCCAACGAATATCACGCCAATCGTCATGGTGATAGGTACATACGGTTTGTCCAGCATGTCCTAGGTGTTTCTATAAATATATATTTTAAAAAACAAAGGCCGACCCCGGGGGATGGGGTCCCTGGGGCCATAAGTGGCCTGAGGAGGGGGCAACGCAGCCCCCCTCCTAAAGAATAAAAAAAAAAATGGCCATGACCCGGGGGTTGGGGTCCCCGGGGCCGATTAAGGCTTTGGGAGGGCCAAATTTATTTTTTTCAACAAAACAAATTAGGGTGCAGGCCCTGTGGGATGGGGTCCCCAGGGCCAATAAATTAGAAAAAGAAGGGGGGCCACACAGCCCTCCTTCTTAAAAAAATAAAAAAGAATAAAAGACCGGCATCGCGCTGGACGCCGCGCCCCTTCCTTGCAGCACTCTGCAAACGCGGCCAGTTGTAAGTTGGGGAATTAATTCCCCTTCAATACTGAGGGTCCCTGAGGGCCAATTAGCCCAACAGGTATCTCCAGTATGCGCTAGGGAGCTGCGTTGCAGACAGGTGTTCTGAGGTCACGCCCCTTTTTACACCTCTATGCAACGCAGCTCTGTGGCGCTTACTGGAGGTACCTAGTGGGCTAGTTTGACCCTAGGGACCCTTAGGATTCAAGGGGACTTAATCTCTCAACTTAGAACGGCCACAGGGCGTGTTTACACAGTGGTGAAGGGAGGGGACGGGGCCTGAGGTGACGTGTGCAAACACACCCTGTGGCGCGTTTTAAGTTGGGGAAATAATTCCCTTTCAATCCTGAGGGACCCTGGGGGCCAACTAGCCCACCAGGTGCTTCCAGTAAGTGCCACTGCTCTGCGTTGCAGAGAGGTGGTGCGGGCCGTGCCCCTTTTTACACCTCTCTGCAATGGCGCTTACTGGACGTACCTAGTGGGCTATTTTGCCCCTAGGGACCCTCAGGATTCAAGGGGACTTAATCTCCCAACTTAAAAAACGGCCACAGGGCGTGTTTACACAGTGGGGAAGGGAGGGGACGGGGCCTGAGGTGACGTGTGCAAACACGCCCTATGGCGCGATTTACGTTGGGGAAATAATTCCCCTTCAATCCTGGGGGCCCCTGGGGGCTAACTAGCCCACTAGGTGCTTCCAGTAAGCGCCACTGAGCTGCGTTGCAGAGAGGTGGTCCAGGCCGTGCAACTTTTTACACCTCTCTACAACGCAGCTCTGTGGTGCTTACTGGAGGTACCTAGTGGGCTAGTTGGACCCTAGGGACCCTCAGGATTCAAATGAACTTAATCTCCCAACTAAACACGGCCACAGGGCGTGTTTACACAGTGGTGAAGGGAGGGGACGGGGCCTGAGTTAACGTGTGCAAACTCGCTCTGTGGCGCGTTTTAAGAGGTAGTTTTAATCCCTTGCCCTATTATATACTAGGGGCTTACAGAGGAGGTCATGCTAATCACAGGGGGACCCCAACGCATAGTGTTCCCTAGTGTATGTAGGTGTTTTCACTGTATTCTGAGTGTCTTTTAACATAGCACTGGCTCTAGGACTGGTTAGTCAGACTCAGTTACCACCAGTATCCGTATGAAAAAGTTGAGGGTACAGGATGATTTTGCAACAAGGCTTCTTTCTGCTCTTCTGTTTGTTCTTTCTGCACGTTATCCTTCTTCCTGCACTTTTCTACGTCTTTGAGGACTTCTGTTGCTTCTTTCTGCATTTCTTTTTTTTCTTTCTGTGCGTTTTTTCTTCTTTCTTCACATGTCCTATCTCTGTAGGCATAGTTAGAAATTTGCATTTAAAAAACCTTTGAAATTCACTGAAAAAACCATAGGTTTCAGGCACGTTATAGTTAGGATTTAGCATTTAAAAAAACCTTAGAAATTCACTGAAAAAACCATAGGTTTCAGGGGCGTTATAGTTAGCTGGACTTTTCACTTGTACAAAACCATTGAAATTCCCCCGTTATAGTTAGTTCAGCTAACTATAACTCACCCGCCCGCAATGCACTGCTGATGACGTCACATATTACATCACTCATGACATGGTCAGTGACATCACTCATGACATCACTGATGACATCTAAAATCACATCATCCTTGTGATAGAGTGGCAGACCTCCTCTCCCCCTAATATAACCTTTGATACACACATTCAAAAATAGAAACTAAAATTTTCAAAACAATGGACATACCAATACCAGTTACAACAACCCATTCAGTAATTCTAAGATCCACATACACATACACTCATTCACCAACAGTCCTATACAGTCACTCATACATGTACTCACTCATCATATGTACTCATACACCTATACATCCTGTTACACAACGCCACTCATCCATAGAGTTACTCACACACATAGTCACTCATGCTAATAAAGAATCAAACATCCATTTACTTGCATATACAGTTATACACACACCACCACACTTACTTCTACAGAAACTTACACATACTTAGTCTTTTAAACAATCACCTATAGAAACACATACTTATTTATACAGGAACTCTTCCAATCTCTCACTCTCATATATACTCACTTATATACACCAATAGTCACATATACTAGTTTAAAACATATGTAGTTACTCACAAAGACACTATTGAGACAGTCATTCACTCACTAACACACCCATGCACACACTCATCCACCCATACAGTCCTGCACACATGCTGTCTTCAACACATACAAATAGTGAGTCAATCATTCATGCACCTATGCACTACATAATACCCCCCACCGAACCATCCAGAGACTCATACTGATACTCAAAAAACCAACTAATAACCTATATAGACACTCATGTAGCTACTCACCAACCCATTTAGCCACTTATACACAAAGTGAGAGACTGATACAGATATTTACATATTTAAACATTACTCACTAAGCCATGTATTCACTAAGATACACTTAATCAGTCAGTTATACAATCAATTTTTCAAAAACAAATCATCCATTTAGACACTTATATACCAATTTATTCTTCCATTGACCTTGAGATATACATATATAAAACATATGTAATTTTCAGAAGAACACACATTCACTGGATGATGTCATCAGTGATGTCATCAGTGATGTCATTTGAGATGTCATCAGTGATGTCATGAGTGATGTCACTGACCATGTCATGAGTGATGTAATATGTGACGTCATCAGCAGTGCATTGCGGGCGCGCGAGTTATAGTTAGCTGAACTATCTATAACGGGGGAATTGCAATGATTTTGTACGAGTGAAAAGTCCAGCTAACTATAACGCCCCTGAAACCTATGGTTTTTTCAGTGAATATAGATATATATGTACATATATATGTATATATACATATATATATATATATATATATATATATATATATATATATATTTTGCTCACGAAGTCACTCTTTCTGAAGTTCAAGCCCCAAGAGGGGTGGCGCGAACCGGCAGAGACGACCGGTAATTACTATCAACGAGAATTGGAGTCCCAACGCGCTCTCGGAGACATACAGAATCACCAGGGAAACGAAGGTCACTTAGACACAGGTAGGTTTATTAGCATCATAATAAACCTACCTTTGTCTAAGTGACCTTCGTTTCCCTGGTGATTCTGTATGTCTCCGAGAGCGCGTTGGGACTCCAATTCTCGTTGATATATATATATATATATATATAACCTACTGGCGTTCGCTAGTAGGTAGTTATAGTTAGAACCTAGTTTCCATAGGAAAAGCATTTTTTGATTTGCTAATAACTTTGGCGTCGTTTGACGAATCTTCCTTAAATTCTAAAAAAAAAGTCTATCCAGGTCAGCTCCTATCCTGAAAGTTTGGGGGTGATTCATCAAGCGGGGGCTGAGAAAAAAGGGGGGTCTCAAAACTCGTTTTCTCCATGTTAATTTCCATAGGAAATTTTGCAACGAGCTACAGCTCGAACTGCTGAACAGAATTACCCCAAATTTGGCAGAAAGGTAGAGCTTGGTTCAGAAAGCGACCTTTTTTTTTAAATGGTGTAAATCCGTTCAGTAGTTTTTGAGAAATTCAAAAAATAAGAGCTTCACTGTGATTGGCTGCTAGTACTCCAAACCAGGAAGTGTTGGCAGCCACCTTGTGGCTCGAAACAACCGAGTCACCCAAAAACAGAGAAACAAAGGTATGAAACAAGAGAAGGGGGCAGGGTAGAAAAACTCTGACCCACTAGGTCTGCTCAGGGCCCAAAAAAAAAAGGTAAAAAAAAAAACAATTCTGCAAAATTTCGCGCTGGGGTCGCGGGTTCTCGCGTTTTGTTTTAATGAGGCCCTTGGGTGGGCTAGGTTGCGGGGGTATTTCTTAAAAAATAATAGCAGGGGCTCGCAGGGGTTGCGGGGGTCCGCATGGGTCCGTCGCAGCCCTGGGGCTTCACTTATGTTGGGAGGGGGGTTGCACGGCCTTCCTCCTGGAGTCTTCTATGTGCTTGTCACTTTGGCATCGTTTGACGAATCTTTATGAAATTATCCAAAACGTTTCTCTTTTTTTGATTAGCTCCTATGTTGAAAATTTGGGGGTGATTGGTGTAGGAGGGGCTGAGAAAAAAGAGGTTCCTAAAACGTATTTTCTCCATGGAATTTCCATACAAAACTTTACAGAAGACTACAGGTGAAACTGCTGAACAGAATTACGCAAAATTTGGCAGGGAGAAAGGTGATGGTCCAGAAAGCACGCTTTTGTTTAAATGGTGTAAATCCGTTCAGTAGTTTTTGAGAAATATTAAATTTTACAGATATCGAAATTTGAGAATTCTGACATGTGATTGGCAGAGGGGTAACACGCACCAGCTTGCGGCTTATTGGCTGTGAATAGTTGAAACCAGGAAGTGTTGGCAGCCATTTTTTGATTTACTCCGTCAGCTCACATCTCTCCGTGTAGAAGCCATCGGGTCCGCAGTTTTACCTGTGCGAGGGAACACTGGCATCTGTGTCTGTGTGAGATATGCCTTTCACGCTGCCTCTCCTCATATCACCAGGTCACGGGCATGCCTTTAGAAGCCCGTCCGTCGGGTCGGAGCTCTGTCAGTCAGTCTGTCGCTACGACCCTCTGAAAAAACCTGAAACCTACCCAAACACCACTACACTGTCATAAACTCTAAAACACTACCCCAGCACGATCCCCTACACTACCCAAACAGCAGTGCACTACTCTAAACCCTAAATCTACCCCCAGCACGACCCCCTACCCAAACACCACTGCACTACCCTGAATCCTAAAATAATACCCCCAGCACAACCCCATACACTACCCAACCACCACTGTACTACCCTAAAGCATAAAACAGTAGCAGTCCATCGGCTTGCAGCTGTGCGTCTGCGAGCCGTCATGTCCCTAGCTGTACATGCGCGAGTCAGTCAGTTAGATGATAGGTGTGTCTCTGCTAGCAGGGCCATTGGCCCGTTGGTGTCCATTTGCGAGTTAGACCGGAGCTCTCCCTCTGCGAGCCAGCACGCTGGTATGCGTTTGCGAGCCAACGGCCCGTGGCTCACACTGTGTGAGCCGAGCCGACGGCCTGTAGCTCTCCCTGTGCGAGCTGAGCCCACGGGCCACAGGTGTCCCTCTGCAAGGTTGCTCAACGGCCCGCAGGTCTCCCTGTGCTAGGCGGATCGCAGCTCTCACTCTGCGAACCGATAATGGGAATAAAAGAAGGCTCTAAAAAGAGCCCTTGTGTTCATTAGTTGGAGCTACATATAAGTGCGGATGCACAGCTTCAGGTTATTCAGAAAAACTCGATTTCCCTGATCTGTGAAGTGTACTCCATCACTTTTGTAGATATCAGCCATATGAAAACATATGTTGTTGTTGTAGATCGACCCCATTCTATGGTCTCTGAGGTATGCAGACACAGCTTTGTTGACATTCTTCCTAGATCTTTCAATCTGAGGACAAAATTGGCTTGACCATTTCCACTTCTGTCTTGGGCATATATTGGAATATACAAAGACAGTTTGAGGCAAAAGCAACATCAATTGTCGAAAGGTGTCCTTCATTAGCATTTCCAAACCTACCCCAGTCAATGTGCCCAGGTCGTTTCCACCACAGTGCACAATCATGAGGTCAGGGTGTTGGAGATGCAAACAGGTTTTAACCAAAGGCAACAATTGGTGCCACTTCAATCCTCTCTGTCCAAACCATTTCATGTCCACATTTTGTAAACCTAGGTCTAAGTCAATACGTCTCTGTTCTGCATACCTCTTGCACCAGAAAACATCGCTATGTCCTACGATCCACACTAGCATTTTGAAGGTATGGCTGGGCGGAATGGATAGATGACTGTAGCTCATGCAGTCCGTTTGTAGAATAAGAGATATGTTTAAAGGTGGGGAACTACTTTTTTTTGCCATACAAAGCGATACCTGATTGGGAGATGAAAAGCATTGTTTTCTAAAAGTAGGGTGCACATTCGCTTTGTAGAAAAGCATCTTTGTGATTGGTTAAGAAAAAGCAGTTTAAACGTGGGGTACATATCATAGGATAAAATTTGCTCAACTCACCCACACCTCCTACTTGCATTTGGAAGGCACTGTTCGAACTTAAAACAATCGTGAACTTTTAATCTGCACCTACCGTTAAATGTTCGAGAAAATGTTGCAAAAAAATATCGTAGGGTTTAAAAAAATGGATGAACTTTTAACCTGCACGAGTTGTAGAATGTTCTAGAAAGTGTGTTGATAGAATACGTTGCACTTCTGACTTCTATGTGTCCTTGAATATTAAAAAACATTTTTATATGGAAAATTAAAAAAAAAACAATAGAGAGAAGTTTGAAACCTAAAAGAATCAAGGAACTATTCTAATTTGTTAATTACATGTATTTATGTGTGGAGTAACATAATTACAGACACAACAGCACCAGGAAGAGGAAGAAGCAGGGAGTGGGGGGACGGGGGAGATGGGCACAATGGCACACATGCACAATTAAGTACAGCACAACTATAGACAAACCATGGCCAAAATGAAACACACCAACAAGGAGCACAAGTCACACAACCTGCCAACATCACACCACTGAACAAGCATAGACGCGAAAATCACACTGCCTGAAAGGGAGAAGGTTGAACAAAAGCTCACATGAAGGGACATCTCACACACAATGCAGCACACACACATAGGAAGCAGAGTACACCAACATCCAACACAATGTTGTTCAAACACAAACATTCGCACGATCGAACACAGGACACAAAGGCACTCGCCTGTGGCGGATAAGCGTTCAAAAGCATCAGTACGAAACAGGCACATGATGTTAATGTTAATGTTACTGTGATTTAAAAAGCGCACGTATAGACTGCTCTCCTTGAGATGGCAGAGTCGGTGAGATGGTTGCTAGATTCAAGGGCATCAGCATTGCTGGTGCTCCTGGATCTGTCTGCGGCATTTGACACTGTTGATCACACCATATTGGTCCAGAGACTACAAAAGGTGGGCTTTGGAGGGAAAGTGCTGACTTGGTTGAAATCTTATCTGAGCGGTCGTACTCGGAGAGTTGCCCTTCAGCCATTTGAATCTAAACCAAAACGGCTTTGGTGCGGTGTCCCTCTACTTTTTAACCTCTACCTAGCTCCACTGTTTTCTTTGATTGCCAACTGGGGAGTGAAAGCGATTTCTTACGCTGACGACACCCAGTTGGTTTTTCAGTTTTAGGTGCGGACGGTAGACGCCTTCAAGAACTTCAAAGGCTGTCTGCGAGACATTGCACTATGGATGAACTCAAATAAATTAAAACTTAATGCGGGGAAGACAGAAGTCCTGTTTTTCGGCAAGGGCTCAGTGCCAGATTCAAATCTATGGTGGCTGCCAGAAATGGGGCTACCACCATCCCCTGCTACACGTATTCGTAATTTAGGGGTGAGATGGGAGGCGGAACTCTCTTTTTCAGCCCAAATACAGCAGGTTTCTGCAGCTTGTTTTAGTAAATTAAAAAATCTCCGGAAAGGTCTAAATTTCCTACCGGAAGATTGCCGTAAATCAGTAGTTCATGCCACAGTGACATCTAGGCTAGACTACGCTAATGGCTTATATCTTGGGCTCCCCAAATATGCCATCTGTCGCCTTCAGATGATTCAGAATGTGGCTGCGAGACTGGTTCGGCGTACACCATTTCGACACCATGTCTCTCCGCATCTACAGGAGCTCCACTGGCTTCCAGTGGAGAAAATAATTCAATTTAAGGCCATGACGCTGGCCTACCGGGACCTCCCGTGTGCTCATGACGGAGTGGTTCCGTCATGCTGCGGCCGTTGCGGCCGCTCCGCCCACGCGACTCTGATTCCCCGCCTGTGCGGGCGAATAATGCAAGTGGGCGGAGTCGTGACGGAACCACTCCGTCATGAGCACAGCGCGCCCGTAGCTCATGACGGAGTGGTTCCGTCACGAGCATGGCGGCGCCGCGCTCACCCCGAACCCCCCCAGCGCCGCGGCAAAATTCGTGCCGCGGCGAAGGGGTTAATGGAAACCTGCCCAGACTATCTGAAGGAAAGACTGTGTCCCTACAAACAAAATCGTGCGTTGAGATCTAATTCTCTTAACTTGCTACGCACACCACGCTTTGCGAAATCCCGATTGGGTGGCAGAGCTTTCACAGTCAGAACGGCTTCTTTGTGGAATAACCTGCCAGGGTTTTTGCGGCAGGCCAATTCAGAAACCTGTTTTAGAAAGGCCTTGAAGACGTGGCTCTTTAGGGTAGATTAACTCAGGCTGTTAAATACCGGTGCTCTCTATGGTCGCAATTACCTGCTGTTTCAGCGCCAGGACACCCCTGTTTGGGGTAGCTGTTGCGCTTTATAAGCTTCTGTATTATTAGTATTATTATTATACCCGGAGGTGTCTTGGCGCTGAGGACGGAAGAGAATCTGTTCTGGCAACTAGTCCTGGAACAGCCAGGTTTTTAGACCTTTTCTGAAGGAGGCGAGAGAGCTTGTGCTTCTGAGCTCAGTTGGAAGAGAGTTCCAAAGTTTAGAGATGCCAAAGTGAAAACTGCGGCCACCCCAACGTAAAGTTCGAATTTTTGGCACTTCCAGGAATTTGGCTCCTGAAGAGCAAAGATGTCTAGTCGGTTCATGCCAGACGAAGAGGTTTTGCAGGAAGATAGGACCTCGATGGATTAGTGCTTTGTAAGCCAGGGACAGCGCCTTGAATTTAATCCGTTGTGCAACCGGGAGCCAATGCAGGGATGTATGACGTTACAACGCACACTTTTACAACGCATGCACTTACAACACATTTTTTACAACGCATAATCCATTACAACGCATGACATTACAACGCATGACACTACAACGCATTTTTAAAAACTACCTTTACAACGCATTTCCATTACAACGCATACTACCTTTACAACGCATACCATTACAACGCATAATATTAAATTGCATTTAAGGTAAGTATTAGATAGTATAGGGGTAAAAGTTACTTTTCTAACTCCAGGGGGTGCAACAGTAGGGTAAGTGTTGGAAAGTATAGGGGTAAAAATTACTATTCTAACTCCAGGGGGTGCAACAGTAGGGTAAGTGTTGGATAGTATAGGGGTAAAAATTACTATTCTAACTCCAGGGGGTGCAACAGTAGGGTAAGTGTTGGATAGTATAGGGGTAAAAATTACTATTCTAACTCCAGGGGGTGCAACAGTAGGGTAAGTGTTGGATAGTATAGGGGTAAAAATTACTATTCTAACTCCAGGGGGTGCAACAGTAGGGTAAGTGTTGGATAGTATAGGGGTAAAAATTACTATTCTAACTCCAGGGGGTGCAACAGTAGGGTAAGTGTTGGATAGTATAGGGGTAAAAATTACTATTCTAACTCCAGGGGGTACAACAGTAGGGTAAGTGTTGGATAGTATAGGGGTAAAAATTACTATTCTAACTCCAGGGGGTGCAACAGTAGGGTAAGTGTTGGATAGTATAGGGGTAAAAATTACTATTCTAACTCCAGGGGGTGCAACAGTAGGGTAAGTGTTGGATAGTATAGGGGTAAAAATTACTATTCTAACTCCAGGGGGTGCAACAGTAGGGTAAGTGTTGGATAGTGTAGTGTAATATTATGCGTTGTAATGGTATGCGTTGTAATGGTAGTATGCGTTGTAATGGAATGCGTTGTAAAGGTAGTTTTTAAAAATGCGTTGTAGTGTCATGCGTTGTAATGTCATGCGTTGTAATGGATTATGCGTTGTAAAAAATGCGTTGTAAAGGTAGTGCGTTGTAAAAGTTGCGTTGTAAAGGTTGTTCCCCCAATGCAGGCTATGAATTTCTTTGGAAACAGATTTATGCCTGGGGATATTAGACAGTAACCTCGCAGCTGAATTCTGTATGCTCTGAAGCTTTTTCAGGCACTGCTTCTGCACGTTTACCAATAGTCCGTTACAATAATCCAATTTAGATTGAATTAAGGATGTAACTACGGTTTTCCTAGTATCTGCGGGAATATAGAGAAGAATCTTCCTCACTTTCTTAATAAGGAAGTGGGCGGAAGAGACAATTGCGTTTGTGTGTTGAGTGAGTGAGAGTTTATTGTTGAGGCATACTTCTAGGTTCTTGGTCTTCACCGCAGGTTTTGATGGCTCTCCCATCTCTACTGGCCACAACAGACTACCCCAGCTTGGTTGCATATTGCCAAAGATCAGAATCTCTGTTTTATCAGAGTTAAGTTTAAGACAATGTGTGTTCATCCATTGATTAATGGCACACATACAATTTTGAAATTGCTGGGTAGGGGAAGTCTGATTTTTGTGCGCCGCCACCACAATCTGGGTGTTGTCAGCGTAAGATGTAAGATTGAAACCGAAATTACGGATCAGCGGGGCCAGTTCGGATATATAAACATTAAATAACGACGGGCTCAGGGAAGGGTGTAAGGCTGTTAGACACAGGGTAGCGTGGTGCAGAGCGGGTGGGCCAAACTCCGGAGGAAATGTGTAAAGCATCCATGCAGCAAACACAGGTGACACACAAGGCACACTACAAAATAAGACCACACCAGTTGAGGTGAAAAACAGTATGTGTATTGTAAAATAAGCACATCAGAAGGGAATCACAGGTGCAGATAAAGTGTGCCAGCCAGCACCAGGTAACCATTTACAGGGGGATTATATACATGGCAGGGCCAATCGGGCCGCTGCCAGAACCATCGCAAAAGGACAAAGGATAAATGGAAGTCCAGTAATAAATGTGAGGCATAAAAGGGGAACCAGGCATCAATACATTTAGTCATAGGTCATAAAACATAAAACATCATAGTCCGATGTAGGCATCAGCACGTTAGCATCAACGCAGGAGCAGCTAGGCATAACATTAGCATAAACATCACCTTCTGCATTGTAACAGCAGGACACCCCTGGTCGCACCTAGAACATCATACCCTGACGTTGGGCATCCTCATGGGCATCAATCACTTTTCCTCAGCAGGGCGCACATGGTAATACCTTAACTCAATGCCCAAAGTTGCTGCAGATTAGTCTCTGGCACCTCTGCTCCTAGGGAGCCCCTCTCCCGGGACCCTCAAATGACCAATGCAGGTAACATTTCCTAGGCATGTGGATAATATAGGTAACATTTCTCAGGCATAGATTTAGTACCGGGAACAATTTTCAGGGAGGAGTATATATAACCGTCAAACATTATGGTACGACATTGGGCGTTTTCGCATGCACAAAGCACATCATGCAGTACATTGGGCCGAAACACATGCGGCATGAAGACCTCAACAGTAGTGTAACAGCATAACACCCTTGTTGTCATAAAGGCGTGAACATGGGGCAGCTGAACAACACTGTATGCATCACAATAGGCATACACACACGTTATGCCTACAGCCTGTCATCATCCTGCGCTGGGGAGCCCCCTCTGGGACTCTAACAGGAAGCTTTGCTCAACGTTGCTGCAGTGCACCAATAAGGCCCACAGGTTTCTGGCCACGTAGGAGGCCCTCGTCTGGACCCGACCAAGTACTGGCATGGTGGCGGATTGGAGCCCCCCCCCGGGCCCAAAAGTACAACAGTGCCCACCGTTGTAGCGGCCCGCTTCGGCGGTGCCGCCGGGGAGCGTCGAAATCCCTGGCCACAAGTTGCAGCCCCCCTCCCGGGGCTCTACCGTCAGTAAAGATGCCAACGTTGCAGCGGCCTGCACTGGCGGCGCTGTTGAGGACCACTGACCCACTGGCATCGGGGGCGGGCATCGGCAATGTGCCCCGACACTTCTCCCACCACCACCAGAAGACGGCACCCCACTCATCAGCAACCCAGGGCTTTTCTCACCTTCACTGGAGGGCTCCGGCAGATTTTCCTCACTTGCAGGGCTCTCCTCCACTCATTGGGAGCCCTGCAGACGACAGCACCTCCCTCGGCTTCACCCGGGCCCCCTCCTGAGACCCGGGACAACTGCACGGAGTCCACGTGGCTCCAGACGTCTTCTTCTCCTTGGTTGGCTTCCTGGTTTCGGCCCCACCCCCGATAACGTTCTCCTGTCGGCCCCGGGGAGGCTGGACTGGACTCCCAGCGGCTCCCGGCAGCAGCGGTGATCTTGTTCGATTCGAAGTGCGGGGTGGGCTCCCGCCTTCAGTTCAAATACATCCACGCTTCTGGGCAGCTCACATGCGGGGTAGGCTCCCGCGATAAGGGTGCACAGCATGGGGTGGGCACCCGCTAAATTCGGCTAAGTGCAGGGTAGGCACCCTCTTAGTTCAAATAACGCCGATGCGGCTATTTTGTACTCGGGCCGCAGCGGTGATTATTTCCCTTGGCGGCAATATGCGGGGTGGGCTCCCGCTAGTTTTCTATAATCTTAGAAGTGTCCCAACCCTCGGGTGGGCTCCTGTTCGGCTAAATAAGCGCACAAACACGGGTTAGGCACCCGCGAGGGACCACAACCACGGGGTAGGCTCCCGTGCCCAATAAATACAACAGTGGGGTGGGCACTCGCTCAATTTGCGGATACTTGCGGGGTGGGCACCCGCTCTTGGCGTGCTCGGCGGCCGGGCCGTGGCGGTGATTTTGGCAAGGTCAAAGCGCGGCAGAAACGCGGGGTGGGCTCCCGCTGTTTCAAATAAGTGCACAGTCGCGGGGTAGGCTCCCGCTAAATCAGCATAAAAACCACGGGGTGGGCTACCGCTGGTTTGAATATGCCTGGAAGTGCCGCTGCAAACACCCACAATGCAGGGGCGAGCTATATAGCGCTCTCTTCTTTTGGCACCTCAAATATAGCGCTCACGAGGCACTAGGGCGCAGGCAGGCAGTCAGGGACCCACCCCAGCACGTAGTGCCCACACGCCTCACCTCCTAGGAGTGCAGTCCAGTCCCATGTAGCGCTCTCTCTTCTCTAGGCGCTAGGCAACAGGTAGGGCACAGTTGTAACGCTCATGAGGCGCCAGGCTGGAGAGCATCAGGCACTACTGGGCAAGATCAGCGGTCAGTGGGCACTCATCAGAACAGGGCCGCAATTCCTAGGAACTGTCATACTCTGTAATGTAGCACTCTTGCTGGTACAGCAGTCTTTACTCCAGCAGCGGGGCTCTCACTAGCCTGGTGGACAGCAGAGGGGTTACAGTTGGGCACAGGGGCCAGCACACAGGCCCCTGCGGCGGTACCTCCTGGCAGTAGGTCCCCTCACAGTCAAATCCACGCTCAGTCTGAGCACATGGCATCCCAGCTCCGCTATTTATACACCCCTCACCCCACCTACCAGACAGTGCCAGAAGCTTCTAGAATCGTCTGGAGAAACTGGTCCTAACTGCCCTAGGGGGAGGTGTAAAGCACCCTGGGTGCCAGGCTTCCCTCCAAAAGCTGGGGTTGCTGGGAAACAAACAACTAGACTGGCAACCCAGTTTCAGTCAGGCGGCACAACACACAGCCATGGCGTCCATTTTAAAAGTAGCATTTCTTCACCACAGCAAAAATAAATCTGCGCACGCCATTGCACAGCAGGTATCACTGCATCTCGCACCACACATGGCCTATACATTTCTCTACCATTCGGGAGAAAAAGCGAAGAATTCAGGGATAAAGGGCCAAGTACAACAAAGGTTCAGAGTGATACTTGTCGACCAAAACTGTTAACCTCCTATCCTTGAGAAAGGAGGACAAAAGGGCCAGTGCAGTGCCCCTGACCCCTAAGCTCTCGAGCTGCTGATGCAAGAGAGAGTGATCAACGGTATCAAAGATGGCTGACAGATCAAGGAGTATGAGGGCAGCCGTACCTCCCTGATCCATCACCGCCCTGATCTCCTCTGTGGCTTTAATGAGTGCCGTTTCGGTGCTATGTTCTCGGCGGAAGCCAAACTGTGAGTGATCCAGCAGGTTGTTTTCGCAAATAAATTGGGTGAGTTGGACATTCATGAGTTTGTCAATTATTTTAGCAGGCAACGGTAATCGGGCTAGGGGACGATAGTTATTAGGGTCAGAGGCGTCTAGCGTGGGTGTTTTTTAACAGCGGAAGGATAGAAGTATCCTTCCTCATGGATGGAAAATTGCCAGAAATAAACATTGAGTTGAAAATTTCTGTTAGCTTAGGACTCACCAGATCTGCAACTTCTTTCAGGAGTGCTGGCGGGCAAGGGTCGGCAGGGGACCCAGATTTAGCTTTGTGAATGTATTTAGCCACGGTTTCCGAAGAGACTGGCGAGAAGGTAAGCAGCATATTAATATCCTGGTCATTAGTAGGGGGTTGGATGAGAGGGGAATGGACTGGTGTGCCCTCAAAAACTTTAAAGATATTCAGCACTTTGGTTTTAAAAGCAGCTGCAATGTCATCACACGTCTTTTGATTACCCTTAACCCCTAAGGCCTTAGGAGTGGCGAGTTTGTTCACCACTGAAAAGAGTACTTTAGAGGAATGTTTAGCATCCTCAATCTGTTTGGTAAAATAGTCCCTTTTTTCTGAGATCAGTAGACCTTTATACTGTAATAAAGCTGTCTTGTAGATTCTTTTCTCGGGAGAATGGTAATTTGCGCGCCACCGCCTTTCTAATTGACAACAATTTTGTTTTTCTTTCCGAAGAGAGTCGGAAGACCAGGGGGCTGAAGAACTCAACCTATTACCTGTAGTTTTTTTGATAGGTACAGAGGCTTTGAACGCATCATTTAGCCAATCAGTATATTTAGGGACTGTTATGTCGGGGTGACCGTGTAACTGTGGGCGGGAGATCTCCAGCTGAGTGCGAAGGATTATTTTATCCATTAAACCCCAGTTTCTTCTGGTCGCGGAGAGGAAGTAATTGGGAGGTCGAATTTAATGAGGGAGTGATCTGGCCATGTCAGAGGCAAGCTCTCAGTGAAAGTGAGGCCATGAGCTGATGTAAAAATACCATCTAGCGTATGTCCCGCCTCATGAGTAGGGGTCTGAATCATTTGCGTAAGACCCACTGCCCCCAGTGCATCCAACAATGCGTCTGTCTCCCTGTTGCCCCTATCTTCGAGATAGAAATAAAAATCTCAGAGTATGGTAAAATCATTATTTTGAAGGGTGGGTTCTAAAAGGCTGTCTAGGTTTGAGGTAAAAGTACCTCTGGAGCCAGGAGGCCTGTACAGTAGAATGCCTCTGAAGGTCTGCTTTGGACTGAGCTCAATAGCAAAATAAAGAGCCTCATAGAAAGGCGTAGAGGTGGAGTGAAATCTGGCTGGGAGATGTTCCCTCAAAACGATTGCAACTCCACCTCCTCGTTTTGATGGTCTCTCGACCCTGAATGCCCGATATCCAGTCGGAGTAGCGGTAACAAAGTCAGGGTTGGAGGCCATGTCTGCCCAGGTTTCAGTTATACAGAGTATATCCAGTTTGCAGTCTGAGATTGTATGTGCTATCTCGTATTTGTGTTTTACCAAGGACCTGACATTTATGAAGCCCCCATGCAGTATGGCGTTCTCTTTGTTTGTGGGAGAATTGTCACTTTCAGATCTTTGAACGGACTGGAAAGCCCAAGACATTTGTGTTTGTGGTAGGGTATAGCCACATGGGCAAAATGCAACACTGTTGTCAGGAATGAATTTGCAGCAGTTTACCCTAGGAGAGTTGAGGAGGAATAAATCTTTGGAGTTATACCTGGGCACCTGGGTACCGGAAAGATCAGGGTTCCTGGCCCTGGGCCTGGTCCAGGCATGGACGGGCGCAGACGGGCTTGCATTCGGCACGCCACCGGTGAGCCCGCTGCGCGTGTCCGCTGTGCGGAGCTGCCAGCATTTGATTTTGTAGTCTACCTCGCCCACCTCTAGCCCGGAAGTGAAACCTGCCAAGCGCTCCCTCCACATCAATCGGGAAGAACCCGCGGTGGACCGGGGAGCGCGAGGCAAAAGAGGGCATCAGAGGAAAGGAGTGCAGGTAGGAGATTACTTTGTGCAAATTAGTTAAAATATTTAAAACGTTTTCTAAAAACAGGAGAGCTTAAAGAGTCACACAGCAGTAGAATCGCCAAGCGCTCTCACCAACGCGCGTCCGCTGCGCAAGGCTGCCAGCATTTGATTTTGTAGTCTACCTACCCCACCTCTAGCCCGGAAGTGAAACCTGCCGAGCGCTCCCTCCACATCAATCGGGAAGAACCCGCGGTGGACCGGGGAGCGCGAGGCAAAAGAGGGTGTCAGAGGAAAGGAGTGCAGGTAGGAGATTACTTTGTGCAAATTAGCAAATTTGTTAAAATATTTAAAACGTTTTCTAAAAACAGGAGAGCTTAAAGAGTCACACAGAAGTAGAAACACCAAGCACTCTCACCAACGCACGTCCGCTGCGCGAGGCTGCCAGCATTTGATTTTGTAGTCTACCTCCCCACCTCTAGCCCGGAAGTGAAACCTGCCGAGCGCTCCCTCCACATCAATCGGGTAGCGCGAGGCAAAAGAGGGCATCAGAGGAAAGGAGTGCAGGTAGGAGATTACTTTGTGCAAATGAGCAAATTTGTTAAAATATTGAAAACGTTTTCTAAAAACAGGAGAGCTTAAAGAGTCACACAGCAGTAGAAATGCCAAGCACTCTCACCAACGCGCGTCCGCATGAGAACGCATAAGTACAAACCCACAGTCCGGATGGTGTAGCAATTCACGTATGGCAGGCAGCCAGAGAGTCTGTAACACACACATTGGCATACAAATGAAGACACAACACATTTGGAGACAAGTGAAAATGTGGAAACTTTATTTTTTAAAAAGGGCGTGTCAGTACGGCCAAGAGTAGTGCCACGATATGCAGAGAAATGCAGTAGCATGCCTGAATAAGGAACGTAGGAAAACATCCATGTTCACCTCGGGGTAGTCCATCACCAACACACGTCAGTGTCCAGCAGTGTTGGTTGTCCGCGCCTCGGACATGATTCGACGCCAATGCAGCCATGTCCACTGTTGTTTTGGGACATGTGACCAGATGTACAATGTGCAATGATGTGGGGGGACACGTGCAATGTGGCACATCAAGTCATGGTTGCAGGTACCTCGTCACTCGTCCATGAACGCTGCTAGTGCAGGTGCGTAAGCCACTATCTCTAAAGAGTGATGGTTGGCCACAATATTTATGCACAAAGACAATAGGAACTGGGGGTCTTACAACAGACAGCACAAAAGTAACAAGTGAAAAATAGACTATGGTGCGACAGACCAAATCAAACCTGGCCACGAGCAGAGCATGGATTACCATCAATCTTACTCAAAATACAGAGCGAATGGTGAGAGAAAGATGACTCTCATGATCAGTAATATCATTTGGTGATCCAACTGTATGGCAGAGGTGTGTCCCGTGATCATAGGGACTGCCTCGCTAGTTTGAAGCTCTGTTGTTGTCTCAGGCTGGTAAGTATTAGCCAGCAACACATGGGGTGTGTGCAATTGTGAGAAACAAGGATAGTGATCCTATAATGTGCAGTGCAGAAAATCAAAAAAGTGAGAATAAAAAAGGTTGTGTAGAGAAGACAAAACTTAATGTGCCGAGTTCTCCACACACCTTATTAAAAGGGTGTAACAAGTTATAGCAGTACTAACAAGTGACTACTATGTAGAGGTCAACATGTTTCAGCCATCCGGGTTTGACTCCCTACGGCTTTCGTCAGGACCTATGTTTGCACTGGGACTAGCTACTGCAAGAAGTACATAAAGTACATAACTAGGCGTGAGAAAATCACACTTAACTTCAAATGAGGTTGAATAAAATTTTAAAGATACAACCTTAAACGCTCAAAATCCCCTGAGACGTAGAGTGTGAACATCACCTAGAAAATAAAACAGCCATTGCACATAGTCCAAAAAACACTAAAACAAAAGTGCTATCATTACGAAGCAAGAAACTTTCTTGGCATTATCATCAGCATATCAAAATTGCTTACCCAACGTGCTCTAGGATTGTACCTCACCTACCCTGGAACCATGCTCGGGCCACAATATTTGACATGTCGTCGATGTAATCCATCAGCTGACCAGGACAGATGTGCGGACTCCAACCACTGTACCCAATGTGCACCAAAGCAGAATCGGGAAGTGGGTCAATTTGCTCACTGCATACTACGACACATGCAATCTCCCAGGCCCAGTTCCCAACATGCATGTCAAACATCCATGCATGCCATAAACGGGCATCACCATGACACTCCTGGTCATGGGCCAACAGGGGGCGCACACACCCATCGTAATCTATGTCAGCTACCCACTCGTTGGAGAGGCACATGTCCATGCACCACTCAGATAGGCACGTGCGACATTGCAATACAGGTTGAACTCAGGTGATGTCCGCAATGCGGAAGCTCAGCCGGTAAGTGATCCGCAGTACTGCCAAAGGCAGTGCACCCAGGACATGCAGCAGATGTACAAGGTATGGGTGGACGTGAATGGAGTCGACCATGTGTTCGGGATGCTCTGCCATTGCGTCAGTAGCTCTGCTTGTAGCTATACTGGCTTGCCGTGTGCCAGTCTTGTGGATGAAATGGCACAGCTTGGTGCAATGAGCCGGGTGTGTGTGCAATGGGTGAAGGGCAGGGGTGTGGTGGGAGTACGTGTGAAGGCCATTTTCTGCACGCTAACTACGACGAAGGACTTTTGAGTGTGGGATGTATGCTCGTTGTTCTCAAATCGGGCAGTGCGTAATGTGGGAGACGGATGCAAATATTATCGTATCTGTCAGGGGGGCTGGCCACTTGCAAGTTCCATCTCGGAGCAGCAGATGTGCTAGTGCAAGATAGCTCAGACAAAGAACCTTTCATCCCTACAGTAACTTCTCCAGCTGCATTCATACAGGATGTGTACAAAGGCCGGTTGTGGAATGTCTGCGACCCTGGTCATCATGGATGAGATGCCCAGCACGTGGCACATGGGCGGTTTCACTGTGTGTTACGTTGCCAAACAGCTGCTCCTCCCTCCCAAGAGCCCCCACACTTTTGTACGGTGCACTGTTGTATCCCGTGCACTCCTATGGCACACCATTGTAATGCCTATTCGCGCATGTCCTGCGGCATTCCAACCACACCTTGACACTGCAGTTTGGAGGTGGTGCATGCCACTTTACAACATCGACTGCTGAGGCCCTTGTGGTGGCCACACCAGAACACAGAGACACACTTACCACACTTCCTAAACATGGACATGTCTGAGACACCCCGTTCCCCTTGCCGGAGAGGCAGACCCCTGCGCTGACCTGTGTACTCCGGACCAGCACACGCTGCTTGTGCATGCAGGAGGATGTGTGCGTAGCTACATGTCCAGGCTCACTGCTAACACTGAGGTGACATGGTAACATCTGCTGACACTGTGATGTTGCAGGGCCCGTGTCTATCACGCTAACACAATGACCACACGGACACACTTGCTCAGATGCGGGTTCGGCGGGCTTTGGCGGTCCTGGGGTTGTTGCGATGAGTGTTGTGGACCTCATGGGCATCCGTGTATAATGCTCATTGACTCTATGGCACCTGTGGGTGTTTCGGTGTGGCTCTTGGCTGTGTTCCCTTTCATGCTGCAGGTAGTTGTCCTGCTTAACACCAGCAGAAAGCAGGTGTAAAATCCCTGGTGTTAACGCGGCTTATTGACGGAATTTGTTTCGCATCACAGTTGTTGTGAAAGTTGTGATGTGGTTTTTTCGTGTACAGAAAAATAAACAATCTGGGCAGTGTATCCCGTCAAGATCCAGCACCTGACTCACTATTCCCAATCAATATAAATACAATGAAATTTCTTCATTGATTTTGTGTGTACACTGTAAGTGCACCCACTACCACAGTGCAATTCAATACAGGATTTTAGTATTTAGAATAAATTGCAAAGGTGCACCTCGTGTCTTTTTGCACGGGAACGCCTACTCTGCATTTCATTATCAGCACTTTAATGCAACTAAAGTTGAGATAAATCTAACAACTATTCAGAAGCTTGTTCAAACTGCAGACATCACCAGTATTCCCGTGATGACTGCCCCAAAAGTTAACACCATGGTGGACACCACGAAATAACAGTAATAAGAACGAGAAAGAGTCACACAGCACTTAAGTAACAACCAAACACATTATAGGAATGTATTATTATTATTTTTTTCAATCTTTATTTTTTCGTAAACATATATATAAAGGATAAACTAAATTTAACAAACTGAACACAAAACAATAAGGACGTTTGTAATGCGCATATCAAAGGAGTGAGACACAGAGAAGGAAAAAAAAGCCAGAGAGAAAAAGAGAGGGAAGGAAAGAAAGGGAGTGAGAAAGGGAGAAGGGAGATAGAGAAGGAAAGGAAGGAAGAGAGTGAGAGAGAGAGTGAAGAGAGGGAAGTGAGAGAGAGAGAGAGAGAGATACTGCCGCCCCTGCGCATCCATGACCAAATAATTACCTGCTGCCACCAGAGCTGCCACCAGAGTGTCTACCAGTGGGCACTCCACGTGCCCGTCAAAGCTCTGTGGCCCGACAGATCTCACAGATGTCGCTGAGCCCTGAGTCATGAATGGCGGAGACCACATCAGCTTCTCCGTGGCCCAACAGATCTCACACATGTCGCTGAGTCTTGAGTCATCAATGACGGAGACCACATCAGCTTTTGGTGCTGCTAACCCTGTGCAACACAAGTCAGCGCCACGTGGTGGTAGGCCACTGACGACCATACAACTTAGGGTGTGACTAACCCTGTACAACTCAAGTTCGCACCACATGGTGGTAGGCCCCTGAAGGCCACATCAGCTTTGGGTGGCACTAACCCTGTGCAACTCAAGTCCGCGCAACGTGGTGGTAGGCCCCTGATGGCCACATTAGCTTTGGGTGGCACTAACCCTGTGCAACTCAAGTCTGCGTCACGTGGTGGTAGGCCCCTGACGGCCACACCAGCTTCGGGTGGCACTTACCATGTGGAACTAAAGTCCGCGCCATGTGGTAGTAGGCCCCTGACGGCCGTACAGCTCAGGGTGTGACTAACCCTCTGCGTAACTTTTCATGAACTCTTTATGATTGAGACCTGTGGAGCGTCCGCCATCCAGTCACCAGCGGCAATAAAGGATGTGACGTTGTTGATCCATTATATTTGTTTGCGTGGTTACATGGCCTGTGACGCATGTGCCGGATGGGTGTGGTGTGTGTGCAAACCTGCCCTCAGGGAGTGGCCGTGACATGTTGACAACCAGTATCCAAAAGGGGTACAGAGTTCCTCAAGTACTGGAGAGTAGAGATAAAGTAATCAGAGGACGGCCTGGGAAATTACAGAGGACCGCCAGGGAAATTTCCTTTGGTGGAACTAATGCTCTCACACACCCAGCAAGCTAGGTGTCATGCTTCATCATATGAGCATTGCCCCTCGTCAAGTCGGCGCTGCAATCCTTGACGGGCTCCCGAAACCAGGGCTCTTTGTCGGGGATCTTTTGTTCCTGCCGAAATGTGCGTGGGTGTGAGGGGCCTAGTGGAAAAAATGTAGCAGAATGTGAAAATAAAGTAAAAAGGGTTAGTCAGTCCTAAGCTATTTTTATTCAACAGGTAGACTACCCTATTAAAAATGATGTAGAGAGGCTAGGTCCTAGAATATAAAGTTCTAGACGTAAAGCTCTACTCTAGAATGATCGACATGTTTCTTGCCATATATGTCAGGAAGATCAGGGCAATTCATCAGGATCGGGGACTGTCTACATAAAAGGTGGTAATGTGTGTGCTACATACCACGTCCTAGGCTGCTGGCCTAATGCGTTAACTAGAGGTGCTAGCAACGGAGCTGGCGGCTTAAAAGGACACCGATTGGGTCCAGCGTCAACGAACGCTTTTTCTTTTGACCTACCCAAGCTGTCAGTGTCAGTGACAACCAGACCACTGACCTGCACTCAAACAGCGAGTACGCCTGCGACAGGTAGCTATGTGTATGTGGGTGGGGTGAAAAAGTGTTTTTCTCATTGGATTTTGCATAGGAAACTTTAGACAAGGCTACAGGTCAAACTGTTGAACGGAATTACGCCAAATTTGGCAGGGATAAAGGTCTTGGTCCTGTAAGCACGCTTTCTCGCATCGAGTGAAAATATAAAAGAAAGGTCTCGGGGCAATATAATATACCGGCGCTCTGTTTCTGCGAGATAACTCTTTCACTCTCCATCTGCCCAACAACACCACTTCGCAGCTTTGTCATTAGAAGCCAGTCTGTCGGCTCACAGCTCTCTACCTTTGCGAGCTAGTACGCTACTGTGCCTGTACCTCTGCGAGCTACTACGCTGCTGTTCCTTTGGGAGCGGACGGCTCGTATTGCTGCGTCTGTGAGTCGAGCGGACGGGCCGCAGTTGTCCTTCTGCGAGCCTGGGTGCGAATTGTTCATAACTCACACTACATAAGCATTGAAAAACCATTTTGTGATTCAGTTCGTCAGCTGGCATCTGTCCGAGGCATTTCTGAAAACATATCGGAGTTCTTTCTGTGAGAGATACCCCTTTCACGCTGCCTCTCCCCACATCAGCAGGTAAGGCACCCACATTACCAACATACCCCCAACAACCTTCTTGGGCCAGGAAGTGTCCCTGTGCGGTTGGACAAACAAGAATCTTAGTCATGTATAGGTTTACATATAAAACATTTTATTTAAAGAACACAACAACAAATCAAACTGAAGAGAGTCTGGTGCTGTGGTCGCTGCCACGAAGTTGGGGTCACTGCCATTCAGGACTCAGGACACAGTTCCACATGTGGAATTGGCTTGTGTTGAACAGGGTTAGTGGCACCACGTGTCGCCGGCTTGTGTTGAACAGGGTTAATGGCACCACATGTCCCAGGCCTTGCATATGGAAATATGCCTCACTGATCGAAGGGAGTCTGGTGTTGAGGTCGCTGCCACGGACTTGGGGTCACTGCCATTCAGGACTCAGGACACAGTTCCACATGTGGGATCGGCTTGTGTTGAACAGGGTTAGTGGCACCATGTGTCGCTGACCTTGCATATGGAAATATACCTAACTGATCAAAGGTAGTCTGGTGCTGTGATCGCTGCCACGTACTTGGTGTCACTGCCATTCAGGACTCAGGACCTGTAGTGAAGACTGCTATTTATATACGTACAATGCCAAGTTAGCACAACCGCGTTAGATGTTAGAAAGCCATCTTGCCACTTTTGCTGCTTTTGCACACGACACTGTAGTTACATGTTAATAATTAAGAAATGCATGCTCGCCTCTGCTTCACATGAGAACTGTCTGTTGTTCACATCCTTAACAGTGAGCTGCGACCTTGGTCTGAACATTGTGTAAGAAACAGTCTGGGTCGCTAGACGGTGAATGTTGTTGGGTTCAGGTTGATCGGCCCACTATTTAGCCATAACACGCACGCAGCTGCAAATACCTGAAAGTCGAGGGCTTTTAATATTGCAGGCTGCATGCTTTATACACATTCGGAAGAAGAGCTTTCCCAGAAGCAGAGTATACCTGATCCTGTGATGTGATTCCACTAAGCTGATCTTTACGGTATGGGGTTCCCCATTCATAGCCTAGAGACCCTCTATTAGTCTAATAATAATAATATTAGTTTACTAGCGAAAGGAAGGTGGCTGTAACCCACTGTCATTTTAGTATGATTTCTCCTTTCATTTTCTATGGTATTGTAACTATGCTGATGGTTTTGATTTTAATCATTTGTCTGCTTATGTTAGCCAAAGTACTGCATCTTAGGACACAAGGTTTATAAAATAAACTCTTTAAACTTTACCGTGTCTCGGTGTACTCTTGTTGTGGACTGATATGAGAATAATTACGACCATTCCTGAGAAATACACTAAGTCGCTTGTTCTGGGTTGTCTATACATTGGGACCGCCGAGATAAAACTCGGATAACGAATGGGACACTGATGCTGGTCGGATAAGGGGTTCTGAGTTCTGAGGTGAGTTTTTGGTACACCACAATTCACTGAGGTCCTGGTTTCCTGTGCATAGTTCTGCGCATAAGCAGAATCCCTGCAACATGGCGCACCTAACGTTTGGTCGATTGATTTGAAACGCCTTAGTAGTGCTTATATTAGTCCACGACACCCTCACTCTTGTTTCCGGATAACGGGAGTGACGGGTTTAACCTACCTGTTTCTCGACTAATAGGTTCTTTCAAGCTTGATCATTAAAAAGGTTTTTTTTCTGAACCCCAGTGCTACTGTTAATATCGTTGTTACTCTTTGGTGTGTCCTTATGGCGGTTGACATTGCTGCACATAGCCCTGCACCTCTGCGCCGTCATTTGACGATATATGGGGTGCCGCATGATGGGATGGCTGTTATCTTTGTGGTGAGCCCTGATGCGTCCTACCCTTATGAGTTGTTTTACTCTTGGGTGACTTTTTCGGCGGTGGATGCAGGCGATGATACGTTTCATTCCTTTACTCCCACGCAGCTACCTGCAGTCTATACGCCGTATAGGACACAAGAAATTCCTATTTCTGCCTGGAAGCATACCATTTGGTTTAATGGCACCCTTCCCCATGCGGTTGCACCGGCTAGAATGGGCCCGTTGTCGATTGCAGCGGCCACATGGCCGGTGCTGGCCGGATTTACGCCTCATCCGCGCTATCTCACGGTGGCGGTGGCTGAGTTGCGTGTACTACACGCAACCCTGATTACAGTGCATAGGGCTTTGGTGCAGTACGTGTCACACAGCGTGCAGGTGGGGGCACCTGCTGTTGCGGGACAACCAACGGACCACCAAGCGGTGGTTATTAGTCCTGTTATGGTTAATTCGGTGATGGGCAAGCGCCCCCAAAATAAGGATGATTTGCCTTATTGGCTTGCTGAGAAATTTGACCAACTGGAGGCGGTTTTTCCGCATACCACACCTGTGGAGAAACACAGGATTCTCACCATTAGTTTGCCGAAAGACTTGGTCCCAGATATGGCCGATTGTGCAAACTGGGGCAAGGTCTTTGCCGCGACCTACTCGAAGTGCTTCGGCACTCCATCTATGTCTGTACTACCCTCCATCATTAAACGTGTTCAAGAGAATCATGGAGCGGAGGCTGCTGTTGAGTTGGGAATGAGGCTTGTCGGGGTGTTCGATGTGGTTGCTTCCATGGTAATGGGCAACCTCAAAGGCGATGCCATGCAGTTCCAAGTGGCTAATAAGCGGGACCGCGTGGACGAACTCGCCAGGCCTAAGGAGTTCGCTAAAATAATTGCGGAAGCCTATAGGACCATAGGCCGCAGTGCCTTAGGTGTTAAACCAACTGTAATAATTCCTGATATAGTACAGCAAACTAAGGTGAGCATGTCTGGTAAAGACGAACGCCCAAATTTTCCTAAACAAAATTGGCGGGCAAAGAAACAGGGGAAGCAGCAACAGAAACAGGGGTCTCGTCCTGCCTCGCCCGTACAGTCGTCTAGTGAACACACATATGATCTGCGTGATCGATCTAGTATTAAGTCACCTGATAGGTTTCAGGTTTCTGAACAACGTTCTCCTCATTCTTCACAGGAAGCATCGGCTTGACAGTCTGGTGGCGGAGACCGTGGGAAAGGACGGGGTGCCCAAGGTCATGAGCCACCCCGTCAGACTGACGGCAAAGGCAAGCAGGACGAGTCTGCACGTCAACGACCCCCGTTTCAGAAGAAGAAAGTTGTTGCGCTAACAGCGAGGTATGCCACAGATACTGCGGACGCAGCTTCAGAACCTAACATGGGCACTAACGCTGCTTGACAGCGCGGCGGAAGTTACAGTGGTGCGACAAGCACTGCGTCCATATCTTGTGGCGACAGCAACTGATACGTTCATAACTGTAGAAACTGCTGATACTAGAGTGGCTCCCCCTGACAGAGTGTATAATATAGTCCTTTTAATTGAAGGTGACATACAACGCACGATTCAAGGGATTTTTTGGGATAATCTGACCTCTTGTATGATAATTTATTGGCGGAGGCAGACTGGCCCCGGCTTTAATTTTAGATGCTCCTAGAGGGGAGGAAGTGATCCTCCCGTCCTTTGCGCACACAGTGCCGAAGGTCCAAGCTAAGAAGTTCGCCGAGGAGTGGGCTCTGGTGCTTGCACCTGCTTTGTATCGTAATCAGGTAGGCTGAGATAAATTGTCCTCCAGCCATGAGATTCCGTTGCGGTCCACGCCCCAGCCACAACCCCAATATCCCATGCGTCGCGAAGCAAGACCTCACGTCGCGGCTATCCTTGAACTATTGGAATATCAAGGGGTTATTGAAACATGTGTGTCAAAGATGAATAATCCTTTATTCACTGTGACGAAGCCTGATGGGTCGTACCGCCTTGATTTGGATTACCGGCATTTAAACTCTCATTGCCGGACATGTGCAGTACAGAATACCCACAGTTCGGCTCTCGTCGATAGTCTCGTGAGGAAACGGTTTAAAACCACACTTGACATTTCCAACGGCTTTTACAGCCATAACCTGTCCTCTCTTAGTAGTGAATGGACAGCATTTACCTCGGGCGACATTTCAAAAGATTACCGATGGGCTATAAGAACAGCCCTGGTGTCTTTGCCGCTCGTGTGGTCTCTCTGTTAGAGAGCATTGACCCTGATGCGTACTCGTATGTGGATGGTATTTATCTCACAGATGACGAGTTGTGGCCGCATCTGTGTCGCGTTGATCGCATTATTGTTTTGTTTGCAGACTTCGGTTACAAATTCAACTTTGCGAAGTCTCACATTGCGGAATATACAGTGTTGTTTTTGGGATACGAACTCAACAATGAAGGTCGAGGATTGGCCCCGCACTTCCTAGAGAAATGCGCATGCCTACATGCTCCTACGACACTGAAGAAATTACAATCTTTCCTGATTATTATTATTCCGGAG